>NC_138749.1:18260533-18860533 GCF_965113315.1 Podarcis vaucheri
TATCCTGAAACTTGAAAAGGGGTCCCAAAGCATACCTGAGAGTGTGTTGGTTTAGCAGGGGCTTTGCGTTAATGTAAAGTTAAGGAGTCCCCCATCCATATGAAATCTTAGCGTATGGAATTCTGTGCTATGAAAATATTGTTCATATTGTTTAGCAAATCACTGAAAACAGTCCAATAGGCAATTAACTATTTTGTATTTTTCAAAATATTTCAAATAAATAATTTTTAAATGGTTAATAGACTATTTATCTTTGCATTAAGCCAAGGCTAAGCAAACCACCCAAACAACAGCCAAATAACACAACCTAACCTACACGGGGTTGATATGAGTATAACCGGGAGAAAGGAGAACAATGTACACCACTTTGAGCTTTTTGCAGAAATGAGAAAAAGTTATACCCTACTGGAGGAAGTTAACTATAGTAATGTAACATGTAGATATAAAATCTCCACTAAAACCATTAGTGATCTATTGTAAATAACTACAAGTAGAATTATTACGGTACTTATTTATTGCTGTAGATACAGGATGATACTGTATGATCAAGCCATTGCTCACTTGTACAGAAATTTCTGGTTGCTGCCAGAATAATCTGTGGCCGCTGATGCACAGAAGGAATTAAAATAGACATTTTCTAAATGACTTTTAAAAGGAAAGCAACCTAAAGTTGTATTTGAAGATACACAACAATGAGTTCTGGAACAACGTCCTAATTTTACAGCACTTTCTTCCTGGACAAATAACTTGCACTGCCTTGTATAATTTATACATTTTTGAAAAGGGCTGAACTTGCCCCGGAAGAACAATGAGACAAGATGTTAGAATGTTTCCCAAGTTCCTTGAACTGAGTTAGTGATGATGAGAGTCAGTCTCTCCAGCTTGGTCAGAACAGGTGCACAGTTTCCTTCACCTTTCTGTGCCAGTTCTCATTTATCTTCAACTTCGTGGCCTCTTAGTCTCTTCTAATCCTGCCTCTGCCAAACTGCATAGTTATTTCATGACTTGCATGAATGAAGGAGCCTAGTAGAAAGAGACCACCCATTATGCATTAATTTATGGACGAAATCCAGGATGTAAAACCAGGACTTGGGTAGAAAAAGGGCTATGACACTGAGCCACTGTAGCTCCTGTAAAGAGGTCAGGGGGTGGGAGTGGGGAGAAACTATTCAATCTCTGCCAGGGTTTCATTCCCCCTGCTCCACCCCCACATATCCCACAATATCCTTCAGCTTCAAAACCATCAGCTGCAACTACCCGCTCCCCCCCCCCATATCCCTGCCACAGTTCCCAACAAGTTGGTTTATACTGCCACCCTGTGGCAAACGGCTTTTATCTCAAAGCAAACTGAAAATCAAGGCAGACACTCTATACCTCGGGTTAAGAACTTAATTTGTTCTGGAGGTCCGTTCTTAACCTGAAACTGTCCTTAACCTGAGATACCACTTTAGCTAATGGGGCCTCCCGCTGCCGCCGCACGGTTTCTGTTCTCACCCTGAAGCAAAGTTCTTAACCCAAGGTACTATTTCTGGGTTAGCAGAGTCTGTAACCTGAAGCATATGTAACCTGAAGCGTCTGTAACCCGAGGTACCACTGTAGTTAAAAGCAGCAGAAACCAGAAAGAGTTCTGGAGAGCTCAAAACTTTGTGCAATAATTTGTGACATATTGGCTAATAAGGGAGTAAAATTTCTGCATTAGCCTGAGAGAAGTTGCAAAGTAATTATTGTATTTTTATTCCATGCTTCCACCAAAGAGCTTTGGGAGGGATAGATGCTGTCCTCTACAGATGGACAGATCAATCTATTTCTGGTCCTTGCCAATTTCACAAGTGTTGGTGAAATTCTTATGGCTTTTCTAATGTTCTTAAGTTTATTCATAAGTGTGTTCCATTGCATTCCTACATGTATGTGCAATTTAAATTTAAAAAAGAAACATAATTAAAGTACATTATTCCAACCATTGGTCTCTGTTAAAAACCACACATCGCCTTGCCAACAAAGGTCCGTTAAAGCTATGGTTTTCCCAGTAGTGATGTATGGAAGTGAGAGCTGGACCATAAAGAAGGCTGAAAGAATTGATGCTTTTGAATTATGGTGCTGGAGGAGACTCTTGTGAGTCCCATGGACTGCAAGAAGATCAAACCTATCCATTCTGAAGGAAATCAGCCCTGAGTGCTCACTGGAAGGACAGATCCTGAAGCTGAGACTCCAATACTTTGGCCACCTCATGAGAAGAGAAGACTCCCTGGAAAAGACCCTGATGTTGGGAAAGATGGCAGGCACAAGGAGAAGGGGACGACAGAGGACAAGATGGTTGGATAGTGTTCTCGAAGCTACCAGCATGAGTTTGACTAAACTGTGGGAGGCAGTGAAAGACAGAGGTGCCTGGCATGCTCTGGTCCATGGGGTCACGAAGAGATGGACACAACTAAACGACTAAACAACAACAACAAACGACTAAACAACAAAAACAACAATTTTCCTCTCGGTTCCCTCACTCCCAGCTTTACTCAAACTTCTGCCATTGTTTTAAACCACCACTTTCCCTAGCTCACTCCCATGCCATGGGAGCCAACAGTGTGACACGGCAGCTAAAAAAGCCAATGCAATTCTGGGCTGCATCAATAGGAGTATAGCATCTAGATCAAGGGAAGTAATAGTGCCACTGTATTCTGCTCTGGTCAGACCTCACCTGGAGTACTGTGTCCAGTTCTGGGCACCACAGTTCAAGAAGGACACTGACAAACTGGAACGTGTCCAGAGGAGGGCAACCAAAATGGTCAAAGGCCTGGAAACGATGCCTTATGAGGAACGGCTAAGGGAGCTGGGCATGTTTAGCCTGGAGAAGAGGAGGTTAAGGGGTGATATGATAGCCATGTTCAAATATATAAAAGGATGTCATATAGAGGAGGGAGAAAGGTTGTTTTCTGCTGCTCCAGAGAAGCGGACACGGAGCAATGGATCCAAACTACAAGAAAGTAGATTCCACCTAAACATTAGGAAGAACTTCCTGACAGTAAGAGCTGTTCGACAGTGGAATTTGCTGCCAAGGAGTGTGGTGGAGTCTCCTACTTTAGAGCTCTTTAAGCAGAGGCTTGACAACCATATGTCAGGAGTGCTCTGATGGTGTTTCCTGCTTGGCAGGGGGTTGGACTTGATGGCCCTTGTGGTCTATTCCAACTCTATGATTCTATGATTCTACTGCTGTTGTGCAACCTTGCCTTCACTTTTGCTCTCCTGCCCCATTCTGCCATCATGCAAATCCAGAATTGTGGTGAGACACTACAAGTCCTCCAGTGCGGGCTGCATTCTGACTTTTTATGATATAGAGACTCTTTGTGAACCAACTGCATCAGAAAATTAATAGAACTGAAGATAATTTGATTCTGATGTACACATTAGCCCAGGAGATACATACCAGATCAGTTCACCTTGGAATTTACAGAAATCAAATTCCTCGAGCGTCCCTAGAGTTGTCGGGGCAGGCAAACCAGGCCCAAAAGTCACTGCCCTAAGGAAGCACAGGCTATTTACTCAACCTCACTTGCAACCTCACCACCACCATAAACACTGAACCTTCCCATATAAAGGAGTTAGTACCTGAATTTGCTTATTTTTCTCTTCCATCATTTCTTTTCTTTTTGTATCATGTCTTTTTGATGCTGTACATTAAATCCATGCAACATCATGCATAGTTGGCTGTACCCTGACTTGGCTGTGAGTCCTGGAAGACCTGTTCCCTGCCTTACAGGCCTTTTCCCTGGCCTGGGAGGGCAAGACTCCAGCTACAAAAGCTGCTGAACACACTCTTAGGCTGTGGTATTGTTTAAGGTGGTTAGTTGGCATTTTTTGAGGGTTTTTTTGGGGGGGTAAGTTAATGATATTGATGTGCTCTAGTTATCTCCCGCTTGGACTACTGCAATGCGCTCTACGTGGGGCTACCTTTGAAGGTGACTCGGAAACTACAACTAATCCAGAATGCGGTAGCTAGACTGGTGACTGGGGACAGCTGCCGAGACTACATAACACCGGTCTTGAAAGACCTACATTGGCTCCCAGTACATTTCCGAGCACAATTCAAAGTGCTGGTGTTGACCTTTAAAGCCCTAAATGGCCTCAGCCCAGTATACCTGAAGGAGCATCTCCACCCCCATCGTTCTGCCCGGACGCTGAGGTCCAGCACCGAGGGCCTTCTGCCGGTTCCCTCATTGTGAGAAGCAAAGCTACAGGGAACCAGGCAGAGGGCCTTCTCGGTAGTGGCGCCCGCTCTGTGGAACGCCCTCCCATCAGATGTCAAAGCGATAAATAACTACCTGACATTCAGAAGACATCTTAAGGCAGCCCTGTTCAGGGAAGTTTTTAATCTGTGATATTTTAGTGTATTTTTGGTTTCTATGGAAGCCGCCCAGAGTGGCTGGGGACACCTAGTGAGATGGGCGGGGTACAAATAAATTATTATTATTATTATTATTATTATTATTATTATTATTATATCTTATTATTTATGTGGAAATTGCTTCAATTTGGTTGTGTACTTTTTGATGTGTTTTACTTATTGTTTATTACTTTTTATGTTTGTTGTTGTTTAGTCGTTTAGTCGTGTCCGACTCTTCGTGACCCCATGGACCTTGGACTCCTGTCTTCCACTGCCTCCTGCAGTTTTGTCAAACTCATGCTGGTAGCTTCGAGAACACTGTCCAGCCATCTCGTCCTCTGTTGTCTCCTTCTCCTTGTGCCCTCAATCTTTCCCAACAGGGTCTTTTCCAGGGAGTCTTCTCTTCTCATGAGGTGGCCAAAGTATTGGAGCCTCAGCTTCAGGATCTGTCCTTCCAGTGAGCACTCAGGGCTGATTACCTTAAGAATTGAGAGGTTTGATCTTCTTGCAGTCCATGGGACTCTCAAGAGTCTCCTCCAGCACCATAATTCAAAAGCATCAATTCTTCGGCGATCAGTTTGGGATTGTACAAATCTTGTCATGTTGTAAGTCACCTTGAGCACAGTTTTAACAATGGAAAGGCGGCATACAAATAAAGACGGTGATAAATGGGAAAAATAGTAGCAGCAGAGGTACAACCTTGAACTGCTACACCAGCAATTGCCATTTTCACCAAATGTAGCATAGCACTGAGAGAAAGAGGGACATGCAGAAGCAGAAAAAGGGACAACACACACCTCCACATGAGGTGACTGGAAGCGGAAGAGCGCTACTCCTTTGGTTTCCTTGATGCTGGCATTTTATTTGTCCCCCCCTCCCTCCCCAAGTGCCCTCATGATGCTTTCTCTGGATTTCTTGGACGATGTTCAGTGGATGAGTAAGCGGCAGTGGCAGTATGGATCCTGCATTTCACAGAGGAGATCTATTCTTAACTGATCGTATCAAGGAGCCAATCAGAGTGGGCGAAATTGTGGTCTTTAGCAGGGGTCAGCAAACTTTTTCAGGGGGGCAGTCCACTGTCCCTCAGACTTTGTGGGGGGACTATATTTTGAAGAAAAAAATGAATGAATTCCTATGCCCCACAAATAACCCGGAGATGCATTTTAAATAAAAGCACACGTTCTACTCATGTAAAAACACCAGGCAGGCCCCACAAATAACCCAGAGATGCATTTTAAATAAAAGGACACATTCTACTCATGTAAAAACATGCTGATTCCCAGACCGCCTGCACAGTGGCGTAGCGTGGGGGGTGCCAGGGGTGCCGGCCGCACCGGGTGCAACTTCTGGGGGGGGCGCGCTCGCTGCCTCCGGAGTCGCCAAAGAGCCTCGGGCGCAGGCTGTAGCGGAGCCGCATGTCTCGCAGTGCCCGGCTGAAGGCGCCCGGCAGGCAGCGGCTCTCCGCGCTCGCCGCGGAGGACGCGCCAGGCAGCCCCTCCTCACAGCCCCGCCTCCGCCGGTGCTGCTGCAGCTGCTGGGCCGTTGCGTTTTCCTCGCCTCTCTGCCCCCTCCTCCTCCGGGCAAGCGGCGTCATTTGGGCAGCAGCGCCAGCGGCAACTCGCAGGTTAGGGGGTAGGGGGGGCGCAAATTACGTGCCTTGCCCCGGGTTAGGGGGCGCAAATTACTTGCATTGCCCCGGGTGCTGACAACTCACGCTACGCCACTGAGGGTGAGTAAGAGGATTTGTGGCATACATTGCAACAGTGACCACTGTCCTCTTTCTACTGGACACTGAGAGTAGCCTGCAACTCAGGGAGGCCAACTGGAGATGTCGTTTACTCTGAGTAGACAATGGGGTGTGATGTATGCACATTTCACTGCTTCTTAACCAAGCTCGGTTTGGCTTTTGTTTTTGTTTCTCTACAGCAGTGTAACAGCAGAGTTGACCTCAGTATTTTCAACAGTTTGTCACGTTTTAGCATTTTTGTACATCAGTGAATTTTTATATTAAAAGATTTAAGAAAAAACAGCACACCTCTACCGTTAGGATATTCCAGCATCCCAACATCTACATCATAAAAAATAAAAACATTTTGGCTGCCATTCCACCTAATTTCTACAGGACCAGGCAACCAGCAATTACAGTATTTTATTGCAGCCCTTGTGGGCCACGATATACAACTGCTGGGATTCATTTAGCTTGGTAGGTAGGTCACCATTTTTGTAGGCCTGGAGCATATTAATAACTGCAAGAGAACTCTAAGCACAGAATCTATGAAACAGTGGCATACGGTGACATTTTTCATAGGGGAACAGTTAGGGCCAGAGGTGCCAGCTTGTGAGGGCGATGGAGGCGGGTGGCACATGTGGACACCACACCTCCCTCCCTAAGCCAGGCAGAAGCTTCCCAGGAAGGAGGCGCTAAGCTTTAATATTTTAATACAGGCACCTCGGGTTACATACGCTTCAGGTTACATATGCTTCAGGTTACACACTCCCCTAACCCAGAAATAGTGCTTCAGGTTAAGAACTTTGCTTCAGGATAAGAACAGAAATCAGGCTCCGGCGGTGCAACGGCAGCAGGAGGCCCCATTAGCTAAAGTGGTGCTTCAGGTTAAGAACAGTTTCAAGTTAAGAACGGACCTCCGGAACGAATTAAGTACTTAACCCAAGGTACCGCTGTACTCTAATTTACCAGGAACATTTAGGGGACAAGCCTAGTCGCCCTAGTCCACTGACCGCACACCACTGCTATGAAACTAAGCAAACTCTTGAAATCACCTACACATTTCTGTTCAAGAGCTATTTTTTAAGTCTACTATTCTGTTGTAGCTATTTCTAATACTCTTGCTCATGGTTACATCTCATGGGAATTCAGCTTTTCCCTGCTCCCCCCCCCCCCAAGACACAGCTGTGGGCCTTCCTCCTTACTGTCATTATATTATTTTACCAAACTTAGCCCATGGAGTCCATAGGCTATTATGCAAAAATAAAAATATTACTTTACTGCTCTCTTATCTTGCCATTCGGATGTTTTCATGATCTTTTCTGTTGTGGCAATTTTACCTTTGGAAATTGGTTTCTCCACTTCACTATAGCAGGGCCTAAAGGATATTTTGTTTATAAACTTCCCCTCTCCATTAATTCTTTCCCAGAGGGGCACCAAGCTCCCTTGCTAACAGCTTTGCAACTGCTCTTGCATCAGTTCAGCAACCTAAGTCTGTACTCCTATTGACAGAATGTGATGAAATTGCTGGTGCTTCTGATGCAAGGCCTTAGGCCCTTGGTGGCCAACGGAGTCAATCCGCTGTTTCAATGGTTGCAGCTGAGCCTGGTTTGGTACAAGTTAATGGCACAGAAAAGGCACTCCCAGGGACCTTTCGCTTCTCATTAACAAGCTTGCTGCCTTGTTACTGGCCCTTCTGTGTGCCTTTAACAGCAGGCAGACACACAGAGAGATGAAGCTTTTCCTACCATTTATCTCCCTGCCAGGAAAAGCCGTATTTTTCCCCCTGACAGCAGAGTGCCAGTTCCCCTTAGCAACAACAGTCGCTCTACAGCAGAAAAGATGCTGTGAATGTGGTTCCAGAATGGCAGGATCCATACATATGAAATGCCAAATGCAATGTCTTGCAGTGTTAGCAACAGGTTCAGTCAGCAAAGCCTCTACTATTCCATCTTTATTCATTTTTACTTATTTCACAGCTTGGGTTGGGTTTTTGAGGGACACTGCGCCTCCTCACATTGCCATCCTGGGCAACTGACCCTTTTGACTTCCTGTAAAAAAATATTTGGCTGTCTCACCTTCCATCAGGAAAAATCCTATACTAAGTGGGGAAGGATAAACTTCTAATCCCCAAATTGGTCTTGTTCTCACCTTGGTATCAAGCTAATACCATCATTCCTGGTTCCTGGGCCAATTAGACTTCAGCAAGCTCTGAATGACATAAGGCACCAGAGCAGAGCAACTACACCTCTGTTAAATAACAAACAACATTAGCATTTAAATTGAGATTTCCCAGGAGGCAGGCAGCCCAGACAGAATACACAAACAGTTCCTAGAAGGGCCTGTTCAGGAGAAAGGTATGATTGTGTGAGAAGTAATTAATAAAAAGCTAAGCATACAGACATACAGGTTAAGCTCCTCAAAAGCAGTTTAGATACTGTAGAAAAAAGCCTGGACAAACAAACTGAGGATCATTTCAATTAAATATTAAATCAGCACAAACTTCCCAGTGCTTAGATTTTTGGCAACCTTCTTCTACTTCAGGGACAGGGAACTTCTCTGGCCAGTGCTCACAGATGATGGGAAGACATACAGTACTCTGTCCATCATTAGCTAAAGAGTTATAGGTTTCCTGATCTACTTGCAGTGTCTACCCTACCTCTGTCATGAAAGAAGAAGGCTGGTCTTTGGTTAAAGAGGGGAGGGACAAGGGTGAGTAGTTAATGCTGAACACCTTCTGAGGCAGAAAATAGCCTACACCCTTCCGGGGGTTTATGCACACTCCTCCAAATTCTCTGACTACCCTCCCCTTCAAATATCAACTTGTTAGATGCATAATTCTTTTTATCTTAACTTTAAAAATAATAATATTGACCCAAACAAAGCCCCTTCTGGCGGTTCCCTCACTGCGAGAAGCCAAGTTACAGGGAACCAGGCAGAGGGCCTTCTCGGTGGTGGCGCCCGCCCTGTGGAACACCCTCCCACCAGATGTCAAAGAGAAAAACAACTACCAGACTTTTAGAAGACATCTTAAGGCAGCCCTGTTTAGGGAAGCTTTTAATGTTTGATGCATTACGGTATTTTAATATTTTGTTGGAAGCCACCCAGAGTGGCTGGGGAAGCCCAGCCAGATGGGCGGGGTATAAATAAATTTTTTATTATTATTATTATTATTATTATTATTATTATTATTATTATTATTATTATACAAGTCAGGCTGCGATTCCATCTGGCTCATTATTGCCTGCACTGCCTGGGAGAGGCTTTCCAGAGTTCCAAACAAGGAACATCCCCCAATGAGCGACAGTCCTTCCCCTAAAGAACAATAGTGGGAATCAATATATGGCCACTTCCCAACATAAAAAGTGTATAATTCAGTGTACGCTCTCATCACCGAGTAGAATATGTACTGAAATGTGAACGAATGAATACCTCTTAGTTCAAGGATTAGAACTATCAGATGCACAATAATAATAATATTTTTTTATTTATACCCCGCCCTCCCCAGCCAAGGCCGGGCTCAGAGCAGCTTACAAGCAATAATAAAAACAAGATGAATGATTACAACTTAAAAACAAAAATAAAATACAACATTAAAATAATGGAACATGAAAATATTAAAATGTAGCCTCATTGCAGGAGGAGAAGGAAAAGAAAAAAGAAAGAGAGGGAGGGAGGGAATCAAATTGGCTCCAAGTCAAAGGCCAGGCAGAACAACTGTGTCTTACAGGCCCTGCGGAAAGAAATCAGATCCTGCAGGGCCCTGGTCTCATGAGGCAGAGCGTTCCACCAGGCCAGAGCCAGAGTTGAAAAGGCCCTGGCTCTGGTTGAAGCCAATCTAACTTCCTTAGGGCCTGGGACCACTAGGGTGTTGTTATTTATGGACCTTGAGGCTCTCCGTGGGGCATACCAGGAGAGGCGGTCCCTTAGGTACGAGGGTCCTAGGCCGTGAAGGGCTTTAAAGGTCAAAAGCAGCACCTTAAATCTGACCCTGTACTCCACCGGGAGCCAGTGCAGCTTGAAAAGCACTGGGTGAATATGCTCCCATGGCAAAGACCCCGTGAGGAGCCTCGCTGCAGCATTCTGTACCCACTGGAGTTTCTGGGACAGCTTCAAGGGCAGCCCCGCGTAGAGCGAATTACAGTAGTCAAGCCTGGAGATGACCGTCGCATGGATCACTGTGGCCAGGTCGGGGCGGGAAAGGTAAGGGACCAACTGCTTGATGCGGCGAAGATGGAAAAATGTCGCCTTGGCTGTTGCTGTAACTTGCACCTCCATGGAAAGGGAGGTGTCAAGGATTACACCCAAACTCTTAACGGAAGGCAATGGCACTAATTGGGCCCCCGCAAGAGAAGGGAGTTGGTCCCTCATCCCCATGCCATCCCGACCTAGCCATAGGACCTCTGTCTTCGAAGGATTTAGTTTCAATCGGCTCCCACGAAACCATCCAGCCACAGCTTCCAAGCATCTGGTCAGTGTGTTCAGGGCTGAGTCGGTGTGGCCATCCATCAGCAGATAGAGCTGAGTGTCATCAGCATATTGGTGACAGCCCAGCCCAAAGCTCGGGATAATCGGGGCAAGGGGGCGCATAAAGATGTAAAAAAGCATCGGGGAGAGAATTGCGCCCTGCGGCACTCCACATACCAAGGAGTGGCGCGACGACATTTCCCTCCCTAGTGCCACCCTCTGTCCCAGACCAGAGATAAAAGAGCACAACCAGTTACGGGCTATGCCCTGTATCCCCACGTCTGCGAGGCGGTGGTCCAGAAGATCATGATCGACCATGTCAAAGGCTGCTGACAAATCTAAAAGGATCAGCAGTCCTGACCTGCCTCAATCCAGTTGTCTACGGATATCATCTGTTAGGGCAACCAGAGCCGTCTCCATCCCAAAACCAGGACGGAAACCGGACTGAAATGGATCTAATGCCGATGTTTCCTTCAGAAACCTACCAAGCTGTTCAGCAACCGCTCTCTCAATTACCTTACCCAGGAATGGAAGGTTTGAAACTGGGCGGTAATTGGATAGGTCTAAGGGATCTAATGAAGTTTCCTTTAAGAGTGGACACACCACTGCTTCCTTCAGTTCCCCTGGGAATGTCCCCGTGTCAAGGGACAAATTGATAATTTCAACCAGGGGGGTCCGCGCAACATCTGGACACTCCCTAATCAGCCAAGACGGGCACGGATCAAGGAGGCAGGTGGTGGGCCTACCAACTTGGAGGAATCTATCCACATCAGTAGGGAGTATCCGATCGAAATGGTCCAACACTGGACCTGAAGTCAGTCGAGGGGCCTCCAGTTCAGTCACTGTATCTAAATTGGCAGGGAGGTCACGGCGGAGCAACAGGACTTTCTCCGCAAAAAAGCTTGTGAATGC
Source organism: Podarcis vaucheri (assembly GCF_965113315.1). Taxonomy (NCBI): domain Eukaryota; kingdom Metazoa; phylum Chordata; class Lepidosauria; order Squamata; family Lacertidae; genus Podarcis; species Podarcis vaucheri. The sequence goes on from NC_138749.1 coordinate 18,272,014, forward strand.
CTCACAGCTGTGGGTCGAATTTGTGCTTAAATTTGGTTGTCCTCCTAAGGACGTTATTGACCTAATTATTCTAAAAAGTTGTGCCAGGCGAGAGCTAGCGGATGCAATGGAAGCTGCAAAGTAAGATTTCTTAGCAGCTTTCATAGCCATCTCAGAGGCTTTCATAAGTGTCCTATAAGATGTTCTTGAGGCTCCGTCACGAGTCCGTCGCCATACTCGCTCTAGCCGTCTGAGATCCCGCTTCATTTTCCAGAGCTCCTCAGTAAACCAAGGGGCCCGGTTTCGACGGGGTCGCAGAGGGTGCTTAGGCGCGATCTCATCAATGGCTGCCAAGAGCCGGTTATTCCAGTCCTCAACAAGGTCATCTAATGAGTTGCCAGGAGGAGCAGGGTTCCGCAAGGCTTGTCGGAATCTATCAGGATCCATCAGTTTTCGCGGACGAGCCCAAATAGGTTTGCCACCCGAGCCGGGGAGGAGCGGGAAGTCAATCTTGGCTTTCAAAGCGTAGTGATCAGACCATGGCACTTCCACAGCGGGGAGCATGATCACATCTATGCCAGCCCCAAAGATCAGATCCAGCGTGTGGGCTGCTTGATGAGTGGGGCCCAAAACAAACTGGGAGAGCCCTAGTGTTGCCATGGAAGTCACTAGGTCCAGAGCCTGTGAGGAGGGAGCGGCATCGGCATGGACATTGAAGTCTCCCAAAACCAGTAGGTTTGGGAACTCCAAGGCCCAGCCCGCCACCACCTCCAGCAGGTCTGACAGGGTGGCTGCCGGTGTGCTGGGTGGTCGGTACACCAGCCAGACAGCCAAGCTCTCCTTGGTGCCCCACACGAGACCAACACATTCAATGCCAGAGATCACCGGTGATGGCAGAGCTCTGAAAGAGCAATCCTCCCGGAATAACAACGCTACTCCTCCCCCCCGACCCACAGTCCGCGATTGATGGAGGACAGAGAAACCTGGGGGTGTTATCTCATGTAGGGAGACTACTTCGCCTTCCCGTACCCAGGTCTCCGTCACGCAAGCCAGGTCAATCCCCTGTGAGACCAAAAAGTCACGCATGGTGGCGGTTTTGTTGCCTATGGACCTGGCATTGCACAGCACCAATGACGGAGGTGTGTAATCCTTGCTCTCCCTACCCTCATCCCTTGGGATGGGGCGTAGATTGGAAGGGGTTCGAGGATCACTGCATCTCGAAACCCTTCGCAGATAGAGAATGTCTCTCGCATCTCCAGCTAATGGATCAGATAAACAGGTAGGTGATGGGAAATACTTCTGCCAAGCACCCTGGAGAACCATAACCAGTCAGAGTAAACGATCTGGGCTCCCGGCAGCTGCCCATGCTGCATACAATATGGGCTTCCAACTAGATCCAGATAACCACAATAACTTTTTAAAAAGCCAAAGAACCCTAACATTTAAATAGGCCATTAGAACAGGACAAAAGCCTTTCTTGGAATCAACACATTAATGCCTCTTAGAGCATTATGCACAGCATTAGGCATACACAGTGGGAGTAAATCCTACTTGCATGGGGACTTGACCACACATTTTTGTACACCAAAGAATTCTCTTCCTGCTGTACAGGCTCAGTGGGGTTTTTTTTACATTTCAAATGACAGCAAACCTATCGATGCACTCAGACACTTGTTTTTCCATATACTGTAGCAACTGGCAGAATGAGGTATTTAATACAATTGTCGAAAGGCGATAAGATCACACACAGAAACAGACATTTTGGGTACTGATTGCACGGTATTGCAGAGAAATTCAGTTGAGCAGAATTCTGATGAGAACAAAGGCTTAGTTTCTCCATCAAGAAAGCTGCTTGTTAATACCATACTGGAAGGCAACTGAGTGGGGAGGACGGGACTGAACTGGTGTCCAATGTTGCCTTCTGACTGCTTTGCAAGCAAATGCTCGCCACTTCTGTTAAAATTAGTTTTGAAATACCAAGATGCACCACCAGAGGGCAATGATAAGGGATGCTTAGCATTTCACTCCCCACCTCATCCCGAATCAATCTGGGTTTAACTTCTCTTTCAAAATCATTTGAATATCAGCTTTTCCCTATTCAGCTAATGGGCTCGCTGTCCAGCTTCACCTAGGACTGAAAAGACCCTGATATCACCTTGCTAGGGACTTTTCCATATAGAGTTAAAAAGCAGCAGAATAACAGGAACAATTTAAAAGGATGGCAATCAAGGAACCCCGGGTTGTGACAAAATTGCAAGGCTTTAACAATTCCTTCTGATGACTAATCACCGGTTTTGCATCCTGAGGAGACTACCAGGTACTTGCAGTATATGTTTACTGAGAGTTGTGGAGCTATCTGAAGCCTCTGCAAAGAAAGCTTCTATACCTGTGCTCCTAGGAAAGTAAGATCTGATTATATGCACCCAAAAATGTGTTCTTTTCTTTAAATTGATTCAGATATATTTCTTTCAGCCTGATTGGGTCATTTCCACTTTTGTAGAAGCTCATTTAGAAATGAGCTTCTACCCCCACCCCACCCCATTTTGGATCTGCCCTGTAGACTCCTTCCCCACTCCCACCTGTACCTAAATTGTTAACTTATTTAAAGACCCTTCCGCCCCCTGCTTTCAGCTCAACATTTAGAAATGAAGCAGCTGAAATGCCCCTCTGGCATGGAGGTAAGTGATGGGAGAAAATTTCCTGTCAAATCTGAGTGCCCTTTTGCTGTTCAAGGCACAGGAGCAGAGGCAGTAAGAAATTTGGCAATTCTTCCCTCATCCAACCTTGGTTGCATTTTAATTTTGGATTTGGACAGCTACATGTTTGATATTGTTATTCACCATTTTGAATTTTGGGAATTTTTCTTTGTTACTTTTTTAACTCAACAAAATTGGACTTATCAACTAATTTCCATATATTCCACCTCCCTATTTATTAGAGTCAGTCCCCATTTTCTGAGGTTTGTCCTTGGTGAGACACTGCTCATGATTTGCCCCATCAGAGAAATGTTGCAGGATACATTTACATTTTTATTTGTTAATGTGTATACATACACATGTGCTACAGTGTATACTCTCCCACCCAAACAAAACATACTTTTTCCTATAAGAAAAGTGACAGGAAAAAAGGCACTGGAAAGTGTGGGGTTACACTTGCTTGATACAATATTGTCTATCCTCCCCGCAGACAAATCAGAATGAATGCTAGCTTATCTGGAAGTGACCAGAATCTCAGAGCAGATGCATCTCAGCAACAGCACATTCAGGAAACTCCCTTATTCTAGATCCAAATCTTTCTAATCCAGTATTGTCTATTTTGACAAATGGTGGTTTCACAAGGTCTTTCCCATCACCTGCTACTGGGTCTCCTGTGCTATCCCTTGGTTGGAGATGCCAGAGATTGCATGGGAATTTCATGCAAAGTATGTATTCTGCTAGGGTGCTATGACCCTTCCTCAATGCACAAACATTAATTAAAGATGTCAGCATATAGCTTTCCTTATAGCTTCTGCATTATTATATTTATAGTTAGCTAATATTGCTAGGGTGACCCCTGTTAAGAAACAGGGGGTTTGCCAACTTCTCAACCAACTCTTGCCCCATTGTCTAATAGTTGTTGGGTATGCAGGCATGGGAACCTCAGATATAGCAAGCAAGCTATTTCTTTGTTCCTGTGCTGGGCTATCCAGTGCAAGGTACTTCTGCATAAGGCAAAGATAGGCATTGTGTAATCCTAACCATGTATAAAGGTAAAGGTAAAGGTACCCCTGACCATTAGGTCCAGTCGCGGACAACTCTGGGGTTGCAGCTCTCATCTTGCTCTATAGGCTGAGGGAGCTGGCGTTTGTCCGCAGACAGCTTCTGGGTCATGTAGCCAGCATGACTAAGCCACTTCTGGCGAACCAAAGCAATGCACGGGAACACCGTTTACCTTCCCACCAGAGCGGTACCTATTTATCTACTTGCACTTGACGTGCTTTTGAACTGCTAGGTGGGCAGGAGCTGGGACCGAACAACGGGAGCTCACCCTGTCACAGGGATTCAAACCACTGACCTTCTGATCAGCAAGCCCTAGGCTCTGTGGTTTAGACCACAGCGATATAAATCCTATTGAATTCCATGGGGCTTACTCCCAGTTAAATAGAATTAGGAATGTAACCTAAGACAATAGAGAGACATTTACTTCTCCCCTTCAGTTATATAATATCAACCTAGGCACTCCTTTAACCTGTTCTAAAAGTTAGATAGCTAGAACACACCTGTCATTTGAAGCAGCCACTCTTCTCCTGGTGAGGGACTTTTGTTGTTAAGGGAAGCCTGCCAGGGGAAGCACACCTGACAGGTGCAGATGGCTCCCTAATCCTCTTTTATCTTACAGAGGCAAGCAGGCACCTGGCCTGCGGACTTCTCCCTCTCCATTGTCACAACCCTTAATACATTTGACCCCCACCCATCCCAAGCTGTTAACACCCCCTGCTCTGCCCTGCTATTTGAGTCTTTGGAAAGAAAGCCAGTAGCCTGAGGGCGAGGCCATTCAAAGCCAAACACGCAGGTGTCTGAGCAGTTTTATCTGTTCTGCCTCAGGGCCATCAGATGTGATGGGGACAGCTATGTTTGTCGTTCATGTGTAAAAGGGGCATATTGAAAAGAATGACCGGTGGATGGCCATTGGGATGTGTTGATTGCTTCCAAATAACTATGGGAATATACTGGGTTGCTGAATGGCTAGAAATGAAAGTAAACTGAGTGGCCACTGGAAAAGAAGAAAGGCATTCTAAAGGCAAGGATTAGCCAAAAATAATTATGGTGATGGGCTTCCCCTGTTCTGGGGAGGGAATGGATGGATGAAGCTTTGAAGTGGTCTGTGACTAGTAGCTCAAATTCAAAAGGTGTGGCAAGAGAAGGAATGAGTGATTGTTTAGTTTTCTTACCTATGCTTATCAATTAGAGCAAGCTGGAGTGTGATCGTCTCTTTTGCTGTGTAACCCCTTTGTAGTTATTTGGTTCTAACATTTCAAACTGCTTACTTCACCTGTCAAGCAGGGACAGAATACCCAAAATAAGAAGAGTGACTGCTGAAGAGAATCAGTAGAAGCACTTATCTCCTTTTATGTAAGGAGTTTTCTATTTCACACCAGCAGGTGTATAAATGGTAAAATGTCTCTAAGATTGTTTGCTTTTGCAAAAGGCTACATTTCAGCTGGCTGAATAAGAGCCTTTATTAAGCATGTGTTTTACAAGTTGAACCTACACATATTTACTTAGAAGGCGCTGTGGATTAAACCACAGAGGCTAGGGCTTGCCAATCAGAAGGTCGATGGGGTGAGCTCCTGTTGCTCAGTCCCTGCTCCTGGCAACCTAGCAGTTTGAAATAACAAAGGGCAAGTAGATAAATAGGTACCGCTCCGGCGGGAAGGTAAACGGCTTTTCCGTGCACTGCTCTGGTTCACCAGAAGCGGCTTAGTCATGCTGGCCACATGACCTGGAAGCTGTACGCCGGGTCTCTCGGCCAGTAAAGTGAGATGAGCGCCACAACCCCAGAATCATCCGTGACTGGACCTAACAGTCAAGGGTCCCTTTACCTTTTACTATGGAGTTCAGTGGAGATTACTTTCAAATAAGCATCCATAGGATTGCAGTCTTACAATCAAAATATAGTTATGAGCAGCTGGAGGTTAGACTGCTTTGTAATTGGAATATGGCAGTTTCCCCATTCACACATTGTTTGAACTGAACAATGAGCTCACCCCGTATACTGACCACCTTCCGATCAGCAAGCCCAAAAGGCTCAGTGGTTTAGACCACAGTGCCATCCACTCGCAAGCTCCTTTACCTTTACCTAGCTACTTCGTAATTGGAATATGGCAGTTTTCCCATCCACCCGTTGTTTGAACTGAACTGAACTGAGAGTTTTATTTTCTCTCTCTCTCTCTCTCTCTCTTTTTTTAAATGAAACTTTCTGGGCTAATGCAGTGGTTCTCAAACTTTTTTCCTCTGGGGCAAGCTTTCAGAATAAAACTGTGCTTGTGCCACAGTGAATTTTTTTTATTGATAAGATAAACATTGGAGAACACAATGCCACCCAATGCTATTCCTGTTTGCATTGAAATCATAGTAGTCATAGCCAGATTATTTGTATTCTGCTTTTTGGTATATTAAGTGTGCTGGGATTTCTGGTTACGTGAGGGGTCTCCTAACAACTCTCAGTGCCCTTAACAAACTACAGTTCCCAGGATTATTTAGGGGAAGCCACTTTCGTTCATATGGTATAAGAGTCTTGGGGGGGGGTGAGCCATGATTGTTCAAGTAGTATAAAAGTGCCCCAAATTTATGGTGTGACTTCGATCCCAATTATAGTCAAGGTCTCTCACACACAAACACACGCCTGTTACTATATAAAAGACAATTCAGAACAATTTAGTAATAAATGAATAATAAAATAACATAGCTAGACAATTAAGAATGCTTATTACCAGCAAGTGCAAAGTGAAGCTCATTCTGGTCTGTGCAGTAGTAGCAACTGCTGAAGCTAGTCCTTAGCACCTGGTGTAATAATAATAATAATAATAATAATAATAATTTATTTATACCCCACCCACTCTGGGCGGCTTCCAGCAAAACACTAAAATACAATAACCTATTAAACATTAAAAGCTTCCCTAAACAGGGCTGCCTTCAGATGTCTTCTAAAAGTTTGTTTTAAAAGTTTGTTACTAGGAAAAGAATGAGAAACACTTCAGGCTTAACGTAAAATGGCTGGTAGCAAAGCTCTCTCTTCTGGTGATGGTGGGAAAAGCAGCAGTAGAATGAGCCCTTTAGAAAAACTGTGAAGAGGGAGGAGGGCCAAATATTAATAGGAAGAGGGTAAAACACCCTGTGTCCATGGGCGTCCAAGGGTGGGGAAGGGGGGCAATCAATACAAATCTGAGGTTCTGCCCCCCCAAAAAAAACCTGCTCCCTAACAAAAAATCCTGGCTATGCCCATGCTGCGGTCTATGATTAGTGGCAGGTGGCAATGGTGATGGTAAGCCACAGTGTACTTAAGAAGAGTATCCCTAGGTAACTGTGCACAGGAATCCAGCCTTATTGTCTAAATGTGCTGAGGACTGCAACCTTGAGTTCTGATCCTATATATATGTTTACTCATAAAAGCAAATCCAGTTGAGTTTAGTGTGGTTATACCCAAGTAAGTAGCTCTAGAAATGTATTGGGCATCAGGTTCTGAATATGTTTTCCTAGGAAAGGATCCCTGTGGATAATGTGGTGAGGCTTTGTGCCACTTGAAAACAATGGACAGCTCATATAAAATATGCCAACATTTAATTTTCTAAATTATAGAGGAATGTATGATATGAAGGCATTTGTGCTTTGCCAGTGGAAGTCAAAAGCTACAGCTGATGGAGCATGTGTGAAAATAACGTGTTATTTCCATAGTTGCTACTTTTGATCCATGTTATTTCCACAGTTGATATGTCACCCTAACTGTATCTACTCAGCTGTGGCAATGTGCAGGAAGCATCCAGTACATACAAAACAGTAAATTACATCCTTAACACAATTCTGTAATGCCCACAGAGAAAGCATTAAGTGAAAAACAAACCAAGCATTAGCATGTTATGAAATAAAAATGGGAGAAATTAAGCCTGCATCGCTGAAGTGCAAATAAACACAAAAGGAACAGATGCTCAGACCAAAAATGGGTTGTAGGCACAAGAATATGGGCACAATTAACTGCAGGTGCAAAACCAGAGACCCAGCTGCAAAACTCCCATGTTTTCACACTGAGATATATATTTTTGTTGAGGTACTCAGTCCCATGCAACGTATTAGCAAGTGTTAATATTCACCAAACATGATCTTGGGCAGCCTGGTCCTATGGTCCAGCTCAAATGGATATCCTTGGGAACCAATGTTTCTTCATTTCAAAATCTCTCTCTTGTGCTAATGATCAGAAAGCTGTTGAGTAAGATAATGTGTATTATTATTATTATTATTAAAATTTATATACCACCCTAAACCCTGAGGTTTCAGGGCAGTTCACATAAAAAGATCACAGTATATAAAATTAAAATAAAAGCAAAAACCAAATAATACCTCCTGTATCACAGGAATAGAAATCTGACAACTTTTCAGCAGGCTAAAGGTGGAGTGGCAAGGGCTACAGGCAGGGAGCCTTTCACAGAAGGTGGCTTCTCCTACTATGCAACCCCAATTTTTGAATTGTGGCAGGGGAATCATGCACACAGGACACATTTGTGCATGCAGTTTCCTATCCAGATGGGAAAAGGCACATGGAAGCCAGCTTCCATGTATATAGAGTTCTAGTTGGCTCCGGGTAAAGGGATTCAGATATAGATTTCAGCTCATTTAATAACTGGATAAAGGTAATCAGATTTTGAAATAATAATTACAAAGTTTGTCATATTCCCTATTATATTGTCTAGATACTGAACTGTATCCAATTGCGATTTGTAAATAATCTCTATCTCTCTTGTAGCTACCACTATTGCATCATGTGAGCACACACATGTAGTACTTGAAGAATGATGTATATTGCTGATAATCTACTTTTCTAACCCAGGGGTCAGCAAACTTTTTCTGCAGGGGGGCGGTTCACTGTCCCTCAGATCTTGTGGGGGGCTGGAATAAATTTTTGGGGGAAATCCCCCCCCAACCGACTCTCTCCTCCCTTCTTCACAGCACCAGACGAGTCCCGGTGACTGCTTACCTGTGCCTTGCGAGTGGCAGGGGCTGGTGGCGGTGAGATGATGAGTGGTGCGAAAGGGCTGTCTCCGTAAAGGGCTGCTTAAAATGGTGCTTAATCAACTGCGGTTCAACAAAGCCCAGCCCCCTTCCTCCTCTAGGCAGGGCAGGGAGAAGCCAGGAGGGAGGGAGGAGGCGCCGCCATGGTGTGTGTGTGTGGGGGGGTAATGGTGCATCCTGAATGATCAGAATCCCCACGCCGATCCACGCAGCAATTTCCGGATCATCTGTGGGCCAGATCCACAAGGCAATTGGGCCGGCTCCGGCTCCTGGGCCTTAGCTTGCCAATCCATGATCTAACCCCCTGCTGCAGAGCACCTTATACCTGCACAAGCGACGCTGACACAAAACCCCACACATACATTAAGTAAAATAGAAACATCGCCACCCAACCCACCATGGCCCCTCCACCTCTTCCCCCCTTTTTCTTCCTAATGTAACACTAATGTCTCAACAAATGAATCTGACCTGTAGAAAATGTAACTTGAAAAAAAGAGACATTGCACATGCTTTTGTAAACCAAGAAATCTTTAATAAAAAATACATTTTAAAAAATGGAGGTGAGGTATGAATGCCTCCAAAAGAAGTGTGAGATTAAAACCAATGCTCAATATAACAACAAGGCAAGAAATGTTTCTTTTTTCTTCTGGAATGATATTGTCCATCACTGAGTTTTTAGAATCTAATTGGTGCCATAAGTCTTCAGGGTGGGGGGATGGTAATAATGAGCTACTATGCTACCAAGAGCAATAGAATGAAGAAATCAAAGTCTGCAGGAGCTGATAATAGAACTGTAACAACAATAGTTTCTCAGCACCCCAATAACCAAATAACCCATTTATAGATTAGTGCAGACTTTTAATATAGAATGTATGCTCTACATTGTATGTCAGACAAGTTATCGTGTGGATTCTAGCTTAATTCAGTGCCCTTATGTACACTTTTAATTCAACGTCCTTTTCTACTTGCTGACTCTTGAGACTATTAGCTCTACAAATGTCATGCATTATTTGCACAGCCAAATAGAACTTTGCTTTGTTCATATTATCAGATATAGTATTCTCTTCTGGTCTCTATTAAGCATTCAAATTCACATGACTTTGTTTACACAAAGCTGTGACATACTGATCTATCAATGTCTCTCTAGAGAATTGATTTCATGTACAAACAATGCTAGCTTTGGACACAGATTACAGCATTCTTTTCCTGTTTATATACTGGGCTTTTAGCTTTTGCTGCAGGTATGAAGTTCCTAAACTGAAGAGAATAAAGCTACCTGGCAAGTTAATAAAAGAAAACAAATCTAGACCAGGGGTACCCAATTTATGTATTTTTGAAGGCAATTCTATCATCAAATATGTATGTTTACAAACATATATAACCTAAAAGCAAAATAGGATAGAACACTGAAGTTGAAAACATTCATCTTTTCCTTACAAATTAAAATGTGGGTAAACTTTTTATGTTGCTGCTTAATTAAAATTGGGTAGGGGCAGCAACATGCACCACCAGTGTGGCAAAACACATGTCTGCTATGTATTCATGTCCATGTGTGATGGCAAGGCTTGCCCTATAGTGAGAAATGAATCTGAGGAATCTAATGCTGCTCATCCAAGCTCACTGTGGAAAAAGAAAGGAAGTAGAGTTCGTGAGCATTCTCCAGTGACATCTTCTGCTGTCTCATATCTAAGTTGTCGGCAGAGGGATAGTGGCTTGCTGGACTAAAGCAAGCACAACCCTGCTTGAAACAGGCTGTGAGCAAGGCTGTCCTTGCACCAATCCTGCTTGTAGCAGTTTTTGGTGATCACTCCTGCTTGAAATGCGCACATCACCTCTACTAACAACTGAACAAGGCTCCAGCCTCACATGATGTATCTGTTGCATTTGTCAACCCTCCATGAGTGCTGAACTGAGGCTGTGTTCATATAACTATGTTATCTGCAAAAAATCAATAAATAACATTTTTAAAGGCTTGTCCTAGTCAATATCATTCAAGTGAAATATTTACAGTGACACTGTCATTGTTTTTTAGTGTGTGCTGCTGTTTGTCTTTTCAAATTTTAGAACAGAAAATGTAACACTTATAATATTGATTATCCTTTCTCCCGAGGCCAGCATAAAATGTGTGAATATGCTAGCAAAAATAATATTTCATTAAAGGAAGGATTAAATTTCTCATACAGTTACAGCTACACATGTAAGTTAAATTATTTGAACTATGATTTTGGCAATGTTATATGCTTGGGTAATTTTCAGCTTCTCGTCGCATGGTGCTAGGTAATGAATCAGCATTAGAACAGGCTGTCAGAATGCTTTCACATGGTTCTAGAACACACATTGTTTAGGACAGGTTCTGAAGGCAGGCTTATTAAAGCTAAGGCATCTACATCTGGGCAGTGCCTAAATGCGAAGACCATTTGCATTCCTAACCAATTTCACTGGCTGGCACAGAAATAGGACTTCAGACACAGATCTTAGGTTGCCAGCAGGATCACACGGATGCAGGGTGCAAACTATTTAAGAATTAAAAGTTAATGACGAGAGCCCAGGCAGCTGGAAGTAAAGCCCCACTATGGGCAAGCACGAGGCATGGAAACCCCCCCCCCCTCCCGGATGGAGGCAGTCCTAGAACAGCGCTCCAACCTGAGTTCCTGCTTCCTGTTGACTCAAACCCTGACTCAAGCCAGGTGGCTGTGTTTTGCATTAAGTTTCTGAATCATCATTGAGAGACTGCCACCACCCCAACCCCCGAGCACTGAAGCAACCAAAGCTAAGCCATGCTGCTTCAGATAGGGCCACAGCTGTCATAGCTGTCAACTTTTCCCTTTTCTTGCGAGGAATCCTGTTACGAATAAGGGAATTTCCCTTAAAAAAAGCGAAACGTTGACAGCTATGGCTAATATACAAGCCTGAGAAGGTAGAATGCACTCCTACCCACAACTGCTACCCGTACCTCCCAGACAGTAATGATGCCTAGATACCTGTTTGTCTTGTTAACTATAAAACACCTAGATACCTGGTTAAGAAACAATTTTCCAAATTAATTGATATTGTTATAATTTGGCTATCATTGGGGGGAATATTGGAAAATTAATAAAAACTTATTTGTCAAAGAAGAAACACTTTTCCATATGCCGTAAACTAGTGTTTCTGGGGGAATAATAATTGTGAGCACTTTTACAAGGCTTTTAAAATAGTCCTCAGTTTCTTATATGGCTTATTTATACACCACACTTTCTGAACAAATAAAAATTACTGCTGAAGGAAGTCACTAAAGGGCTATTACTATTTAAAGTACGTACTTTTGTCAACATTTTATCTACTTTCAACAGACATGGCTATTCCTTAAAATAATATGATGTATAATAGAAACAGCTATTAATCACAATATGTAATTATAAAGATGTACTGCCAGACCAGTACTTAAATGTACCATTGAACCATTATTTAAACCTCATTGGAATTAATGAGGAGTACAGAATAATATTTAAATTGTGTAAAAGCTCAAATTCTTGTCACCTTTTTGCCTCTCTCAGTATTAAAACTTTTATTCAGAAGTATGTTGCCAACCTCACAGATTATCAGATACTATCTTGGAATATGGCTGCAAGGAGAACCCATACTGATTTCATTAGACATTGAGTTAATGAGTTTTGCTATACTTCAGTGGATCTAGTGACAAATAGGTATAGCTTCCTAGCATTTATAATTAATATACTGGGAATCCATGGCTTTCTGTATGTATGATATTCAGCAACATACACATTCAGATTATATGCTTTTGATGACACACTCTTTGATAACATGCTATGGAAGGAAGAGCATAAACAATCTGAGTGAATAGTGAAAAAATCACTGATACAGTAATTGTATTCTCCAGTGTCTTAAATTGGTGGTTTTCAAACTGTTCCTAAGAACCCTGGGATTCCTCGGGATCTTCTCAGGAGGTTCTTAGTGTGAAAATCAGCAATGTCAGAAAGACATCTTATTCACCAGTCCTGAACTTCCTCTATGACCGTGGAAGGGGGACCTGTCACTGACTTCAGTTCCCATCAGCTCCAGCCAGCATGTTCAGGGATGATGGGAGTTGTAGTCCAGCAATATCTGCTGAGCTGTAAATTCCCCACCCATATCCTACAATGTTTTATATTGAGAAAACACTGGACACATTATAGTGATCAAGAGTCCATTTTGAGGATGAGCAATTACCTAAACCTTTGTGGCTTCACTGGCACTCTAGAACAGGATAGCAATGTAATGCTCTCCAGATGTTGTTCTATTACAATTCCCATCAGCCCCAGCCAGCATAGCCAATGGGTCAGGGATGAAAAGAGTTGTAGTCCAACAACATCTGGAAGACAAAATGTTGGCTATCCCTGTTCTAGAATGTGTTCTAGAATGCTTCGCCACATATAGGGCTACTGCAAGCAGGACCCAGCAACAAAATTATGCAGTATGGAGAGCTTCTGTTCATGGTTTCAGCGACTCCATTCCATTCTTCCTTCCAGTTTCCTGTCCCGTCCCCCCCAACTGACCCCGAAGTCTGTATTTAGTGTCTAGTGAGCATTCTCAGTCCTCATTGACTTGGGTTTCTTCCTCCATTTTTATGTTTTTTTAGGGCAGGTACTACATTAAAGTCATTGATTTCTCCGTTGATGTCTATAGCTATCTTAAATTCCTTTGAACATTTTCAAATCACTTTTTGGTGTGGAGCAGGAATAATAATAATAATTTTATTATTTATACCCCGCCCATCTGGCTGGGTTTCCCCAGCCACTCTGGGCGGCTTCCAACAGGATATTAAAAACACACTAAAAGGTCAACATTAAAAACTTCCCTAAACAGGGCTGCCTTCAGATGTCTTCCAAAAGTCAGATAGTTGTTTATTTCCTTGACATCTGATGGGCATTCCACAGGGGGGCGCCACTACCAAGAAGACCCGCTACCTGTTTCCCTGTAACCTCACCTCTCGCAGTGAGGACTAGTCCTGTCCTATGACAACTTGCAAAGGTTGTAGTACTCTGAAAATGCCACAGCTTGTCTTTCTACACCATTGGTTTTGCTTTATTTATTTGACATTTCTGCCTCCTCCTCCCCCCAGTTGGCATGTATGGCATTATCTCATTTTATCTCCACAACAATTTTGTGTGGTAGGTTAGGGAAAGAGGTCATGACTTACCCAAGGCTATGCGGTGGCTTTGTGACTAAGCAGGGACTTGAATGCGGGTCTCACCCACTCTTGCCCAACATTTATCCACTTCATCCAAGTTGGTTCTTGTGGTAGTTATCAAGATTATTTGATGAATGCAAATCTTCTCTCTAGAAGGTGGATGTCACTACAAAGCTAGCAGAAGTGTTGATATATTTGCAATCAATGTTTCCCATCATAGAACGGGGATTTCCCTAATCAGAAGGTATAAATATAGCATTGAGTTGGTGAACCATTGCAGCTAAGAATATGAACAATGAACTTAGGTCCCCTGCTTCAAATTTCACCTTGGCCTTAAACTCACTAGGCTACATTAGGCAAACCACAACCTCTCAGCCTCTGCCCTGCATCTGCAATATGGGGATAACTGACCTACTTAGAGAGTTGTTTTAAGAATAGGGTATGAAACAATTCACCCATGGAAGGTGTTTTAATCTACTTTAGTTTGTTATTTTGATCCAAATGGGAATATATTGCTTTTCTATAACTTCTGTAACTTATAAAACCATTTTCCATCTTAAAACTATTTTCCATCATCAGCCTAGATAGCTCAGTTGGTTAGAGCATGGTGGTGACAACGCCAAAGTTGCAGGTTCGATCCTCATATGGGACAGCTGCATATTCCTGCATTGCAAATGTTGGACTAAATGATCCTCAGGTTTCCTTCCAACTCTATGATTCTAATAAATTTTTATCTTGTTTCATAAACCTATGTAGTCTCAGCTTGCTATAAGCACTCTCATGCCTGTAAACCATACCTTGTGTTGCCTTGAGAGGCTTCAGGGAGACCCCAGGGGAGAGTTTAGGCTGATTCATAAGGGGTAGCCTGGTATATACACTCTCCCCTTTTATCTGGCAGCAATGACTTGTTTAAAGTGGAAGAGTGGACTGAGCATAGGGCTACACTGTTTGCTAGGAACACTTTCCCCTTGGACGGCACAGGACGTAGGGTGGCCCACCACTTCTCATACTCCCTTGCCAATACCCCTTTCCCTGAGTTGCGCAGGAAATAGGAGATCCTGCAGGAGGCACCATCACAATGGTATGCAATGTGCTCTGGGATTCTTCAGGTGAGCAAAACTCTGGTTCGCCAGAGCAGCGATGTCACGCTGGCCACGTGACCCGGAAGTGTCTTCGGACAGCGCTGGCCCCCGGCCTCTTGAGTGAGATGGGCGCACAACCCTAGAGTCTGGCAAGACTGGCCCGTACGGGCAGGGGTACCTTTACCTTTACGTTATGTATCTTCAGGTAGAATCATGAGTGCTGATAGCATCTTTATCTGTTTAACATTATAGCTGGGAGCTGTTATGCTCTGAAGCTGCTCACTGGCACTGTCTGTCAAACCCACTGCCTCAGCTTTCAAAAAGCTGTACTTGTCAGTTTTCATATTATGCACATATCACATGGTAAATCAAATGGTTGAAGAAAAACAATCAGTACCACCACCACCCCTCAAAAAATCCCCAGATTTTGTTGCCAAGCTGTGGTGATTCAGCCAAAGCAGAAGACCTATGAAACATTATAAAAGGCAAAGGGACCCCTGACCATTAGGTCCAGTCGTGACCGACTCTGGGGTTACGGCACTCATCTCGCTTTATTGGCCAAGGGAGCCGGCGAACAGCTTCCGGGTTATGTGGCCAGCATGACTAAGCTGCTTCTGGCAAACCAGAGCAGCGCACGGAAACGTCATTTACCTTCCTGCCAGAGCGGTACCTATTTATCTACTTGCACTTTGATGTGCTTTCGAACTGCTAGGTTGGTAGGAGCAGGGACTGAGCAACGGGAGCTCACCACGTTGCGGGAATTCGAACCACCGACCTTCTGATCAGCAAGCCCTAGGCTCTGTGGTTTAACCCGCAGCGCCACCTGCGTCCCCATTAAACATTATAGAATGGTATAAAAGCATATGTGGGGTTTTCTTTTTTAAGCCAGTTTGCCTGTCACTTGCTCTCACTGCTCATTTGTACCTGTGGATCTCCTTTATCAGGACAGTTAAGGATTTAACATTCCATACAACTGCTACTAGCACTGATTATTTTTCATATTGTAATGGCAGGTTAGATACTTCACAAAACAACAAATGATGTGCTCCCTCTTCTATTTCAACCCCCTTTCACAAAACTCTACTTTCTCTACCCTTCATGCTCCCCATCCATCACTGTGGTTATTGCTTCAGTTAGAAGTGAGACTGCGGCCACATAGAACGTTTTCATTAGATTGTATCACCTATATACGGACTGTTGGCAATTTAGACTGCAATTCAAAGTCCACTTACCCATGAATAAGCCCTACTGAATTCAATTGGACTTACCTCTGAGTAGACATGGTTCAGATTGCAGCTTGAATGATGAGACCTTGTTGGAGGGGTTTGTCAAACATTTGGACATTGGAAAGAGTATAAATGCAAAGTATAATTAAGCCATACTAGTAACCTTTGATGACAGGTGTTTAGGCCCTGCTCCAGGTTTTAGGAACCCTGGATGAGTTTCTATTGGTGGTACTGCCAGACTTCCCCTCTCCCAAACAAGTAAACAGTCAGGTAGGCTGTTGGCAGTGATGTAAAGAGCTAGGAGACAAGTGACCACTGATTAGCAGCTTGTAGCTGACACATTTTATCTTGCACAGCACTGTTAGAGATTAAATGTGGCAGCTGCCAGGCACCCACCTGAGCTAAGTATCCCTTTAGCTCCCAGGCCATTACAGTGATACCCTGGCAGGTAAGCACACCTGGTGGAATCGCTGCCAAGTGATGGCTGGGGATGGTGACAGACATCCAGGCAAAGCATCAGCTCAGCTATCCCCTGCTGGAGTGTGTGGATGGTAGCAACTGCTCCCGTATGCTGAACACCAATGCTGGGCTTGTAGATGCTGGCCAAAAAACTTCAGTATTTTTTTTTAAGATTCACATTCAATTTTTAAAAGACTATCCTAAAAGAGTATAGTGGTTAGAGTGTCAGACTAGGGCTCAGGAGACCCCCATTCAAATCCCCCCTCAGCCATGAAGCTCACTAGGTCTCCTTGGCCATTCACTATTTCTCCGCCTAACAGGGTTATTATTAGGATAATGGGGGGGGGGCGACCCTCAACACTGTCTTGAGATCCTAGCAGGAAAAGTGAGATGTGAAAATCTAATAAATAAAATGGGGGATAAAGAAATAAAAAACTCTGAGGAAAGTTAGATGAAAACGAATTATTCCATCTCTAATACATGTTAATACCCCCCCTACATATTTGTAGTTATTTATAATATCCAAAGGGATGTCAAAAGATTTGAGTTTTCCCCACCCCATTAGCTGTGGCTGTTCATATGCCATGTGTTCTGCTAAAGTAAAAGGAATTACCAATCACCTCTCATTTATTGTTTATTATAATTAAACTGAAGTCAGTTTTACACAAATATCTGCAGTTTCCCCTTCAGTGATTTGAAGTTACAGGTACACAATTCATGGAATATAGCCTAACAGCTCAGTCCTCTGTCTTTCCCAGATAAAAAGTCCCATAATGTTCAGTGGGACTGACTGTTGCCAATTGTGGCTAATGAGCTGAGCCTGACTTGAGATTAGACTCCATTTCTTAGTGGCACTTACTTTTGAGTAAACAAGCATGGGATCAGGTTGCACGTCTGATATGAATTACAGTACTGGGTACTAGACTTTTCATCCTATTTTCTTAATTTACTTTTTAAAGAACTGAAACTTAGTTAATGGGAGATATAAAGCACTGTCTGCCTAAGGAAAATGTGTCCCAGTGGTGATATTAGACAAAAAGCATGAAAAATGTTTTTCAGAACACTAGAGTGCATAAAGCATTAATGAACATTAATGTCTAGAACTGCATATATTACATGAAAAAGGATGTGTATGTGTTTAAATTACAAATCACATTCTTTATGTTGTTATGGCTTTTTGGGTTTATTCTTTTTAAAATAGCAGTTCTGTTTTTTAAAAAATCGCATCATGGAGTGACATATATTTCTGAATACACAAATTAATGTTTAAAAGATTATGAGAATCTTTAAAAGCCAATAATTTCTTTAAAATCTCATATTAAGTGTGATCTAGCTGTCTGATTCTTGGGTTCTGTAAGCTTTGGCACAACAGAAGAAACAGAATCATTTCTCTTCATACTCCTGAGAGAAACTTCACTGGACCGTACCATTACCCAGATAAAAAAGGAAGATGACTTATTGTTATCCATTAATTTGCATATTTCTTTTTTTAAAAACGTTATAAATGAATCCATAATATCATTGTAAAAATGTTAAAGTATACATCTATGAAATAAAATGGTCAAACCTGAGGTAAATATTTGAGGGCAAATATGGACTCTTTCCTAAAAGGAGTTTAGTGGCCTAGTCCGTTGTCTGAGGGGAATAGAAAGGCGAAGGATTTCTTCAAGTCAAAGGGCCACTCTGGAAATCTTACAGGGCTTCATAGCTATATCTTAGGAGACTTTATGAGTCCCTCTTAATTATTTTGAGGATATAGTATATTGTAAAGTCTGTTGGGAGCGCCATTTGACATCAGTATCACTATTCCCCCCCCCCCCGCCCTACAATTCAAGCAAGGGTAATTTCCAGATTTTCTTCATGATAATGAGATAAAAAAAGGGAACTATCAAGAGAGACATTTGCTTAAATGTTGTTCACTGCTTTGCGTATTTGTAATTAAAAGGTGGTTTTGAAGTGTATTTAATGAGCAAGCATTAGATATTCAGCCCATATGAGAGACAAGGATTATCTTCTGAGTAATTGATGGCAATGAGCAGGTGAGGAGAGTAATTTCTAAACACACCTAATATAAACTGAGTAAAACACATAGTTGTGGTGGTTTAAAAAAAATGATTAATCACGTGAAATTAGTTCTCTGAAGTCCTATGGGGCAGTTGTTCTCTTAATCCTTGCTAAATTCTATAGGATTTAAATATTTTGGATTTTTTTTAAGGGTACTCTGAGGAGATGTTTGGCTGGATCATATGGGTTTACCTAATGATGGGTCTTTTGTTTATGTGCTTCCAGAATGGCTGAAAACTTTAATAATGTGGTGCTATGCATGTCTACTCAGAAGTAAGACCCATTAAGAAACATTAAATTCAATGGAGCTTACCATCAAGCAAGTGTATATAGAATTTCAGACTTAAATCAAGTCAGGACTTTAATGTTTGTATGTTGTTTTATTGTATATTTGAATGCTGCTTATTTTTTATGATATTATGCAATCTAGAATTTTTCTCAGATAATAAATTTTAAGGTACTAGATGCAGAATAGACTCACTGAAATGAATGGACAAGTTACTGGACTCGATTTATTTCAGTACATCTACTCTGAGAATGACTAAAATCTCATCATTATTAGCAATTGGTGACTGGTTTTTCATTGTTAAAGGGAAATTGAGAGTAGGTTATAAGCATTGTTATCGCATGTTAAAACTTTTAAACATTCTATTTTAGGTATGATTACTTAAAACATAGATTTACAGTGCATCATTTATGTGGAAGAATAATCACAAATTTATGACAAGGTAAGGAGGAAGCAAGAAAAGGTAAGAAAATACAAATGTTTTTCTGCCCGAAACTTCCAACATTCAGCTTCATAGGATGGCCCCAAGTATTATGAGAAAGTGAGAAAAAATTCACTTTCTCCACACTATGCATAATATAATGTCTCCTAATAACCCTTCTTTTTCAAACTAAAAAAGCCCAAAATGATGTTTTCAACACAGGGGAATTGCTCCAGCCGCTTGATAATTTCAATTGTCCGTTTCCAGTTGCATGAGTTCAGGAGAAGGTGTTACCGCTCACCCCCCGGGCATGGAGGGTGATAAAGTCGGCCCAGGCCCAAGGACATGATAGAGTCCTACTCTTTCTCATGTGATACTAATTGTGTGGGGAAATTAAATGTCCAAAGAGGGCTATTGTATTCTAAAAACATTACACCATGACAAATGGGAGAATGTGTGAAAAATGCAAAAAAATTAATATTTTTTCTGCTCCGCTGCATGAATATTTTGACATATCTACACAAAGTAACTATGAAACTATCTTAGATAACACTCATTCTTATTACTTTAAATTATTCCATTAACCCAAGTATTTCCTAAACTTGCAAAACGCTATACAAATGCAAATTAATCACCTTCAATTCCAGATTATATTCCAGTCTAAAAAGCTATTTGTTGATACATTTGTACATGTAAGGCAAGCAAAGCAGGTATGCAATGAGTGAAAACCTTATTATAAAATATTGGACATGTAGGTTTGTACCAGTCAAGTTGTCACTGTAGTAGTCGAAAAGCATTAGAGTAGTATATGGATTAGCTATTCACCATCTAAAATAAGTTAAATGTATTTGAACTTGTTAGTCTCTATGGTGCTAGAAAACTCTTTGTTGCACTTAAATTGCTCCATTTGTATCCCAGGGTTAGAACAGCATTTTATCCTGTGAAATTGCAAATTCCAGTGGGTTAGCTATGTTAGTGTATAAAAGCAAATACAAAAAGGATCATGTGACACCTTAAAGACTAAAAAAGTATTGTGTTCATGAATGCTGTTGCCTGAGTCTTTGCCTTTAAAGTAAAAGACTATTATTTTTGCAAGCTAGGCTTGGTTAACTTGCCCAAGGCTACACTGTGAATTTCAGAGTCAAGTAAGAATTTGAACCCAGATTTTGGTATCCCAACTCAGCACTCTCTTAGAGAGGGTATTACTCATTATGTACTATTGATACCACTGGTGTAATGTTTCTGACATCTAGAAGTAACAAAAGGCTCAGTAGTTTAGACCAGGGGTCAGCAACCTAAGGCCCATGGGCTGGAAGCAGCCCGCAGAGGTCGTTCAACCGGCCCACGAACAGAGCTGCCCGCTCACGTGCTGCGATAAACTGGCGCAGTGTGGCATGGGGACCCGCTTCTGCGGTGCTGGAAATCACATCTGCGCATGCGCAGACATTCAAAATTGCGTCTGCGCAGACACAGATGCCGAAAATTGCGCGGGGGGGGGGGGTTCACAATCCAGCCCACGGAGGGATCTCTGCCGGCCCGATCCGGCCCAGGCAAGATAAACCTTGCTGACCCCTGGTTTAGACCACAGCACCACCCACTTGGTGGTTTGAATCCGAGTGACGGGGTTTGTCTTGTTGCTCTGTCCCAGCTCCTGCCAACCTTAGCAGTTCAAAAGCATACCAACATGAGTAGATAAATAGGAACTGCTGCAGCGGGATGGCAAGCAGCATTTCTGTGCACTCTGGCACTTGTCACAGTGTCCCGCTGTGCCAGAAGTGGTATAGTCATGCTGGCCACATGACCCTTAATGCTGTCTGTGGACAAATGCCAGCTACCTCGGCCTGAAGGGAGATGAGCGCCGCACCCCATAGTCAAATTTGAATGGACTTAACCGTCCAGTGGTCCTTTACCTTTAGAAGTATCAATTTCAATAGAAAATTTTTTTATTGAAATTATTATATTAAATTATGCAAAAGGTATAACAAGTCTAGGAGCTTTGGTCACCAGGTATGCTCTTGATGGAAATAATATCCTTAATACATTCAGAAACAACTTTGTAAATAGGCTGTAGATCTGCAACTCATTTTATATATGATGCTCAGTACAGTATTTATGTTGTTCACTCTGCATCTAAACTTTCAGAGTGGTGCTGCTTTCTGTATTAATTACAGGGCAGCATGGATATGTTAGTGTCTGTTTCTGGATTCATTTTCAGAATGCAGGTTTGCGAATAAGGGAATTTCCTGCTAAGGTTGCCTAGAAATAACTCAAAGGTTTTCTGGGCTTTTTGTGCTTTTTCCACAGGAGGGCACAATTTGGCTCTTTACATTTATACTTAGTATGAACAGTCTACATTTTAAAAAGGAAATCCTGACTGCACAAGGCAAAGTGTATCGGAGCAGATATTTTTTTGGATCTGCCTTATTAAAATATATTAATATTTCAATATCTGAGAAAACCACATTTAACTAAACTTGTTTTGTTATAGTCTTCAAACTATGTTTTAATGTATAGACCTGACTGAATGAAAACCTGTAGAGGGTGGTACTACTCAGAGTAGACCCACTGAAATTAATGAATATGACTAAGTTAGGTCCATTAATTTACTTAGGTTTATTTAAGTAACACCCTAAATTTAAATTTAAGAGCACAACTACATACGGTTTATGACCAAACAAGTATTTAGCTTGTAAATAATTTACAGATGAAATATGAGATTAATTCTTATGCTTTTTTTGCAACATACATTAAATTGCCCACAAATACTTTTTACCAACATTTTTCTCAGAATACATCTTATGTGAAGAAATTAAATTCATAACATTTCAAGCTCTATTTTATACAAGACAAGTATTCTGGATTTTTTAACAAAAAAATTCACCATACCATAATTCCTAAACATATAGTAAATGGAGAAAATGGAGAAATACGTTACCCCTAAGTTTCTGCACTGAAACAATCTGCTTGTGGGTATACTACTGCTTTGGTATCTAGGACCTGCTACCTGTAATAATACTTGAAAACACATACAATTTTAAAAAGTTAGTGTCTTCTCTACAAACTGAAAATATTTTTCAGGATAAATGATACCTAACACGTTTTGATCACTACCTGGCAAATATGTCTAATTTTGTCTTTACTAAATCTCTTTGAAACAAATGAAACTGAATTTTCATTGCTTTGACTTGAATGTCCAGTATGATCCTACACATATTTAGTCAGGAAGTCCTACTGTGTTCAGTGGTAATCATTCCCAGGTAAGTGTGTATGGCATTAGTCATGACTACCGTAACTGTAGCAGGATTCTAGGTCTTTAAATCTGGAGTATATGTATATTTATTTCCTTATATTCAAAGACTTACAATCCAGAATGTTACAAGTAGCTAAAATCATATTCCTATAGCACAATATGCATATACTTAAAACTATACCCATCTACACACAAGAACATCTTGTTTGTATGTGCTCTTTTGAAACAGGGCCATAGTGCCTAATTTCTAGCAGCGGCTGGCCCTGGATTACTGCATTCAAACAACTACATGAGGTTGAGCTCTGAGCATTATGGAAAACTGACTCTAGTAGAAATACTGTATTTAAAAAATAGCACCTTGATTATATTGGGGGGGTTTGAGAGCTCCAAAGCACTGGAAAAAAGCAGGCATTTAAGCCAATTTATATGAATTCCACTTCGTTCCTATTCCATAATCTCACAAACTAAAACAATTTACCTGAAGAGAAAATACTGTAGATAGGCTTTCAAGTCCGTCAATGTCCCCTTCTTCCAAGGCTGCTTTCTCAACCCATTATTACACTATTTGCAAGAAATCTGTCAACAACCATCTCAATTTTCCAGCGAAGGAGCCTTCATTTCAATATCACGGATTCCCCCCCGAACGCTATTTCAGAAAAAAACGGTTTTGGAAAAGCATGCCCATCTGGAAACCAGAATTTTCAACAGTGAGAACTTCAAATCCGACGATATGGCGATCCAGGATCAACACCTTATAAAAGCACACATGCAAACACGAACGAGAAATTTAATAAAAGAAAACCAGGCGTAAGCGGAAACAAGCTTCCAATATTCCATCTGGATATGAAAGAATGCAGCAGGTATTCCCCCACCACCCTTTTCTAAATTTCCACTCATCCTCTTTCTTGGGAGTTCTTCGTATTTTCAATCCTCTTCATGTGGCTTTTATCATTTTTAAAAGATAGAAAAATGGACAATTTATTTTGCTGAAGTATTTCCGTCGTGTGCCTCATCTTGACAGTTCGTAGATCTTCTCCTCGTAACATCAGGCCTTTATTTACAAACTCCAGCCTTCCGTATATACATACAGCAAAAGAAAGGAGTGGGGGAAAGAAAGAAAAACGGATAAAAAGAGAAAAGCAAAGCACCCATATACGCAACTCGGAGCTGCCATCAGCTGTCTGCGCGGCGACGCAGACTGAAGAGCCTCCCCGGCGAGTGCATGGATGGATCTCTCAGCTTAGGGAGGCAGGAAAGCAGTGAGCAAGCGAAACAGAAGCAGCAACAGAAGAAGGAGAGGGAGAGAGAAAAAGGGGAGGTTGTTGGTGTTTGGCGCCGGTGGAGGGAGTCATTCCTACAGCTGCACTTCCGGTCGGCATTTTGTTCTGAGAGGGAGCGAGACCGACGCTCACATTCACGCAGGCTCCTTTTCCCCTCTCTCTCTTCTCTCTCTCCTCCCTCCCCATCTCCTTCCTCCCCGGTACCGACTCACCGTGGCCTAAGCAGTCCCCTCCCTGCCCCGCCCCACCCGCCCGCGTACACAGAGGAGGCGGAGAGGCGGCGGCGGTGGTGACGGCGGCGGAAGAGAAGGAACAAGCCGCGGCAGAGGAGATTCCCCCTCCTCCCTCCCTCCCTCCCGCTCGCTCGCTCCTCTCCTCCCTCCCCTCCCGGGGTTGGTCGGTCGGTCGGTCGGTCGTTCGGTGCGTGAGGTGTTTATCGAATCCGGCTCGGCCCCGGCCCGTGTGGATGTTGGCGGCGTGAATCGGGCTTGGTGGGAGGACGACGGCAAGGAGGGGAAGGAAGAAGAAGAAGAAGAGGAGGAGGAGGAAGAAGAAGAAGAAGAGGACGGCGGCGGCGGCGGGGAGGACGGCAAAGACGACGGCGGCGGCGGCGACTTAAGGGATTCGCTTCGGCCGCTCCCGCCCGTCCCCGGCTCTACATGTTCGCTGCACTGAGGAGGAGACGGAAGAGGAGCCAGCCCCCCTCCCGGCCCGGATTATTGTTGTTATATTATCTCCCCTCCTCCTCTCGCTCCGCGGCGGCCCAGCGGCGGATCCTCTGAGGAGGGAGGGGGGCGGATTTTTCTCCTTCCTCCTTCCCCCCCCCCGCCACCGCTTGGCTTTCGGTTGGCTTCAGACGGTGTTTTGCTCAGGTAAAAGCCCCCCCTCTTTCCCCCCTTTCAGGTTTCTCCTCTTCTCCTCCGCGAAAGGGAAGCCGCGAGCTGGGCCTCCTCTTAGGCGAGGCGGCCCAGTCAGGGGAATTAGCCTTTTCGGCCGGTGTGGGAAAAGGGAGAGGAGTGGGGCGGCGGGGGTGAGGGGAAGAGAAATAATGAGTGGCAGCCGAGGGGTGGGGGGTGTTTTCACGTTTGCCTCCGCCTCCGCCTCCTCCCGGGGTTTGGCGGAGGAGAGAATGGTTTCTGCCGAGCTGCTGGAGGAGCCCAAGCCCGGAGGAGGGCGCAGGCCCAGCGGCCAGCGCGTTCACTCCAGCTCGGGGATTAGAGAGGCGAGGTGGCTCCTGTGTGACAGGCCTCGGCGCCCGAGAGCAAGAGCGGGGAGGAGGAAACAATACAGTTGGAGCAGAGGCTGGGGCACCGAACCTGTGCCATATTTACAACTTCACACCGGCGGGCTGAGCTGAGGGAGGAAGGAGGGGAAAGAAAAGGTCCCAGCCAAATCGCGCGGGGTGGCGGGGAGAGAGAGACGGGCGCTCCCACGCGCTCCCTGTGTATGGTTGGCAGCAACTATGTTTCCTTCGAACCTTCCTTGCTCAATCCCGACGGTTCAGATAGTTGGAGTGTACACGGTAAATTTGTTTGGCTGGAGAGGTGATTAATTGTCGCTGGCTCTGTGCAAGGCCTTTCGAATGCGTGCACTACTACTACTGCTACTACTACTGCGTTGATAAAATAAAAGCCCTTTCTGGATGACTGACAGAACGCAAACACCTGCCCAACTCTCAACGTACACAGGCTGCAGCGTATGCCACCTTTATTTCCCTTTTTTCCATCTCGCTTTCCATAAAAAGATAAATAGTTAGCTGTTGTTGCTCCATGGGAAGTAAAACGTTGATACTTTGCAACGACGGATGCCTAAACATCTATGTGGTTGATTGCCACTGTAAAGGCCAAAAACCTTAAATTTGGAATCTCCTCATCAATTGTAGTTAAGCCTGCGGTCCTAAAACATACATGTTGAAGGAAGTGCTACTGAAGTCGATGCAGCATACTTCTGAGTAAACATGTTTAGGATTGGGCTGAGAAATGGGTCAAAATTGTGCAGAATTAGACTGAAGTTTTAATATTTTAAAAACGAAAGTAGATCAATTTCAAATCCATAGGTATTGATTGCGTCCAGGCTGTTTGTGTAATTGGGTGATGCCTCTGTCACTTATCTGAAAGTTTGTTAAGCCTCCTAACATTAAATGGTAGCATATGTAGCATTTTAAAAGATACGTATAGAATATTTTGGAAATTATAGATTTATAAATGTTGTTTTAATAGAATGGAATTGTTCCACATAGCTATGAAGAACTGCATTTCATCTGGTTGTGATAGCTATTTTTATATTGCTAGTTGCCAAATGATGTCTTTCAATGATGGTTAGAGCATAGCAACATTTCATAGTGCTAGCTTTCATGATGTTGTAAGTGTTGTATTTGTATTGGAAGTTAGCTGTTATTTAGTGCTTCTCATAAGTAAAGTAACTTTTGTTGTTGTTCATAGAGTACTATTGTGCATTTATGGCTCCTCATACATGTTAATATAGTGACGTTAATATAGCTGTCACACAGAAGGCGTGTTTTTAATGCTGTGAATCTGTGTAGTAGTCAGCAATGTGTCCGTGATTTGTATTGGTCAGGCAGCAGTTTGAATTTTAAAAAGCTTGAAGATCCTGCTGAGCCCCAAACCTGGCCTCCCTCCCTCCCACTAATCTGCCATTCCTGTCTTTGTGCTGCCTGGGCCTGTTAGACACTGTTTGCAACAGGGCCTCAGGCCTATATGCACTGGAGAGGAACCATTTTCAGTTTGAAAAAGCAGCTTTTATTTCTGAACTTTATGAATTGCTGAGTGAGACATGTCGTTTCTAATTGTGCCCGTGTGTGTAACTGAATCTTTGTTTTCCCTAAGCTGTGGTGTATGTAGAGGCATAGGTCTAGTTTACAGGAAAGAAAGGACTGTATGGAAAATAGTTGTACTTGACTGTTTTTCATCATCAGAAAGCGACACTAGATCTGATAATTCTTTTGTCACTTAAGTTACACACAATATGATTTTGTTTAAATTGCGAGATGTTTCGGATCACAATTTGTATAATTCCAGCAAGTTATTTATTTTAGTTCAAGATTTAATTATGAACTAATTTCCTATAGCCACACATTCTCCTACTGCTGTCTTTCACTTTATTCAAATATTTTGTGTGTTTTGAAGGTGATCATGTAATATATGGGATATGGAAAATTCAGCAGACTTTTTCTACATGTATGCTATGATTTGTATTATAATTTGACCATATTTTTATTTTTATTTATATGAGATTACAAAGTTTCCAGCTTTTTAAAAAAATACCAAGCAGTGGACAGAAAACTTAAAATAGTCTCTAGAAATACTGAACAATTATTTCTTCATTGAATTTCTTGGTTAAATATGTGTGATTAGGATGCCTTAGCTAATAAGCAAATCTTTGTTTCTTGCTTCCTAAAAATTTATATATGATGTACACTTTCCATTTTTTTAGTTCTTGAATAGTTTTTTTAATGAAAAGTTCATAAAATAAAATAAGTGCTAAAACACTTATTGTACTTTGTTTTAACAAAGTATAAAACATATCTAATTTTGCAAATCTATAATCTTAAATTGAAACTGATTCAGTTCTGTTAAAATTAATGAAAAGGAGATGGTTCATATACTGGGTTGTGAATAGGATTTTACTTGTGTAAGCCTTATATTTTATCAAAAAGACACTGCTCTCCCCCCCCCCCCCAAATTTCTCTAAGCATTTGGGAATGGTGAATGTGTTTTTGAAAACTGCACATATAGGGATGCATTTAAATGGTATGTAAAACTTTAAATTGTGTCACAGGTAACTGCATTTTAGCAGAGTATTACATATATTCTATTTTTAATAGTTTTAATTTAAGAAAAAAGTTAACAAATTAGTTTAAACCTTTATTCTAACATTGGAGCTACACATTCTGGCACTACCATATGCCCACACACTTTTGCTCCCCATTTACTTTGTTGAAATGACATACATTCTAACTGCATGGATTAAGTGTGGAATCAGTGCCATATATGCACTCAATCTAGGTCAAGGACAATGCCCCTTTATTGTATCTGGTGCCCAGGACAATGCACTTCTAATCCTAAATGGGCAATAAGATGTGCCCATTCACATCTTGTATACTTTATACATATGATGAAACTAGTTAATGCTGAGTAGGGTGAATAATTTACTGTGAATGAAATTATTTCATTAACCTACATTGGCATTTTTAGAGATTAGTAATTTAGTGTTATACTGTGCTTTGCAGTATAGAAGTCTTGATTGGACTTAAGTATGCAAGTTAGTGATTCTTCGAAATGCTTCTTAAGCATTGGTTCTGAACAGATCTGCTTAGAAATAGGTTCCATTGGAACTGGTGTGACTTGCTTCCATGTTTTCATGTCAGAATTGGAGTTTTCCATTGTAAGGCATTTGTATATATGACTGTGGATAGGGCTGGGGAAATTGCATGGGTTGGATGCAGAATTGCTCTTCCATTATCTGAAAGTCTTCTGTTAGAGGAAGAGGGGAGGTGATATTTGCCCATTTCCCACCCACCAGCCACCATCACTTCATTTTCCCAGGGAGACTCCTGACCTTCCAGAACAGATGTTTTGAAGGTACAGATGACTGCAGGGGGAATTAGCAAAAATAATCTCACCCTCTTTTGCCTTCAAAAGCATCCAGTTAGCATAATTCCATTCTGCTGCAAGTTTGCATGAGCTTAGGAACTTTTTAGCCCTGCTGAAAGCTTGGGGCTTAAATTTGCATTGACTGCTAAATATTGCTGAAGTTTGGGAATAATAATAATTTTTCAAATAAGTTGAGTGTGGTAGTTTTCTTCATAGCATTCTTGGTTTTAGATTTTCCAGACTTACTATTTTGTTTCCCCAGATGTAGGTATTGAAAAATTAGGCGTTTCACCAGGCTTGGAAATGACACAAGTTGCTAGTGCAGTACTCAGCAAAAGTTTTACTAGCCTGTCTGTCACTGCCTGAAAGCAAAATGAAGAAACTAACTTCTGGTTTACAGAGCTCCCCTGCCTGATCACCTTCTGGAATTTATTTTACTTATTTATAAAAAATATCAATGAGTTGCCTTTTGGTCAAAAACAGCTTGCAAGGCAGGTTATAGTTTATTTATTTTTAAATAGCTTCTAATTATTAGCTTTAGTAATTAATGAGAGCAGTGTGGTGTAGTGGTTAAGAGCAGTGGACTCGTAATCTGGGGAACTGGGTTTGCGTCTCAGCTCCTCCACGTGCATCTGCTGGGTGACCTTGGGCTAGTCACACTTCTCTGACGTCTCTCAGCCGCAATCACCTCACAGAGTGTTTGTTGTGGGGGAGGAAGGGAAAGGAGAATGTTAGCTGTTTTGAGACTCCTTTTGGTAGTGATAAAGCGGGATATCATATCCAAACTCCTCTTCTTCTTCATAACCATTCTATAACAGTGCTTTAAATTTTGGGTTTTTATATCTACATATTCTTATTCAGCCTTAATTTTGAATGACTGTTGATATCACTGTCATCTAGCATTGGAGCCAAGAAATGAAAAAAAGAGCTAGGGCTAGGCTATGGAGGAGGCAGTCACTGCTCTATCATAGGAGGGTTGTATGCCACTCAGGACTTCTCCGTATGCAGCTTCAGCAGGCTAGTGGAAACTGTGCAGATGGTATAAATACTTTTTGGGGCATGGGATGTTTGGGAATTTGAGTTGTAGACCAACAGCTTGCAAGCCTGGCCTCCTGGAGGGGGTAGTAGTTGTCCCTTGAGGAGCATCTGAACTGTATGTGCAGTTGGCCAAGCACTACTGCTGGCTCTGCATGCAGCCCTAAATTAAATACTCTCCTTTGAGGCTGTGTGCACTTTTTTTTACCCTTTTCTCAAGGGTTTACAGCTCTTTAGAGGAGGTGAAAAGTAGGAAGAGCCATACTTTCAACTTAAAATGGCAGCAACTTGTCCACGCCCCCTGCTGTGTTTTCCTTTCTGCTCTCTCTTCCACCTGGTTCTGAACCAGAACACCCATAAGCTAAGATCCATGATAGCACCATACTGTTTGTCTGTAGGAAACACAGCATGTGCCTGTCTTTTCTATACCAGTATGGCTATTCACTGTGTGGAGCCTCTGAAAATGCTGCCATGTAGTAGTGTTTGAAATGTGAGCAGTGTCCGAAAACACCCCACAATGGGGGAGATTCAAATGATCAGCTTTCACCCAGGAGTTGAACCTTGGGGAAAAATAGGTTTCGCTACTCTTTGGTTTGACCCATATTTTCTAATGTTCTGGTTTAGTTCCAGTTCAGTGTCAGTTTTTGCACACTACCAAGACTAGACATTAGCTTTAAATAATAAGTAATGTGTTGTAGTACTTTAAACTAGCTCAAAAGCATTTCATGCAGATTAATGTTAGCTACTCTTATGCTTACAATGCAGCTTTTGTGCAATGCTAAATAACTTCATTTTAAAACAAAAACACATCCAGTGGGCCTTTTGAACCACTCCCTCCAATTTCCACTGCAGTCCTTGGATCATTCAAAAAGCTGTCCTTGATAGTAAGGGGTGCCTCTCAAGTAAAGCTCGAGCTGATTGGATGGAAAAACTGGAATACTTTGTGTGCCCATAATTGCTTATGTACGTGAATAGTATCTTTTGTTTTCAGTTGCTTGTGTGCATCAATATATATATATATATTTATTTATTAAATTTGTATGCCAATCCTCATCCATAGATTTCAGGGTGCCTCACAACATAAAGTTACAATATTAAAACCACAAAATGCATAGTAAAAATAAGAGCAACAACAAATCAAGAATCCTCCCTTCCACAACACATTTGAAAGGGCATCAGATATCAATCAGCCAAAGGCCTGGTTGAAGAGGAATGTTTTTTCCCCTGGTAGCTAAAGGTATATAATGAAGACACCAGCTGAATCTCCCTGGAGAGAGCATTCCACAAACGGGGAGCCACTGCAGAAAAGGCCTATTCTTGTGTGGCCACTCTCAGAACATTTTGTGGAGGAGGCACACAAAGAAGGGGTACATATGCTTCAGGTTACATACGCTAAAGAGGATGTTCTCAGTATTCAAAACTCCCATTGTTCTAGGCACATTTTGCGACAGGGAATTTCATTAGCGCGAGCAGTTTCTGACCTCTGGGCACAGTACTGCTCCTAAGATTTCAGATTAAAACTGCAGAGTGCTTCCGCACTTAAAACAGCTTCCCTACTTCCAGCTTCTCTCTGAAGACTGGAGAAGAGACCCTCTTAAGAATATTAGTGAGGTGGATGGGGGAAGGACTAGCCCATGTGAAAAGTGAACATATTTTAGTTGAGGTTCATTCATTTTCAACTTTGTATTGTTATTTAAAAAGTGTGCCTACACATTCCGTTGTTGCACCCTAACCTATGGCTTGTTTTAACATTGGTTTCATATTATGTCTGAACCCCCCCTTTTTTTAACCAGCATACCCTAGCTAGAAAGGCACAGAACAAGAGTGCTTTCATGGCCAAGTGATGCTTTCTGGTTCTGTTCCAGATAAGTCCTTGTCCTGACTCTGCCAGGCAACAGGTCTTTTTCCTGCCTACCTCTTCCAGATCAAGCCTTTCCTCTCTAACCAGACCATGACTGCCTTTCAAGGAGAGGGGAAAATTTAAAGGAATTGTTATTCTATCTTACTAACACCTATGCAAGGCTGCATGTCAAAGCACTAATAAAATGATACCAAACTATCCCAGTAGATAAGGCTACTTACATTAAAATTAATAACTTTTTGTAGGGACAATATACTGTCCTTTCTTACCATACATATATGTGCATGCACACAGATGAGAAGAATGTGCTGGCAGGAATCCTTCCAAGATGATGGGCTATCATTCCACTAGAGTTCTAGCAGAACCTGCCTGTCAATCATCGGATGTAAAAATAATCCCACCTGTCAAAGTTGTGGGGACAGATTACAGTCTAACCTGTTGGACTTCTGAAACAATTGCAAGAGAGGTTTATTTCCTTCATGTTTTGCATATGGGCTTCTCAGCAGTATTGCGGTTGGCCACCATGGGAAATAGGATGCTGGACTAGACAGATTTTTGTCTGAGCAGGATTCTTATGAAGTCACTGGGATATGAATAGTAAAATTATTTACTGCAAAGTAAACTCTATGGAATTGCTTCAGACTTGGTATGTTTCATGCAAAGAACACCATAGTGACCTAGATCTAGCACAGAGGAAAAATGTGGTGAGACAGTTTTTCAGGTATGCGTAAGTTTTTGAACTCTTGTGTTGGAGGCAGGTTAGCTATTGCCTCTCAAGGTACTTAAAAAACTACTAAAATTTTTCAATCAGAAAAAATGTTTCTGCTTGCATAGGAACAGAAGAAGCTATGTGGTTCTAAATTTACTTAATCAATGGCCAAGACATATCACTTTATCTATGTTATTATATGCTGTTAACCATCTTAACTTTTCTTTGCACCTCCCATTATAACTAAATATTTTCACAAGGATAAATGTCAATACAAGAACACATTAGAGGAATCATGATGTGGTGTTTAAAAATGGGTTGCTAAAGAGTCAACTCCTTAGCACACTCCCCCCCCCCACCTCCAACTGCACTGATTTTATCAGCAGCTAAAAAAAATTAAAGTAGAGGCAGCAATGGATTGCAAAAACTCTCCAGACTGCCCAGCATTCTGAGGGGGCAAATCATCCCCTTCCTGGTCATCAGACTGATCACTTGAAAAGCAGGGAGGGGCATTAACCCATCCAGCTGATCCGCATGTATCTGAGGAGGGGAGACTGTGCAGGACTAGCATGCAGCTGCAAACGTGTACAGTGGTACCTCGGGTTACATATGCTTCAGGTTACAGACTCCGCTAACTCAGAAATAGTACATCGGGTTAAGAACTTTGCTTCAGGATGAGAACAGAAATTGTGCTCTGGCGGCGCGGCAGCAGCAGGAGGCCCCACTAGTTAAAGTGGTGCTTCAGGTTAAGAACAGTTGCAGGTTAAGAACGGACCTCCAGAACGAATTAAGTACTTAACCCGAGGTACCACTGTATTGGCTGAGGGTGATTATGACCCTAGAGCCAAAAAGTTTAGCTACCCCTGCTCTAAAATATCTGTTATGATCCCTGTGAACCTTTTGAAGTGAATTTTTAATTTACTAGGAAACTCTTTATAAATAGAATTTTCTGCAGAAAGTGAGCATGCGTATAAATAAATACCCTCCTGCAATACCTGTTAAGTGAGTAAGTAGACAGGCTTATGTGGTGGTATATACTACAGTATAGTTAAACTGGTATGTCTTTTTGTTGCACTTCTTTCTAAGGTATCCAACAACTGCTTCATAACCTTACTTGCTCTAGTTTATTTTGTCCTCTTTTGATACAGTAGTTTTTGTTTGTTACCAGCCTCTTCTGTGTCTTTAGCTGTAATTAAACTAGGAAATGTGCACTATGAGAATTGTGGAATTCTCTTCAGAAACTATAGCTAGATTAAAACTTTAGCTGTATGGAACATCAGATTGCATGTGTATTAATGAACATGGTAGATGCAACAAGATACTTACTGCGTGGTTTCATGCATGGTTTTTTACAATCTCAAATCTTGTTAGGGGTCATACAATTTGAGAGAAATAGAACTCTTATTTATATTGACATTTTTGACATTTTTATAGAGTTTTGAAATGTTTTTGGCAGTCCCATGAAGTTGATGGGTACTCTTATTTCAGTTACAGGAACAACTTTCTGAGAATTAACAAAAGCCAGCAAGGTCCATTGCCTATAGGTCCTGGGTTGTACCACAGGCTTTTGTTACTATCACATGTTTGAGTTTCTGAACAACTGTGACGTCTGGAAACAATTTTCTTACTAAAAATATCTTAAATCAAAGGTGCAATTCTTTGCATTCTAATATGAGTAAGGAGATGAAAAAATGTTGAATTTGTGTTTACTTAGATTACAATAAGGTGAATGTTTCCAGGCTAATTATTTTCTGAGCTTTACATGGTCCCTAGTTGCTCTGTATAACAACCCTGAATGGGGTTAAATGTCTGCCTTTAGTTTATAAAAAGGCATATATCTTACAGAGAAGATAGATATTCACTATTACTGGGCGAGAAAGTGTTAACTCTACATTTCCCTAAATGGTATATTGAAAATCTACTTGACATCCATTACTTTTAAAAATCTTGTTGGCTGCAACTTGGTAGATGCCTCCTTCAGTAAATGTTGAGGTGAATTCTTCTGCAATTAAACAGATGCTTCTGCAAGGACAGGTGTAAATCTTACACCAGTCCCAGCTCGCAAAACACACATAACAGATCTTTATTACAGGATATCAAGGGCACATGCTCCTGTGTATATGTTGAAGTTAGAGGGTGGCATGCATATGAAGGATTTTTACTTTGTGTAGAAATATATTAAGAGATTTAAGAGTTTAGTCTTCATGATTTTCAGATGCAGGGTTCACTTTTAATCAGAAGCTGCAGTATGGACTTTCTCTATTTTATTGTACACACCCATTTTTTTCTCTAAGGTAATGAGATACAAAGGAGCGTAGAATCCTCTAGTTATATACAAGATATCACCTTTAACAGGGAAAGCATAATATGTGTACAGTGGATATACAGTCTTCCGCACAGAAGAAGGGGCAAATCATACATTGCACATTGCCTCATAAACCATAAAAATAGGACCAAGCCTACTTTTTCAGGCCTGGTCCTGGCTCTGGTTTCCCCAGGCATTTGTAGGGATGGGAGTGGGAGCATCAGAAGTACGTTTTGTGAGTGTGTAGGGGAAGCTGACAGGAGCTGTGAAGCATCCAGATCATAAACATTTTCAATCTTACCTCTGGGGAATGATTTGGTCTAATCATTCAAAAGAGGAAGGCATAGTTCTATGGACTGAGACTGCAGGGGCACATGAGAGCAATTCAGAGAAGCCAAAGCGCTGTATGTGCCTAAGATATTTAGAAAGAGACAGTGTATAGAGGTAGGCCAAATGCTAGAAGCTTGTGAGCCAAGATGAGTGAGCTGGAGTCATTGGCATAACAAATATAGTAGACCTAATATAGAGCAGTGTTTCCCAACCTTTTTTGGGCAAAGGCACACTTGTTTCATGAAAAAAATCTCGAGGCACACCACCATGCCAGATGGGGAAAGGTCACTTTTTACTTATGTAAAATAAAAAAATAAAAAAATAGTAACAGCATAGAAGGTAATGGTTAGGCTAGCATCCCTCTTCCAAATATGCTAGGTTTTTATTTGCAGGGACTGTTCTACATGGGAAAGCATTCAGCACTGTCATTCTCCCATCTGCCATCTGAATTGGTACTATTCTGGGTCAACTTACTCTGCTGCATGTGTAGATGAAAATGGCACCAAGTGTGTGGGGGGGGGGGGCAGAACAGGTTTCAGATACAGGATATTAAGCATACACGTACTTCAGATTGAACTGGTTGCTTGCTTTGCAAGTTTTCATTTCCCAAATGACTGCCTTGGCAAGCGCAATACCTACCAGGCTCAACGCCGGTCTCGCGCTGCCGCTTCCCGCGCTCTCAAGGACCCGGGAGGAGGAAGGCGTGAAGGGAATCCCGAAGGCGCGAAAACCTCGCACATGCGCAGGCCTTCCGCCTGCGACAGCCCAGTAGGCCAGCCGAAGCGAGCGGCGATGGGATGTGGGAGGGAGCTCGCTCGCCGCCCCGCGTGTGCCTATGTGGGGCACGTTACAGCCCCGTGACGTCAGCGCCATGCAGGCAGCCAGGCAGGCAGACGGCGAGAGCCCCGCGCTGGGCGGCCTCTCCTCGCTGCCGCCGCCCTGCCTCTCGCCGCCCGACTCGCCCGCCTCCCTCCCACGGCACACCAGGCAACGTCTCGCGGCACACTAGTGTGCCGCGGAACACCGGTTGGGAAACACTGATATAGAGTATAACAAGCTAGAAATCCCAAAAGGGGTGGACTTCACATAATTGCTGAGAAGTGATTGGGTGGAGTAGTTAGGACTGGAAATATACTATTGTCTATCTTTCCAAAATGTCCAGGGTGGACTTGAGATGGAGAATGAAATCAAATAAGTGTGGTAGTAATGGGTGACCTGCATAGATTTGTGCATGCATGTTCCATTCATGACAGGTAACTTTTCTAGATGCCCTGAATGACTGCGCTTGAGCCATTGGTTGGGGAAACCAACCAGTGGTGATTCTGGACTTAAGTCTTAAGTGATGCCTAGGAGGACCTGGTGCAAGATGTAAGTGTTGAACCTATTGTAACAGTAACCATAGTGCTATTAAATTCAACATACTTGTTGAATTTTGCCAACATACATGTTGGGCAGGTTGTCAAGAAAATCAAACAGGCATTTTTGACTTGAGGAAACCCCCCCAAAATGACAGGATTGATTAAAAAAAGGAAGATCAAAGGCAAAGTGGAGGGACATTCTCTCTGAAATGCTTGGGCATACCAGCATGTATAATGAGCAGAGTCCTGGAAACCTAACAGAGGCAAGAAGGTTTCAGTAGCATCCTGTGTGAGAGGCAGGGAAGGGAAGTTCTCCCAGGGTGTGAAGCTGGGAGAAGAAAGGGAAGCTCCCAGGGAGGGTCCGCCCCCTTTTATGTGGGACAAGGAATAAGATCTACCTCTGGTAGAGGCAGCTCTGCTCAGGGAGGTTTTTAATGTTTTGAGTATTTTTGTGTGTTTTAATACAATCGTACCTTGGTTTTCGAACAGCTTAGTTCCCAAATGTTTTGGCTCCTGAACGGCACAAACCTGGAAGTGACTGTTCCAGTTTGCGAACTATTTTTGGAAGCCGAACGTCTGACGGGGCTTCTGCGGCTTCTGATTGGCTGCAGGAACTTCCTGCAGCTAATAAGAAGCTGTGGTTTGGTTTTCGAATGTTTTGGAAGTCAAACAGACTTCCGGAATGGATTCTTTTTGACTTCCAAGGTATGACTGTACTTCGTTGGAAGCTGCCCAGAGTGGCTGGGGCAACTCAGTCAGATGGGCAGCATATAAATACTAAAATAATAATAAGTGTGTCCCTGAGGACAGAGTGTCCCTGAGGACAGAAGGGCTCAAAAAGTTCTTCCTGTGGTGGGTTCTCCCTGCTCTCCATTTATTTATTTATTTATCTTTCAACCATGCTCCCAAGGTTGTAATTGCGTGAGTAAATTGTGTATGTGGCAGGCGCAGTGTACTTTTCCCCCTTTTTGTGCACTGTACTTATACATAAACATGCAAAGGATTGTGGTCACTTGTGGTGCAGAGTCAGACTGATTTTAATAACAGGAAATTATGAAGCTGTACCATTGAGCTGTTCTGGAGCATCTAACGTTCTTGCAGTTAATATTTATTCTACACTCAGTCAGTGAAGTTCACCAGGCACCAGGTGCATTTTGCACCTGGTTGTTAGCCACTTGCAACCAAGTGAAGATGTTAGGGCACCAGGCATCTGACTTCTCTACCATCTGGAGGTGCAAGCCTGGGGGTCCTTGCATTTTGGCTGGTTTCATACACTAGTAACACATCCTGTAGAATTCTATCTGCTATATTTTATCTGCACAATGAATTCTAGGAATTAAAAAGATGTATTGAAAAATACAACTTTCAAGCCATCTAGCCCATAAATGGAAACTAGGCATTCTGTTTTGGCGACTGTAACCTTGCTTTAAGGAACCATTTGGTGCCTATCTTATAAATCTGAGTTTCTAACACTGCACGCAGCATAACACTGGTAGGGAAACTGAAGAAACTGTGTCTGTGCAATGCAATTACTTTCCATTTGTTTTATGTTCCAATCTAATGAATAAAAATATGGGTTCATTCACTTTAATCATTTTCATATGCTGTATAAATACTCTGCATGTACACATGTGCATATCATATAATTTTCAGTTGGAAAAATAACCACAAAACATGCATAGATAAATTTAATAAACAAGTCAATGGCTTCAGTAGGTTAACAGCAAAGCAGCAGATTACTTTGTAGGAGGCAGTGTACATTTCTTTTTTTCTTAAAAAAAGCTTGAACTTTTTCCTAACAGAGACAACAACTTTAAAGAAATAGGAAAATGTTTTATTGACCTCTTTGAAACAATTCTGTTATCAGTCTGAGTAAACAGAATGCCATATACCATTTAATTCCCTAAACAAAGAACCAGGATGTAGCACAGCAGTAATGCATGGTGATTGGAGGGGGAATAGCCAATAACTATAGGGGTCAGGCTATAGCATCCACACTAGTAAGACAGAGCCTCTATCATGGTTATCTGTTTTGCTGAACTTAACTACACTTTAAAACACATTTAAGTAGTGGACATATTGTGGTGTTTGTCATTGTAACCAACTTGTAGAGGTTTGTATATTATGAGATAGGCAGTACAATTCTATGCTGGAAGATATTTATAACATATAAGGTAAGGTGGGTGCAAGGACGAGAATGAGAAAGGGATGGATTTCTGGAGTGTGTTGTGTGCTTGTTTGGATATTCAAGACAGCTGGATTTGGAGGGAGAAAGAGAAGGGTGACTGGTGCAAATGCTGAGGGGTAGTGGGTAGAGTAGGCAGAATAGGATAGCATGTGTTATGAAATCTTCTTTGGCGATAACCTGTAGTCGAGTAAGATTGTCTTCCATGAACATGGTCTTAACAGTGAGGTTATGAAATATAAAGTATCCAAACACTGTTATGGAAAACAAACCATATCAGCTTTTACTATAATAAGGATTTCTTCATGGACCTCTTCTGAAGGCCGACGGGGGGCAAAAGTCTTTGCTCCCCCCCCCCGCCTGACTTCCCGGGACAGTGGAGACTTCTCCGCTGTCCCGGGCGATCTTAAAATGCTGGCGGGTGGCAGCGAAGCCTTCGCTGCCGCCCGCCAGCATTTTAAAATCGCCCCGGGACAGCGGAGGCTTCGCTGCCACCCGCCAGCATTTTAAAATCGCCCCGGGACAGCGGGGGCTTTTAAAATGCTGGCGGTCGGCAGCAAAGCGCTCCTGTCCCCGGAGCTTGCGGGGCGGGAGGTGGGGAGAAGGGCTTTTCTTCCCACCGCCAGCCTTCAGAACAGCCTTCTGAAGCCTGGCGGTCGGAAGAAAAGCCCTTGTCCCCCCCCCAGCCTTCAGAAGAGGTCGGGGGACAGACTGTCCCCGGACCTGGTCTGTAGGCGGTTTCCATAGGAACGCATTGATTGATTTTCAATGCATTCCTATGGGAAACTGTGCTTCGCAAGACGAAAAACTCGCAAGAAGAAAAAACTTGCGGAACGAATTAATTTCGTCTTGCGAGGCACCACTGTAGAAGCTTGCTGCTGGGAGCCGTATAAGGCAAATAGGTACAGTATGTGGGGCGCGGGGGTATTGAGAGAACCCTTGTCAGGCAACAAGGGGATTGGTAATTTGAATTAGTACCCACTTGCTCCTAAGTGGTAGGCTTGGGCAAGGGAGGGTATGACACACGCTTTCACACATTGAGGTTATGGGACTTGGTTGTCTGTATCCATCCTATGAAACAAAATATTGGGACATATATATGTAAACACACACAAACACACAGAAATATTGCAGCATATTCTCAGTCCCTAGCCAGCCTAGAAAAGGAGTTTATCCTGTTCAGGCCTCTGAGAGATTCAGCAAAACAGAAAGGAGAGGAAATCTTTCTTATTTCCTAACCCTTTGAGGCCTTCCTCTTTTGTGCTATATAGTGCAAGAGCTCAGGATTGGTTGTCAGTGCCAAACGTGAATATTTTTAACAGCTATATAGCAAATGTGGGGAAAGGAATGTGAGTAGGAAAGGAAAACTATCCTTCCACTGAAATTTCCATGTAATGGCTATCTATACTGAACCAAAACACCTTTTGTGATTTTTAAGACAAGATGAAGTAGTGCATTCAGATCATCATTTGGGTGAGGCTCAGGGTTTCAAAATGCACAGGTAGCATTCATGAATATAGGAAGCTTCATATAGTTGCCCACTGCAACTGGAGGATGATGGTAAGCATGAGTGGATAGAGCTTGGGTGCTCATCCCTGCAGCCTCCTCACATTTTTTTTGCAGTGTATGACCAAAGCAGCCATTACATTAAGCCAGGGGTAGCCAGCATAGTGCTATTGAGATGTTTCTTGGCTACAACTCTAATCAACTCTTACCATTGGTCATGCTAGCAAAGCTTGGTGGGAGTTGTAGTCCAACAGTTAGAGGGTCCCATGTTGGCTACTCCTGCAGTCTATTGGAGTGGGAGAGAGATGGGACTGTAGGCCCTTTGCATCTGCTGTTCTGAAAGACCAGCAGCGTTTAGCTCCACTTCTTGAAATATATCTTTTTCAGTTGGATATTATAAGAACTCTCTAAGGAAAAATGTCTGAGATTATATTTATTATTTTCTTCCACTCAATCCCCTTTTGTTTCTGTGGTGTTTTTAGACAGTCCTTTCCTTCAGGTTTCTAGACTTATCACTGATATTTGTATGTGCCGCTATGAGTCTTTTTGGCTGAAGAGCAGGATAAAAATGTTTCAAATAATTAAATAGTTGGTAAGCCCACAGTGGGTTTGAATCTCCATGTCAAACTTTACATCTGATCACACAGACTCTCATTGGTATTATGTATTCATATAGCCATAATAGCCATAATTAATTTGCAAATATTATGACTATAGATTATCAACATTTGAAAATGGAACTAAAGGAGATGTAATCTGTTGCCATGCCTGTAATGAGAGAAGTGACACTAGAGGGTCATTAAGGACAGTCCATGCCTTAAACTAGTACTAGGCCAGTGAAAACCTGTTTTTTACCTTGTTGAGTCATAGTAACTCCTGGAGTGAGGATAGATTAGAAGTGAAAAATGTACTGTGCTTCTTAACCATGATTTGGAACACCTTCAGTGTTTAGCATCTAATTCTGTATATTGTATCTTAATTACATGAAAGTGTAAAATTGCAGGACTTATTAATGAGCTATGTTGCCAATTTGATTCCTGTGAGATGAATGGAATACAGATAGCAAAACTCCCTGTTTATTTACATAAACGTCATTGTACAGAAAGTGTGTAGGTGTACTAATGTGTGTAGGTGTAGTAATGCTGAACATACTAAAAATTTGAGCCCTCTTGATTTTTCTTACAAGTGCTTGCAGTCTTCTGCAAATTTACAATCCTGTTTCACCTAGTTACCAGTGATGTCTTAAGTTGATGGCTACCTCTGAAAATATAGGCAGGCTTCTCTCCCTGTGAAAGCTGAGTATAGCAGTGTTTTAGCTATTAATTGCATGCCTGGTTTGTGTCTCTTCAAACTCAGTCTTTTATGTACAAAATGTACAGATACAGTTTTTGAGTTTGAGAGTCTTGCTGAAAGCAGATTAGCAAAATATAGTAATTGATGATGGGGCAAAGCTTCTGAGACATTATTGGTAGAAAGCAAATAATGGGGAGGTTCACCTCCCCCCCCCAAATTAAGTATACTGAAGGGTTGAATGATTTTTCTTGCTATGCTGTGGTTGTAAATAAAAAATGGGGCCAGTGAAACAGTATGCCAAGTGCATTGTCACAGCAAGTAATATCAGCAGAGTTCTGCAACTGGGTATATGTGCAGAAAGAAACTTAAGTGTGAGAAATATATGTAACCAAAGCTGCAATTCTGTGCATACTCCATTGAATAACATGGGGCTTGCTTCTGAGTAAATATGGTAAGTTAGAACAGTCTTTCCCAAACTGGTGCCCTCCAGTTGTTTAAAGATTTAAGATGTAAATACATTAAAGGTAAAGGTAAAGGTACCCCTGCCCGAACGGGCCAGTCTTGACAGACTCTGGGGTTTGTGCGCCCATCTCACATCTATTGGCCGGGGGCCAGCGCTGTCCGGAGACACTTCCGGGTCACGTGGCCAGCGTGACAACGCTGCTCTGGCGAGCCAGAGCCGCACACGGAACGCCGTTTACCTTCCCGCTGGTAAGCGGTACCTATTTATCTACTTGCCCCCGGGGGTGCTTTCGAACTGCTAGGTTGGCAGGCGCTGGGACCGAGCAGCGGGAGCGCACCCCGCCGCGGGGATTCGAACCGCCGACCTTTCGATCGGCAAGCCCTAGGCGCTGAGGCTTTAACCCACAGCGCCACCCGCGTCCCTGTAAATACAGTAAATACATTGCTGTATAACAAATCAGAAATAGTCTAAACTAGATAAGTGGCAGAAATAAGCAGCAATTAAAATTAATAGAACAAATCAATATTACTTACGGTTAAAGACTGAGAAGTGCAGGCCAGTTCTAACCTGGCATCTAGAAGGCAGTACAGCACCTAGCAAATATTTAAGGGCAGGGAGTTCCGTGGTTGGTATGCCACTGCAGAGAAAACCCTGTCCCTGTGAATAACCATCCCATCTCTGTAGATGTGGGATCTTGAATAAGGATCTTGGCTAATGAGTGTGTTCACATGGAAGCAAATTACAAATCTGTAGTCATAGAATGTCTAAGCCTTCTCTTGCTGCTTCTTTACGTAGTATTTTACTGACTTTGAGTAGCTTTTTGCTTTTAGGGTAAAGTTAATCATGTCTTGCCTCTGATTTAATATAACTGCAGAAGGAGTAGGTGTGACAGCTGGAAATGTAAAGGTTCATTATTTCAGGTTCATTGCAAGGTTCATCATTTCAGTAGCCATGATTCTAACCAGGTTGGATTATAATTGTTTGTGACCATAGATTTTTGTTTGTTTGTTTATGGATATATCTATCAGGCCTGGGCGATGTATCGATAAATCGCCTAGGACCAGTATGAGTGCGATGGTGTCTTTACCTGGTGGTATATCGTGGGTGAAACTGACACCATACCTGAGTCCCTCTGCTACCAGCGTTGCTTTCAGTATTGGGCTGCTGGTAGCAGAGGGACTCAGGAGCAGCAGTGGTTGCATGCACAACATACTGCCCGATGAAGCCGCCATCACACTCTGCTCCTCATACTGCAGAGGGAGAACAAAGTTGCATCAGAGGGCTGCTACAGCTTTACAGCTTGTTCCTTCCTCAGCTTCTTTAAACTGCTCTGCTAAGGCATGGGCAGCCATGCACTCCTCAGTGGAGCAGTTTAAAGAAGCCACCAACTGCCTCC
Source organism: Podarcis vaucheri (assembly GCF_965113315.1). Lineage (NCBI taxonomy): Eukaryota > Metazoa > Chordata > Lepidosauria > Squamata > Lacertidae > Podarcis > Podarcis vaucheri. The sequence continues at coordinate 18,315,047 of NC_138749.1, forward strand.
GGTTTGTGTGAGCCAGAGGTGTTTGTGGGCTCTCCATTAAACTGCTCCCCCTCAGCTGAGTGAGCCTTGATTCCTTGCATGTGAGCTGGGGAGGCATCAGGGCTCACTCAGCTGGGGGGAGGAGCTTTCAAGGCCCCCAGATAAGAAGCGCAAATAAGCCCCGATGTCCCTCTAGCTCGCCCCATGTTGTCCTACAACATTGAGTGTGGCCCGGATAAATGATCTCCATTTAGGAGTTCCTGGTCAGAGCACTGGAATAGAGCTGATCCCTTTGGAAAGTAGGACTTGGAAGAATGGCAGATGAAAGTGATGGACTATATGACATTGGCCGAGATGACAGGCAGAATCCGCGACCAACGAAAAGAGACGGTGGAAGAAGAATGGAGAAAATTTAAAGGTTATCTTAAGGACTATTATAAACTTAGTGAATGTTAAAGTGTTGTGGTTTTCAGAAACAAAGGGATACAGTGATATAAGGTTAGAATACAGAGAGGACTAAGATGACAGAGGTTGGAAAGTAACAATTGGGAGTTGCTATAAAATTATGGACATTGGGATGCAGAAAGGGGGGGTATGGGGAAGTCCAAGAAAAGAGGTTTATGAAAATATGTTATGAAACTATACGTGTATGTTTGTCTTTTTAAGTGTTTGTTTGTTCTCTAAAAATTTTTGTAAAACCAATAAAAATTTTATATATAAAAAAAGGAAAGTAGGACTTGCAATCAATGCTGAATTTAAATTCAGTGCCAGATGCCAAGTGCATTTGAAGTATACTCCTGATTCTTCCTTTGAAGTCTTGAGTTGCCTCCAGCCGAACCCAGTTTCCCACTGCAGCCCTGTTGTTAATGTTTTGCAAGAAACCAGTTGCTTGGTAAATTTCTGAAGAATATTGTTATTACTGATTTAGATTTTCTTTTCCTATATTAGACATTAATATCAGTGGTGTATTCTGTATGGAATAGTGAGCAGACATCTGGCTGTAGTCTGTGTAGAAATTGAAGGCCTGGGAAAATCCAGAAGGCAGGCTTAGTGATGTTAAATTCTCAAGAATAATCTTTTGGATAATATTCTTTAGAATATTCTCGATTAATGAGAATTTTCATTTAAAATAGGAGAATATTCATCTTAATGCATTGAAAATGATATAATTTTAATGCATTGAAATTGATATAATTAGTTAACATACATGTTTATTCGTGGGTAAACTTGTTCAGATGGCAACCAAAAACTGTACAGTCATACCTCTTGTTATGTTTGCTTCAGGTTGCAAGTTTTCAGGTTGCATCCCATGGCGACCCGGAAGTACCGGAAAGGGTTACTTCTGGGTTTTGCTGCTCGCGCATGTGCAGACGTGCAAAATGACATCATGCACATGCGCAGAAGCAGCGAATCGCAACACGTACAGACGTGGGTTGTGTTCCTTTCATGTTGCGAACGGGGCTCCAGAACAGATCCCATTCACAACCAGAGGTACCACTGTACAGATACTTTTATTCAATGGGGCAATGCAGTAAATTCATATTTAAATTTAAAATTCAACATGAATGACTCACGTTAATCTGTAAGCCTGCCACTAACTGTATATTTACCATCAACTTTGAATTCTAATTATGTTGTGTATGTATGAAATGTAGCTTTTAAAGTAAAAGGAATATTAAAAAAAACTCAGGTCTGCTACTTGAGTACGTTCTTTAATAAGCATATCTACATGGTACAGTATTTTCAGTCCAACATTAATAAAATCAATGTAAAGTTTAAAATAAATGCTATTATATCCAGAAAATAAAACACAAATAACCAGTAATGACATATAAAAAAGAAGCCATTAATATTAAATATATTATCATTATATGATAATATATTTCAGTATGTCAATCTCTGGTGAATGGCACCTTGTACCATTGAATGGCACTGCAAAAACCAGTTACTGGCAGTAAATAAAAATATAGAAAAGCCAACTGTTTAAATCAAGGCCACCTCACATGCTGTTACACATAATTGTATAAGCCTAGGTACTTGAAGTGTATAAAGCATTAAAGCTACTTTCTATTAAAAAAAAAGTCACATTGTATGGCCAAGGGTATAGAATTGCTAAGAATAAGGTCACACCAAAATAGAAAATTGGGACATGGGTGGCGCTGTGGTCTAAATCACTGAGCATAGGGCCTGCCGATTGGAAGGTCGGCGGTTTGAATCCCTGCGACGGGGTGAGCTCCCGTTGCTCAGTCCCAGCTTCTGCCAACCTATCAATGCGAAACCATGTCAAAGTGCAAGTAGATAAATAGGTACCGCTCCGGCGGGAAGGTAAACAGCGTTTCCATGCGCTGTTCTGGTATCACCAGAAGCGGTTTAGGTATGCTGGCAACACGACCCGGAAAAACTGTCTGCGGACAAACATCGGCTCCCTTGGCCAGTAAAGCAAGATGAGCGCCACAACCGCAGAGTCGTTCGCAACGGGATTTAACTGTCAGGGGTCCTTTACCTTTACCTTTTTTAAACAGAGAAAAGGCTATTACATATAGTTGAAATACATACGAATTCAAATGTTCATCAAATTAAATGAATAGCATTTTTAAAACTTAAAAAAAAAAGTTTTATGTAGCTCACATTTCAGAACTGCCAATGGTGAATGACACAATGCCCAGTAATGTAACTGAATAAAAAAAAACAAAACTCATTACTTAGAATTCACAGTTTGTGGAGAATATTCACCGGAGAATTTTCTAGCAGAGAGTATTCTTGAGAATATTCTCATTCTCGAGAATATTCTCACTTTGCATCACTAGGCAGGCTGTCCCCATCTTTGTCCAGAGCCATGAAGGGCTAAATAGAGAAGAACATTGTGAAATACTTCTTTTTTCAGAATGAAGTTAATCTTTTTGTAAAGCAGTGTCTGAAAATAATACTGAACTGTGGAAAAACTCTTAGATCAAAGATTCAAATGTGATTATGCATGCTGCTCAAAAGCTTGTTTGAAATATCCCCCTGCCCCCCCCCCAATTCCTGCTTCTGCTGATTTGCAGACAAAACAATATAGAATCTGTGTTGTTGCATTGCTCAAAACCAGGCTCATGGTTTGAGCGGTAAATCCAAAACAACCCTTGGTTACTGCTTATGGATTTATTTTTTTTTTTTTTGGGGGGGAGCAAACTATGAGTCTGGGTTCAGATGATGTGAAAAGCTGGATTGAGTCTTGTTTTTTCCAGTGCTTCAGAAGTGTAGAAACTTTTAAGTAGCATGCATGAGGATGCTGTTCACTTTAAGCTATTAGCTTTAAACTATGGTTAAATGTGATATGTGAACTAGCCACTGACTGAGATTAGACACATAGCTATTTCTTTTCAGTGATTCTAGTATTTCTTCCCAATGATATATTTACTGGGATGGAGGGACGTATGAATAATAAGGGTTCAGGATAGCTAAGTTTTTCTACAGTTCTTATGATATTTGCAGCCTCATCCATGTATACTTATTCTGAAGCAAGTTCCACTGAGTTCAGTGATGCTTATTCATAAGTACAGTGGTACCTCGGTTTACAGATGGTAACCCGAAAGTAGTACCTCAGGTTAATAACTTTGCTTCAGGATGAGAACAGAAATCGCGCAGTGGCGGTGGCGCAGCAGCAGCAGGAGGCCCCATTAGCTAAAGTGGCACCTCAGGTTAAGAACAGTTTCAGGTTAAGAATGGACCTCCAGAACGAATTACGCTCTTAACCCGAGGTACCACTGTAATCTTAGTCTTACAGTGTGTTGTGGTGGTATACCAGGGAAGAGTTCAGGGGTAATTGTAACATTTTTAGTAAATACTCAAACTTTCTATTGCTTAATTATGTTTAAAGGATTTTTATTTTCCGAGCCTTTTCCTCTAAAAGCATCATTTTCTTTAGCTGCTGCATGACAACACTTCGCTTTCTCTATTACTGTTTACATTAAGAGTTAATACAGTATCCCCTGACAATGTCAGGGGTTTTTTTTGGATGGGGAGTGAAGAATTGGGCGGCATTTTTCTCAATGGTTTAACAATTCTGGAAATTACTTGGAATACATCTTACTCCCAAACAACAGCACAGTCCTTTATAACTCTACTAAAAAGTAAATCCCGTTGTATTGAATGAGGATTACTCAAATATTAGTGCTATACAGGATTACAGCCTAAGTATACTTTAAACAAAATGTAAATATTTATAAACTCATTGGAACTATGCTTATGTTAATTTGTCTAAAACCATCTAGAACAGACATGAATAGCAAAATTCTTGTAGGCAGAGCATGACAATAACTGTGTAGGCTATTGTCACCTGGTCACTTTAATCCATTTGAATCTCCTTTGTTCTGCAGCTTAACCAGCTGGAAATGGGTATCCATTTTGCGTAAATGGAGAATTTTAGAGTGCCTAGCTGTAGTAAAAGCCACACAAATATTCTTCTGTGCTTTCCGGTGCACCTGAATGATGGTAGTTTGGTGGCTCGGGGCCAGTTTTGATCTTTCAGTAATTCATGCATCATACATCAAGTCATCTGAAATCATATAGTACTTGAGGTTTAAATATGTAAGAGAAAGTGTATAACACTTGGATCTATATTGCCCAGATACATTAACAAATAAATACATGTATAATAAAGCACCAAATAATTCATTGTATGCCACAGCCTGTCTTTTTAGAGTTTTGGTGCTTAGCCATCTCTTAGATTTCTCTCAGCAGCTATATTTTCTTACTATTCCTTCTGGAATAATTCCCCCTCAGCACAATTTGGAATCTTTTCAACAACTAATTATTCTTGCTTGAGTATTTTGAAGCCACACTGTCAGGGAATGTGTTTGCCATTCTGTTCTTTTAAAATGTTATTTAACTAGCTTTAAGTAAAGATGGATAACATTAATAAACTTGTTTCTTTTCCATAAAGGTAAGTGAGCAGTGGCTTTTTATTCAGAAGTTGAATTCTTGCATGGTGAGCTTTTCCCTTTATTTGTGCAGCACGTGCGTGTGTGCGTACACACACACATTTATGATGTTACATGCTTTTTGGAAATACCTCAGCTGTTTGCATTTTCCCAGTTATTAAAAATATTTATTACCTGAAACTTTTGAAACTTTGGGTGCTGGATTCCTATTGGGTTTAAGGTGACATACGAAGGCATGAATATAAATATAAGAACACATTTGGAGTACTGTGTCTAGTTTTTGATGTCACTGCCTTTGAGAAGAGCTACATAATAGACAGTTATATGGGAAAAGAATGAAGGAGCTGGTTATGTTAAGCTCAGAAAAGGTTAGCAGTTTACCAAATAAGGTTGTAAGATTTTTTTTGCTCATGCATTCCATGCAAAAGCTGGGCAAGTGTCTGCTGAATATAATTGATATATGTAGTACTCTGCCTGTACCAGAACTTTGGACTGGTGGAATTCCTTTAACAATTTTTTCTTCTTTCTGTGTTGATCACTAAAACGTTAGGACAATATAAGAATTTAAAACTGACATGGCATTCCCTTTTATTTGTTGTTGTTGTTTAGTCGTGTCCGACCCCATGGACCAGAGCACGCCAGGCCCGCCTGTCTTCCCTTTTTTATTAGGCCAACCTAAATATCACAAAGTAGTGTGCAGATTTTCAAGTTCTTCAGAACTCTTTAGCAAGCTGGATAGTAAATGGGGGCAGGAATGTGGGGAGCAAAAAACAAAACAAAAACAAACACTTATTGGCTGATGTTGAAGCCATGGAGTCTCCATCAAGTCATAGTCTTAAAATGGAATTGGAAGGAGGTAGTACACATACAAATAAGGTGAACCTATTTAGGTGCTCTGCAGGTTGCAAAAGGCCTGTTGGGAACAAGCATAAAAAGACTAATTCCACATCTTTGAAAATAAAAATAATGGCTGTTACCCATATTGTTTCACTCATTAGCCAAACACATTTCTGTTTTAATTTGATTTTATTTGGGAGTATTTATAGACCTACCAATCAAAGTTCTTGAGGTGTCTTATAGTATACTTAAAATTCACCTAAGTTTTCAAAAAGGTAGAAAAAGTTTTTAATACCTGGGAAAATATAAACTCATTGGTGCATTTGTGCCTTTTGTGAATAGGTGCCTCTTAGTGAAATTATTTTTATTGAGTTTAGACCATTTTTCACTTCATGACTTCTAAAATAGTGGCATATGTTGAATATAGGATGTAGTAAGGTTGCCTGGCGTGCTCTGGCCCATGGGGTCACAAAGAGTCGGACACGACTAAACAACAAAAAAGGTTGTGCTGTGTGTGTTGCTGCTCTGAGTTTTTCCACTTTATTTTTTAAAAAACAATTTGACATGCAATTATTCTGTCATCAAATGTTGGTTTTATTGTAGTGAGAGGATTAGTAGTGGTATTCTAATGTAGGTATGTTCTGATATTGCACTACAGGAAGGCAAACAACACTATTCCAGTTCCCAATATACGGTGTCACTTTAGTGTGTTGCAAGAAAGACTATCTGAGGCATAGTTGTGGGAGGACATCTATCTCCACTCCCTAAGATGCTGGAGTCAGGGCGCACCCATACACAGACACCACAATGACAGGCACTTTGCTAGTTGTAAATAAAACTAGTAGCTGAGTCATCAGGGGGAAGGGCTACATGTGTAACACTTTGTGTCACTGGTTTCCTGTCACTTTCTCCTATATTTTTGAAAGTCTCAAAGTTGCCTAGTTGTATGATCCAGCAAGATATTGCATAGAAGCTTACTTTACCAGCAGCTGAAGACCTTTATTTCAGAATAGCAAGGGCACTGAATTGAGATCTGCTGAATAAAAGTGAATTCTCATTTTCTAGTACATTTCCACGAAACATGTTTAGAGTGGAAAAACCACCCAAGGGTGAAGTTTATATCTAATGTAAATGAAGGAAGAATTTGGTTCTGGTTCTGGGTTTTTTTTTTTGTTTTTTCCCCAGTGCAGTCTTAAGTGCTAAAGCAGTGTCAGTGCAAAAGTTTATTGTTCCTGGGGCCAGTTAAAGTTACTAAACTTACCATATAAAGCACAATATACATTCATGGTACTGTTAAAAAATTAAATTAACAAACATTTTAATTAGCAGTTCTCTGTTTAAAAAGCTGTGAATTGTTCTTGTGAAAGAGCCTTGTCTGTCCTGCATCATTGCTATTGTTGTTGTTATTTTATTTATTTAAAACACAAATAAAATACAAAAAGCTAAAAACCACATAAAATGTAGGCATTAAAAAGTAATTAAACTCTAATAGAATTGATACAATAAAATTATTAAAATACAAATAATAAAAACAAAAATAGTACAGTACTATTAAAAACCCATTCCTTTAAAAAAAAACACCTGTAATTTTATGTTATATAGTGTATGTACTGGGTATCCATTATCTTCTGCAATCTGAAACTGCCTTTCATTTAGTACTTACTGCTTGCTAATAACCTGACTAGAAACGGAAATTATATAGCTGGTTTTTGAATTTTCTTACTTTTAAAAGAAACTAGGGCAGCCTTTTGGAGATTGTGCAGATAGTGGAAATTGTATAGTAGTATATGATTTTGTTCCTTAAACTGGCTGAAAAACCTACTCCTTGTTAGATTGTGTAGAAGTGATGAATGGTTTCTTAATTCTGCAACCTCTGTTGGGCTATTTGTATGGGGGTACTGCACAACATACACACAGCTCCAGTGGGGAAACCCTTACAACCAATTCAGCTGGTTATACAAAACCTCAAAAGAAAGGGAAAGAGTTTCACATGCTATTTCTTCATGCTTCCTATAGTTTTGAGGAGCTCAGCAGATTCCTTCCTTCTCTGCCTCTTTCTCCTCCTGACCCTTTTAGTAGGTACATCTCAAAGCCACATCTTACTTCCTTCACCCCCACCTGTAAGCTCCTCTCCTGGCTGGGAACTGTTTCAGGCATCTGCAGTTGTAACCTTGGGGGCCCTTTCTCAGCGTTCAGTTGCTATAATGTTGCTGCTTCCGTTGCCGGGCCTGTTCCTGCATCCCAGGACCTCCTTAGAATGCATGTACTTCTGATGTCCCACAAGAGCTAAAAAATACTCTTGAAATATTACCTTTCATTATTACTTTTATTCCATTAAAAATAGAAGTACAATCTATTTCAGTATAAATCAGAGAGAGATGGAGTGAAATTGATGTTTTGGATGGGGGAAGTGCCTGAGTGACAACCTTAGCCAAATCATAGTCTCCTCATCTAGGCTTTTTCACAAGGCTATTTTGAGATAAATTAAATTAAAGATGACAAAGCTTTTTCAATACTGTACTAGAAGGTGACATTCTTTGACCAGTATCCTATATAGCAGTGAAGGGGAATCTGTGGCCCTCTAGATGTTGTTTCAGTGGGTATGGTTAGGGAAAAAGGGAGTAGGAATCCCAGCAACATGTAGATTCTGAAAAGTCTCAATACAGTGGTGCCTCACAAGACGAAATTAATCCGTTCTGCGAGTCTCTTCGTCTTGCGGTTTTTTCGTCTTGCGAAGCACGGCGCTTAGCGGCTATTAGCGGCTTAGCGGCTATTAACGGCTTAGTGGCTTTAAGAAAAAGGAAACAAACTCACAAGAACTCGCAAGACGTTTCGTCTTGCGAAGCAAGCCCATAGGGAAATTCGTCTTGCGGAACGACTAAAAAAACAGAAAACTCTTTCGTCTTGCGCGTTTTTGTCTTGCGAGGTACCACTGTACTTGGTACTAGACTGGGCCACTGGCCAACTAATTGCCAACAATTAACATACAGTGGTGCCTTGCAAGACGAAATTAATCCGTTCCGCGAGTCTCTTCGTCTTGCGGTTTTTTTGTCTTGCGAAGCACGGCTATTAGTGGCTTAGCGGCTATTAGCGGCTATTAACGGGTTAGCGGCTATTAACGGCTTAGTGGCTTTAAGAAAAAGGAAACAAACTCGCAAGACGTTTCGTCTTGCGAAGCAAGCCCATAGGGAAATTTGTCTTGCGGAACGACTCAAAAAACAGAAAACTCTTTCGTCTTGTGAGGCATTCGTCTTGCGAGGTACCACTGTATAAAGGTAAAGGTACCCCTGCCCGAACGGGCCAGTCTTGACAGACTCTGGGGTTTGTGCGCCCATCTCACATCTATTGGCCGGGGGCCAGCGCTGTCCGAAGACACTTCCGGGTCACGTGGCCAGCGTGACAACGCTGCTCTGGCGAGCCAGAGCCGCACACGGAACGCCGTTTACCTTCCCGCTGGTAAGCGGTACCTATTTATCTACTTGCCCCCGGGGGTGCTTTCGAACTGCTAGGTGGGCAGGCGCTGGGACCGAGCAACGGGAGCGCACCCCGCCGCGGGGATTCGAACCGCCGACCTTTCGATCGGCAAGCCCTAGGCGCTGAGGCTTTAGCCCACAGCGCCACCCGCGTCCCACCCGCGACCACTGTATACTGTCCCATTAATAGCACATTCTAGAAACAAGTACTATCATTCTTGAAGCATTATTTGTAGTACCAGCCCAGAAATATACATTTATAATGTTTTCAAGAACTGCGCCATATCTGTACTGCACTCAATCACACACACAACTAAACTGATTGGTTATTAAAATACTTTAAAATTATAGTTTAAAATAGTATTCAAATTATAACACTGATGGGGGAAATTGTCATTTATAACTTTATTTTAAAAGGAGTCAGTACATCTAACTTGCAATTTTCTAAGATAAAAATATTTCCTCTGTAAAACAAAAGTATTGTTTTTATTATTTTTATTCCTAAGTATTCAAGCCATTCAGATTCTACTCTTAGATCAATCAATGTTCCCAAGAGTGGCCTTGCATTTGAAATCCGAAAGCAAACTATGTATTTTACTAGTAGAATAAAATGAAGTATACAAATAAATAAATTATTCATGCAAGGCCCTATTTCTAGAGTCCCCAACTTTACAGCTTTCACTTGTGGAAAGCTCTCCCCAGGAAGGTGTCTACAGATGTATTTTTAGCATCAGCCAAAACTACCCAGACTTAATTTTTAACCATTCTGTGATGGTTTCATCGTTGCTAACTATTTTCCCCTCCTGCTTTACTGCTGGTTTGCATTAGAAAAGTTTTATCGTTTTAGAATGACTAGTTATGCTAAGCTGCTATGAAAATATGTATATTGAAGGATGGGGTATAAAGTCTTTAAATAAATAAATTACTTTCCTCCAAGAGGCAGGAATTCTCTCTGCACAGCATCTTATTTATTTATTTCATAAAATCTACACAGTTTGATAGTAAAAACAAAACAACCACCACACCACCTCAAGGCATTTTACAAAAATATAAAACAATAACATCCCTGGACGATTTACAACAATAGTTTAAAACATACAAAAATTTAAAATACTTAAACAGGTCAGAATGCACATCAACTTTCTAAGAATCTATTCTCCTCCATCAGCAGCAAAACCAGAATTATGTGACATATTAAAGAATTACATAAGAGAAATTGTGTAAATCTGTTCAATTTCCTTTGTACAGGATAAAAAGTATTTTGAAAATGGAGTATACACAACCCAGGGCTGAATGTTTCCATTTTTATGAATAAGCCAAGCCTCTCTTAATTTCTACCTGCCGCTTAAGAGTTAAATTTGCTAATCTCCAATACAGAGAAACTAGTCTCGATTGCTTCCAAGCAACTTCACCAAAAAGAGGGAGACTGGTTTCAGACCAAGTCCAAGGAGTACCACAAGACTCTCTTGTTCCTGTTAACAGCATGTACCCTCAGAACAGATTAACTAGCAAAACTTTGTAGAAAAAATTGTAGAAGTGGGCTCATTCTTTCCTGTGACTGTTTACCTGCATCAAATAGAATGATGGATGAGCTTAGCAGGTAGAATGATCTTCAGGCAGCCCCCCCCCCCTGTTTTTACTTCTGGCTACCAGCTGTATATTGTAGGTAGAAGTTATATTTATGTGGAATGCAATCCAGTGGTCAGTGGGATTACTCACACACAAAATGTTCATCAAACGTATCTTTCTAAACACCTTTGCTACACAGACACCAGTGCCATCAGAACCAAACTGAAAAAGCAACTTTTCACATTCATTCAATTTCCTTTTGAATATAATCTTGGCTGAGAAGTTGTGCTTGCAGTTGAAGAAGGATGTCTACAATACCATTCAATGCATGTGAAATTAGTTATAAATTATCAGTATGGGATCCTTTAGTCTGTGTAGTAGCAATTCTTCAGGAAAATATTAAAACAAGTTAATTAGGTATTTTATTTAAAAATGCTCTTTTGCAAATTACTCATAAATAGGCCCATTGACCTGTGGGACCTGCATGCCTCATCTGGGCTCTGTGAACAGGTGACTTGCAAACTTCCATATGCATGCAACTTCTACCCGCAGTATGCAGGTATTTTGGCCCTATTCAGTGCTAAACTTTCAAATTATTCTTCATGGTGTTGGGTGATAAGTGAATTTTTAATTTTTTTGCTCTATAACAGCCTATTGTCTGATGTTTTATCAATTTTATTTTTTCATTTATTTATTTATTTATTTATTTATTTATTTATTTATTTATTTATTTATTTCTGTTGGGAGCCACCCAGAGTGGCTCAGGAAACCCAGCCAGATGGGCGGGATATAAATTTTAATGTGTCAACTAGAGTTAGTCCCGACCCTGCAAGATTCCCTGAATTGAGTTGCAGAGTATATGTTGTACCATGTAAAACTGGTGTTCGTGCACTAAGACTTGGCTTCTGTTGCTTCCCCTTCCCTATGACCATTCATCCATTGCTGTTGTGGAATCTGTTGTGGGAGCTTCTTTGAGGGACTTCTGCAAACCTTTATGCTTACTCTGATACCTTTCATGCTGTGCCTCCATACTCATAGGAGGTACAGGTGCTTTCTTACTCAATCATCATTTAATTTCCCTTACTCCTCAATATTTTCATAGATAGCTTACTCTTCCCCATATGATTAGTAAAGCATGTGTTTTGCAGAGATGGGGGTATAGATGTAAGGTAAAGGACCCTTGACAGTTACCGTATTTTTCACTAAATAGGATGCACCTGACCATAGGACACACCTTGTTTTAGAGGGGGAGAACAAGAAAAAAAAATTCTCCCCCTCTCTGCTCAGTGCCCCTTCAGCGAAGCGGCAGGAGAAACGGAGCCCCTTCCATTTCTCCTCCCACTTCGCTGAAGGGGCACTGTGCAGCTCTCCCTCTCTTCTGAAGCCGGGAGAGTCTTGCTCTCCCGGCTTCAGAAAAAGGAACCCGAAGCCTTTTGAGAGCAGCGCGAGTTCCCGCTGCACTCCAAAGGCTTCAGGCAGCTATCCCTGAAGCCTGGAGAGCGAGACGGGTCGGTGCGCACCGACTGCTCTCGCTCTCCAGGCTTCAGCGAAAGCAATGCGTAGCCTCCGGAGGGCGGAGGGAGCGCTCCCTCTGTGCTTCGGAGGCTTCGCGTTGCTATCGTTGAAGCCAAGGAGCCTACATTTGCTCCATAGGATGCACACACATTTCCCCTTAATTTTGGAGGGGAAAAAGTGCGTCCTATAGAGCAAAAAATACGGTAAGCCCACTCACAAACAACTCTGGGATTGTGGTGCTCATTTTGCTTTACTGGCTGAGGGAGCCGACGTTAGTCCGCAGACAGTTTTTCCGGGTCATGTGGCCAGCATGACTAAGCTGCTTTTGGCAAAACCAGAGCAGCGCAGGGAAACGCTGTTTATCTTCCTGTTGGAGTGGTACCTGTTTACCTACTTGCACTTTGACGTGCTTTCGAACTGCTAGGTTGGCAGGAGCAGGGACGGAGCAATTGGAGCTCACCCCATCGCGAGAATTCGAACCACAACCTTCCGATCAGCAACTCCTAGGCTCAGTAGTTTAGACCACAGCGAAAAATGTATACCCAAGCTTATGACAAGTATGATGAAATCTTCTCCCCCCCTCCAGTAAATTAATTGGTTTAATACTAGAAGTAGTACTGCATGTTTTAGTGACAATTTTGTGATTGTGGCAGAATGTGGACATTTGAATACATAAGAGTTTCTCATTTGGGTTAAATATTAGGTAGCAGATAATGATTTAAATACTCCTAAATCTGGCAGTGATTTCCTGTTTTCTTGGCTTTTTAAAAAAACCTTCCTACAAGAGTTGCATGATTGAATAAAAAATAATACATTTCAAAGTGTCCAGAAGGTGGAGGATTTTAATAGGACTGTAGCATGAAACTGCCTGCCTGCCTGCCCTACTGTGTACTAAGAATTTGCTCACTCTTGAGAAGGTTGGCAGAAAGTGAAGAGTTTCTAAGGCTTTCTGGTTGTTGTAACTTATAAAGTGGAGTTTAAAGCAGAAATAAACTTATTTTAAAGGAGCTAAATATTTGACACCTCCTGTGTGTGTGTGTGTGTGTGTGTGTGTGTATGAGAGAGAGAGAGAGAGAGAGAGAGAGAGAGAGAGAGAGAGAGAGAAAGAGAAAGAAAGAAAGAGCCCCAGTGGTACCTCAGGTTACATAAGCTTCAGGTTACAGATGCTTCAGGTTACAGACTCCGCTAACCCAGAAATAGTACATCGGGTTAAGAACTTTGCTTCAGGATGAGAACAGAAATTGTGCTCTGGCGGTGCGGTGGCAGTGGGAGGCCCCATTAGCTAAAGTGGTGCTTCAGGTTAAGAACAGTTTCAGGTTTAGAACTGACCTCCGGAACGAATTAAGTACTTAACCTGAGGTACCACTGTATTGTATAAACCAGTGGTTTTCAAAGGGTTTGGTGTGCCACACTGGTGTGGCAGGCAAGGATGGCAAGTGTGGTAGGAAGTTTCAAGGACAAAGAAACATTTAAACATTTTAATGTAGTATAGTATAGTTTAAAAATATATTTTTAATTTTTCAAAATGTGGATAAACATCTTTTCAAAATGAGAGCATCAAGTGATGCTGAGGACAATCCTAGATGTGATCTAGAATCGCTATTCAAACAGAGTGTTGGAGAAGGTGCATTTATAACTATACTTTGGGAATGATTCACGTTCTTGTGTAACCACATTGTTTTATACTTTCTGGATGTCCCACCATCATATTAGTAAGTAGTTTTGTTCTATGTTATAAATCAACCACTGCCAGTAGTTGTTTCTTTTTGTTTTCCAATGTATTTCTTATCAATAAAAAAGTCAGTGTGCCACAAGCAAATTTTTATTCTGAAAGTGTGGCCTGGAGAGAAAAGTTAGAGAAGCAGTGGTATAAACAAAGGTTATAATACAGATTCAGCTTGTGAAACTTATTTCCTGTGATGTTGTGATTACAACTGGTGTATATTGTTTAGAAAGGATTAGATGACTACTATCCATGATAGTCAAAAGCACAATCTCAATACAGTGGACCCTCTGGATACGAACTTAATTTGTCCCGGGGGTCTGTACTTGCCCCAAAAAGTCTGTATCCAGAGGCACCGTTTCTGTGCATGTGTGTGACGCAATAGAGCGCTTCTGTGCATGCGCACGGGGCGAAACCCGGAAGTATACACTTCCATGTTTGCCGCGTTCGTAACTCGAATGTTACCCGAAGGTAATGTAACCCGAGGTACCACTGTATTCAGAGAGTAAATACCTCTGGACATCAAAGCTGTTATGCCAGGCATGGGCAAACTTGGCCCTCCAGCTGTTTTGGGACTACAGTTCCCATCATCCCTGACCACTGGTCCTGTTAGGGATGATGGGAGTTGTAGTCCCAAAACATCTGGAGGGCCAAGTTTGGCCATGCCTGTGTTATGCCATTAATGAGATTGGTATGTCAATCTTCTTCCTCTGTATTTTCCCTGCTGCATATACTTGAATACTATGTGTGTGCAGTGGCTTGCCTGACAAGTTGTTATTATTAATTAGAAACCTTATATTGGGTCTCTGACCACTGAGTTGTATCCACATTGTATGTACCTTGGCTGCTACTTTGACAGAAACACTGTTCCTGTGCACAAATGTGTGGAAGGTATCTATCTATCTATCTATCTATCTGCAATGTAAATGTTTACTTCGGCCAATTTAATTCTGCCTCTTGTGCTTTTAAGGGCTGACCAGTCTAACTAATTTTATAGACTTGTGAGGAAGTTTAAACACTTGAAACTAAATGTATAAAAGTTACCAAAAATAGAAAATTATACTAGTCTAAGGCCCTGGTGTTCTAAATTTAGTCCTGGATAGATGCCAGAGGACTTGTGGCAGTTTTAAATATGATGATACTTTGACAAGTTGTTTGTAAAAGACACCCATTTCAGTATAACCTACTTCTGGCTACTTAGCTTTTGCTACATTTTGCACTGATGTGCAAGACTAAAACAGCCTCAAGAGACTTAGGTTTTTAAAACACCTTCTTAAAGATGTGCATCTGTATCCTGCCCCAGGCATGTTTGCTCAAAAAATTCCATTGGACTTGCTCCCAGGTATTTCTGCATAGGGTTAAAGCCTTAGGCTGATATAGTTACATCTTGTGTGTAAAGTTCATTGAATATGAATTTCAGGGTATGAAGAAGACATTATAAAACTCTTTCAGATTGTTGGAGCAGAAGGAATATTAAAATAATGAGGTAATAAAATACAAGTTTGAGAGTATAAAAAGATAAAGCAAAGTTATTACATGGAGAAGAACAGTTGCTGAGTTTTTTCTTAGTGCAAGATGCACAGAATTAATACTCATTTGAATGAATAGTGCCTTTTTGAAATCATTTGTGTTTTGTGATGGTGTGTTCATAGGACTTTTTATGCTGAAGAATGCTAGGAAAAGGTTTCACTGCAAGTCCCATTGTGTTCAATGAAGCTTAGTCTCTTGTAAGTGTGTCTAAGATAGCAGCTTTGTTTACATGCCTGTTCCTTTAACAGAAAAGGTGTTATCTTGTTTGTTGCATGGTGTATTTTAGCTCTTTTCTTGCATTCTCTTTCTAACATGAAATACCACATCATGCATCTGCCAGAAATTCACATGTCATTGCAATGTAGCTTCCATAGACCTTTTTCTTCTGTTTATGTGAGCAGCCTTGTTTCCTCTTCCACAAGGGGGCAGAGTAATATCTCAATTCAAAAGAGCCTAGTGAACAGCTGCTGCATTTCGAAGTTGTAAGAATGCCCTGCCCACTTAAGAAGCAGGCAGATGAGCCAGGCTGGAACTTAAAGGAGAATGTTACAGGAGGAATCAAAGATGAAAACTCAGTCTTATTTGTGTCTCCTTATGATTGCATGTACGTGGTTAGGGCTTAATTTACAGTTTGCATGTTAAGTCTATCAAATTATGGGTAAATAGTGAATTGAGTTGCCCAGTTAATCATAGTGAATCTGAGAGAGATTAATGTATTCTGTTGATAAGCAAATGCAAGCTTTCAAGCATCTAAGATGTTGTCTAGAGGAAAAGTAAAATAAATAATAAGCATGTTTATTCAGAATTAAGTCCCATTGAATTCACAGTGGGATTTACTCCCAACTGAGTATGTTAGGGTTGCTGCCTAAGCGTTAGACTTAATGCACCGGGGGAGGGGGGGGGCTTTCTTATGAATAGATATTCATAGGATTGTGCTGTATGCAGTAGCCTGCTGCAGATCTTGTTCAGTGGCGTGACCATGATCCAGTACATCTATAAAAGTAGCTTCATGTACCTAAGGGAACTTGAGTTATATGTTTCTTAAAACAGTAGCCTTCCCTCCACCATATGACATTTTGGGGGTTCTGATACTGTGCTGCTTCTTTCCTAAGCAATGAGTACATATTTTTGAATGCCTTTCATTATATACCTTATCCTTCTGAACAGGATGTATCTGTCTAGTATGAATGGGTGGGAGAGACAATGGCAAGAGACTCTCTAGATGTAGTGGGACTCCCATTTCCCATCAGCCCCAGCCAGCATGACCAATGGTCAGGGATGATGAGTTGTATGTAACCCTTCACAAGCAGAGTTCTACTTACATAATGAGATTTCCTCTTTCCCTTACAATCCTCTATCTGCACCTGCCCAAAATCTGCTCTGGAGAGCTCCACACCTCCCTGGAGCAGATTTTGAGGCATGAGTAGGCGAGAGAAGTTCCATAGCACAAACTGTTGTGTGGGTGGAATGGCAGTGTTAGATACAACTCAGCAACATCTGGCAATGGGTTCTCTACTCCTGCTCTAGACTTGAGTTCTAGCAGTGAGTTTTAGGATACCACATGCCTCTGTACAATCATTCTAATTATTTATATTACATGTCTTTGTTTATTCCCTAAATTCACTAGGTTTGCATATAGACTTGTGAAACTTTCCCACTGCACCATCACTATCTGTATGCTCCCTTTTTAGTTCTTAAGGTATCACCACCACTCTTCCCTGTTTTGAATTTGTTACATTGGTCATCTAGCTTGTTCTTGCATGGTTTTTCTTTTACAAATAGCCTGATGAGGTAGGGAATCTGGATCAGCCTCATGACATGAGAAAGGGGACCTTTAAACCTCTGTCCCTGCCATGGTACCAGCTGGAATTGCTCCTCCCACACCATTGGAAACTTTGCACCTATTGTAGATAGCAAGCCTGGGGGGATTCTGATAGTGACCGCAGCATGGGTAAAAAGTTCAGTCCTCTTTCTCTCACACCACCGTCCCATTCAGATCCCCACTACTATCTACTTTTTACTGAAAAACGAACAAACACACAAAGGCAAATTCATTGGCAACTCTTGTATCTTGTCTGTCCCTAAATGAAGGCTTTCCCCTGAGATTTTTGGTTCTGTGTCATGTCTTTATCTAGGCTAAAGCCTTATTCCACACCAAAAGCATGCTTCATTGGAATTAAATTTGATTTCAGTTTTGTATTCCAAGTATAATTCATCAGATTGCAGTTTTAGGCTGGTATCCTATCCATTTTTACTTGGAAATAAGTCTTACTAAAGTAAGTGGGACACATGGTTGTGTATTGTTATACTGTAAGTCTTTAAAAATGCAACTTTAAGTAGCAGGCCTCTTGAGTTGAATAAGGGTGGGAAGTGTTAGCAGCTTTGTGCTAACATAGTGCACTGGTTCCTTTCTCCCTTTGGGATAGGTTTGATTTAAATGTATGTGAAATGGTGGGGGGCTTAGATAACAGCCTGCCTAGAGAGCAGGACCTAGGACCTGAGAGACCAGGGTTAAAATTCCTACTTTGCTTGAATATCACTGGGTGATGTTGGTTTAGCCTTGTCTCTCAACCTAACTTACCTCACAGGGTAGTGTGAGGATAAAATGAGGAACAGGAGAATCATGTGTGCTAGCTTGAGGTCTTTGGAAGGAAGGTGGGATATAAAGGTATTTATAAAATAAGACTTTTAGCTCTGAAGTGTTTAGAAACTAGTAATACTGTAAGGTACAGTTGTTAGCATTTTGTCTCTTTGGGAAATGTAAAATCTGCATCTGTTTATCTATAAAAGGTACAATAATCATAATGTGGTGGTGGTTATAATAGCCGTGTGAGTTTGCGCAAAATCTTAAATTAGGGTAACCTCATAACATCTTAACTCACTTTGGAAAGTGCTTGAGTGAAGAAGCCTGGTTGACGTTAAAATAGAAATAGAAATAAATTTCTGAATGTATTTTGCTGATTAACTTGGTGGCAAATCTTATTGTCTTAAACTTTTGGGGAGAATGAAGTGCCATCAGTATGAGACCAGCTGCTTGTTTGTCCTTAGTTTCCAAGCTACATAGGTGTATTCTGTGTGTCTGAGTGAGATTTCATTGCTGATGACACTGTGAGGTTTTCACATTGCAGGCTAAAACAGCTTGTGCATTGTTGTTGTTGTTGTTGTTGTACATATGCTTAATTTTTTTCAGTACTCTTTAGTGAGTAAAATGTGTTTATTTTAGTCATTTTTTCTTTGTTTTTTTATAATACTTTTAGTTCCCATACATATTTTAACTGGATGTTCCAATGCAGCCATGGATGGTATTTCCTGACATGTTTTCATATCTGCTCAGAATTTTTCATTTTTATTTCATAGATTGGTCATTAGCTTTGTAAAATATGAAGAAAATATTCTATTTTGAATAAATCAATTTGATTAAAAAAGCTATGAGATTGTAAATGTTTTCATGTTTCTTATCTTTGCTGCTGCTGATACTATATCTATTGGACAGATGTTACAAAATTCCTGAGATATGTTTGCAGGCTGGATATATTTGCAAGCTCTTTATTTTGCCATTTAAAGTGTTTAAATACTTGAAATATGTTTCCAAGTATTTGAACTGCTTCTGGATTCATGCATCCATCTTTGAACATGTAAAGTGCACTTCTTAAAAAAAAGTTTTTATTTTAAAATGCCCTGACACCATCTGATCCACTGGTAAAACACTGGCCTATAGACAATTTTGGCCAGAACAAAAAGTTAGAGGGAGAAGCAAACCATAACTCTGGTTTGAATGTCGTGCTGAGCTAAACTGCATGGCTTGTTCGTACCACTAGCATAGGGACAAAGTCCTGCTAATTCAGAGTAATCTATTAATTATGGCTTACTTTGACATGCAATGTGTCGTTTTTTAAGTGTTGGGTTTCAGTTTCACGTAGGCCTCTTACCTGTTTAAGTTTATCATCAATAATAGTTAAATGGCAAGGGGAAAATCTTTATTAAAACGATTGTAGGCTTTTCACTTGCATGTTTTTTCAAGGGAGGAAAGCATGACCACTGCTTGGTGGTGGTAAAAACAGGTATATTTTATAGCATCATGATGTGTGCTTAGTTTTAGTTAATGAATACTTGGTAGTAGACACTGCAACTGTTTATATGTATAATTAAACTATATATTTAGAAACAAAGTGCAGATGGGGGTCCATTTTGCATGCATTCAGTTGACATGCAACCTCTGATATATGAGTTCT
The DNA here is from genome assembly GCF_965113315.1 of Podarcis vaucheri. NCBI lineage: Eukaryota > Metazoa > Chordata > Lepidosauria > Squamata > Lacertidae > Podarcis > Podarcis vaucheri. The sequence goes on from NC_138749.1 coordinate 18,334,827, forward strand.
TTTGAACCCAGAAAAGGGCAGAATGGGGACTGAGTGGGGTGGGGCATGGGCATAGCTAGGATTTTTGTCAGGGGCAGGCTTTTGTTAGGGGGGAAGGCAGAACCTCAGATTTGTATTGATTTTGGGGGGCAGCTGCCCCCCTGCTCTCCGGCTACCACCCATTGGGTGGGGTATAAAGAGGCATAATGGGGCAGGGTGGACTTATATGTGCTCTGCCGAAACACATGGGGGCCAGGAGTGTAACCCCCAAACAAATTGGGGGTTGCCTGTATACATAGTTTTAAATTGTTATTGTACGTATATTTTAATATTCAATAAATGAACCATATTCAATTATTTGGGTCTAACCGGAGGATTCAGTTGTTCTGCCAGTTCCAGTATGGAAAGCTAATTTTGCAACATGAACATGATTTTTGCAAGTATGAACATAAATTGTGTAAATCAATCTAATCTCATAAATATTTCACTCTTTGAGCTAGTCAGGAAACAATGCTGTTCATATTAGAAGAGATGCTCATGAAAGTCAAAGGGGCAGGTTACTGTAAAGAGTAAGACATTTAGCTTGGCTATTGAAAGTCCCCGGTTTCCTGCTACATGTATGAGCCTTCATGAGCTGTACGGAAGAAGGCTAAGGAAAGCTTTTATTTTGCTTGAAATAAACAGCAGTTCCTTGTTAAGTCTGGACTCAGGGGCGTTGGTTTCTTTAAGTCAGGGTGGCTAACCTGTGGTCTGTGGATGTTGTTCCATTCCCAGCTAACTTCAGCCAGCATGGCCAGCCTTCAGGGATTATGGAACCTGTAACTCAGCAACATATGAAACGGCCACAGGTTAGCCAATCCTGCTTTAAACGTTGGTTTGTTAGAAGAAATTGTGATACCAAAAGGTTTACCCAGATGGGGTGAGGGAAAAGAGGGTCTGTGATGCCACAGTATGTGTTGTTATTTAGGGAGTGGTTGGAGAGCATGCATAGCTCCAAGCAGTAGAAGTCAGCGGGGTAGCATAAGTTGAGTGGTGTTGCTCACCTGCCTTGTCACTGTCAGTAATTGAGAGGGGGAGCAGTGAAGCTTTGGGATCTTAGTACAGTGTGGCATGATGGCAGGAGTATTGGATTGGCTCTGCCACTGCTTGAACTATGCTCAGCTGCCTGCACCTCATCCCTCTCAGGAACTGGGAGTGACACCAGTGTTTAGAATGCAGGTGAGCTGCATTGCCCTGTCTGTGCCACCTCACCAGCTGCTAGTGGCTTCAAGCAATATTTGCCAGGAGACTGCAGTGTTGAGGTAACCAGAGGGCAGTTAAATTGTGGAGAAGGAAGGGAGACACATGAAGCTGGGAAAGCGGGGGGTTGGGGTGGGGAATCCAGTTCTCCCATGATCTATCGAAGTATATTTTATTGATGCAGAAGCCCATCCTACCAAAGCACCTGTGATTTGTAATCAGAAACTACTGGACTGGGTTTAGCTTATAGTCCAACTAAATAGGGAATGAAGTCAAGAATTCCTTGCTGTCTGAGGCTCCTTGTTTCTAGGGCATATGTCAGTGGGGTGGCCTAAAAGAAACATTAGCTGCAGGAGACAGTATGGCATTGAGGCACAGGGGAACTGATAGCTTGCCATTCAGAACCATCATGGAAGTTTTGCATAATCCTGGCACCCAGGCAACACCTGTAGCTCCTAGTAGGAGTTAGCTAGTATATTATGATTACTTTTTGTTTGATTTATTTGTCTCCCAATACAAAATGTTTCTAGGTGACTTACATACACAATTTTAACAAGCAACTACCATAAAGTTTGACAATAGAAGAAAATATGGACTTTGAAATTGCTAAATACCATATCAAAGGGATTGCTTACCTTTTATAAAGTTGTTGTTTAAACCCTGTGTGTGATTGGATTTCAGACTCTTATACTAGATCATTACATGTTGAACTTTTGTGGTTTTAGATTGTGGCTTGGTCAGAAACCAAAGCTTCAAGAAAATGTAGCTCACTGAGTTCATGCATGATGGAGAACAAGTAGTTAGTTTAGAAGTAGAAGCAGAAGCTTTCAGTTGCAAAAGGAGGGGAGAGTGCTTAAGGCCAAGGCTTGTTCATGTATTGGGTAATCATGGTTTCCTATTCTGCCTGAAACAGCCCTATATCACCTCTATCCAAGAAATCAAGACATCAACGAGTCTGAGAGATGCAGGAATAATCTTGGCAGCTAACAGTGTTCTCTCCCATACAACTTTACATCCTTTTATTGTCTCCCTACTCCCTCATGAACTGGCAGCCTTGTGGGGAGAGTATCTCACAGAAGATTTGCAATCCTTTCTTATAGAGGAAGAAAAAAGCCCAATGGACAGAGCTGACTTCTTCCTTACCTGGATAGCTTTGAGAATGGAAAGGAGGGCATCCGATCAGAGGTGTGGCGGGCATGTTCAAACTTCATGCAGGGGCCGCAGAGCAAGGAGGAAGTTCTTTAAGCATGGAAAGCAGGGGAAAAACCTATAGCTGCCTGCCCCCCCCATGCGTTCATAGCATCTCATGGTCTGGTGGGTGTCTGTGAGCATGTTGGGGATCCCAGCTTTACACTGACTGGCAGTAGTTCTCACAAGTTTCAGACTAGAGTGTTTCCCAGCACTATCTGGAGTTGATAGAGTTAAGGGATAGAAAAACAAATTTGGGAATTGTAAGCATAAATGTAGTTTCTGAAGCTTGGTAAAAAAAAAAATCATTCATTTAAGTCACCTTTCCAAACTCTTAGTATTGTATATCGAAAGCATGTAAAAAATAACAAAATAAACAGCAGCAAACAACAGAATTGTGTACAAGACTGCATAGACAGTAATATCAGAAATGTGTCTAGTTCCTGAGCCAAGTGCAACCCTGCACTGTTTGAAAGGGAAAATTTGAGAGGTTAGGAAGAGAATCCAGGAGGTTTAGGTGGGTTTAATAGGTCAGGCATTATTAGGAATAAATGGAAATCTGTACTCTGCTGGTTCAACCCCCCCCCCTTTCTAGATCAGATCCTGCTTGCATGCGTCTCACAAGCATCTTGTTCCTGTGCTTTTGCCTGTGCTTTTCCTATCTGATTTACTTAGGAATAAGTCCCACTAGTAGAGTTTACTTCTGTGAAGGCATATGGAGGAAGAGTCCCAGCTCAGTGGTAAAGCATCTGCTTTGCATGCAGAATGTCATAGATTAAGTCCCCAGCATTCCTAGGTAGGGCTGGGAGAGAACCCTGTCTGAAATCCTGGAGAACCACTGCTAGTCAAGTGGTTCATATGTCAAGAGTGAGATGTTTAGTTTGGCCATTGAAAGTCCCTTATTTCCTGCTACATCTGTCAAGTGGAACATCTGTGTATCTGAAGAAGTGTGCATGCACATGAAAGCTCATACCAAGAACTAACTTAGTTGGTCTTTAAGGTGCTACTGGAAGGAATTTTTTTATTTTGACTATGGCAGACCAACACGGCTACCTATCTGTATCTGTGTATCTGTCATTAGAAACAGAATGCATGGTCTATTGCTGTATCAGAAAAAAAATAACAAAGAGATTACACGCATTGGATAATACAAATGATGTAGACAATTTTGTTGAAATATGGCCATTTATAAAATACTTTCCTGATGATCCTGAAGAATAACAATTATCAAAATCACAGATTGGACTTTGGCAAACTTGGCCCCTGGAGTTGAGATTTTGTTTTTGTATTCTTTTCTCTCTCTCTTTTTGGTAATTGTTATATATAAAACCATATATTAAATCCGAAAAAGAAAGAAAAAAAGGAAGTGAGTACTGCATATATGTCAGTTCCCTCCCCCAACTCCTCCCCTCTTGAGCATTTTCTTTTGGGTGTATTTACAACATGGTAATTGTCTTAAATCTCTTGAGTCAAAGGCTTTTTAATTGCCTTCTAAGGTGGCAGACACCTCCCCTTCATGCAGTGATGCAGTTACTGAACCTTGCACACACCTGGTAAGTCCTCCTTAATTGGCTCTTGAAAAGTCATGCTAAGTAAGGGTCAAGAGGGCCAGCCAAGGTACAACTCCAAATACCCTGTCCACATCATCCAGCCCCAAGGTCTTAAATGACTTTAATAAATCTGGACAAGGTTTTGGAGACTTCAGCAGGACCCATCAAAAGCAGGACATCTACATTGTTATGGAGATAAGTGATTTTATCTTCAAAGTGCCTAGGTTACAGAAGGCTGCAGTGGAAAGCAACGTAAGCCTTGGCTTCCGCACCATAGGCAGAATTATGTGCTCTAGTGTATTTTGGGTCATCTTCATTGCAGATTTTCTGCCATTTGTGCTCTGGCTATTGTCCACCCTGTTTCATTGTTGTAGCATTGGGAATACCAAAAACAGCATCGGTGTGGTGGGAGGTCTACAACGTTGGTTCAGTTGTGCTGTTGGCCTATCACATCTCACTATTCCACAGTTGAGACTACGGCATGTTAAAATATCTTAAATGACCAGAAGCCAAAATCAGTTTCTTCCAGTTCTCTTTCTCCTGTATTTTCCAGTATATTTAAATATGCCAGTATAATGCCCCCCCCCCCCGCACTAAGCTATCTGGAGCCATAACCACTCTACCATATTTACAGTGGGGTACTAAGAATAGATCTTCCCAACTGTTTCATTTATGCTAATTGGATGAAGCTGGTAGATGACATTGTTCTATGTAAGCAACTGAGTAGAGAATCAAGTTGTAAAACTTACTCCAGATTAGCATGGAGTATATGTTTGTGTCACAGGGCTCAAAAAGGAGACACCTGACCATTAGGTCCAGTCGCAGACGACTCTGGGGTTGCAGTGCTCATCTCGCTTTACTGGCTTCCGGGTCATGTGGCCAGCATGACTAAGCTGCTTCTGGCGAAACCAGAGCAACACATGGAAATGCCATTTACCTTCCCGCCAGAGCGGTACCTATTTTATCTATTTGCACTTTGACGTGCTTTTGAACTGCTAGGTGGGCAGGAGCTGGGACCGAGCAATGGGAGCTCATCCCATCACAGGGATTTGAACCGCTGACCTTCTGATCGGCAAGCCCTAGGCTCTGTGGTTTAGACCACAGCGCCAACCACCGCAGGGCTCATAAACATACCTAAATGTGCAGTCTTCAATGAGTTGTTCTCTGCTTTCCTTTCTTGCATGGTAAGATTACACAGCATCTGTAAGTGGTGTTGCATCTAGGACTGCCATGGAGGTTCCATGGAAATCTTTTTTGCTGAATATTCTCACTCTCATTTCTCTGCTTTTTAACTGGGGTAAAAATATCCCCTGCTCCTGTCTATAAAAGACAAATGATTGATCTGTCTGCCATTCTGTGAAATATGATTATGAAAATCAATTTAGAGATTGGCAATTGGGGAATTTGAAGCATTTAGATTCTGAAAGGGAGGAAGATGACAAAAAATGGGAGGGGAATCGTCTGTGGGCAACGCATGGGGCAAAAGGAAAGAGTATTGTGTAGAAGACACACAAAATGCAGAAGATAGTTAAGTAGACTTTCAATACTATAGTGCAGAGTGTACATCTGTTATACCCACTAAGACTTTATAAAACACACTGAGGCATCACAGAGAATGGCCAGAAATGCAGAGAAGAGAGAAAGAAAGAGGTGAACCACAAATTGATAAATGGTGAAAGAAAACTGAAACTAAAGGTGCAATTCCAACACCGTTTACCTGGGAACAAGTTACACTTAATTTAATAGAACGTTGTTGTTGTTTTTTGCGTAAGCATATATAAGGTTGCACTGTAAGACATTTTGTTAAACTTAATTTGTTTCATTTTCTTACTATAAAGATGATTGGTTGATTCCAACATTAGCAGAATGGACTTCCACCCACATAGCAGAACTTCCTGTTTGTCTCTTTCTCTCTGTTACCTTTCTTTCACCTTCAAAAAGGGTGGGTGACTCTCCAGGGCAGATTTTTGGGGGCACATAGGAAGCTTCATGGGGAAGGAGAAGGCGGCAAAGTCATTTTATGTCTGCTTCTGCACCATTGAATTCTACCCAGTATGTGCACTTTTATTATGTAAAGCATTTTCATCCTGTTCTTTAGTCAAAAGAGCTTTCCAAAACAATAACACGCTATCATAAAATATGCATTAGAAGGATGCATTCTGTTTTTCATACTTGCTTTGTTGATAAATTTAAGACTATTTTTAAATGTGTGAACAATGTAGTAACTTGTCCATAAACTAAAATGTAGTTTCTTCAGAAGTGTACCGATTTGATTTGTTCAATTTTGCAGACCTCACTTGTCTCTTGTCACAATCCTTCTCCCCCTGATTCCTTGTTTTCTTGTGTGCAACATTTGCTCCCTAACCTTTTTGTTGTAAGCAGCAGCCATGAAAGTCTTGTTTCCACCAAGTGAATTATGTGAACTGAACATTAAAAGTTTTCTAGGTCTTCCACCTAAATTGCATATGAGTTATACATGGATATGTAGGGACTACATTTCAGAGTTTCAGTGTTACAAGAAATATATGATCTGGGCAATGATACAAGAGGCATATAAATCATTGGTTTGGGCTGATCTGCCAAAAATTGGGCAAAGTCATGCCAAAGTCATGTTTCAGTCCATCATCTTGATTCAAAATGGCACCTGGCATCCAAACAGACAAAGACTGCCACTTGCCTCTTGGGGAATCATGCAACTATATATTAAGAGGCATCAAAATAGGTGCAGGGTGGACCTGTCATGCCAAACTTGATGATGTTCCACCCAGTGGGATGGTGATATCTTGACACTGTTTGGAACTGCCATGCTAAGTTATATTTTGGTCCACATTATTGATTTAAAAAGGTGGTTGGCACCATCAACAAAGACTGCCACCTTCGCCTTGGGAACCCTTGTTCATAAACATGAATGCACATATTTTGAACATGGTGGTACAAATAAAATATTTATATTTACATTCCTGAAATAATAGAATTCTTAGACTGGTTGAGAACCAGAGAAGCATGAAACGAACTCTGCTATTGCAATGAGGTTTATTTGACTCCCCGCATTATGCTACTGCATACTCCTAAAAGCCAGTCCAGAGGTTTGAAGGACCCTCTGGGGGACTGCAGTGGGACAGGGCAGAATTTGGGGTTGGGCTGCCTTCCTTGAGTAGTAGTTCTTGTTGTTAGCAGTATCCGTCTGTCTCGGGAGACTGTGGAGGAGTGTGCCTTTTGGGGGATGTGTGTGTAAAATCTAACTGTTGGAAGGTTGAAGTGTCTGCTGTGGCTGTAGAGACCAATATGGGAAAGACATATTTTGTTTCAGCTGAGGCAGATGAAAGCGTTCAGTTCTGCTGTTGCAGGTGTACTATGACGTTTCTTCTTTCTGTGCTCTTCCCAGTAGTCATTCCTCCTCTAGTCACTGGTGTGGATACATGACCTGACTGTCTGCCACCAGGCACTGTGGTCACCTGCAAGGGATTCCCATAGGGTTGGGTTGGTGTTGGCAGCCTTCATGTCACATGATTTGTAGACATCTTTGTAATGCAGAGTTGGTCTGCCAGTGGGCCTGGTGCCTGAAACCTGCTCCCCGTAAAGCACATCCTTTGGGATCCTGCCATCCTTGGGAACTTTGCCATCAGAAAAGCACGTAAATTTATGCAAGATCCAAACCATTGTGTTCTAAATGTACTGAGTGCTGTTCATATTTTTAAAATTGTAAAATTGTTTTATTTTACATCAGGTACATAGCTAGATTATATTACAGTTGGACCAGTACAATATAACACAATTTTTATCTTGTTTAGAAACTATTACACGGGTGTATTTCAAATGTGCTACCTGGATATACAATATTTTGAATGTATAATCACATGACACTTCTTTTTATTCTAGTAATTTTCATTATATTATCTGAAACTTAAAATAAGATGGTAGCCTGGGATCTCTCCTTTTAATACGTTGTTGGCATCTGGTAGCTTTTCACTTGAGCTTTTATAAGGTTGTGTTTGAAAAATAATGAGGAGTCTCAAAACAAGTAATGCAGAAATGTTCTGAATATTTACCAGGATCTACAAATAAAAGTATTTATTCCTTTTTGTCTTCTAAATTGATCCCTTGACCAAGATTGGAAGAGTAGCATCTTTTGATACATAGACTAGATTTTGATCCTTGAATGGCCACCAGGGGGCATTGCTGCATTCATTGGAATAGAACTTGCGGTGAAGTTTTCACAATAGTAGCTGCTCTATTTGATGTTTTATATGGTGAAAAGGAAGTTGTTATTGCTTTTGCAGCACTGGCAAATCTGAAAAGTGACCAAAGGTTAGAGTGGCAAAGGAATTAACAGATATGAGTAAAGTATCTTATGCAGTTCTATATAAGAATTGTATGGTTTCATCCATAGAGGCATGTGGAAGGTGCCTATGCATCTGTGAGCAAAGGTGTGAAATTATTTTGACTCTGATTGCCACTGTATAGATTTGTAATAAGCCAATTATTGAGATTGTGGTTTGAAATGGGATATGATATAGCATCTGTTTACAATTTTCCCATCCTTGTGTGCAGTGCTCTGCAGAGGCCCCCTTTCTACTTCAACTCTCATTAAACGACTCTCCTTTCCCCTGCATACTCCTTTCTACCATATATCAGGTGCTGCGCCTCCCTTTGTTTTATTGTTGTTAGGTAGTACTGTTTTATTCTGACGTGATTTTAACCAGTCTAAACTGCATTGAATGATGTATTCACATTTAATGTGAGGCAATTGTTTTTGTTAGTTTGCTTAATACATTTACTTTGAAGACTATTTAAAGATTTAGCAAATCTTTTTGCCTTTTTGAAAAAAGTATCATTTTCAGTATTGGTGTTTTCATTTGTTTTCAAGTACAGTAAAAAATAAAAAATGACTAAATCTATTTTCTGTTCTCACCCCTCCCCATTATTATGACAGTAGAGTGCCTTAGAGGCTAGCTGTGATTCTGAGAACTTGGAAAGATAACAGCTGTCTGTGGATCTCCCTATCCACTGAACACTGATAGATGGGCTTCAACTGCTTCAGATAATACTTGGGGCTGCTTATATATTCCTAGCAACAAATTACAGAGGCGTAGCTCTGTTAGTCTGTTTTTAACCAGAGCTCACTTTGACAAATACATCTTTGTAAATAAGATGACTCTTCATTGTTCATGGTGGTTGTGTCCTAGCTGAAATAGTGGTTTCTTTCAATGATTTTTGGAGTTGCATCACTGAGTAGCATGCCTAGATAGGGACTCTCCAATTTACACTAGGTGTTGTACTGGCTTAAACAACAACAACAGCAACCACTAACGACATAAATTGTTTAAAAAGTTAGATTTTCTGGTACAGGCAAACTTGAAACAGGTGAGGATTTCATATATTCAATATAAAATTGAATTGTTCTAGAAATTATCATGTAGCTAGCAGTGTGATCAGACTGGAACTGCCTGGTAGAAAATAACAAATAGAGACCTTGTAACAAAGTGTGGCAATGTATCCCTGCAAGGCCTGTGCAGAGCTCTGTCTGAAGCCTGGCGTGGGCTTCTTGGCTGCAAGGGCCTGATCCCTGGTGTGCATAATGCTTGTAGCAAAGGGAACTAGACACCCATGCCCCCAGCAAAAAGAGAGTTAGCATCAAATATAGTATCCCCTGTTGTTCTTGTGTGAACATTATTTTTTAAATTTTTGAACATTTTAAAGTCCAACCCAGCTTATTATACATGTGACTGACTGTTGAATTTGTTTTGAGCAGAAATCTTAGAGGGGTAATTTTAAGAAGATTACATTGGTTGTGACATCTAATGCAGGCTAGATAAGGTTTGCAAACTTCAAAATTATAAGAGAATGTGGACTATATACATTAATAATAATAATAATAATAATAATAATAATAATAATAATAATAATAATTCATGACTGCTAATCAAATAACTAGTTTTCTGTGTAAAATAAAAGCATTGAAAACAATAACTGACTGAGTTTAAGTTTTATATTTAGTTATTTATTTACCTGCTCATCGTTTAAACCAATTCCACAGCAGGATACACCATAAAAATATGTAATATGTAATAAAATACACAATCTGAAAATCAAATCACTGCAATAATACATCACATTTTCATAGCAGCACTATGGAAACAGTAAAACATCTCCAGTCAATTTAACTAAATGCCTGAATGAATGAATAAATAAATAAATCTTTAAAAGAAAGCTAAACACATCAGGGTTTGCATCAACTTGATTCTTGAGGGGACGGCATTCCAGTTATGATTAGGGCTTGGTGATGTCTGGTTTTCAATATCACATTATATCTCCAGCTAAACACTGCAATATCTCAGTATATCATGATGTCTGAAATAAGGCTGGAACTTTTGGGGGAAAATAAAAATCTAAATTTGATGCATTTAATTAAATGAAAATTTACTCAGTGATAGCATGTTAAACTAAACCATTAAAGATTTCTGGAGAATATATTACTGTTCTGTTAAGGGTCTTATATACCCATAGCAACACCATGTACTTGGCTCCATAACACATTGGGAACTGTTGTAGATCAGTGTTAGAAAGTCAGGTAGATAATCTAGGTGCCACTTGGCACCTGAAAACTAGGTTACAGGTGGCCGGCCAGCCTCTGCTTCAAAACCTCCAAGGGAGGACAGTGTACCACCTACCAAGGGAGTAATTTCCATCTTCGAACAGCTCTTACTGTCAGAAAGTTCTTCCTGTTGATTAGCCAGAATCTCCTTTCTTGTTACTTGAAGCCATTCATTTGGATCCTGCCCCCTCCAGAACAAGAGAAAACATGCTGCCCCCATCTTCCATGTGACACTCCATCAGATATTTGAAAGTGGCTACCCTATTTCCTTTCAGTCTCCTCTTTTCCAGGCTAAACCTACCCAGCTCCCTCAACCATTCCTCATAAGGCTGGGTTTCCACACACTTGATAATCTTGGTTGACCTCCTTTGCACTTATTCCAGCTTGTTAATATCCTTCTTAAATAGTGGCACCCAGAACTGGACACAGTACTCCAGGCATGGTCTGACCAAGACAGAATAGAGTGGGACTATGACACTATATTTTTGTTGGTGCAGCCTAGAATAGCCTTAGCTTTTTGCTGTTGCATCACACTGTTGACTCATTTTAAGCTTGCGGTCTACTAAGACTCGTAGATCCTTTTTGCATGTACTACTGACAAGCCAGGTGTCCCCCATCTTATATTTGTGCAGTTGGTTCTTCCTAAGTGCAGAACCTTACATTTGTCCCCAATGAAATTCATTCTTGTGTGTATGTAGCTCTGCATATATGTAGCTCTACTCACTACTATAATATAGTGTATATATATATTTATATATTGTGTGCTTTTAAAAAAAAATAAAAATATGTGTTCTTTATATTGAGCCACACTAATAAAAAAGATGTCAAATTATGTGTTACTTACTAAGTCTTTATAGTGTTTATCCTCCAAGAAACTCAAAATAATTACATGGATGCCTCTCATATTATTTTATTTATTATGTACTATATTTATATCCTGCCAAGTTGGAATTCAAGGCGGCTTACAACATTTAAAAACATCAGTTGTAGAATAAACAATAGTAAAAATGATACTTAAAATACACCACAGTATATCTAAAACCAGCAATTTGAACTGACAGCAGCCCAGACATCAGCATTGTCTGCACCTTAGTTTCCAAATGCATAAAGCCTTTACTGTAGAAGTAAATTGATGCATCCTTGCCTGAACAGAAGCAGGAGCCAAGCCACATTGATCTTATCCGTTGATCTTATCCGAAGAGGAAACTTTGTTTGCTGATCAGAATCTCCATACCACAGGAAGAGTCTAATAAACATGGCTTTAAGGCACACACCTTGCCTCTTGCTAGGCAGAGTAGAGACCCTGATAATCCTGCTTAGCCTGATACCCGTGCTGCAACTCTATTCTGCCTAGCAAGAGGCATGGGTGTGTGCCTTAAAGCCACATGGATCTTTTGGGGGGGAAGCGGGGAAGCTGGGTCTCTACTCTGCCTAGCAAGAGAAGGGAAACTTATCATTAATGCTGGTCTGTCTCTACCCAGAGGCATGGGATTTGTGCCTTGCGGATTGTGCATGCAGAAAGCAGCTTTTACTGCAAAGAGGCAGCAGGGGCTTATGCTGCTTATAGGTAGCAAGGGCTTATGCCTTGCAGATCTGGCAGGAAAGGGCCATTTACTTTGCAGTAAAGGCTTTACTTTGCTGTAAAGTGCTGCTTCCTGCCTGCCAGGTCTGCAAGGCCAGCTGGGCAGTGCATTCTCGATACAGGGTGAAAAAATATGAAAACTTTATCACAGTCTGGAGTTCATACCTGTAAGGAACAAAGTATGGAGATATTGCTCACCTCTAGTTATGATGCCACTGTACATCTTTGTGGCACAGTTAAGAGACGATATCAGATAACGGGTTGGTATATAGTGGAAAAGGTGATCTAGCAAATATCCTAAGCCCAGTGTTAGAAAAGAATACAAAGATGAAAAATGGATGAACTGCAGCTAAAATATCATGTTCATTTTTCACATGGTCTAGTCCTTCCCCTGCCCACCCCCCTAATATTTTTAAGAGGGTCTCTTCTCCAGACTTCAGAGAGTAGCTGGAAGTGAGGAGGCAGAAAAAGCTCCTCCTTTCTTTCCACTTTGCAGTTTTAAATTGAAATCTTAGGCGCAGTGCTGCACCCAGAGCTTAGAAACTGCTCATGGTAATGAAATAACCTGTTGCAAAATGCACCTAAAACAATGGGAATTTCAAATACTGCCTAGGCCCTAAGTTCCATAGGGCTTTGTAAGTCACCTGAGGCACCTTGAACCTGGATTTGTAGCTAACTGGTAGCCAGTGCAGTTTCTGTAGTACTGTTGTTATGTTTGTGACTAGACACCTGCCTTGCCACAGTGTTCTCCACCACTTACAACTTTTTGAACCAAATCAAAAGACTGCCCCACATAAAACACCTTGCAATAATCTAGTCATAAAGTAACCAATGGAAGACCACTGTAGCTAAGAAACAGAAACAGCTACAGATGGAGTACTAACCGGAGGTGGTAAAAAGGCACGTCTCACAATGGAAGTAACTTGTGCCTCCATGGATGATTCTGGATGTAAACCAGTGCTAGATTTATAGATGACACAATAGTTGCATATTTATTACTGAGGAAAATTATGTATGAATAGCATAGACATCTTGTTTTTACCTGATGGAAAAACACTGTTCTGCTCTGTTGCTGCAGAACCTCTATAAAGTTCTTGGCATTCTGTATCAAAGTAAGGGATTTTGCTTAGCACCCTCATGTGGGTAGAGGGAAAGCAAAAACAAGCAATTTATTTTACAATTCTATCCCTGATCTCTCAGAAAATAATATTTGAAATACAAAACAGGGATCTGGATTGAATAATGCCAAAGTTTTGGACAATGCTCTTAACTAGTATAAAAGTTATAATCAGTTGCAAATCAATATGCATCAACTGTTATAGCAAACAATTGGAATACATGTTTGTTCAGGAACTTGTATTATATGGTGGCGGGGGGCGGGGGGGAGATACTTGATTTATACCAATTATTATTTGATGTACTTTTCTGATATTCACTGATTTTAAATATTTTGATCTATTCACTTTTGAGTTTTTGTACTGAGAGCAGTTGCTTATACCTCTTTAAGATGACTGCTAGTGCTGCCTCTCATGCCATGTTTGCTAACAGTTTTGTCTTATTTCACCTGTTGCATTCAGAATTTCACACAAGTATTACAAGAATTGCTGTACAGTAACTTTGATCTGAGACTATAGTATAGTATGCGCCCTCTTGTGGACAAATCTATATTTATACTTAGACACGTGCATGTGTAAGGATTACTTTTGAATGATATAATTAAATGGAAGCCCTTTTCCTATAACTTGTTTTATGAAAAGAAGATGACTTAATTTCTGTCTTATATGGATCAAAATGGATCACAATAACCATAGAGAATCAGCTGTATCAATAAAGCTGCTTATTTTCTTACATCTTTAAAAAATATTTTCCTCAATCTTCAAATTTATTTCTTCTTCTTAAAGATACACAGTTCTAGCTGCAGAAGGTATACTATGATAATGAAGGGCATATGGAAATCTGCTTTAATACTGTCTGCTCTGATGACTGGCCAGGTTCTCCAGCAGAGGTCTTTCCCATTACATGCAACTTAATCATGTAACTGGAGATTGAATTAGGAACCTTCTGCGTGCCAAACCTTTGCTCTGCTACTTAACTACAGCCTTTTTCTTAACCCTCAGATGTCTCTAGCACAGTTATATTTGTTATAATGTAAATTCAAAGCCTACCAGCAACTGGACAAAAATCAGAGCAAAATAAGCTGTCATTTTTCATCATATAACTGATTCTTATGTATGTTATACTTTTGTTTGGATTTGTAATTGCCTTGTTCATTTTTTGGTAACAGCCCTTAAAGCTGCCAGTTGTAATTAGTATTCTGAATTAGGAATTTATGTAGCAATGAGATGAATATGGTCCATGCCAAGTAAGTCTTGAATAGTAAGGTGAAACCCAGCATTGAGATGGAATATAACTGGAATATAATTAGTACATTTTTCAGTACATTTTAATCTTTTACAACAAAATACCTTTATGTTGGTTGATTACTGTGTAAAATTACAGTAATGATTGGTCTGGCATCATCATTGGAGACAGCAAGCACTGACCTTAGGGGGAGGGGATAGAAGGATTTGAGAAATCTAAGGCACCCTACTTTGTCCTATCAAAACTTTGATCTTAAACTGGTGAGCTGGGACCCACTCCTGGGTCATGGCATGATCTAAGGTGGGTCACAAGAGCAGCACTACCACTTTATAAATATAGGGGGGGGGGTAAAGAACTGGACCACCAAATGCATGTTTGGGTTAAAGGTTGGTCCTGCATCTAAAAATTTGAAAATTACTGTGTTAAAAGAACAAGAGTTTTAGTAGGCTGAAATATAACCAGAGGATACTTTTGTTCTTAATTGCATTTCATCATAGCATAATCCTTTTCATTTTTTAAAAAAAAACAATTTTCATTTCTAATGGGTGTTGAAATGTGGTAGTCATCTGAACTGTATGAAACTGAACATGACTTGTCTAGATGAACATTCTCTAATTAGCCCCCATTCTGAAATTACACTATATTTGTTCTGTTAGTAGTCTGCAGAAAGTTAATCTAAACAGTTTGTTATAACACCATCGTCCTGATCTAGCTAAGATCTTCAGTTGTTAAAAAATATAGATAAATGCAGCATATACAGTTCCCCAATCTGATCTGTCTTCCCTTTGCTACTCAGTAACTGGCCTGTGTGATGTATGGTGTATGTATTTTTGTGCTTTATTGTTTATTAACTTCTAAATAGCAGTAGATCGGTATCTCCCTGTAAGTTCCACAGCGATGATTGTGCAAAAGTTGCCTTTTGATATTCTATAAGACATTCTGCAGATGCGTGGAGATTAGTGAAACTAGCTAGGCATTAACTATAGATGTAAAAGCAAATGCTCTTATTTCCAGTCTTTCACTTATTTCGATTTGTCATGTGCTCTGTATGGCTAAGAAACTTCATAGTATTGTGTTTTGTTAAATGATCAGAATGTATAATTAAAACTTGCTTGACATTAAAGGCTTATTTCACACTATGTATAGATAAACCCAGGTTTGTGACCAAGCGTATCTACATCAGGGAGCCACTTATTACTCCCTGACCCAAGTGATTTCCAGTACTTTTTTAAGAGTCACATTTACACTTCAGATGTGCAATTAATTCACTTTATCTGCACATTAAAGAAAACAAATTTGTGAAAGGAAACTTTTTTACCTTGCTGATTTATGGTAATAGTTCATCAAGAAGTAACTGCTTTCACTTGTTAATTATTTAATCTAGAGGATCACTAGAGGCGTGTGATTAGATTTTTCTAATTTCCCAACTGTGCAGGTAAATACACAAAACTGAATAACCTACACAAATTTTAATTGGCCACATGTTGTTGGTTTTTTTTTTGGGGGGGGGGGTGACTGGTGACTTTACAAACTGCTTACCTAGAAGAAGGTGTCATCCATGTAATGTCTATCTACAAAATCATGGCAGTTGTTTTCCTTGTGTTGGTGAAATCAGTAGATTTCTTACTACTACTTTTTTTTTTAACCATAGTTGCTGTAAGAATAATAAAGTTCAGTAAAATTAGTTTTTTACATACTTGGGAACTTCTTGGTGGTTCTTTGCAAAATAAGTATTTCTTTCTCATTCCAGTGCTTGGGAGATGGGAAGTAATGATAGCTGGCATCCGAACTAAGATCTGTGTGTAGGCACTACCATCCCAACATTTCAGGATGAATGGGGATATGCCTCATGTTCCCATCACTACTCTTGCAGGGATTGCTAGTCTCACAGACCGTAAGTATCTCTCTTGAGTTTTGTTGCAAATCATTAATTAACTCGTTTGGGGAGCAAAATTTTGAATTGCAAATTTATTTTTGTGGTGGGGTGGGTTTAGTTTTCTTTAAACTCCCTCGGCCCTTTGGCATTTATGGGTTTCTCTTTATGTGTCAGTGGATAAAAGTTGGAGGGGTATTGGGTAGATGACCATAGGGCCTTTGTGGAATCTGGTTCCTACTAAAGAATGCTTTATTCATAATTTAGTAAAAACTTTGAGATTGAAACCTGCATAGTGAAATGCAGCTGCTGCACTATAATCTCTAAACTGCCTGCCTTCCTCTTGGGCAGAAGGATGACATTAAAGGTTCCTTTGTGCTGGTTTGAAATGAAAGCAGCATCACCTTACTAGGCTCCCTTTGTGGATGGGTGATCACCTGCACACTCCTAGGCTCTTCATGTGGGAAGATAGTAGGGATTAGGAAATGCCTTGTTTAGAGCATTGTTGATTTAGCTTTTGTGAAATGAAATTGACAGGACATATAAAACAAAATATATTCCAGGGATATATGTACTGAAGTAAGGAGAGTGCCTAAACATTCCCCAAATTCATTTTGAAGGTCTATGCAACAGGGCACTGGTGCAGGTGGAACTGATAGTTTGACTGGTATGCATGATGCTTAATAGTGAAACTAGTTTTGAAATTAATGCATCTAGTCCAGTTATGGCATGGGTTGTGGCACTGGCAAAATACTGATTGTCACTAATGATGTAGTAGGCACTGTAACTGAGCACATTGCCAATCACAATCTGCACAATGCTCAAATTAGCAATGGGAGGTGGGAAGAAATGCTTTCTAAAACATTTATGTATTGGTGGAATAGTGCAATTTTTTTATACTCTTTTCAAAATAGTTTTGAACCAGCTTCCTCTTCCATCACCTTTACCTGCTACAACTACAAAAAGCTTGCTCTTTAATGGACGAATTGCAGAAGAGGTGAACTGCCTTTTGGCCTGTAGAGATGAAAATCTGGTTTCACAGCTTGTGCACAGCCTCAACCAGGTTTCAACAGATCATATGTACGTATTAAAAGTCACTTCACAAATTAATGTCAAAAAGTTTCAGTATAAACTATAGTAGAGGCAGGTTATAGATATTACTGTGTTGTTCTGTCCTAATAGTATGCAAGCTTCTGTAATTATTGAACATGGCTGTATATTTTTCAGCAACAGATGGCCACTTACCTATTATTGTGCTGGATTGGATGCCGGCAATAAACTTCAGATTTGGTGCTGTAGAAACTAATTTCAAAGAAGGTGGTTTGAATGGATTTTAAACTAAGAATTATTTTAGAGAACAGGGCACTTAATCAGTGGCCTTGTACTGACAAGATTAAACATCTCACCAGGGTCTACACCCAATTATAATTTATTTGGAGAGATGCGGGAGAGGGCTGGATAAAAATGTACGTATTAGTTCTGAACAATTCTTAAGATTTCATAGAGAAAAATTTCTACTTAGGAAAGAGTTCTGGTCTGGGGAAAAGTGGCCCTAACATGAACTCCTAATAAATGTGTGGCTTATTGACCTGATGAAAATAGAGTGCAGACAATATATTAAATGTTTAAGCAAAGTAATCTTATAGAACAGTAGTGTAGGTGAGCTTAAGTATCCCGTCCGTTGACCTGCTTTTGGCATGTGAAAGCTGTATTTAATTTAGAGATGTATAATCCATATTTTTTTAAAGCTTGCTCTGAAGAGGAGGTCGTAACCAGCTGGCACAGTGTGTTCCCATGACACTGAGCTGGGCCTAATCATAATAACTTGATCAAAAGTCCTGTAGGCATTTTTCATAGCTTCTCAAATAAAATAGATCAGATCTGGTGCTTAGTTCTAAAGACAGCCAAGATGGTTGCTCTGACGCCAATTATTGACAGGCAAAATTGAGACAGGTGAAGTGTCTTTCTAATCAGAAACACAGTTGCCAGTATCGAGCCCAAAAGAACAATATAAAGTTTAAAATTTAGCTTCAGAATAAATTGGACAGAGGAATTGGTCAAACAAAACAAGATAATAGATAGCAACACAAAATTGGTTGTGTAGAGAAATTTGAGTAGATTCCATCCATAATTTACAGGATAGCTTACACAAAGATTGAGAAGTGACTCTTCATGCAGTATTATTCATTGATACATCACATTAACCACGATGAGCAAAGGATTATTTATTTTTGACAATTTACATACTGCTTAATTACAATTGTCTCTCAGTGGTGTACAAGTAACTCAATACAATGATTTCCAGAACTCAGTAATTCTGGTTGTAACTGTCCAGAGTGCTGCCCATGTACTCTGACATAGAAACATGAGTTGCAACAGGTTCCCATTGGAAAGAAAAAAGGATATGTGTTAATGATCTTGTACAAATTGTCGGTTTAGTAACTTCCTGTATTTTTGAAAAAAATCTCATCAGTCCCTGTTTGTTTATCTCCAATGCCAGAGAACTGAAAGATAACCTTGGCAGCGATGATCCAGAAGGAGATATACCAGTCTTGCTGCAGGCTGTCCTGGCAAGGAATCCTAATGTTTTCAGGGAGAAAAGCATGCAAAACAGATACGGGGTACAAAGTGGTGAGAGTTTTTATTCATTTTATTATTTCTAAGCAAGATAATATGCAGCTGTGTTACTTTTCATTGTGATACTCTAAACTGATTGTGGATACAGTTCAGATTCTTATAGTTGGTTTTCTGTTATTATATGAAAATGTGCTGTGATTCAGATGAATTAGACACAAGAGCATTCACTTTCAAACAAGTGCATCTGTTCCTAGGGGAGTTACTTTTTTATGTTCTTCTGCAGTGCCTAGCATACCACTGGATCTAAGTAAATTTTAAGTAGTACAGCCACTTGCGGTTTATCCCGAGCCAAGTGTTTCAAGGTAGCAACCCAGTCAGATGGTCAGGGTGCTGCTGCTGCTGCTAATAATAATAATAATAATAATAATAATAATAATAATAATAATGTGATTATTATTAGCATAATATCCGACAAACTTTTGCTTTGGCCATTGCTCCATTTCCTCTGGAAGTACTGAGGAAATGAAAAGATGTAGCAAATTGGCAGCTATAAACTTGCCCATACATTAGTAAGTTCAAATTATGGTGTGGATTCGAAACTATGCACATTATGATTTTGTGTGTATTGTCTGAATTGAACTATTCTTTTCTGACCTGTAGAATAAAGGGGTGGTATAGTATATTACTTTTTCTTCTATATCTTCAGCAGTAATCCAGTATTTCATATGTGCTACATTAAGATAAGCACCTGTAACTGCTCTGAAAAATTGCAGAAAGCTGTAGGGCTATGTATGCCACTGAGAATGGATTTTGAGATGCTGGCCAAGTGTGTGTGTGTGTGTGTGTGTGTGAGAGAGAGAGAGAGAGAGAGAGAGAGAGAGAGAGAGAGGGAGAGATGTTGCTCAGATACCGTTGTCATATGCACAAATGTGTTTGATGCTTGTAATACTTTATCTAGATAATAGCTATAGTTGAAAATATTTTGTAATAGTTATGACAACTGGAAAACAAAGCATTGGATTAAATATACAAGTAAGTAGATACTTTGATGTGACTTCTAAAACCTTTTTGTTTTGTTTTAAGGAATGATGATGCCGCAGTACAAACTGTCTCAGAATTCCATGCATGGTAGTCCTGCATCTTCCAATTATCAGCAAACCACTATCTCTCATAGCCCTTCCAGGTAAATGAAGTTTGTAACATAGGATTACAATTTTTTAAGCCTGTATATAAAACCTATTTAATATTTTGAGTAAGGACTACTGTTTTTCTAAATATTGAAGTGAGGCACTTTGAACCCCAGACAAAACGCATAACTCGATGAACCATAAAAAGATGGCATACAGTATGATGCAAGGCTGTAGGGGTAGGATTTAGTAGAGTGTGCATCCAGAATTCAGATTTTCGACACTGACTCCCCAACCTCTCAGAACAGTCTCAGTTCCACCTGAAGTAATCCTCCCCCCCCAGCAACCGTCCTTATTGGCAGTTCTCATGTCAACCTTTCCCTTAACAATTGATGCAATATGGGGGTTTAAGCAGCAGTTCACAAGATTATTGCAGGGATGTACATAAAGAGAAATTCTGATAGAATCTACGAAATTGCAATTGATTCTCTGTTAAGAAATGTCTGCGAAATAGTAATTTGGACAGCAAAAATTAAAATGAACTTATGAAATACACAAGGACTGTTCTCCAAATATTTGGCAATAAAAGGAATTATTTGATATTTAATGCAAGGTGTGTTGACTTACTAAGGTCTTGGTTTTATGCAAACAATGCACTTAAAATGCCAGGAAAACTTTTTAGTGCCTTCAATTGTAATTTGAGAAGTTATTAGGAAACACATAGTATAGTCAGTTAGAAAAGGTTGCTAGGATATACATGGACAAGGAAAGTAGTTAAGCACAGTTTATGACATGGGTTTTGAGATTTTCTGTAAGCAGCTTTTACCCAACAGCGGTGCTCACGATTTTATAGTGCTTGCACTTCTTTTTCCAATTTTCATTTGCTTGTGCAAAGAAAAGGAGGAAATTTCTTAATCTTTATAAATTCATTAGTCAGACTTGTTTTTCTAAAATTTTATACAGGGTTCATTACAGATCTTAATGAACAATATATAATGATCTTTAAACAAATCAATTTTAGATTCTCACAGTCTGATCCCCTTGCTCTATCTAAATTATTGGAGGCATATTTGACAAACCAGTCTGCCAGTAGAAGCTCCACAAAGACTTTCACTAGTGCAACAGGACTCCTCCCCTCCTCCATTGACTCTTGGGGTGTGGGGTGGAAGAGCTCTCCAGACCATGTCAGGGGAGGAGACCGTGGACCATTCCTCCCTGGGATAATGCTGGTCTTTCCTTAAGAATTTCCTCCTCTGGGAGATCTATATGGCCCTTCCATGAGTTGAAGAAGCTTTCTGCTCATGGAAGAGCACCTGTGGATACAATCCATTAATTACTAGGAATTGTATTATCTGTTTATTGTATTGTATAGCATCTGTGAAATTATTTAAGGAAAATCATGATTGATGTTCATATATGCCTTGTTTGGATTTTATTTGCAGTCGATTTGTGCCACCACAAACAAGCTCTGGTAATAGATTTATGGCACCACAAAACAGCCCTGTGCCTAGTCCATATGCTCCTCAAAGCCCTGCAGGATATTTGCCATATTCACACCCACCAAGTTACACGCCTCACCCGCAGATACAGCAAGGTATTTATTTTCTCTGTGTCTTTGGAATATATATATGTACAGAGTTGGTTTTTGTTGCTGTATCACATTCTGATACACTATTCAATCTAAGTACTTCTCCTTATATCAGAAATTCATACCTTACAACTGGTGAGCATATGGATAATGAAGAAAATATTCAAATGTGCTGCTGGTGACTGATTCTGCTTCTAAGAATTAATCTTGAGCATTAAAACTCTTTTTAGGTTGTACTCTAAAACAAAATACCAACACAGACAATAAGATGGAATAATTGCTCCTATTTTTATTTCATAGAATGTATTACGCGTACACAAATTATTCTCTTTAAAATAGAGAGTTATAGTTAGTTAATTTTTCTCTAAATCTTTATTTCCACCTATGTGATAACACAACTTGCAGTTACAGTGGTACCTCGAGTTACATACACTTCAAGTTACATACGCTTCAGGTTACAGACTCCGCTAACCCAGAAATAGTACCTCGGGTTAAGAACTTTGCTTCAGGATGAGAGCAGAAATCGTACTTCGGCGGCATGGCAGCAGCAGGAGGCCCCATTAGCTAAAGTGGTGCTTCAGGTTAAGAACAGTTTCAGATTAAGAACAGAGCTCCGGAACGAATTAAGTACTTAACCTGAGGTACCACTGTATAAACTGCAGTAAGTGGAAAACTTTAATCTTCAGAATAATTAATTTTATAACTATGAGCCAAAGCTTAAAGCTTGAAGACACAAATTAGTTATGTCAGACCTTTATTTTAACAGTGTTACTATTAACAGAATTGTAAGTAAAACAACAGCAATTTTAATTACAATTCTGTAACTTTATATTATTATATTAATTATATTATTATATAATTATTATTATACCCTGTGTTTCTGGGGGGCTTCTGACACATATAAAAACATAGTAAAACAAAAGCTGGTGCAACGAAAGTATAGGCTGCAAACAGGTGATTTTTTAAAAAAAAATATTCAAAACAATTCCAATACAAATTTGTACTTTATATGCTGTTCCTGATCATATGTTGCACACAAACATTAAAGTGTACATGTCAGCAATGGATGCAAGATTTTAAATGTGCATGGAATGTTGTCATGCACTTCAGTTATATGGTGAAATAACAAAGAACAGAGTTCCAGTTTGGGTGAAGATAGAATATGTGTTTGCTACAAAAATAGGAAAGTGGCTTAAACAGTTATATGTGTATGAGAGGGTAAGGGATGGAAGTGGGGAAAAGCTCATATTTTCCATTTAATGAGTGGGGAGCAGTGCTTGTGATCCAGAATGCTACAGTGGAGGCCTAAGTGCAGTGGAGAAACTCAAAATAGAGTTGCTTTGGGTCAAAGAAGGGTAGAATGAATGGCAAGGTCAGGGAAACTGAGAAGACAGCAAAAGGGAAAGGTAGAAATGCTAATGATTACCTCTCCAAAGCAGGGAAATAGCGTAGGAATGGACTTCCTGGGATTCACTGTGACTCAAGAGTTAAGGGTTGGGGTTCTTTTTCAAAGTTTTTGAAGCAGTGAAATACTATATATTGTATTGTCATACACTCTTGAGTTTCTTGACATCAAGAGGATGCCAAGGATGACTGCAAGGCAGAACACCTTAGTAACCATTAAGCAGATGGAATTGACATACAGAAAAAAGCCACAACTCTCCCATGTGTCACAGGTGCATTGGAGTCAAAGTCTGTGTAGAGCTTAGGCAAAATTTAGTTTAGGAACCATGTTCATCTAGTCAATCTTAGAATTTGTGGAGTACTAGTTCTCAAAATCTGATCTCTGAAATATGTTTTTAGTTAAAGAAAACATAGAAACCACACTGATTAAATATAAATATAAAATCTGTTATTGAAAAATTATGCTAGAAAATATTTAAACGTATGCATTCACTCTTATCTTCTCTTATTTCAGCTTCAGTATCCAGTCCCATTGGGATGAGGAATATACATGAAAATAAAGTTACAAGTCAGTTGTCAGGCAATTCAGCTAATCACCATGCTGATAATTCTAGACATGGCTCAAGTGAAGACTACCTGCAAATGGTGCACAGAATAAGCAGTGAAGTATGTAACAAATCATTTTAATGTTTTATAAACCTTAAGGCACTGTTCTCTGAAAATAAATAAATAAATGTGTGTGTGTGTGTGTGTGTGTGTGTGTATCATCTATTGTGAGTGAGTGTGTGTGTGTGTGTGTTAGGTACCTATGCTGTATATTAATTTTTGAAAGATGGAAAATTTTGTGCATATAGTTAAAACTTTAGCACAACTTCAGACTTTGTCTCCACTCTGATTTTATAAATTAGTTCACTGAAAATGATAGAGAGCAGTAGAAACATTGCCTTTGGGTGCTTTTGTTTAATACTGTACTTGAATGACAAATATTTTATGGTAAAGCATTCCTGTATTACTTTTGGTCAAGTAACCTACAAAATGAGATTAGTATTGCTGATCGATGGTTTTTAAAGGAATACTTAAGCTTGTGTGATAACTTGTTGAATTCTTAGTTCCTCACACTTCCTGGTATGTTTCACATATTTTGAAAGCTTTTTTGGGTGCAGGGAGGGCATGATGCAATGTGAAACTGTTTTCAGGGTCTCAGGGAAATAGCTCCACATTGCATTTACTTTGAGAATGCATCACTGTAGCCCTAAACTGTTGATGGTGAGCCAGAGCTATTTCATTCCCCTGGATGTGAGAGAAATAGAGTATCCCTCCTCGTCCTCTTGTAGTACTAGTTTTCCTCCCCTACTTCCTCCAAGCTCTTAAAAAAAGCTGGAGAAAGAGATGGAGGAGTGTTTTCTTCTCAATTGAGATTAAGTTTTCTAAGAAATGTTTTTCTCTTTAGCCTATGATTTGAACCACAAAATTTAGTAATGCTTTGTTCATAATTCTTAACTTTAATAGCTCGATTGTACTACTATATGATGAATGCTTTTATTTTCATATACAGTGGTACCTTGGGTTACAAACACCTGGGGTTACAAACACTTCAGGTTACAGACTCCGCTAACCCGGAAGTAATACCGAGTTAAGAACTTTACCTCAGGATGAGAACAGAAATCGCATGCCAGTGGCGTGGCAGCAGTGGAAGGCCCCATTAGCTAAAGTGGTACCTCAGGTTAAGAACGGTTTCAGGTTAAGAACAGACCTCTGGAACAAATTAAGTTCATAACCAGAGGTACCACTGTTAAATGAAGTCCTTGCTGTTGCTAATATGTGGCATGATAGAGAAATTGCACTGGTAATTATTCTTGTGGCAACTTCATAAAAAGCAAAAACTGGAAGTCATTGAAAAAATTGCTCCTTTCTAATAATCCACTAATATGATCCCTAGGAGGGTGATTCTTCAGTAAGGAACACTGCATCGTTTTCCTTGAGATCACCACAGTCCGTATGTTCTCCTGCTGGAAGTGATGGAACCCCTAAAGGTAACTGTATGGCTCTTTGATACTGTTGTAGATAAGAAACCTAGATCTGTGCCAAAAGTTCAGGATAAAGAAAGTTCAGGACAGAAAACTTGTGGATTCCTAACAAGAACATGACTATGTTAGATGAAAGGATAACTCAACAATAACTTTTGATACACTTTGAAAATTGACAGTCTTTCAACACATTGCCCACATGGAGGGCTAAAGTGTGTTTCAAGAGAGAGGCTGTTTCACTGTATCATAGTTTGTAGTTTATTTCTAAGAAAATATAAATAATATGGCACATTTATTCTGGAAATTCCTGATTACCTTCTACATAAAAAAACCTCCAGGTTTCAGATTCATAACTGTTTATACCTTTCATAACACACATACTGCTTAGAGTTTTGGCCTATCAAGCAGAATGCAGCTTGCAAAGCCATCTGTTTTCCCTCCTTCCCTCCCTCTTTTCTTTTTATTTTACAGTGATGGGAAGGGCTTGGAGGGCCACCTGGTCAGATGCCTATAACTTAATAATAATAATAATAATAATAATAATAATTTATACCCCGCCCATCTGGCTGGGCTTCCCCAGCCACTCTGGGCGGCTTCCAAAAGAAATATTAAAATACTATGATACATCAAACATTAAAAGCTTCCCGAAACAGGGCTGCCTTCAGATGTCTTCTAAAAGCCTGGTAGTTGTTGTTCTCTTTGACATCTGGTGGGAGGGTGTTCCACAGGGAAGGCGCCACTACCGAGAAGGCCCTCTGCCTGGTTCCCTGTAACCTGACTTCTCACTGTGAGGGAACCGCCAGAAGGCCCTCGGTGCTGGACCTCAGTGTCTGGGTAGAACGATGGGGGTGGAGACGCTCCTTCAGGTATACTGGACCGAGGCCGTTTAGGGCTTTAAAGGTCAGCACCAACACTTTGAATTGTGCTCGGAAACGTACTGGGAGCCAATGTAGGTCTTTCAAGACCGGTGTTATGTGGTCTCTGCGGCCGCTCCCAGTCACCAGTCTAGCTGCCGCGTTCTGGATTAGTTGTAAATGAATCCTTTAAATGAAGCCTTTTCCAATATGCCTTTTACTACAGCTCCCATCAGCTCTAATCATCATGGTCAGTGGTTGGAGTTGATGGGAGTTTTAGTCTATAACATCTGCAGGGCACCAGGTTGGGCAAGTCTGGCTTTAGTGGGTCACAGGTTTTGCAGGCCTGCCTCACAGAGTTGGACACTGAAAAAATAAATATCAGGATTCTTTACCTTACTTCCTGCCCTCAAAAATTGTTAGTCAAGCTTGGTCAACACTAATTCCTGATGAAACTGAAAATCCAAAAAGTTGAAAAAACAATTCCAATTAGAAGTTTCAAAAAACTAAGAACATGTACCTTTTGTCAGTACATGTTCATTATGTACTTTCTTCTTCATGATACCATTAATTTTTTAGTCACATTGTTGGGAAAGAAACATGTTTAGACCACTTGTTGGCTTAATAGTTTAGCTGAGCTCAGATATATAGTTAGCTGCTGTACAACCTGAAGAATTTATAATATTTGGTTACATCTTTTGTTGAATGCAACTCCTCTTTCTTTCCTTTACATCATAAAGATATGTCTTCTATGTACATTAATGTGTTTGAATGTGTGGCAGACTGCTTTCTAATATTTTCTGAAGCTACAGAACTCCAGTACTGCCTGTTTTAAATAAAACCTTTATCTCTATTGTTGATGTATAGTGCTATAATCCCCCCCCATAGTATTGCTGCCCTTCTACCAGTGTTAATTAATTTTTGTGATGATAGATAAAGCTCCTTTTATCCTTGGCAGCTAAATGTATCACGAAATAAAAAGGTCACCCGTCCAATCTAGGCAAGGAGAAGGGTGTTCCATAACATGAGAATCCAACACCAAGAGCATGTTTTGTTCTTCATCCTATTTATTTTCAACCTGTTTAGTGACAAGATGTACACTCTTAATGTACCTGCTCCTTCAGAGGGAATTAAGAGTGCTAGTAAGGGGCAGATTGAGCTGACCGTAGATATTATTACTGGACAAAGAAGGCAGGCTTTAGATAATACCAGTCAGATTTAGATAGTATCTAAAAAGAAATTATTCTGTGTTTATAATGTTTATGTTTTTATTTATAATCTGCACTTTCATAAAATATAGCAGGGTAGATTACAACACACAAAATATGATGAAATCGATCTTAAAAACAGACATAAAGCATAATTTAAAATATCAACAGATACTGGTTGATTAAAAAGAAAAAATCAGCCTGCCTAAACAGTACTGTTTTCAGAATACTTCTGAAGGCAGGCGGGAATGGTTCTCCTTGAACTGCTACAGGTGTGCAGTTTTACAGGACAGGGCCTCCCACACTAAAGGCTTTGACTCCTAGTGAAGGCCAAATCTGTTGAGGCCCTCCGTACCTCCGTACCCTGTGGAATGATGAGATGCAAAGGGCCGTTGACACAATTTTTACCAAGTTAACTCAAAGCGACTTACCATATATAAACAAATGCATACATTAAAACTGGAATAAAAAAAACCCCAAAAATATGAAAGTCAGTTTTTCAAAAGCTGGGGAAAAAAATCCCACCCATTCAAGAAAGCCATAGATAATTAAAAGCCAAATGCCTTTTTATTTTTTTTTGGCTGGCGCCTAAAGATATGTGATGATAGCACCAACTGAGTTTCTCTGGGGAGAGCCTTCCACAAGTGAGGAACTACTACTGAGACGGCCCATTCTCATGATTCCACTCTCTGGACCTCCCATGGATCAGGGTGGATGGGTGGGTACCTGAAGAAGGGCCTCAGATTATGATTACAGGTTCCATGTCAGTACATATGGGGAAAGATGGTCCTTAGTCACATAAAGCTTTATAGGCCAAAACCAGCACTTCAAATTGGGCCTGGAAACTAATTGGGAGCAAGTAAAGTTGGGTCAGGATTGGTTTTATGGGCTCAGATTGTTGTGCACTTGTGAGCAAATTGGTTGCTAAATTGTGCACCAGTTGCAGTTTCCAAACTGCATTCAAAGGCAGCCCCACAAATAATGCATGGTAGTAATCTAATGTATAGGTCACCAGAGCATATATAACAGTAGTTGGACTAAAGGTAAAAGGTAAAGGACCCCTGGACGGTGAAGTCCAGTCAAAGGTGTCTATGGGGTGCAGCGCTCATTTCTTTTCAGCCAAGGTAGCCGGCATTTGTCTACTTGCACTGGTGTGCTTTCGAACTGCTATGTTGGCAGAAGCAGGGACAGAGCAATTGGATCTCACCCCATTGTACGGATTTGAACCACCGACCAACCGATCGGCAAGCCCAAGAAGCTCAGTGATTCAGACCACAGTGCTACCCGCTGTTGGACTATCCATGTCCAGATAGGGGAGTAACTGGACCTCCTGTTGAAACTGATGGAAGCAGCATGACCAAGACCACTTGAGCCTCAAGTGACAGTAATGGATCCAGAAGTACCACCAAGCTATGTACCTGCTCCTTCAGAGGGAATGTAACCTTATCCAGAACAGGTTACCTCCCATTCACCAGTCTAGGGAGCCATTCACTAATGGTGCCTCAGTCTTCTCCGGATTGAGCTTCAGTTTATTGGCTCTCATCCAGTCTAGTAATGAGGCAAGACATTGGTCCAACATATCCACTGCTGCAGCTGAAGATATAAAGAAGATGAGCTGTGCATCAATAGCATATTGCTGATAATGTACTCAAGACTTGAGATGACCCCACTCAGTGATTTCCTGCAGATGTCGAACAACATGGGGGATTAATCTGAATTCTGTGGAACCCCATATTGAAGACTCCATGGGACCGGATGACACTCCCCAAGCACCATCTTCTGGAAACAATGATCCAAGTCGTATTGGAACTACTACACAGTGATGCCACCTACCCCCCCCCCCGACTCAGACAGCCATTCCAGAAAGATAACGTGGTCAGTGGTATTGAAAGCTGAGAGTGGGCACACACACTCCTTTCTTCCAACAGAAGTCAAAATACAGGATGACCAAAACAGTTTCCATCAGGATCCCTAAGTCTCAAAGGGCAGACTATCTTAATCGCTCCCCCACCCTTGCAGTGGGGATACTGCTAGCTTCACTAGGAAGTCTAATCTTCACTAGGAAGTGGTCTGACCATGACAACAGAGTCACAGAGACACCCACTCTACACCACCCCTCTCCCCACTTGGAGCAAAGACAAAGTAAAGGGTATCCGAGACAGCTGTCATGGAGGCCATGAAATTGTGAGCTGCTCCAGCTGCAGGCTTGACATGGTTGCTGAAATCACCCAGAATTATTTTCTGGGATTCCTACAACACCACGCTCAAGACTTGCTCAGTCATTGCAGCTTGGTGGGTGGTACAACAACAACATGCCTAATGTGTCCCTAAGTCCCAGAGTCAGATGCAGACCGTCTGGTCCAGCCCTGGGGTATAGAGATTTCCTGATGAAGGAGAATGAACTTTGGTGAACCACAGTAATCCCATCTCTCTAGCCTGGGTTGGTGAGGCACTGAGTACACAGTGGGACAGAACTGGGAAAGATATAGCTCACCCTTCTTTCCTGCTCACACCTTATTGCGAAAAGGATTTTGTGGAGTTGGAAAATATTCAGAAAAGGGCAACCAAAATGATCAAGGGAATAGAGCAAATCCTCTATAAGGAAAGGTTGCAAGTTTTGGGACTTCATAGTTTGCAGAAAACGCGACTAAGTGGTTACATGATAGAAGTTTATAAAATTAGGCATGGCATGGAGAAATTGGATAGAGGAAAGTTTTTCTCCCTCTCTCATAACACTAGAACTTGTAGACATACAAAGAAGCTGAATGGTGGAAGATTCAGGAAACGTAAAAAGAGTACTTCTTTACATATTGCACCATTAAACTAAGGAATTAACTCCTACAGGAGGCAGTGATGGGTATCATCTTGGGTGGCTTTAAAAGAGGATTTGACAATTTCAGGAGAGGGAGTCAGTAGAGCTTTCAATGGCTACTAGCTATGATGGCTAGTGCCATCAGTAATGGTTATGAATACTAGTTTTTGGAAACCACAGGAGGGAATGGTGCTCTTGTGCTTGGGTCCTGCTTGTTGGTTTCCCACAGGCATCTGATTGGCCACTGAGAACAGAATGCTGGACTAGATAGGTCATTTAACTGATCCAGCAGGCTCTTCTTATATTCTTTTTTCTTGGTAATGCACACCCTGGTCAGCACCTTTATCAACAATTAGATCATGTGTGAGCATGGTCTTATTATTCATTAACCTAGAATTTAGCAACAGCACCACTTAGCTATTGAGCACAGTGGATGAGCACCCAACCGTGTCATGGGGTTGTGGAGAGGCAGATACAAGCACCAGATGCAAGTTGTCTCCATTATCTGCACCCTTTGTGATGCCTACCATTCCCTTCGATTCCCATTATTAAATGGTGCATGTTTATTCCATGCTTTTAAAAAGTATGTTCTTTGCCTTAGTTTGTTTAACTGATACTTCCTGAGAAGTGGTTGAAAAATGGAATAGTTGTGATTTGATACCAAGTTCCAGCATTAAATGTCCTGCTATTTGACATCCAAGAATAGGTGGACACTAGATGAAGAAACAAAGCCTAAATAATCACAAGCTAATCAAATGGTTAGCATTTGTCCTAACATATTTGCAGATCTTGCATGATAGGAGCCATATATGTTGATCATATTTTACAGTTGGCATTAGAAGAAGCTTAATGGGAATGGATAACCACTACTTTGCTTGTAGGTGGCAGACAATCTTTTTTCTGCCACCAAAGGCTTGAATATTAGTTTAAATTTATATCACCCTTTTGTTGCACTGTATTAGACCAAAGACATGCCTTTAATACCATTATTTTTAAAAATGGCAGGCTTGTTCTTACCCCTAAAACATTAGTGTGTGTGTGTTTGTGTGTGTGTGTGTGTGTGTGTGTGTGTGTGTGTGTATTCATTCATCCACGCCTGGTTGGCTCTTTCAACAATATAGTGGTACCTTGTGTTACGTACCGTCCCCCTTACAAATGCTGCAGGTTATGTACTCTGCTAACCTGGAAGTAAGTGCCCCTTGTTGTGACCTTTGCCCCGGGCTGTGAGTGGAAGTTGCGCTCCGGCGGCACGACAGCAGTGGGAGGCGCCATTAGAGAAAGCCCGCCTCATGTTACAAGCGGTTTCCTGTTACGAATGGACCTCCGGAACGGATTAAGTACGTAACACGAGGTACCACTGTACTTCTGTTCTGTTTTAATAATTCGTTACTGGTAAGTAATTTCTATTTCAGAAATTAGATCTATTCCTGATCATTCTTGAAAAGTAAAAGTGTTGATGCCAACAAACCAATTTTTTGACTTTAAGAATGTTTCCGTTTGTCCTGATCCAGGGAAAATTCTGAAACAGACTTCTGTATGTTTATGTTATGCAGAGGCTCATCCAGGCTCACTCAAACTGGCTGAATGAATTTTTATACACACACTAGGATGTGGATGTTCACTGAGGCACCACTTGCTATGCGTGACTAATTTTCTGTGGGTAGAGCTGGAACCAGGGCCTTTCGCTCTTGTGTTTCCTTTTTAAGGAAAGTTTGAATTGGTTAACCAGTGTATGAAGACTGATAGCAAACTTTAAATGCTTATTGATTTTGTTTCAACCCTAGAGTGGCATTAAGTTTATAATACGCTACCTTGTAAATTAGATCTTTACAGTGTCTGTTATGCTGCATGTATGTTGCAGAGATGATCCGTTCTCTAGCTCCATATTATCGTCAAGTGTATTTAAACTGGTATGCCTTGAATTGGAGGCAAGGTTGACTAGATTGATAATCTCCATAAGGTTTGTATTCTTCAAATCTGCTGATCTTCTAGAATTTCTAGACTGGTGGAAACCATTCTGCCTTGGAAAAAGTTGTTAGGCACGGAATAAGAAAATCAACGCTTTGAAGTAGAAGATGGACCTTTTCAATGAACTTATATTTTTACGTGGATACTTTTGAACTGGTCTTTGGCCGTAATAAATTATTATTATTATTATTATTATTATTATTATTATTATTATTATTATTATTATTAGTATTACTTGGAGACATTAAATATTGCCCCTAGAAGTTTCTGGCTTGCCTGAGGACCACTTAGTTATTAATACTAAATAAATTTTGTTATACTTTACTTCCAAGTTCTTAAAAAAAGTACTTGTACTAATATAACTGAGAAGGCATTTAACTGACTATAGAATAATAACTCATTTAACTCTATGGAATAATAGTTTTGGGGTCATCTGTACTTGGACAATATACTCACTGAAACATATTGTAATAGTTTGTGTGACTAGTGACTCCTCAATACTAAATCAACAAAGTTTTTATTCTTTCATTCATTGCCATGCAGAAAAGCTGACATGTTTTGGATTCCAGTGTGTTGTTACATGGGGTATTCATTGTTCTATATATACAAGTCTGTAAATTAATTTCCGGATACTAGGTGAGGGCTTGAAAAGTCCCTTCCAACTGTGACCAGTCCCATCTAAAGGGGGAAAAGAAAAATGAAGGCACCATCTGGAGTGATTTGTTTCTTCAATTAGTGGAAATACCTCATGTAGTGGCAAAACTTACACTTTTAGGATCCCCAAATATGTACTATATTGTCATATTTTTATGGATGAGGAAACATCACAGTGAAGGTGAATTTCAACTATAGAGACTACAGAATATTTGCTTAATAGAGGTGAAGCACCATCCTGAGACTCACAGGATCATCTTAAGAGAAGACTTATTAGTACTTTGGGGGAAAGAAGCATAAATACCAAAGTGATGTAGATTTACTACCAGACTAGTGGATTATCTGTTAGCAAGCAAACTGATGGAGCAGTGAGCCTTTGCAAGTTTTGGATTGTTCCCGAACCTGAAAGTTGCTGATACCAAAGAAGCTGAGTCACCTGTTGTTGGATGTATTGAGGCTGCAAATGAACATGAGGCTAGAGAAGCAATTGAAAATGTCCCTGCTCATGGGAGAGTGCTTGGTTAAGGATAAATCACTCATAGACGCTATCAGACAGATCATGCTGCCTAGTGAAAAATCTGAAAAAGGGGTCTCTTGCATCTCTGTAGAGTATACTTGTAAGTTTGAGTTGATGCCTGGTCATCAACGCAATCCAAATTTCTGCAAGCCCCACCTACAATCATCTGCAAAAGCATTCTTCAGAAGACAAGACTGTTTATAACCATCCAACATTCAGCAAAATTCTCTACTGGTAACTTAAATAATAAATATTGCAAAACATCTCAGAGTTAGATGGAACCTGAGTCAAATAGCCCAACTCCCTTTCTGGTAAAAGATAACTGTATGTAAAGCATCCTTATTTGATGCTTATCATTGAAAAATAATAATAATAGGAGAGGAATTCTTCAATCTTCCTGTGCAGCTTTTTCAATTGCTGGATTTATTGTATCACAAAGTAGCAGTAAGGATCCCTAATTAAAAAAAAGCTAATTGCTTTCTGAGAATGAGTTCATATAAGTGCTTTGAGTGCTGTTATATTAAATAGTGTGTGTTTATCTGATGTTCTAACTGTGCACCTTCTCAGATGTACTTAAAAAACCACACACCCTAAGATGTAGAGCAAAATTTAGAATGTATATGGTGATTCCTGAAGTTCAGCGCTAGTTGGTAATCCCTGTGACACTTTCCCCTGGGGCTGCAAGCCCTTTTTGCAGCAACAGTGCTGCCCTAGAGAAGTAAATGATTCCTTTGGAATATAGAGTTTGGGGCATTACAGATTAATCACTATTAATAGATTGCGTCTCATGCAGAAACATGCTATCAAGGCTCACAAATTTACAGGCTGGAAGAAATGCTGGAAAATGGCAGTAAATAACTGCAAAAATGCAAAGGGAAAGAAGATGAATAAAGCACACACAGAGAGGCAGAGATCCATGTTTTTAATGTGGACTCGTATTTTAAATGTAACATTATTACATTACTTACATAAACCTGAGGACCTAAGTAATTTGAGTTTGAATATGACTTCTGTTAGTTACTTCACAGAATGTGACCTATCTGCTACTGTGTTAAAGCATTCAGTTGCTGGCAGTACCATGAACTACTACAAATTCTCTATCACTGTGCTTCACTAGCTGAAAATACAGCAGTGGCATACAATTTAATCACCTTTTCTACCTCTGTACTTAAGTAGAGGAAGAACCTTATATGAGGAAATTATTGTGGATGTTAAACTTTGTGTGTTACTTCAGACACTTTTTAGATAGCACAGGAGGGTAGTGGGTAGTGTGTCAGTGCAAATGAATGCTTTTAATTAGTATAGGATGTAATGGCAAATGGACTTTACCAACATCTTTCACATAACTGGGCAATCTTGGGGGTGGGGGGTTAGTTAACAAACAATAACAGTAGGCAACATGGCAAAAGAAATACTTCCAGCTGTTTGTAAGTAGAAAATGCATTGGTATGTAAAAATTATGCCAGACTCATGTGAGAGGCCTGTTCCAGTTGCTGAAAGAGGCAAAACCAGCTAATCTATTAGAGTCATTTTCCTTTCTCAGATCCTTAAGAGTAGGGAACTTGCATGACGCTGCATGTGTGTATGTGTGTATGGATGTGTGTTAGTTGCAGTCCGATTTGCCTGTCTACAGCTCATTATTTTGGGCTTTGATCACTGGACTCTAGTGAGAAGCTAGCTATCTTTAAACTTTGTTCTCCCCTATGGCCTTGGATGCATTTTGATTAACTCCATTCTTTAATAGTTGAAGCCCTGCCCTGGTTGAGCACAGTCCCAAAATGGTTTCTACCTCTTGGTACCTCTCATGTTAGATGTGGATTGCTAAATTGCTAGGAGCTATAGGCATCTTTTACTGCAGATATTATAGGTGGGTTGTAGTGAATATTACAGACCTCAATATTCCTCTAAACTGAGTTTTTGCCATTTTGTAAGTGCAAATACCTGTACAAGTACAAATTACTAATAAAGACTATTTTTGTGTGCTTTCATAGAAATGTGAACCAACATAACTGTTCAGTTTTTCTGAATTATTATTCTAGGATCAAGACCACCTTTAATACTTCAGTCTCAGCCTCCACCTTACTCATCACCTAGAGATGTTCCCCCAGACATATTATTAGATTCTCCTGAAAGAAAGCAAAAGAAACAAAAGAAAATGAAGTTAGGCAAGGATGAAAAAGACCAGACTGAAAAAGCTGCAATGTATGATATCATTAGCTCTCCATCTAAGGACTCTACTAAACTTACGTTAAGACTTACTCGTGTAAGATCTTCAGATATGGACCAGCAGGATGATATGCTTTCTGGTTTGGAAAACAGTAACGTGTCAGAAGGGGACATTTCCTTTAATGTGCAGTATCCAGGACAGACTTCTAAAACACCAGTTACTCCACAGGATATTAATCGCCCATTAAATGCTGCTCAGTGTTTGCCGCAGCATGAACAAACAGCATTCCTTCAGGCACAACAAGTGCCTGTTTTACAACCGAACACTTCAGTTTCTGCAAAACAACCTCAAAATCCTTTGGTACAGACGCATCAACAGGTTTCACAACATGGAACTATCACGCCATATGATGAAGTAGAATTGGATGCATTGGCTGAAATTGAACGGATAGAACGGGAATCAGCTATTGAAAGGGAACGGTTTTCAAAAGAAGTGCAAGACAAAGGTAAAACTGTTGCGTATGTGCTGTATTTATATTTAATCAAATTTCCTATCTCCTAGAAGTCCTTGAAAATAAACCATAATCTCCATATAAAGTCACATTCTTAGTACAAAGTTGGTGATTAGTGGTGTCTGAATATTTAGAGAACAAACTTGTAGTGTGACAAATCTCTCTTAAACCAAAAAGGAATACAATTTAGGTTGTAATCTTGTGTATACTCACTTGGAGATAAGTGCTACTGAACCCAACTGGATTGACATAGGATAGGGCTGTTTACTGTAACTTGCATTTCTCTTCTCAAGAGTAGAGCAAGGGATAAGGGAAAAGCTTTGTAATTGATGATAGCCACTTTTTGCAGCATTCATCCTGTAATGCATTTGTTAAGGTGGGCAGACTTTCAGCTTGCAGGATCTGGTTTTTGTGTGTGTATATTTGCCAGAGCCAGTTACAACATACTGGTGGTGAATCTAGCTGTAAAAAATGTGGCTGGAGCGGGACACAATTGCAGTGACCTTCCTTTATCAGTAGACATTTACATCTGAACTACACACCAGAGACTTAACATCACACAAAGATCTTGTTACAGTGATTGCATTTAGTATATTATTTTTCTAAACATCATAATCCAATGCTGCTCAATTCTCCCTTGTGCTCCCCCCTCATTACCTCAAGTGATGAGAAATAAGAAGAAAAGAAGGGAGGGAGAGAATGGAACTAATATCAATCCTGTGCTTGTTTAACCACAAATAAAACTAGTAACAGCTTTCATTATCAAAATAACAGACTTGCGAACCTACTCTACTTGTAAAACTAAATTAATTCATTTTAGGAGATACATCTAATATCTATCCAATGCATATATCGTCAGAAATGTCACCAAGGTATTAGTGATTGAAAGCCATACTAGAACTAGGTTGAACAATTTCATAAAAGTAAGATAACGGATCACCAGAGTTTGTCGCCATCAGACCTGGAGAGCAATTATTTGCATGTTTACTTAGAAATGTAACTTTGTGTTCAGTTGAGCTTAGTTTCAAGTAAGTGTGCTATTCCCCCCCCCCCCGATTTTTTGTTAGTAGATAGAGTGGGAGTTATATTTAGGGGGGAAGTGGGATTTTTTTGAGGAAGGAAATGGAAGAGTAGGAAGAGAAGAAGATAATATGAAATAGGCAGCTCCTAAGTTGGCACAAGTTTAGCTCTGTCACCAAGAGGGTAGAACTACATGCACTTTGGGCAAGTCATTGGTGGGGAGGCGGGTGCAATGAGAGGAAAAGTTTATGGGCAGCACCTCTCAAATAGAACAAATGCTCAAATTTCATCACAATTAAGGCTGCAGGCACAGCTCTCCAACTTCTCCAGGCTAATGCAAGGCAAACTTTCTCCTTGCAAGGGGGAGAAGATATGGAGGCAAAAGAGGGAAAACAGCTGTGGCTCCTGCATATGGATTCTCACTTCTGTTCTACGAATGGATGCTTAACATGCTTGGGAATGAAAGGGGAATTTGATCAAATAGTTGCTCTCACCTCAGAATTTTGCTAGTTGGTACCCCAAGCAATTTTTTTGTCTCCATCTGGGCTGCTAACTTTGCCTCATCAGAAGCAACTTAGTTACTCTTATTCTGGCCTTTTGAACAGGTGCAGATTCACAGTTAGGGTAAAAATGCTGCTGGACATGTGCACAAAGCAGCAATAAAAGAAAGATCATGCCAAGTCTCTCAGGGGAGACTATTGGCAGGCAAAATCATCATGATTGACATTTTACCTTGCAGTGTTCTGCTTGCCTCCACACTGAGATAATAGAAATGGCTGTTGCTGTTCAGTATGGGAATATCCATGTAGCCTACTTACATTTCATTGTTAAAGCATTTTAGCAGCATTTCCTCAACATTTGCTTCATGGAGAAATGGAAAGACAACCAAACCTACTGAATTGTTGGATAGTCAATGCTAGTAAAAGACATAGGAAAAGGGCTCCTTCTTTATTTTAAAAGTTGTCTGAACGCTAGCTTATACCTTTGAAATTCTTTTTTCCAATAGCTTGTGATACATATTTAGGCTGACACCAATAAGTTAATCACCAGTTCTAGTTGCAAACAGGGATATCTTCAAATAGCATAGAGCCATCTTAGGGTCCATTGACAAAGAGTTGCCTGCAATTTCAATTGTTATGTTTTATCCATAATTGGTTAAAATTGGACATCTTAAGTAATTTGGCAGAGCATTGCTAACATACATCACCACCAGTTTTCTAAATCTGAAATATCTAGGAGGTATAAGATATCAGTGATACCATGGTTTGTAAATACAAACACTTACATTAGTTCTTCTGAAATCAGTGTAGATGACATATTGTTTTAGCTCCATTGGTCCAGTGAAATAGTCCAATCAGCATACATGCTGCCTCTTTTTTTCTTTGAAATGATAGCTCTCAGTAAATTTTATAGCACCTGATAAGACCATGGGAAGTGCCCTTGTTTGTTGTGCCTTTGCCAGTATGGACAATGGAGGAATGTTTCCCTCTTCTGGGTTAAACCTAGAGCTGGGACAATGGATGCAATGCACACATGCCTTGCAGCTGCTGCAGATGTGGGAGAGAGGTATCAGATGCTATAGTAACAGGAATGCTTTCCATACCCTGTGAGATTGAGAAGATGTTAAATAGATGGTGCTATGGGAAGGATAGGTAGCAGGTAGAGCAGAACTTTTCAAACTGTGTGTTGTGACACATCAGCATGTTGGCTGCGGTGTGCTCGTGAATGCTCTCCGTGCTCCTACCAGGGCTGGAAAGTGGTTAGCTTAACCTCCAATTTGTTAATAAAACTGATTTACTGTGTTGCAAAATTATGCATGTCTAAAAAGTGTGTCACCAACATGAAAAGTTTGGGAGTGCCTTTCCCTAATAATCTGATGCAATCACTGTTGTGCCATTAGATAAGAATGCCATGTCCTGCATAATCTACTACAACAGTAGAGCTATATTTCAGTGATGGAAGCCCGTACCATACCAGGTCACTATTTCAGCTGTCAGAAGACACCAAGTGTGTGATACAAAGTCTAAAATTCATTTTCCCTTTAATGAAGCTTTAATCTGTTTTAATGGTTTAGCATAATTATGTTTCAAAGTGTTGATTGGCATTACTTTACTTGTATACAGATTTAGTGTTTCTTTTTTCTCTTGTAAATCTAATACTTTTACTAAATTTATCAGATCATTTTCATATGTATTCTTATAACTGGTTCAGAAACGTGTGTTACATCTTAATGTTAGTGACACAATATAAAGGTATCCTGAAATCAGCTTCCTAATCATTACAAATCCATATTTACCTTTTTTTGCTTTTTTATAAACATTTTTTTTTAAAAAAAACCATTCTGCTTTCCCCTCCCCCCAACCCATTCCCAGATATTTGGGATATGTAAACTAAAATTGCTACTGTAAAGTGAGGGTTGCGCTTTTCAAGGTATGTTGAGGAAAGCTTAACAGTCAGAACAAATCTTGTGCCCAGTTAGATATACTTAAAAGATCTAGTAGCCCAGGAGATCTGAATTATATCTGTATAATAGCAGCTTTTAGCCTTGCCACATTGTCTACTAGTGAGGGCTTGAGAAAAATGAACTGGAAGGTACCACTGTAAGTTTGATACTGTTAATTGAAAATTCATTTCCTGAATTAAAAATACACAGATCAACATCAAATTGTTTGACTATCCATCAACATTATGCATGAGTCAGTGCACCTTTTATTAATTATGTGGCTCAAGGAATGGATAATATATAAAATCTGATTCATAAATTGCAGAACATAGGATAAATTGAGATTCTGGATGATCTCAAACTGGAGGGCTGGTTGTTGTTCTTTAAGTGAGGTAAATCCAGGGGTCCGTAATGCTTGAATAGATCCTGGAGATAGTGGGCTAGGCAACATAACTCGAGCAAATAATGACAGTTTTAGGTGGGCATTGATGGACTGTGAGTCAGTATGTGTAAAAATGCATGCATTTAGAATAACATAGTTCCAAGCCACGATTGAAGTCCTGTGCTGAGATTCCTTATCCAATGAAAGGAGAAGAAATTGGTTTGACTTACGGAAATGTAGATCTGATTTAAAACAACTGAAAAGCTACATATGTCCACAACCTTTTTGAATGGTTTGATCCACCAAGTGTGTGTTGAAGTCTCCACACACCTTTCATGCACAAAGCCAGAGAGTTGCATCATCACTGTTTTAAGCTTCTTCCAGTTTTCTGTTGTATGTAGGAAATTCTATCCAAAATTCCACAAATTAAGAAATTAAGACTTCTCATAATTTCATTCTAGTATGCACATACCTGTAAGTGAACAAAAAGGAAGTGGCCATGTTTTGTGTTGTGCTGTTTTCTGTGGTGTGTTTGCCATCTTTAAATATTGAGCTTCAAGGATCTCATTTCCTAGGATTATATATTATCTGATTTCAGTCACTTTGATCTTTGATTCAATGAAAAGTCAAAGAATCTGATTACATCCTTCAGAGTTCAGAGATAATTGTTTAACTATTAACTATTTCCTTCTACTAGTGTCTCACTCCTTTTCTTATCAGGAGATGGATTTAATGCATATTTTTTAAAAGACAGTTTTATGTCCACTATTGGTAGTTTTGTAATCTAAACTAGTTGTATGCAAATGATCTATTGTAATTCTCAATCCTATTTATGGACAGAGAAATTGGGAATGGGAAAGGGGGAATAAGCATTTCATCATCTTTCTGGAGAGAGGAGAAATGGGATTAGGCTTGCCATTATGAATGTAGTTATATCTATTGAAACACAATCACAACATGTGGCTAATGAATGTGATAAATATAATTGGTAGTAGAATGTCATCCAGAGTTTACAATTTCCAAGTAATATCCAAATAATATATATCAGTTCATAACCAAACAGTTATGTAAAGAGTTACTGGTGAGGAACACCATAATAATAATAATAATAATAATAATAATAATAATAATTTTATTTATATCCCGCCCTCCCCAGCCGAAGCAGGGCTCAGGGCGGCTAACAACACTAAAGTAGTGCAACATTCTAAAAACATTATAAAAATTAATTAAAATCAAAATTGATGGCAACCATAAACTAAAGTTCTGCAGGCAGGATGCCTTTCAATGCCCAAGAAGTATTGTGGTGGGTGCTCCAACGTAACAAATTCAACAGCAATCAGCAAATAAGCAGTACAGTATATCCGGATTGGATCAACTGTTTGGAACTAGACTCTTCGTCAGCTGATAATGAAATTAAAGACTTTAATTACAATGAATGACAACAAAAATAATACTGAGCAACCTGCATATTAAATAATGAATAAATAATGAATAATTAATGCATACCAAGTAGTTTTTTTTTAAGAATATCCATACAGGTAAAAATAGTACCTGTGGATCAGAGCTCACTAATCAGTGTAGCTAACGGATACTGATACAACCGAAGTAAGAACTTATAAAGCAGTAGTATAGCTTGTTTTTCTCATTAATCCCCCCCGCTGCTGTTGCAAGAAACTGTTGACAGCCTGGCTACCATTTTGCATTCTTTACATTGCCTGGACCTAACACCATTCGAAGGCATTGTAGAAGAAAAAAGTGTTCACCACAAAAAATGGTGGAGAGCATTCAGATAAAATTTTCAAAGTGACATATTTTTCTGGGTGAAATTTCCAAATTGTTTCAGGGGGAAAAAAGGCTTTTGAGAAATTTTGGTTCAACTAAAATTGTTGTATTTAGGGATACAAACAAATGCATGCCAGGAGAACAAAAATAATGAGGTTTTAAGTGTAAAGGTGTATAATGTCTGTTTACTTTCTGATTCCCCAAGCCACTCTGCCTTGGCAAAACTCGTTCTCCTGAGGACTGTAAAAATAGGTGGGTTGTCTTGCTGACCACAAGACATGGCTGATGGTCTGAGTTCTGATTGCGGGACGATAATTTCTGTAGTCCTAAAAATCTGTACAAGAGCTATAGATTTATTAATGAATTTTGTGACTGTTGAATACTAGTCATTTATTTCTTTGGCACTATCCAATCACCCAGACACTGGCATGCTCTATGCTCAGCCAAGTAGGAGGCAGGATTTCTCTGTACAATGATTTTCTTTCCACCTTCACTTTTATAGTGCTATGGTACCTGTCTTTCAGAAATTGGGTTTTCTTCCACCTTTTCCACCCCTGCTTCAGTGGCCAGGACTAAAGAGGCCTAGTTTAGCTACCTTTAGTTTTTTAAGTTCCTTACTTTGGTGGCAGGGGAGGGTTTACTAGAGAATGATGGATGGTGTTCCTCATAGAGATGGCACTGCCTACTGGAAGGAACAGGCAGGTTCACTGAAGCCTTTTGCCTCCTCTGGTGGGAGGAGTGATCCCTCACACCAGACTGACTTTGCCTGCCTGCAGTTGGTGATGATTGAGTCTCCTTGCTCTCTGTTGAGTACTTGCCTTTTCTTGGTCTGGTGCTTTTCCTATTGTATATTTTTGAATTGGTGATGTTTTTGTTTTTATTTTTACTTTGCTTCCTCCTCTCCCCCTTTGGTGCTACTACAGTTGTTTGTTGACTTCCCTTTTGTTGCCCCAAATTGTGGGCTGTTTGTTTAGGAATAAGCAGCCACAAAACTAAAATAGAAAATGAAAGTAACCACCAGAACAGGTGAAGTCTTCGCTCAACCGCGTGGGGAGGGGGGGGGAGGGAATCAAATCCTATCATTTCCCACTGATACATTTGTAAATAAGCATTGCCTAGCAGTTCTTGCATTGGCAGGCAGCAGAGATCAGGGCTCCCCCTGGTGGATGTCAGGAATTTTGTAAAAGCTCATTGCTAACCACAAATCTTTTAGACCAAATACAGTGGTACCTCGGGTTACAGATGCTTCAGGTTACAGATGTAATTCAGAATCAT
This sequence comes from Podarcis vaucheri, assembly GCF_965113315.1. Classification (NCBI taxonomy): domain Eukaryota; kingdom Metazoa; phylum Chordata; class Lepidosauria; order Squamata; family Lacertidae; genus Podarcis; species Podarcis vaucheri. The sequence goes on from NC_138749.1 coordinate 18,377,510, forward strand.
ATTTATTCTTCAAAGAATATTTATTTAATGAATGTTGATGAAATTTAATTATTGCCTGTTCTTGCTGGTATAGTTGGTTCTGTCTTGCTGTAGATGGTTCAAACATAATTTAGTGTCACTGTTTTGTTTTTAAATCTCAGTAGCTTTCCATAATTCATTTTAAGTTATATTGTTTTCTACAGCAGTCCAGTTATGTGTCATAGTCTATGAACATACAAAAATGCATATGTTTCATTTCCTTGATATATTCACTAAAATGAACATTTTTAATTTATTCTTTCTTTGATTTGCAGATAAGCCTTTGAAGAAACGAAAACAAGATTCCTATCCACAGGAGGCTGGAGGTGCTACTGGAGGAAATAAACCAGCTTCTCAGGAGACAGGTTCTGCAGGAAATGGGTCAAGGCCAGCCTTGATGGTTAGTATTGATCTACAACAAGCAGGACGGGCGGACTCTCAGGCAACTGCTACTCAGGACTCTGAAATCATCAAAAAGCCTGAAGAGATAAAGCAGTGTAACGATGGTTCTGTTTTTGTTCCTCAAGAGGATGTTATTGGAGTACTTAAACTAAAATCTGAAAACCACCCTGACATCCCTAGGAAAAAGTCAGATTCCGAAGGTGTAAAGGTGGAAATACAACACAGTGAAAACAAACAAGCAGAAGTGCAGCAAAATGAGAGTAAACGGATAGAAACTAAACACACTGAAAGCAAGCAGGCAGAAATTAAACATGAGAGCAAACATGAGAGTAGACAGGTGGATGTGAAACCAAATGAGAGCAAGCAGAATAATGGCAAACAGGATATAAGGCAACGACCTGAGACTCCAAAACAGAAAAATGAAGTGAGGCCAGATACTCCAAAACAGAAAAATGAAGGCAGGCCAGAAACCCCAAAGCAGAAGAATGAAGGCAGGCCAGAAACCCCCAAACACAGACATGAAAACAGGCGGGATTCTGGTAAATCATCTTCAGAAAAGAAGCCTGATATATCTAAATATAAAATGGACATGAAATCTGATCCTTCCAGAGTGAAATCTGAAAGGCCTGATGCATTAAAACAGAGGACAGATGGACGTTCAGTTTCTGACTCTCTAAGACGGGATCATGATAACCTTAAACAAAAATCTGAGGACAGGGGTGAATCAGAAAGACACAGAGGAGATTCATCCAAGCTGAGAAGACCTGAGTATTTGAGGTCTTCAAGTAAGGGCGAGCATGACTCTAAATATATCATTAAATCTGATAACACAAAACCTGAAAAACTAGACAGAAAACACAGGCATGAGTCTGGTGACTCCCGGGATAGGCTGTCATCTGGGGATCAGAGATCAAGACCTGACAGCCCTCGTATTAAACAAGAAAGTAAAAGTGATATTGGTAAATTAAGGCCAGATAGACCGGGTTTTAAATCACACAACAGTAAAGATGAACGAAGGACAGATGGTAATAAGAGCAAAATGGATAGTAACAAAGCACACACAGACAATAAAGCGGAATTTCCCAGTTATTTGTTGGGGGGAAGATCGGGGGCTTTGAAACACTTTATCATTCCAAAAATCAAACGTGATAAAGATGGTAATGTCATGCACGAAGCAAGGAAATCAGAAATTAAGGGTGAACCGAAGGACAAAGTTGAGAAGATTGGGCTTGTGGAGGATCTAAATAAAGGAGCTAAACCAGTTGTTGTTCTGCAGAAGCTTTCTTTGGATGATGTACAAAAAATTATTAAGGATAGAGAAGACAAATCTAAAAGCTCTTGTTTTAAACCTAACAAGAACAAGTCATCCAGATCAAACAAAGGTAAGTTTTCAAGTTTTTATCCATTATGTTTAGTATTGTGGTGTGTTTTATTCTAAATTTTAATTTTGGTAGAGAGGGTTTTTCTTGTTGTTGTTGTTGTTGCTGCTGTTGTTCCTAACCATGACTTTCCTAAATCAGTATGGGTAAACATATTAGGGATTGTTTTGTATTAGATTGTACTTACATAGCTTGATTATCCAAAAAGGTTGTTTAACAAAGATAAAAGTATTGTAAGTGTTGATTTTCTACCCCACAGGATAAGTACATGTTTTTATTTCAGCCTAGTTGTGGAATCGAGTTTATTATATATTTACTTGGGCGTTATTTCTTAGGGTTCCTAGCTTTCATCTTTGCTGGCAACCTGCTGCATCTTTCAGAAAAATAGTAAAATCAATACTATCTATTTTATCCAGCTAAGTATAACCAATGTGGACTTTTAATGGGTCTAAATTAGTCATGTCTTTTAATTTCATATTGGTATGACCAATATTAGCTTGGTATAATGAAACAAACATGGCTCTAAAATTTCCAGGTGTAGGCTTGTCCTAAAGTTGGAATTTCTCAGAAGGCTCCAATCTGCCTAGATTTTGGGAAATAATGATTACATAATCATTTCCCTGTTTAATACTTTACCAACAAAGTATACTTGGATCAAAACAGATAAAAGAAAACAAAGAGGGGAAAAATCATGATTTAGTAGGTTTGTGAAAATAAAACTGTATTTGGTGCTGAAAAGGCATTGCAGTAAGCACCGGCTGGAATTCTTTGAGGAGGAAGTGTGCCACTATCAAGAAGATTCTTTCACTTGTAGCCACCTGCTGAAGCTCAGTTGACAGAAGCACACAAAGAAGAGCCTCAGATGAAGATTTCGTGCTGTTTAATTCTGCATATCAACCTAAAAAGTGGAAATTAATTTGTTTTTGTAAATATTGTACAGTATAAGCAGATGATCAGCCATGTACACCTAGTTAACCATGTTCAGCTTATTTTGCATTTCTGTTCTTGTCCAGGTTGTAGCTAATTTACTCATTTCTACACATGGTAGTCCTTTCTCAGTTATTAATATCCTTTCCTTTAAAGGTTTTTGCTCAACATGATACTATTACATAGCACACACACGTGTAACTATAATTAATGCAAATTTCATATATATATATATATATATATATATATATATATATATATATATATATGCATCAATGTATTATATGTCTTTATTTCTGTAAACATTAGCTGAATGTAGAAGAGTGGCTAGCTTTCAGTCTATGTTTGGTGGCAAAATATTGAGATCTATCCTTAAACAGAGCAATTACTGTATGGTCACTGATGCTGGAACTACAACTCCCATTTTAGCATTAAAAAAAATGGCTACATTCACATGTCCATGGTAAGCTTTGTTCCTCAGCACAAGCAGGGAGGAGCAGAGTAGGTATAATGGGCTTGTGCATGGTACACCATGGTTTCTGGCTCACTGTGATATGTGAATGTTGTCATTATTGTCTGCATTTAAGACCTACAGCTGGGTTTATTTCTTGATTTCATTGTCACTTCAAAAAATGAACTATTTCCTTTCACAGATGTGCCTGAGACAATAGTAATTAAGCTGTAAAACAAGCATACTTCGATAGTTAATGTAAAGCTGGTTTATTTAAATAGCTCTTGATCTATAACTAATATCTGGGTCAGAGGCTTTAATTTGAGCACATGAACTGATTTCATGACAGATGTATTAAACATTTTAGATAACTGAACAATCTAGAGGGTGGAAGTATGCATCAGGTGGTCAAAGTGGGAGAAGAGGTGTCTGTGAGTTTTATCTCATCCTCAGTCATTTGTTCTGTTAGAGAAGGGTAATGTCTCATTTCTCATAACTGGAGAAAGATCCTTGTTTTCACAGTGGTTATGTTGCAGCTCACTGTGGATAAATAGTACAGGAGGGGAGCAGAGACTAGAGAGAATGATCTGATTTAGCAAGCATACTTTGCTTGTATTCAGTAAACAAAGTTAAAATTTTTGAAACTGCCAAGCTTACCTATTGCCTTCTTTGCATTTGACATTCTATCATTGCTCTTAATGAACATATGAAATAGAAAATTTTCCAATGCTTTCTTTTTCTGTAGGAAATTTTTCATTTCTCACATCATTTGAAGGTGACTCCCAGAAAGTCTTTATGGGGGTGGGGAGGCTCACCAAAAGTTGGAGAGAAGCACTTTTTGTGAGCAGAAACTTGTGGGAGGCACCTTCACCCAATGTTCAGCAGTTACTGTCAGCTGCTTGCAACACAGCTCACTGTGTTAAGGCTTTGCTGAGGGCAGGAGGGGGCATGTCCTTGAATTGAACCGTATTATTGATGTATTTGCCACTTGTTTGTACAGTATGCTTATTGTAAATGATGCCAGTGTATCTAAAGATGCATGTAAAGTTGCTCTGCTATAAGTTGGAAATATGCATTTTGTCAACATAACTAGCTTTTCAAAGTTGCCTTCATCTGGTTACATGCACAATCTGCTTACATATGCAAATATGAAATGGATAATGAATGGTTGCAAATATAATGTTGTGTATTGTGCTTATGAAGAGTCATGCTGAAGTAGGCTGCTTCTAAGAGGGAGATGATTTTTTAAAGTTTTATTTTTTGCAAACGAGAGCTCTTGATTGATTTGATATTTTAATTAACAATTTGTACTTTAAAGTTTGAATTAGTTATTTTTGTTGCTAATGCTGTGTGTTGCTAGTTGCTATAACTTTTTAAGTTTTAGAAACTATTGTGATACTGTGTGAAAGGACAGGTGAAAGTTCTAATCAACACATGCAAATATTAATTTGTTTTGAACCTTATTCACTCACAGTGTACTCTTCATTGATAGGTAGCATAGATCAGTCAGTGTTAAAGGAATTACCTCCAGAACTCCTAGCAGAAATTGAATCTACCATGCCTCTCTGTGAACGAGTGAAAATGAACAAACGTAAGCGTAGCACAGTAAATGAAAAACCAAAATACGCTGAAATCAGTTCTGATGATGACAATGACAGTGAAGTAGCTTTTGAAAGTAAGTAGAGTGGTGATTTCTCATTTTGATAACGGTGATATATTGTGTTAAAAATGGTTTATGGTGTCTTCGTAATCAGTCCTGCCAGATCAACAAGGATGAGGCCAGGGTAGTTCACATGGGGGGTGGGGACCAAGTAGGTGTACACATTCCCAGCATTCTGTGTTCCTCATCGAGTAACCCAGTGTCTGAAGGAAATCACTTCCTGATTCAGCATAGTAAGGAAACAGCTAAGTAACCTGCAGTGTCACATTTTGAGTACCTTAGATAAAAGCAAATAGGAGCTGAGACAGAATTTAGCTACTGGCTCTCCTTCACAAGTCTGGATGGTTTTCTTGTGTAGGGTACTGTAGACATATTGAGGAAACTATAGTAAGCTGTGTTGAGGTATGCTGGTGTAGTATGGCAACTCTTGGGGAAATAACTTAGACAAGGCATAGGCAAACTCGGCCCTCCAGATGTTTTGGGACTACAACTCCCATCATCCCTGACCACTGGTCCTGTTAGCTTGGGATGATGGGAGTTGTAGTCCCTAAACATCTGGAGAGCTGAGTTTGCCTATGCCTGACTTAGACAAAGGTCACTTAATAGGAATTCACTACAATACAGAGATAAACGTAGTCAAGGAACTCATACATGGCTCTTTTTCTTTAAACAGTAAACAAATTTATTTTGAGAACTCATCTGTGGTGCTTCAGGAAGTTGTGTTTTATAGAAAATTTAATCACCTTTAATGAACTAGTTGGGCTGAAAAAGATGGCTTACTATGTTTTCCTTCCCTTCCTAGAAACTGAGCAAAAAGTGAACAAAATGTAAAGAAACATCAGAAGAAAGGTTTTATGGTTCAGTGGAAGGGTTTGAAAAATTTTGGAGTGGAAAATAACATGCACATGCCTACTTCTGGGTTCCTGTCCTACTACTTTCATGGTGCTACAGATACGCTTTATTTACAAGAAGATAAAATGAATAGGCCCCTAAACAAAGTGTTTTGCAATTTAATTGTATTTCTAAAACAAAATTAAAAGAATTAGGGGAAAATTGAAAGTAATAATACAGATAATGGTGTCCTTGGTCTTGAAATGAAAATCAAAGTTTTAGCTAAAAAGTATACCTTTCAGTAACTGAAGCTAGAGATACACAGTTTTATACAGTCAAGGAACACTAATTTCAACCAATAGGCAATTTTTATAAAGAGTAAGAGGGAGAAAAGGCATAGGAGGGAAATTCAAACTTACATTTTGAAACTTTTCTGGAACATACTAATTTTCTTATTAAGGGAGAGGCAAAAGAAGAAAGGTTGCAGAAAGGTTGCAGAAGTTTGATGGAATAAGAGACATTAGGTCTATCAAGAAGAGGGTCAGATTAATGTAGAGTCCAGGCAGGAACATCAATATATATATTTTTAAGGCCCCCCCTCCAACTTTTGAGAGCCTGAAAAGTGAGAATCAGACATATAAACTGAACACCTGATAAGATTTGGAGCCAGGGATGAAAACGGTAAAGAAGAGAGAACATGTTTGTTTCAGTGAGCAAGAGAAATAATGTAAGTAAAGGAATTCTGCAACAGCTTCAAGGTTTCAAAGAAGTGGCTGGCACACAAGTCAGTTCTGCATGCACATCTGGGATGATGCTGCTTAATTAAAAAAAAAAAATACTACCACTAGCACTACCTCAAACAAACAAACAAAAACAACCCACACTTCAGCCTATATATTTAGCAGTGGGAATTTCTGAAGTGAAAACAGCAAATGAAAGTCAGACATCAACCATAATAATAGCTTATACAGATCTTGACTCAAAAATCGAAAGTGAGAAATGAAGCCCAGGTAAGCACAACAATACCTTAGACAAGAAATACAAGGCTGAAAAAGCTTTTGGGAGCAGAAACAGGAAAGGATGGGCTTCCGTGTTTCTGTATATTGAATACTGTGCTTGAAAACTTTCAGTAGAATTTAGCAACTTGAGCTTTATCAGTTTGTCCTCCATGATTACTACTACACCAAGAAAGAAGTGAAAACATGCTTGTGAATTGCTCCTAGCTGGAAGATAAGTTGAGTTTCTTTAAACTGGACTTTGCATTCATAACAGTGTGTTAATTTCTAGCTTCTCGGAAAAGGCATAAAAAGGATAGAGAGGATGATAAAGCTTGGCAATATGAAGAACATGACAGACGAGCTTCTGGAGACCATAAAAGGAGTAGCCACTATCATGAAGGAAGGAGGAGCTCTGGTAGCAGTCGATATCGCAATCGTAGTCCAGAAGACTCAGATGTAGATGATTATTCTCCCCCTCCTAGCCTCAGTGAGGGTAATTATCACACCACTGTTAAACTTGCTCTCACATTAGTGATAAATTTTTCCTAAGGCTTAATTTTTTAAAAAAGTATTCTTAAAAACCTGACTTATTGACAGATAGTTTTAAAGTTGTATTGGTCATATTGAATGTCATGATAAACCATACTTTATAGTGACAGGAAGAAGCCTAGTCTCCCCTGGCTTGTATTCCTCTTCTACTCCAGTATGTCCCCAAGGAGGAGTGTGGAAGTTTTTGAGATTGATTACATGTGACACAGCTACCTGAACCTAAGAATTACTGCACTCACACGATGAAATCTTGGCTTAATAAGCCGCAATAATACATGAGCTGTATGTACTTACACATAGCCCCTGCGTCGCTTCTCCTTTTATGTAGGCAACAAAACAAACCAGGAAGCTGCAATTGTCCATAGCTTTCCATTCATGTGAACCAGGAACTATGGTTAATGGCTTTGAAACAAGTCAGGATTTGGAAGTCAAACATGGTTTAAATTTGGATTGTGATCCTGGCTTGCTTGGAAGCTGTTAACCTTGGCTGTGAAGCTAGTTTATTTCAACAACCCATAATTAAGATTAACCACAGTTTAGGGTTTGGACATAATGCTAAGCTTCAGGTAACTGAAAGCGGAAGCAAAAGTTTCCTGTCTCCTCTCACAGCCATGCAGCAGGAGGAGAGGAGAGCATATGATCCAGGGAGGAGGCTGGGCTCATTCCCATCTCCATAAACCATGATTATTGTGATGTCTGAAAACAATCTGTGCATTGCCATATAAGAAAACATTTGTGGAAATGTTCTATTTTATATTTTAAGTGGCTAGAAAAATGAAGAAAAGAGAGAAACAAAAGAAGAGGAAAGCTTATGAACCAAAGCTAACACCAGAAGGTAAGGTTGCTGCCACCGTTGTTTCCTACCTTTAATGTCTTTGCCATTGTTAGTTGCCATTAATTGACCATGGCTCAAATATACTATACTTCATATTTTTATTAGAAATGATGGATTCGTCTACCTTCAAGAGGTTCAGCGCTTCAGTAGAAAATATTTTGGACAATTTGGAAGACATGGATTATACTGCATTTGGTAAATAATCCTTTTCCTATCAAATGATACACACACACACACACACATATATATATATATATATATGCTTTCGTAGATTTTCACGGGTACAGGAATGCAGGTTTTGGTGTCTTCGGGTGTCTTCCCGTGTAAGAGTCGGGGTGTCTGGGCGACGTTTCGACGAGGTCTCACTCGTCATCTTCAGGCTGGTGCTTTCGGCTTCTTGTTACTGGAACAGAGCAGAATCTGGTGTTTGAGTTCCTATAAATACTGTTGAGGGGTGTGGTGTATAGCCTCCAACGTTCTGGGCAGAGAGGAAGTTCCTAGATTAGTGTGCCTTTTCTTCTTTTGTTCCTTAATTACTTGAGGGATATCTTGAGTGATTTCATGAGTGATATTCTGAATACCACTGGGTGGGTCATTAAGTGTAGATTAGTTGCTAAAGCTTTCGTGTCTTGACCTCTTGAGCTTGTGAAGAGTTTTTCTGAGAAGATGGCTGTGCTGCATTTAGTTGTGCTCTGGCTTGGCTTCGTGTATAGGGGCGAGCTGTGGTTTTGTGCCTTGTGCCAGTCAGATCTGTGTAGGGATTGCAGGGGGGTGCAGCATCCGGAGGTGCCACTATAGTTTGGCTACTGGATGGAGTCTGTAATATGTCTGTGGAGAGGGTCTGGGTTTGGGTCTGGTGTGGTTGATTGGTGACGGCGTTCTGTGTGCCTCTGGTTCTGGTGTCGGTTTTTGTGGGGAGGGCTAATTTCCAGATGTCTGGCAGGCGGGACGTGTCGTCACGCTTGTTCATGTTGTGAGGGTGTTTCTCTATCTCGATGGCTTCCATGATTATTCTCTTGTGGTGATGTTCCATGTTAAAGAGCAATTTGGAATCTGCAAAATTAATTTCATGTCCTGTTTCTTTCATGTGTTGGAAAAGAGAGGAAGTTTTTTCTTCTTTTTTGACGGCATTCTTGTGTTCTGCGATACGTGCATTTATTCGTCTGTTTGTTTGTCCAATGTACGTGGCTGGGCAGACTTTGCAGGGTATTTCATAGACCCCTTGGTTTTCCAGCTGGATTTTGTCTTTTGGGTTTCTGAGGATATTGGCTATTTTTTGGTTGGTGCAGAAGGCTGTTTTGATATTGTGTTTATGGAGGATTTTGCTGATTTTGTCTGTAGTGCCCTTGATATAAGGAAGGAGGGCCATGCCATTGTTTTCTTCTGTGTCTTGGTTTTTGGGGGGTGTTTCTTTTTGGATTAGCTTCGTAACCCTGTTTTTCTGGTATCCATTGGCGATTAACACATTTGAGAGATTCTGTAACTCAGTTGTCAAGTGGTCTTTGTCAGCCAGGCGTTTGGTTCTGGAGATGAGAGTCTTGGCTACGGAGTTTATTTGTGCAGGGTGGTGGTGTGATTGTGCATATATATTCAGCCTTTTTGACTGACATCTTCAGTGGACTTGAACACTATTTTCCTAAACCTCCCCCTCCCCATGGCACTGCTTGAGAATTCAAGAAGGAATAGTCATTGCAACCAGCACAAAAATTCCTGTTTAGACAGGGTGGAATGATTGTGTTGCTTAGACTTTTGTTCTGAAATTCAGGGGTTTTTTTATCCAGCTTTTGCCAGGGATCTCTAACTGCTGTACTTGCAGACATTGGCTATGTTTACACATCATTTACACCTTAATTGTTTTATGTAATTGAGCAGTGTACTGGTGGAGTCACCACTTCGCTCCTCCTGCTTTCTTGGCTGCACCAGGAGCAGCTTGTTGTGTCATCTAGACTCAGGCTTGTGGTTTGCTTCTCACTAAATAAACCATGAATAGTAGCTAAGTCATCTTCTGTGTACCACTTGTGTTTCGTTGGGGGGAAACAAAATGTGAGCCAAGGTTTGCTTGACAACATGCCAATGCTTATGATTTGTTTCCAGCATTCAAGTCACACAGAAGGATCAAAGCCAAGACGTTTGAGCAGCATGCACAACACACTGCTCATTCATATTAAACCATGGAATGGCATAGGGGGTCCCCCTGGATCATGAACCTTAGATTATGGTCTTGTTAGCCTGCTTGATAATTCAGCCCTGCTCAAAACAGCTTCAGTTTCTGTCATCACAAAAATTTAAAGTTCCTAACTTCTCAATTCTTCAGCAATGTTTCAATGGACCAATTGAATGGAGCTGATCTATGGAGCATTTTGAGAAACTCTGAGCGAGGTTTTGAGAGACAGTCTTCTAGCCTATACTTCTGTAGTTGAGAAGGATGGAGAAATTAGTTGGGCTCACATTCTTTGTAGTCACATCTCCCAAACTGATACATGAACTGTGATGCATTTCTTCAACAAAAATATGCTTATAAAAAAGCATATATTTGGGGAGAGTGTACACAGAAATGCATATATTAGGCAAATTTGCATACAACAAGTATATATTACGTGAAATGCACATGAAAATGCACACAAATTATTAGTGAACTTAAAAAAAAATGCAAACTGATACACAACTAAGGTGAACTGAAAACTGGAAAAATAAGGAACAAAGGTAAAATAAAAACAACAGCTATAACTTTCTTGAGATATTGATGTCTATCTTTAAAATGGCTCTGTCATGCTGCTGCATTGAAAAGAAAAATGAAATCTTTTAATTTCTTCCTCTTTAGGTGATGATGATGAAATTCCTCAGGAGTTTTTATTGGGAAAGCATCAGCTTAGTGAATTGGGCAGTGAATCTGCTAAAATTAAGGCAATGGGCATTATGGACAGGGTAAGTTATTGCTGCCTTAAAAATGAAGAATGCAGCAGATTTTTGTTCACAGAGGGATTCTTCAACAAATATTTTTCTTCTGGAAGAGATGTTATCTGAGAGCTCTTTTAATCTCCGGGGCATTTGGGACAAAATGTAAAAGACAAGTGTGTGCTGTCAGTTAAATGTAGAAGCATTTATTATTTGTTTTGGTAACTCACAACTTATACACATTCAGCTTTATGCTCTTGGCAAATTAAGAAATTAAAATAAATTAAAAAGATGGTAAAAATGGGGTGAGCATCCAGGGGAAAAAACCGTTTGGGAAGCCCACCCACTCAAGAACCCCATGGGTTTTGACGATACATTATTTTGGCTTTAGGCGCTATCTGGAACATAATCACAATGTAACTTGAGAGTTGCCTGCAGTCTAGTCCGAGCTCTGTCTCGGCACTCCCCCCTCCAAATCCTAACCTTGAGCTGAACTAGGATCTACTTCCAATTTTATTTGGAGCCATTACTTTTTTAATTGGCAAGTGAAAGGAAGGATATGCAATTTGAGGATGAAAGACACTACTCTGTTTATAAGTCCAAATGGTGGACATAGAGATGATCATATCCATGCAGGATAATTGGTAGATAAAATGTTCTGTTTTTAGCTTTCAACAGAAAAAACAGTGAAAGTCCTGAACATATTGGAGAAGAATATTCAAGATGGTTCAAAGCTTTCTACTCTTCTTAACCATGTAAGTTGCTAAATGATGCTAGTATCATTGTATTTATTTTATACATTAATTGAGAGGCTAGAAATAGCCTCTCCAGCTCTCCTTCTGAACTGGAGACTGCACTTGAGGAATCCTAATAAGGCTGGTTCAAATGGTATGGAGTATACTGTGACATTGCTACCAACCTCAGCTGAGAATGTCACATAGAAAAAATAATATCTAGTCTAAGTAACTTACTAGGAAGTCATTTCTACAGAGAGCCTCTTTAAATTGAAATAGAGGTTCCACTAGTCTAGGTATGCACAACTCGAATAACCACAAATGATTTGTTTATATTTTATCAACAGGACATCACTGATACATTAACTGAAGACAAGCATCATGTTATAATTTTAACTAGCCAGTATTCTCTTTAGCTTATTTTTTGACCTTTCATTTCTCCATGTCCCATACTGCTGTTTATTATCTCTCTCCAAGTTGAGACTTTTCTTTCTTTATACCACCATAGACCTGCATTCTCCTCTCTAGCCTCCCCACTTTCTGCTCCCATTTCCAGATACCTTTGTATCCCATTTGTTATCTTTCTGTTATCTCTGCAGTCTATATACTTTTCTGTATTCCCTCTGTACCCAATGCATTACCCCCCCAACTATCTCTTCCCATTACCCAGGCTTCTGTGCATCCCATTTTGTTACTTTTTTCTGCCTTACATCTGTTTCCTTCTCCCCACCCCCCTCCATTCCATTTCCTTCTCCCTGACCTCTTCTACTCTTCCTTCTTAATGTTGGTGGCTGCAGTGCAAAAGGCTTTTGCTCACTTAGCAATGCACACACTGAGGGAATCACAGATGCTAACCAAGGCTATTTGTATTTACTCTAGCAGAAGACTGTGGCTACCTTTCTTGAATTTGACACAGAAAGTGTAAAGTCTAAACATGCATCTGTGGAAAACGGGAATTCTGGACCTCTCAAGCCTAGAGTTGGCCTAGTGTCCATTTTTTATTTTGAAATGTAAACTCAGCTGAAGGCTTGGGATGGACAGTTTACGTACATGCATATTGCTCTATATTTCTCAGTCAGTGATATATCTGCATGTTTTTTGTTCTCAAAGGCCTTTTTCCATTATTGTAACTGACTTCTTAACTGACTTCTGTGACTGACTTGTGTCAAGATCTACATTCTATTTTTTCTCTTTCTGTTGGTTTGCCTAAAGCAGGGGTGGTCAACCTTTTTATACCTACTGGCCACTAATGCATCTTTCTTGATGATAAAATGTCCTAACCGCCCACCAGTGCTCAATGGAAGGAGGATTCAGCTTGTGCCGTAGAACCCCCTACTGCCCACCTAGAATCCTGAAATGCCCACTTGTGGGCGGTAGGGACCAGGTTGACAACCCCTCGCCTAAAGGAATACTGTAGCAAAGTGCTGTGACCTCTATAGAATGCCTTATCCACATCATGCTAAATTCCACAGAATTAGACTTTAGAGTGACTTTTTTACCTTCCGCTTTGAGAGGGAGGTAATGCTCTTACTTCCCTGTTACTGGAAATAGCTGAATGCACTTGCATTGGAAATTCAGATTTCCTTAGTTGGAACAGGAACTTTTCCAGAGTGACTTTTCTCTGTTTTTGTGTTGCTTCTTCCTTCCTGACATGGTTTCCTACTTGGTTAACAGAAGATGGAAAAGAGCAGAATTTTTTATATCAGATAAGATAAAAAAATTTTTTATCTATAAGAGTTTATCTCAATGGATGAAGAAATACTGAGTAAGGCTCCAATATTTCCATGAGCAGTGTGAGCCTCACTCACTGTTGTCATTCTGCAGGGTCATTTTGGGTGAGGCTTAGTGACCAGAAAAAAGCCCTGGCTGATTAGACGCAAGAGCACGATTGGTGAAAAAGTTGGCAACTGTACTTCAGGAAGGGTTTTTCTGAGATTGTAGCATTGTGAAATATATCACAGAGATTCCTGGTTTGTATTTGGCTATTGGGAGGTTTTAAAATACGAGTAATCACTAAACTTTTTCATGTTGATATATTAACTATTGCTGCGTAAATTTTGCTCACATTTATTTTCTCTGATTGCTTTTTAAAAATGTTTTCTTTTAAACTTAGCACTCTGAATTTTTCTGCAGAATAACGACACTGAAGATGAGGAAAGATTATGGAGAGACTTGATCATGGAGAGAGTCACAAAATCTGCAGATGCCTGTCTTACAGCTATCAACATTATGACATCACCCAACATGCCCAAAGCTGTATATATTGAAGATGTAATAGAAAGAGTTATTCAATACACTAAATTTCACTTACAGAACACACTTTATCCTCAGTATGATCCTGTTTACCGATTGGACCCTCATGGTGGTTAGTATAACAGATATATTTCTTGCTTTTTGAAATCATACTATTGTAGAGAATATACATGCAGATCCAAAATCAACATCATCTCCTCCTCCCTCCTTCTCCTCCTTCTCCTCCTTCTTCTTTATACCCCGCCGATATGGCTGGGTTTCCCCAACCACTCTAATGTAAAGTAAGCCTTTTTCAGCTTTACTTAGATATATATTTTGTTTAAAGTATTGATACCCCACCTTTCTATTCCACCACTGGTGTGCCCAGAGTGTCTGCCAACAACAAATTTTAAAATATAGAGAGTGATCTGAGAGGGCTGGGGAGGCTAAAATAAATTAATACTGCTAAGTATATGTGGTGTAATGGAAGAAAGGGAACTTGATATTCTGGTCCCAGATTGCTTGGAGTTTTAAAGGTCACTATCAGCACAGTTGTACCTCGGGTTACATACGCCACGGCAGTGGGAGGCTCCATTAGCTAAAGTGTTGCTTCAGGTTAAGAACGGACCTCTGGAACGAATTAAGTACTTAACCCGAGGTACCACTGTACCTTGAATTGAGACTGGCAATAAGTGAAGCTTAGACAAATGTAAAACAATTTGATTGACTACCTGGCAGCTCATTTTGGAGCAATTGAAACTTCTACGCTAGGTTTCAGGACAGCCCCATAAGAACATATGAATGGCCTTGCTGGAACAGACCAGTGGTTCATCTCATCCAGCATCCTGTGCTCAAAGTTACCAATCATATGCCCATGGGAAGCCCACAAGGAGAATCTGAACACAATACCACTATCTCCTACTGTGGTTTCCAGCAACTGGTATTGAGAAGTCTACTGCTTCCAGCTGTGTGGACATTGCAGCTAGCAGACACTGCTAGCTGGTCTATCAATATATAGCTGTTGATAGACCCATGCAAAGCACATCACAGCAGTCTCTTTTCTTTTTCATTATGCTCTTCTTGTATTTTTCAAAATATTGGCTTGTGCTTTAGAGGGTTCCCATTGCTATCTGTGCCAGCTGCAACTTAAAGTATAAGTTGCATTTTCCCTGAAAATTTTGACTATGGAAAAATCCTGTCGGGATCTGAATAGTCTGAAATTATTTGGTGTCCTGTCATACAGTGGTGCCTCGCAAGACGAAATTAATCCGTTCCGCGAGTCTCTTCGTCTAGCGGTTTTTTCGTCTTGCGAAGCAACCCTATTAGCGGCTTAGCAGATTAGCGCTATTAGCGGTTTAGCGGCTATTAAAGGCTTAGCGGCTATTAAAGGCTTAGCGGATTAGCGGCTTAGAAAAAGGGGGGGAGCGAAAAAAAATCGGAACACTTGCAAGATGTTTTCGTCTTGCAAAGCAAGCCCATAGGGAAAATCGTCTTGCGAAGCAGCTCAAAAATGGAAAACCCTTTCGTCTAGCGGCTTTTCTGTCTTGCGAGGCATTCGTCTTGCGGGGCACCACTATAATTGATTTGAGTAAATTTAATTTGCATACTTAATGGTGTAAAAGCTTTGTTAAGTGTTCCCTTCAGAAGGTCTCTCTCCTCTCATACATACAATACATACAATCAACTTGATTTATTATAGTCAACTTGGTTGACTATACAGTGGTACCTCTGGTTACAAACTTAATTCGTTCCGGACGTCCGTTCTTAACCTGAAACCGTTCTTAACCTGAGGTACCACTTTAGCTAGTGGGGCCTCCCGCTGCCGACGCGCTATTCTGTTCTCATCCTAGGGCAAAATTCTTAACCCAAGGTACTACTTCTGGGTTAGTGGAGTTTGTAACCTGAGGTGTTTGTAACCCGAGGTACCACTGTATTTCATCTTGGGAGATAAGAGAAATATATGAACTTGTTGAGGAGAAACTTTATATCTAATATGGTTGCATTGTGCTGAATTTCTAAAAAATGTATCTTGTTTTAAAATTTACTAGGTGGTGTATTAAGCTCAAAAGCAAAGCGTGCCAAGTGTTCTACCCATAAGCAAAGAGTAATTGTGATGTTATACAACAAAATTTGTGATATTGTTAGCAGTTTGGCTGAACTGTTGGAGATACAGCTTCTTACTGACACCACTATTCTTCAGGTAAGTTTGATCCATTTTATCCAGATTTCTCTTCCCCTTCTGTACACACACACAAGTCTAAAGTTTTTCTCCAGTGGATGTTTATTTTCTTTTACGAGCAGTAATAATGAAACTTCTTAAATTTAAGCTACTAGATTTTTAAAATTATTTTATAAGGCAACTTGGGCAGTCAGTTATAAATATATATGATATGGAAAATATATGCATCTTTGAAGAACAATAACTACAAAATACCCAAGGAAAACAAATGTGTTTTTCTGTCTTAAATCTGAGGTGCTTTTCATCCCTCTTGTATGCTACTGCAACTAGTTTGGGAATTGGAGAACACAATTCAAAAGATGATGATCAGAGGTCTTTTTCTGTTGAAAAGATTTTATTTTCATTTATCAAGTATTATGAGAATTTATGTATATATTTCCTTTTCTGTTAATAGGTTTCTTCAATGGGGATAACACCTTTTTTTGTAGAAAATGTCAGTGAACTTCAGTTATGCGCCATCAAACTTGTCACTGCAGTAAGCACACCTTTTAACCAATATTTAATTGTAAAGAAATGAATGACTTCTGGTGTTGTTGTTGGTTTTTTAAGGAACTTTTGTGGGGGTGGCTTTCATGAATTACTTAATCTGGTCCTGGTCATGCCCTCACCTCTAACTTTGCCTGGCAACAGGTTCTTTTCCCCACTAAACTACTTCCCACTAAGCTTTGCCTCATAAGCCAGATTGCAGCTGGTTTGTGAGAAAAGTATAACAACAACACCACCACTGATCTTTCACGCCATTATTTACCTTAATTGTTAGAAGCAAGGAGCACTGCCGATCAAACAGCTCTATTACTGTACTTTGATAGTAGGAAAGGGTTAAGGAATTATGTTACTGAGACCATGTCTGATGTGTCTGTGATGGGACACTAACTTGATTTGGGGCATGCTGAGAGTAGCTGAAAACCTACAAGAAGATATCTCTGAGAGAGAAATCTCATTGCTATAGCAAATACAGATTGGGCTGATTTTTAATTTCTTTTGAAGCAATGTAGATTAGGATAGCTGCTTTAAAGCAGCTACCATATTTTCCCATGTATAACACACCCCCATGTATAAGACGGCCCCTGTTTTGGGGGAGTCCAATGTAAGAAAATGGGGAATTGCCCAGGGTTGTTGAGCTTTTTTTGGGGGGGATGCCAAAAATCACTAACCCGACTGACAAACACTACAAATGGCAAGTGTCGCCAAAGCCATAAAGCGTCTGCTCGCTCGCCAACAGAAGCCGGCATTCGCACGCCCAATTGCCGCAGCGACAGCCAATCTACAGCAGCCCTTGCCACAGCCACCAATCACCCACCAAATCGCCGCTGACAAGCTCCTGCTCGTGGCTGCAACCAATAGCCCATCTCCCCTCTGCACTATGCATGTATAAGGCGACCCCAGATTTTAAACATTATTTTAGAGTAAAAAACCTCATCTTAGTCATGAAAAAATACGTTAATTTGTCCAGCCTAATGGCTCAGTGTGTGAACAACTTGGTGAGCCTCACTAGGTTTGAAAGTTTACTTAGAAAACAATTTGAGTTGGTATTTTCAACTCTCTTAAACTAATGTTAGTAGTACCTTCTCCAAAATAATTTTAAACCATTTAATACATTTACATTAATACCACTTTTCTGGATTCATACCTCTTGGCTATAGATATTGATTGGTAGTAGGAAAATAACTTTATGTTTTAATAAGTGTGTATGTGTGTTTGTAAAATAGTTTGTATTTTGGACAGCAAAATAAACAGGAAATGACATACATATAATAACCATAATTAACTTTTTTCAGGTCTTCTCAAGATATGAAAAGCATAGGCAGTTGATATTAGAAGAAATTTTCACTTCACTTGCAAGGTTACCAACCAGCAAAAGAAGTCTGAGGAACTTCAGGTAATATACAGTGCTAATTTCTCTCTCCCTCTCCTCCCATCTTTTGAAGAAGTCTGGTTTTTTTAAGACATTTTATTGTTAACTGCCTGCTTCAAGGGGCATGCTAAGCCAGACTATGTCTGCATAACTGCAGGGTTGGGATTTGAATCTAAGGTGCAATTTCAGATTTTGCATACAAGGCTTGTGGCTGTTGGGAGAGTAGAAAACACATCAAATGTCAGATGAGGGAAAACTCCTACCATCCCCTACTTTTTGCTTGAACTTTTTCATTATTTTTTTAATATGGCTTAACTGAATATTGGTTAACGAAATGCCAGTGAGATTTAGTGCACTAAGACTAGGCAAGCATCTATTCCAATCCCCACTCCACCATGAAACTCCCTGGGTGACCTGCTCCAGCTACTATTACAGCCCATCCTACATCACAGATTTGATGAGATGATAAAAGAGGGGTGGGGCATAGCATAGGATCAAGCCATGCAAAGCATGCCTCTTTGAATGCTATAAAGGAAGGGTGGGGTAACATTGCAGGAAGGAGATGTATGAGTGTGAGGCAGGAATGCTTAAATGAGGCACGAGGAAAGTTTCGCATGCAGACCAAATTAGACCCAGCAGGTCTAGTTTGGCCTACAAGGCTGTTTTCCCGATGCCATACACCTCCTGTCAATCTGTATCTACACCCAGTATTAGGTTTAGGACAGGTAAAGACATTACTGCAAACCAAAAGCCTTGAAGTGCACTCCCAATTGTTCCATAGCACTTGGGAGCTGCTGATCCCTTCTGAAGGTGTGGGTTGCTCATGGGTGGTGACTGCAGTCTCCACTGGGGTTCCTGATCCAAAGCTTTCACATGCAGTTGATGCATGCTGAAAGTGGGACTTCAATTCAGCATCAACTCCAAGTCCTGTTTTTGTCAGGGGTCTTCCTCTACAACCTTGCTTGTATTCAAGCTGGGCTGTAGAGGGAAAAAGTTCCCGTCCCTGGCTTAAATTATGTAGCTTCAAAGTAAAGTGATACACTTCTGTTGGATCAACTTTTGTTCCAGAAATGTACTGCTCTTTGGGGGAAGCTTATTGCTTAGTTTGAATGCAAAGCCACATCTTTATTGTGGGAATAAGATTTGAGATCACTGTAATAATTGAAGCCAATTGGGAAAAAATGCCAATGTTTTCCATTGGGTTCATTTTTAACATTAGTAAAATAGGTTTGTGTTTTTCAACAGACTGAACAGCAGTGACACTGATGGTGAACCTATGTATATTCAAATGGTGACTGCACTGGTGCTACAACTAATTCAGTGTGTTGTGCATCTACCATCAGGCGAGAAGGATTCTAATTCTGAAGAGGAGTCAAATAAGAAGGTGAAAAATGCTTTAGATTTATGAAGATATATGTATTTAGCATATGTTCATATAGTTCTTACCGTTATCATTATGAATTCATGGAATGCTGGGCCAGTGATGGGTTGAGCATGGAATGTGGGGAAAGAGCAAAGGGGGAAATGTTAGTTTGTGACACTTGAAGGAGAAGTTGAAAAGGCACTGAAGAGAGAGGAAGCAAGTAAACACAATATATCAGAGAGGAAGAAAAGTGAACCTGGGCAACAGAGCAGGTAGACCGAAAGTACTGTGAGAAATGAATGTTCAACTAACTGTGTTAACTGAGGTTGAGTTATTTGATGACCCTGTTCATTGGCTGAGTGAATTATATTTTGTTTTTAAGATAATGAAGTAGCGTATTTACCGAATCTAATGCACCATTGAATCTAATGAGCACCTCAATTTCCAGAACATTGAAACCAAAAAAAGTATTTGCTGGTGAATGTACTGTATTAGCCTGAATTTAAACCTCACTTTCCCCCCAAATTCCGACCATGAAAAGTTAAAGTGCAGCTTATATTCACAACCTTACGGTATGCAGCCAGGAGCGCAGGGCAAACAGCGCCTGCCTCGGTGTAGTCCCCCGTCCTCTCCCCCAAGGCCGGGAAGCGAGAGAGCAAGGAAGGGGAAAGGCCACCGGCAATGCAGCTCTGCCCCTGCTCAGTATTCAGCCAGGAGCAGGGAGAAAGGGAGCAGCTTATATTAGGGTATTTACTTACTTTTTCAATTCTAAAGGTGTAGCTTATATTCGGGTGTGGCTATATTCAGGCCAATATGGTAAATGTGCCATCAAATCTAATGTGCACCTTAATTTTAGTGTAATTTGTCCAAAAAAGGTGAGCGTTAGTTTCAAGTAAATATTGTTCATGTTCATTAGACTCAAAAATGATTGCAAGGTTGCATCTCCTTGTCCATAGTTGAGAAACATATGTATTATACTTGCAGTTGCATAAATCACAACACACATTCAGTAAGCAGGCGCTGTGTTCATTTTCAGGTGGACCAGGATGTCCTCATTACAAACTCATATGAAACAGCCATGAGAACAGCACAAAACTTCCTTTCCATTTTTCTCAAGAAGTGAGTAGAATTCAACTGTTCACCTCTTATAAGTTTTATTTCTGTGTTGCTGTCCATGCAGGGCTTTGTCTCCTTCCACTTGCTCAAGAGGCAGGGATCATGCTAAATATTACCCTAACCCCCTTATTAAGCTCCTACAATTCTATAATTCTTTCTTTCTCCCTGGAGAATATCAGGAATTATCCCACTCTACCAAAGACCTATGGCATAAATTGGTTGTGTGCAGAGCTCTCAAAAGAGATATCAAACACACATCATTGTTCAGAAAATTTTATAACCTTTTTGTTTCCTTCCACCATCCCTGGTGAAAAAAGTATCTACTTCCACCATTGCTTAGTAGATCAAGTTTTGCATTCCTCTAGCATACAAAGCACAACACATCCCTGTTTCATTCATCATCATCGTACTTTCCATCAGGGCTGCTGTTCCCTCAGCATCCCTATCATCAAATGCTCCAATGTCAGATTTGTTGGGCAGTTATCACATCCTGGATATCTGGACAAACAGAGAAAGGAACATTGGGACTTTCCTTCTCAAAATGTCCAGAGGCATTCAGAATCAACCCAAAACTCACATTCAATGGCTGGCATTCAGTGGCAATAATCTATTTTCATGGACTACATGCAGACACTTCTGCATCATAAACAACCCTTCCCTCATAGTTTCTCTTTTCTTTGTCCCTCCCTCACTTCCGGATAACTCTTGACATTTATGAGCTTGTCCATGGTGAAACTGGGAGGGGCTTGTTCCGGGGAGGCAAAAATGTATGAGTGCTTTTATATTTAGTGCTCATTAACCTGGCATCAAAAGGATGTTAAGGCATACTTCTTCTCCCAGGTGTGATTATCAGGGTTATTACTGTTATATTGTTCCACATTTATGATTCTATATATAGTGCCATAAAATTATCACTTAAAATGTAAAAGAAAAATCTAGGATTGATTGAAAGGTGAATTCATTATGTCTTATTTTCCCCTTTTCATTGCTTTCTTCAAACAGATGTGGTAGCAAGCAAGGGGAAGAAGATTATAGGCCACTCTTTGAGAACTTTGTTCAGGATCTCCTTTCCACGGTCAACAAACCAGAATGGCCAGCTGCGGAGTTACTACTTAGTCTATTGGGAAGACTGTTGGTAAGATGCTTGGATTTTTGAAGCAATAATTCTGCTTCACTTTTAATAATGGCTTGCTTATTTTGATGTAAGTTGTGAAAATAGTCTTATTGTACTGAATCTGCATGTTGCATGCAGTGCAATGTGCTTTGAGCCGGTGAAGACTTAATATAAGAGTGATCCTTAAATAGGATGAGGGATGAAGAACAGGCAGTTTCACTCCTTTTCCTACCATTTCTTCTTTTAGACTTTGAATTCTTCTCCCTCCTGCTCTATTATCACTGTTCCATGTTAAGTCTCACCAGTGTTAAGCATGGTTACAGAAATGGACTCCAGATTTCAAAAGCTATGTTTGAAGTATCTATGAGTTAATGTTGGTCAACTGTAAATATATGCTAAATGAGAAGCAGAAGAAATTTTCTTACAAATGGAGAGAGAATGGCTTTTGATCTGAAGTGGCCTGAATTATATGTGAAATGCTAAATAATGTTACTGAACTCTTCCCATTATTGTAGGAGACGATCAAGCAATATTGTCTTGAAATGTGAGGGGAATAAAAATGAAGTTTATATATTTTTTTCTTTCATTTTCTTAGGTCCATCAATTTAGTAATAAATCTACAGAGATGGCTTTGAGGGTGGCATCACTCGACTATCTTGGTACCGTAGCAGCACGACTGCGGAAGGATGCAGTCACTAGCAAAATGGATCAAGGATCAATAGCCAGAATTTTAAAACAGGTTTGAGTGAAGCTATTTTTGATTATTTTAAGACAGGTTTCAATGTAGAGATTAGTGTCCATAAAATATTTGGAGTAACATCCCATACAAAACAATAATGAGAAAAATAGCATTGTGAGACTTCTTCTTTGTGTTACTCTCAAAAATCAAGAGTGCCTTTGACCTCTCATTTTGATTAGTTTACCCTTAAAATATAAGTTTGTGGCAGTTGCCTCTGGGAGCATCCAGCTGTTAGCTGGGGTGATGTGGGAGGTGGAGGGTGAGGGGGAAGAGACAACATTTAATTTCATGGCAAAATAAAAATTTGCTGCAGAAGGAGCAGCCCAACAGGTTTGCTGGGAGATGGTGTTTCACACACTTGCTACTAATTGATTGTGCGTATGATGACTTTGTTTGATACCTTTTATTTTTGTTGTGTGTTAACGTGTTGTGTGTGACATATTGATGCTCCCGGTGTGTTTTGTAATTTGTTTACTTTAAAGTGTGTTTAGATCAAATCAATCCAAGTTAGTGTGCTCTGATATTGGGAAGGGTGTGAATTTTATTTAAAATATATTGTGTGTTACAGGTCTCAGGAGGGGATGATGAAATCCAGCAACTGCAAAAGGCACTGTTAGATTATTTGGAAGAAAATACAGAAACTGATGCATCACTAGTGGTATGTTGTTGTTGTTGTTTAAGTGAAAGTCTGCTTAACCCTTTCAGTCTTGAAGGCCACATCAACTGTAGGCCAACCCCTTGAGGGTGGTATGCCCATGTTGGGCATGGCCAGAGTTTGCAGAAAGAAATCAAATGCACACACATGCACACCCACACACACCCTATGGTTCTGCATTGGAAAGGAAGGTCTTCTGCTTACCTTGCAAATATGCTGGCTTGTTCCCTTTTAAGCTGAGTGCTTCTGTCTTGGGAGACCATAAGCCTTTCTTCCTTAGCACACCAATTGAGGAGGTGGCACAAAGGCTACTGCCTTTTAAACTTTTAAACTGCAACTAAGTTAGATACACAGGCATCACAAGTTAAACATATAGAAAGGTGGTATGTATGGACATCTAAAAAGTTATGTAGAGATTGATACCAACAGTTATAAAGTTCATGTACTTGTAGCTTTCTGATATGAGGCAAAAAACTGGCAAATTGTATTACTCTAGTGTTTTTCCCTGCTGATCTTTACATGGCAGTGTTTTAGTATTACATGCAAATTGCCTCTTTTTACTATAAACTGTTTTCTGCTTCATACACACCCAGTGTTAGGAAGTTTGGGAGCTGTCCTAACTAGCTCCTTCACTAAAAAATTACCACTAAACCACTGTTCAGTATAAAAATGCTTGTTTTTCCCATTTGGCAATACTTTTTTTCTTTTTAAAGTTTGTGGGGTTGTAATATAACCTAAGAAAGAGATGACAGAACCACATTTGAATGCCTCTGTCCATGATAATACAGGACTGCTTACTTGATAGGAAGCAGAGTCAATGACAACTGTGGTATATTCCCCATAAAGGAGAAGGGCCACATCACATAGCACATGCTTTACATTCAGAAGACCCCAGGTTCAATTTGTCATTGACTCTGCTTCCTATCATGTAAGGAGTTCTGTATTATCATGGACAGAGGCACTCTGGGTAGGTGAAGAGTAGGCCCTAACACTTTTATGATGGTCACATTTAATAAGCAGTAGAGGAACACGTTCATTTATCATAGACTCTAAAAATCAGTTTATAATTGTTTTATCATGTTTTGTAGTGTAAATAATCCAGGAGTTAAAGTGTATTTGCAAACTGAAGTAACTCTTGTACATGAAAATGACTTTGGAGTAAATTCAACTATATGCAACTCAAAATACAGTGGATAAATTCAGCTATATGTAATTCAAAATGTAGTTGGTTTGGAATATGGAAATGCCCTGCTTCATTTCCAGTAACAAGAACTTATATCAATATATTCTAAAATACTAGTGTCTTATTTATTTAAGAAAATCTATATCCCTCCTTTCTGTTGCTGTAAAAATACTCAAGACAGCTTTCATCAATTAAAAATATACTAAATAAGCATATCCAACAAACAGTAGAAGCAATGAAACACTTTCTGACATTGTCCTTTTTGGGACTTATTTTCCCACACACTCTCCTCCCGCACCAGTTTTCTCGGAAATTTTATATAGCACAGTGGTTTCGGGACACTACTATGGAGACTGAGAAAGCAATGAAAACTCAGAAGGATGATGATTCATCTGAAGGAACACACCATGCAAAAGAAATCGAGACAACGGGACAAATCATGCACAGAGCAGAAAGTCGCAAAAAATTTCTTCGCAACATCATTAAAACGGCACCTTCTCAGTTCAGTACATTAAGGTGAGTTCCACAGATAGTTCATTTTTATTTACTAAACAACATTTGGTGTTCATGTATTGCCATATTCTTCTGTTGATAAGCAAATGCTAAAGCAATATTCTACCCCTTCATTACAGGATGAATTCTGATACTGTGGACTATGAAGATGCTTGCTTGATTGTTCGCTACTTGGCCTCTATGAGGCCGTTTGCCCAGAGCTTCGATATTTATTTGACACAGGTAAACTGTGCCAGAAGTCTTAGTGAAATACAGTTGGCTTCCTGGTTCCAAACGCTTATGCGGTAGTGTGCAATATCTGTTCATTGTTAAGCGCAGGTATTTAATAGGTCGTGGTAACACCACATGCTTCCATAATTATGTATCAATTCCACAACATTTTTCTTTATCCTGCATGCATTTCACACTCCTTGAACTCTTATTTCATCTGTGCATTTTTGTAACAAGAACCTTAAGTTAAAAAGGTGTCTTAAAAGGATAATGGTCCTTTGCCTACATATACTTCTTTATTTGCATTCTTGAATTTTAAGGATATTACCTCATAAAGTGTATATTCACACATCATAGTAGAGCAGCCTAATAACTCAAATTAGAAAATAGTTTTAGTAGTTTGCTTGCAGTGCATGGTACTGCCATGATGAATGTCGTAATTCAATAGCTTGATTATATTAATACTTAATAGGAATGCAAGCATGTTTGAATGGGTCACCACGTTAGGTCTCCAGAAGTACAAGTGTACTCCTACTTTGTTTAATTTTTTGGCCTTCATTGTGGTTCTTGACCAGAGTGGATTAAAAATGCAGAAAGAATAATGAATAGCTACTATGGAGGACTTGATCCAAAATTATCACAAAAAATCAAAAGAAAACACATACTTAGATGCCTCTTTAAAGAAGGCAATATCAACAAGCAAGCAGTCATATTTTATATCACTCTGGGCACAATCCACCTAACATTGCTATTGCACAGCCTCCATTCATTTCAAGGGGCAGGCCCTCCACAAATCCACTTACCGGGGCAAATGTCCCTCACCTAGGCTCAGTGCTGTGACCTAGATGTTCTCTTTACCTTCTCCCTGACCATATTTGATACAAGCAGCCAAGGCTTACTGTAGTGAGTTCCAATGCACTGCTGCATCTGGCCAACAGTGGTATAGACAGGATAGTCTATTTTCCTGGCCCCAAAATCATGCATCTTTGGTGAGGAGGAAGTGCTTTCTCTGTGATGGCCAATGAAAATCCTACCCTCTTACAGTTCAGCCAGCCGTAATATTCTCTGGAGTGGTCTTCAATTCACATCATTCTTGAGAAGTGTCACAGGTAATGGATGCACCTGCCCACCCCATAAGTGAATCAAGTGGGACACAGGGTGCCCCTACCCAGTCTCCTTTTGGAATAAGCTGGGCTTTGGAGCAGGCAAACACTTTCTGCTTCTGCCAGTTTCAAATGTCAGCAAGACGTAAGGCACCTCTTGCCCCCAGTCCTCCACATATGCAAATGTGCACATGTTAAAGGATTTGAAGGAGGGGAATATTGGCTATTTCAAATAATGGCTTGGCTACTGAATTGTGGCAAAACATGTGGACCTTTCACATGGAATGAAATGGGGTGGTGCAATTAATATGTTTGACTGAGTGCCCCTTTGGTGAGGTTATGTTAGATTTCTGGTAGCTGATTTTTCATTTTACTTCAATTCTAGCATGTTTCCTCACTTCATTTTTGTTCGTTAAACATTGCATGCTACTTTTCTAAAGCAAATAAAATGCCATTTTTTTGTTTTCTTATTAGATTCTGCGTGTGCTTGGTGAAAATGCAATTGCTGTTCGAACAAAAGCCATGAAGTGTTTGTCTGAGGTTGTTGCTGTAGATCCCAGCATTCTAGCCAGGGTAAACAAAGAAAACACTCTGTAACCATACACACATTTTTCTCACAAGCAGCTTTTATGGTTTCCCTCACTTTGTGTTTCTTTCTTGCTTGTTGCTTATAGCTTGACATGCAACGTGGTGTCCATGGACGGTTGATGGACAATTCCACTAGTGTACGAGAAGCAGCCGTGGAATTGCTTGGTCGGTTTGTGCTTTGTCGACCACAGCTTGCTGAACAGTATTATGACATGCTGATTGAGCGAATACTGGTATGGCTGCTTTTAAATTCTAACGTTTTATGTTCAATGTTTACATAGCTCTTTATGATGAAATAAATATGATGGTCCTCTGTTCACCTCTGTTGAAACATAGTTTCTGACAAGCATCTCAAACTGCAATAGTGAGCATTAAGAAGATTTTTTTCTCCATTTGTAAGGATTTTACACTGTTTTAGCTTATTAATCATAGTACTGTGCAGTCTTGTTTTAATAGACATTATATTAGTTATCTGTTGCTAATCAGCTTATTATAGCTGCCCTATGTGTTGTAAGATGGGTAACATGCTGATTTTTTCCCCAGCATTAAAATTTTTCTTTCTTTTGCTTCTTCAGGATACTGGTATTAGTGTCAGAAAAAGAGTCATAAAGATTCTTAGGGATATCTGCATTGAACAACCAACATTTCCCAAAATTACAGAAATGTGTGTGAAAATGATTCGCAGAGTCAACGATGAAGAAGGCATTAAGGTACAGTAAACAAATCACTTACTACAGGGGTGAGCAGCCTCTGACCTGTGCGCCCATCTTGGTTGGCAGGGGTTCCAGTTTTGCCTGTGAGGTCATTTCCCTCAAACCAGGCCCACCTGTCCATCCACTGAAGTCATGGCATGCTGCTAAGGCAGGATTAAACCCTGTCCTCATGCCCATCAGCTGACATCCTGCCCTTAGCAGCATGCCATGTTTCCAGCAAGTAACAGGATTGTGCAGCCGGGACAGCGGGACTGAGCAGGGATTAAAGGACTTCTCAAAAGCAGTGTTTGGATCTCCTGTGAGCAGTGGGTGGTTGCTGCTTCAGGAGGGTGGGGGTTGCTTGACTGAGGCTATATTGGCGCTGATTTCCCTTCCATTCAAGTTGAACTGCTAGTGATGTGTGTCTAGTGGACTGTGCTTTTTCTAGACTCTTGTTGGTAGTTTAGAGACTCTGGAGAGCTACTTTTACCTAATCAATATCTATCCATTTTATTTCCAGAAACTGGTAAATGAGACATTCCAGAAGCTGTGGTTTACTCCAACTCCCCATAATGACAAAGAAGCAATGACCAGGAAAATATTGAACATTACAGATGTGGTATGAGAGTGCTATTGTTCCCATTGACTAATGTATCAATTGTGATAAATTGAGTTGTGTCTGACGTGTTCTAATTTTGTTATTGTCCTTGACATGATTGGTGATTATCCTCTGTCCCTAGTGTTGGTTTATTCTTTAAAGACTGAGAGTTCTCATACTGTAGCGCTCAAGCAAATGTTGCAGTTTGCACACATCTCCCTTGATACATGTAAAATACTCTGGGTCTTTAGTGAGGTTCCCTATAACTAATCACCTATTCTAGTATAGCATGTATGTCGGATTGAAGTTCATTAAGTAAACATAACGTTAAATGGATTCAGATATTTTCAAGAGAGTTTAACAATACTCCTGCAGTACAGTGGTACCTCGAGTTACAAACGTCTCAGCTTACAAATGCTTCAAGTTACAAACTCCGCTAACCTGAAAGAGTTACCTCGAGTTGAGAACTTTGTCCCAGGATAAGAATGGAAATTGTTTGCTGGTGGTGCAGCAGCAGCAAGAGGCCCCATTAGCGGAAGCACGCCTCTAGTTAAGAACAGTTTCAGGTTAAGAATGGACCTCCGAAACAAATTAAGTTTGTAACTAGAGGTACCACTGTATAATATTTTTATAGTTTTCATTTATATAAAGCAGATTTCATGTTTATTTGACATTGTTTCCAAAAACATTTGGTCTGCTTTGGTCTTAAGTTGATGATTAATGAACTTAGATGGTGTTTCAAATATTTGAGATGCTATTCAGAAACCTATTAGTACTATGAATGAGCATGTCACTTTACAGAGCCTAATAGGAAAGAGGTCCCTGCTTCAAAAATAATGTAGGTTAGACAGAGTGAAGGGACAGTAACATAAAGCAATAGTCATAAGGTTAGAAAAAACTTACATTTGGTATATTACTATTGTGGGTGACGCTGTGGTCTAAACCACTGAGCCTCTTGGGCAGTTGGCAGTTGGCAGTTGGAATCCGCATGACAGGGTGAGCTCCCATTGCTCTCTCCCAGCTTCTGCCAGCCCAGCAGTTCTAAAGCACACTAGTGCAAGTAGATAAATAGGTACCACTGCGGCAGGAAGGTAAATGGAGTTTCCATGTATTCTGGCTTCCATCACGGTGTTCTGTTGTGCCAGAAGCAGTTTAGTCATGCTAGCCACATGACCTGGAAAGCTGTCTGTGGACAAACACTGACTCCCTTGGCCTGAAGCGAGATGAGAGCTGCACCCCATAGTCACCTTTGACTGGACTTAGCTGTCCAGGAGTCCTTTACCTTTTCTTATTGATGTTTTAATATTCACATATGTTACTGTAGAAAAGTTACATGCAAATGAATTTTCATTTTCTCTTAGGTTGCAGCTTGTAGAGATACAGGGTATGATTGGTTTGAACAGCTTCTTCAAAATGTAAGTAACTGTTCAGATAACTTAATTTTTTCTAAAAATGGAACTCCCTCAGTTTGAGGTTTATACTGAATGGGGTAGGCTGTGGAATGGGAGTTTGAAAGTGAAGGTGGATTCTTGAGGTTGCTTCCAGAAATGGGAGCAAGACCTTTTGGGGAAGCCATTTCAGAGAGGGGGTTGCCAGGAGAGTGTGAGGAAAGTCACCCTCCTCCAACCCCACTACACACACTTTTCTTTTGCTCCAATGCACTGCTTGCAAATTATTGGCCTATTGACACTTGCTTCCCGTGTGTGGCAGAAATATAGTTCTTTCCTATTTTTACATGCTTTCATATGAAGATGGCTTGTATATTCTCAGAATCTAGCCATGAGTATCAACATTGTCCATATTGTATATCTTTGTAGTTGCTAAAATCTGAAGAAGATGCTTCATATAAGCCTGTAAAGAAAGCCTGTACTCAGCTTGTGGATAATTTGGTTGAACACATTCTGAAGTATGAAGAATCTCTGGCAGGTAAAACAGTTATTTACATTCCATTCATAAGCTATGCAGAATTTTTTGTGGGTAGCAGAGCTCCAGGTGGAATTCAAGTTACCCTTCCACATGACTGTATGAATTATTGCAGAAGTGTGTTCATATATAAACCTCATGTAGTGAGGTGTGTGCCTCCAACACTGTTAGCTTTCAGGAGGAATTTGAGAACATTCCTGTCTACCAGGCATTTGGTGGCTAAAGAATACTGTAAGGGCCATCCTGAGATCACTGGATGAAATATTTTTACCTGTAACTTTTCAGGTATTTTTAATGGTAACTGTTTTAGAATGCTTTTTAAAATTTGTTGTGGATGAGTTTGTTGTCTTGGTCCCCTTAGAGGGGAAGAGTGGCAGATAAATTCAATAAATGAAATACACTTGATCATGTGATTGTGTAGCTAGAAAGCAGGTACAGGAGGACCTGTTCACATTGAGCGAAAGCTTCTTATGACCCAGCCTTCAGAACTATATCCATTACAAAATGAAGCACACAGCGCACATTTTATGGTCTTAAACTGATTGCAATAGTTCTGTACTTGTGAAATTAAAACCCATCTAAATAATGTTCCCATGGAAGCTTTGAGTGTTGCAGGGGAAGCAGATGTTTCATGTCAAACCAGAAAGTAGACAGGAACAGGATAAAAGACAGCTCCAAGGGGGCACTGTTGGATGAAACATTCTCCTCCTAAGGCATCTACACCTTGCTGGTGGAGCTGGCTGGTTTGTTAAAGGGCCCTTGCCTTATTTTGTAGCCTTTGACTTCTGCAAGACTGAAGTACAGTAGGGCACTCGTCCTCGAGTCAGAGGAGGATGGTAGCACTGTGCCCTCTGATGGGTGAAGGGGGACAAATGAGATATTCACAGTTCTCCCCTCCCCAGGAAGCAGCACATGGACCTGGCCATTGCAAGCAGCTTCAGTTCTAATTCTGCTTGTTGATTTAATTGTCCATAATATATCCAGGATGCACATGCTACAAAATAATACTAACAACAGTTTTTGTATATTTGAACATCTTAATGGAATATTAGTTAAGTGTGTTTGTGTGTGCATATGTATACTTACATTTTTTTCTTTATTTTTCAGATTCCGACAATAAGGGTGTGAATTCAAGTTGCTTGGTAGCTTGCATAACCACTTTGTTCTTATTCAGCAAAATCAGGCCCCAGTTAATGGTCAAACATGCCATGACCATGCAGCCATATCTTACCACTAAATGCAGTGTAAGTACTCCTTACTGTTTCCCCACATTGCCTCTGCTTATGTTATGTGAAACTCATGATTTGAAGTGAAAATTGGAAGCAGCAAAGTTATTGGCTTTCCCTATTGACTTTTAGGCACCAGACCTAGGTAACCTATTCCCGAGGAATCTGGGGTTGCCCTGATTTGCTCCTTTATTTTTATATTGGTTATCTGCATAGGAAACAGTTGTAAACATCTTGCTGCTTTTAAATTTGCAAACTGGAGATCACGGGTTGGGAAAAAGTTTGATAGTCCTCTCTTGTGCCTCAGAAAGCATTCCTTTTCAGGCAGATTACTCTTCTTTAATTCAGGGTAGCTTCAAACCTTATGTGCCCAATAGGTTTGCATGGTCTCCAATGCTTCCCTCGGCAAATGGGTAAAGTGTGATAACATGCAGACACTGTGTGTACACATCAGAAGGGACCTTATTAGACAAATATCTACATGTTAGTCTTATATGCTTTTTTGTTTGCTTCAGGGCAGTTTCAGCTCCAGGTTTTGGAGATGGTTTCCATGCCCCTTCCCCAGTAAGCCTACCTCCTCACTGCAGCAGGTCTAGGGGGCCCTTTACAGTGAGCTCTGTTGGGGTATGGGCCCTTCTCATATGCCCATTCGTGTCAACCCTTGCTGATGCTAGTTTAACATTTACGGTATTTATTTATAATAAAGTTGCTAACTGTTTAAACTCACATACTGGCAACTGTTTTTTTCTATCTGCAATATAATTTTTAATATTCCATTCAAGGTGTATTTGTAAACAGATGGAATTGATCACTAGGAGTGATTGTTACTCACTTTATTCAGATATGTAGTAGTATAACAGCACAAGAAGAGTGAAGAATCTTAACCATATGCAATATTTTTCTGTAGAGTCAAAATGATTTCATGGTGATCTGCAACGTTGCAAAAATTTTAGAATTAGTAGTGCCACTGATGGAACATCCGAGTGAGACTTTCCTTGCTACTATTGAAGAAGATCTCATGAAGCTTATAATCAAATATGGCATGACAGTAAGGTTTAATTTCTACTTCAAACTCAATTTGCATTAGCATGGTACTCATGTTAAATAAGACTGACTTCATATTTTTGTAATGGTTTTTACTGCACTTTATTTGCATTAGTCTTCTTATGGAGATGTTAGTTTTCTTATAGAAAAGAAAGCTAGAAATATATTAGAATAAAATTGTATTCTCATAATAGCCCCAGAGCTTTCAGCTTTTGACATCTGCTAAAATAAGAGCAAGATGTTGATTTCTCCACAGACTGCTTTGTATTGTCTTAGAAATTACTTCTAACAAAATCTAATGTGTTCTGCTTTGTTTCTAGGTAGTGCAACACTGTGTCAGCTGTCTTGGGGCTGTTGTAAACAAGGTCACTCAGAATTACAAATTTGTATGGGCCTGCTTTAATAGATACTATGGTAAGTAAATTTTTATGCAGAATTTTCATTATTTGAAAGTTAATTAAACATCTAATAGGAAAAGAAACTATGAAGACAAGTATTCTTCATTTTTTGCAGGTGCACTTTCAAAATTAAAAAGTCAACATCAAGAAGACCCAAACAGCACTATACTTACAGCAAATAAACCAGCACTCCTTAGATCCCTTTTCACTGTTGGTGCACTGTGTCGGCATTTTGATTTTGATCAAGAAGATTTTAAAGGCAACAGCAAGGTAAACATTCAGTATTTATTTGCTTACTACTACATTTGGATAGACTGACATTTGGGGAAAAAATAAACTTAGATGAGCAGATTTTCCTATGTGATTGCTTTTTAAATGAATGAAAATTTTCCCAAGCTTTTTCCCCTGAATTATCCACATTGTTTCCCCTTTAAATAGGTTAACATTAAGGATAAAGTACTTGAGCTGCTGATGTATTTTACCAAACATTCAGATGAGGAGGTACAAACAAAAGCCATTATTGGTCTAGGTAAGAACCTCGAAATACTGTGGTATTAGATGCACACAGATTTGCCTATAGTGGAATTCTGCTACCAAAGTTCTGTTGGTGGAAGCAAGAAAGATAGCTTCTGCTGATTTCTGCTTTTCCCTGCAGCCTCCTACATGCACCATCTGCTCCAGAGAGTTGGTAGATGGCAGGTGGAACTGGAAATTTGCAAGGGAAAGGAGAAATTGGTGGAAAATGCCTCCTGTCCCTCCTCCAGAAGTAACCTGCACTGGATTGAAGTTGCTTTGATAATAGAAGTTACCTTTGCATTTGCTGAACAGACACTCAGGATTAATTATGAGTTCTTGGTTATGATGATTCAGAGCAATTGCTATTTAAATATAGGCAGTGACCATTTTGTGCTGACATGATGTCCTTTTGGATCCAGAAGGGGGCGGAACAGGGGCAGGACAGAATAATATGCACTCTGCCGACACGCACAAGGGCCAGGAATGGAACCCCTATGCAGAATGGTCGACACCATGAGAATTTGCTTCTGTGTTGGGATAGATTATTGTAAGAGTTCAGTTCTATGCAAGCAAGTTTTACACTTCAGAGAAATTCTAATGCTTCTAAAATGGGCTAGTACCCACTTTGTGTATCTATAAACTTTTTGTGTCCTGTCGTAAGGCAGCTAATATTATTCCACAATGTGCTACAGTATCTTTTCAAAAGGAATTTGAAATAAAGTTGCCTGCAAATATGAATGTGGCCTTTTATAAACACTCAGGACTTTCTTTTAAAATCTGCTTCAGTAAAAGGATATACCAAATTGTATCATCTTATTTTCTTTCAGGGTTTGCATTCATACAACACCCAGGTCTAATGTTTGAACAAGAAGTGAAAACATTATACAACAGCATACTCTCTGATAAGAACAGCTCAGTAAACTTAAAAATCCAGGTGTTAAAAAATCTCCAAACATACCTCCAAGAGGAAGATACACGGATGCAACAGGCAGATAGAGAATGTGAGTGATGAGCATTGTTGCACTTTAAGTAAACATTTTAAAGAAGTAATTAATATCAAGTAACTGCAACTTAGTTTTCAGTTCCATCTCTGATGATGTTTTCACAAAGAGCTTTCTGTGCATTGAAAACTTTACAGATAATGGGATAACAAATTAGGAAAGATCTATACGTGCAGCAGAATGAAATGGTTGAATGCAGTTTAAGCAGTAAACCTAAGGTGTATAATCACATTTTGAATGCACCCCCCAAAGTAAAAACATATTTGCAAGAAGAAAAGTGGCGTAGCAGTGAAAGTGCTGTGCCAGAACCGTGTGTGTGTGTGTGTTGCTTTTCAGAGAAGGTTTCTTGAGAGGGAGCATTAAAAGCATAGCAACTACCACCTGGAGTATGAAGTGGTACAGTCTGCTCTTCCACTTTAGCTTTTTTCATATGTAGAAAAGGACTTAAACAATGGCTGTTAAAAGTAGTTTCTCCATCATTGGAGGCAGCTACCCTGGAGTGAATTACTCCTCCCACTTGCTTCAGCAGGCGGGGCTTATGCAAATTATTCAAAGAACCTTTGTCAATGGCAGTTGCAAAAGTAACTGCTGTTTTCCAGTTTCTCACCTACTTGCTCTAGAGTGCTGGGGCTTCTGAGGAGCTCTGGCTCAGTTTTCAACTATACTTGGATTTTTTCGAGCAATTGCTGCAAACTCCCCCCCCCCCAAACTTGGAATTGGTGGCAGGTTCTTTTAGAAGAAAGACTTATCTGGATAGTTAAACTAGAAGGCACTTCCCCTTCCAGTCTTTCTTCTACCTCTGTAGTAAACCACAACAGAAATGATATTGTGTGGTTTCATATCCTGAAATAAGCAATGCTTTTCTCCTGTAGAGGTAATGAAACTTTAAGCATTTGCAGCTGAAAACAACAAAGAAGTTTATGCTCCTCCATGTTTTTGACACAGGTATCAAGCTTGGGCTTAAACTGTATCTTTTGATCTTCAGCGGTGATGGTATTTCTGAAGAGGCCTTTCAGTCATCCCAATTATTGAGGAGGCACATGCTGAAATGTTGTGATGTTATATTGATGAAATGAGTTAGTAGGGAAGAATGAGATGCTGTTTCTGTGTTTCCAGCAAAGCATACAAATGTTGGACCAGGGATTCGGTTAGGAAGGAGTTAAGCAGTACGACTAAAAAATTGCACATACCTCCTTAGGAAGCCTGTTCCCAACCTGTGTTCCATATAGTATGAAAAACCATATACATGTATATAATGTGATAAAAAGTGTTGATAAAACATCTCCTTTCGTTTCTGTTTTTTTCATAGGGAAAAAGGTAGCAAAGCAGGAAGATCTGAAAGAAATGGGTGATATTTCCTCAGGGATGAGCAGCTCTATCATGCAGCTCTATCTCAAACAGGTCCTTGAGGCATTCTTTCACACGCAGTCCAGCGTCCGTCATTTCGCACTCAATGTTATTGCACTGACATTAAACCAGGGTCTTATCCATCCAGTTCAGGTATGCAATTGCATAATTTGGACTGCTATCCTATATACCCCTGCTTTGGAGTAAAATAAAAAATGTATTCACAAAAACCTTTTGCACATGTTAATCTGCAAATTAATTTACGATTTCAGTAATACATTAATGAGCTGTTTATTTGCAGACTGATAGACAATAACACAGGAACTGGTGGTTTTCTTTCATAGAATCTGTAACCTCTTAAGAGGTGCTCCAAAAAAGGTTCAAAGTTTCAAAAACGACCACCTGGTTAAACTGTTGTGCTATTATTTGAGTGACTTTTTCAGGTATTATTGATTCTACTTTGCTGTTCTTAACTGAAATTAAGAAGTGAATTATACAGTTTTCACAGTGTAGCTCTGTGGTGTTCGCATAGCCTTTCCAGACCTCTTTTTATGGTGCTCTGCAGGCTATGGATATTTGTAGCATGTCAAACATGTACAACATAAAAGGAGGAAAATATAGACATCTGCAGGCATATGTGAAGATTTTACATTAAGTGTCTATCTGTCTTTCAGTGTGTGCCATACTTAATAGCTATGGGCACAGATCCAGAGCCTTCTATGAGGAACAAAGCAGACCAGCAGCTGGTGGAGATTGACAAAAAATATGCTGGATTTATTCATGTATGTATGCTTCTGTTTGTTGTGCTTATTTTTGTTCCTTTCCAGTGAAGCCATTCAGTAATTACTTCCAAAATGGGGAACCAACCAACAAACCAGTCATTTATTATATGGTCACAGACCTGCTAATAAAATGGGGAACGGTGGTGGAATGTATTTACTGACTAGTACAATTTGATCTGATATTAAATCCTGTTTTGGAAGTAATGACCAACTGTAGCTTACATTTATCAAGATCTGTGCACAGGGAAGAGATGATGCCTGATGCACAATCCTAGCTTGCTAAATTGTGGTTAACAAACTGGGAATGTAGATATGAACTCTGCCTCAATTCACATTATAACAAAAATGCTTGCATTGCAACTAGAACAGCTCTAGAAAACGCACATATATTTTGTCTTCCTTGGCCTAGAAAGGCTACAAATATTAAAAACACAAATAATTCCCCTAACTGCAGCATGTATATCAGTGTGTCAAAATTGTGCATGTTTGCTATAAAAAAGCAAATGATTTGAAAATTCTTCACTAGAAAGCTATTGGGGAAACTGAAACAGATAACGTTGAGCTCAAATCTTTGTGGCAACCTCTTTCTGTTTGTCCTAAGCAAAATGAAGACTTATAAATGTTTTTAACTTCAGATGAAAGCAGTGGCTGGTATGAAGATGTCATACCAGGTGCAGCAAGCAATCAACACTTGCCGTAAAGATCCTGTGAGGGGTTTTAGGCATGATGAATCCAGCAGTGCTTTGTGCTCACACCTTTACTCCATGATCCGAGGAAACCGACAACACCGACGAGCCTTTCTCATTTCCTTACTCAACCTCTTTGATGACACAGCTGTGAGTCTAATGCAGACCTTTTCTGTACTCTTTTTAAAAAGTGCTTTTGATGAAGTATGATCTGCTTTGGAGAGAATATTTGGTTTTGAAAATAGTATAAAAGTTGCAGTATAATAACTACATAGAAATTAAGTAGTGACATGTTGAACTTTGGCATTTTTTTTATTTCTTTCATTGTCTTGAGCAGCCGTCCCCAATCATGTGCCCTCCAGATGTTTTAGACTACAATTCCCATCATCCTTAACCATTGGTTATGCTAGCTGGGGCTGATGGGGGTTCAGATCATCTAGAGGGCACCAGGTTGGGGGAGGCTGGCCTGGAGAATTGCTAACAAAAATGAAGTTGCATTCCCCCTACACAGTGCTAAACTTGATTCAATAATATTTATAGGTTTTCCTAAATGCGGGATTCCATCCTTAGGGTTAACAAGGCAGTTGCTTGGTCAGATTTGAGTTTTCACTTCTTCTCCTTGACAGGAGTGAAACCCATCCCTCTCTCTTCCCAGAATGCTTTGTGGCTTTCCTGGTTCATCTTAGCTTCCTTCCAATGCCAAAAGAGCTCTATGTTTTTTTTTGGCACAGCCCCTGTATTTATAGTTGGAGTGGGTAGAGGCACCAGGAGACAGAATCCATTCCTTCTGTGATGTTTCAGTGGCTACAATTGCAAGAGCTTTTCATGCTCATAACTTGGAATAGGCATAATGGTTTGTATTCAAAGTAGTAGGAATCCACTACTTTGCCTTTGCACAACGGAATCTCCTCCAAGCCGTCTAAATGTGCCAGCTCTGTAGGGCTGAGATGTCTTCAGCCACCCCCCCCAAAAGAATCTATTGGGACAGGGCTGAGCCTACCAATCTTGAGGGGCCAGGTCTTGCAATGGTTGAGGGCCTTGCGGCACATGCGATGTCACACTTGGAAATCCCCCCTCCCCAGAAAAATGTTGGGTGGAACTCACTGGATACTGTATTCAAGGAGCAAGAATGTGGCATGGAGCTCATTGAGCACAGAAATGATTGTATATGTGTATCTGTCTGTTATTATTTTCTTCTACTTTCACAGAAAACGGAGGTGAATCAGCTTTTGTACATAGCAGACAATCTAGCCTGTTTTCCTTACCAAACCCAGGAAGAGCCACTTTTTATAATGCACCATATAGACATCACATTATCAGTTTCTGGTAGTAACCTTCTCCAGTCATTTAAGGAGGTAAGTGGAATTATATTATACAACATTGCCTCCCTCCTCCACAAAAATAGCTGTTTACTTGGCCGTTTTCCTATGTCGTAAGGCTGAAATTTCAATTCAGTGGAGCAGGGTCAAGATATTAACTAATATGCATGAAATTTCAGATATAGCTATACAGTGGTGCGCCGCAAGACGAATGCCTCGCAAGACGAAAGAGTTTTCCGTTTTTTGAGTCATTCCGCAAGACGAATTTCCCTATGGGCTTGCTTCGCAAGACGAAATGTCTTGCGAGTTCTTGCGAGTTTGTTTCCTTTTTCTTAAAGCCGCTAAGCCTCTAAGCCGTTAATAGCCGCTAATAGCCGTGCTTCGCAAGACGAAAAAACCACAAGACGAAGTCATCTTGCGAGGCACCACTGTATAATCCCTAGTTTAGTAAGATAACACCTTTGGAGCAGGCATTTTTTTAAAAAAAGTTTATGAACCACCCTACTGCCTTACCCTCTGCTGGGCTTTCCTGGTCCTGGAAAGTCGTCTTATGTGAAAAAAATGAGACTAGGCTGAGTAGATTAGGCCTTG
The DNA here is from genome assembly GCF_965113315.1 of Podarcis vaucheri. NCBI lineage: Eukaryota > Metazoa > Chordata > Lepidosauria > Squamata > Lacertidae > Podarcis > Podarcis vaucheri. The sequence goes on from NC_138749.1 coordinate 18,416,222, forward strand.
CCTTGTCTTCACCCCCTGCGCGCAGCCGATTTTTATTGATTTTACTGCTGTGGGTTTTTTGTTTTGTTTTTTGTTTTGGTAAACCACTTTGCAGGTTTTAAAAAATAAATTTTATTAAATAAATAATAATTATAAATAAAATAACACAAGCCAAAACACATGCATCCTGTAGATTTAAGTATCTGTCCATAGTCGCCTACTTGTTATCAGAGGCCCAGAATCCACATTCCTTTGTAAGAAAATATGAAATAACGTAAAACAATTTTTGCAGGCAAATAAATAAACAAATAAATGTGTGTTGGGAGGGGGGGGGGACAAGAAATTTTCCACACTGGGTACCACATCACCTTCCTACGCCTCTGCCTTACAATGGCTTTGCCTCAAATCTACCTAGTCTAGGCAGAAACATGGTATTAGGAAAGCCAGACAAGAGTGTATGTCTGTGTACTGTAACCAGATCCATGAACCCTATTGCTGTTTTCCGAACGTGCCACAAATCTTGTGCCTACCAGCTGGGGCCCTGCACTCCGACTGCAGATTGATCACCCATACATTAAAAAAGAAATGCTGCAACCATGTAAGGGGCTGCTGGTAATCAAGTTAAGCAATCCTGTCGTCTTGTGGGACACATTGAATGTATTCTGAGTTGAATATTTAATAGCTTAGATGTGTGTGTAGTTGCTTTGAGCCTGCTTTCCCAAAATCTCACCACTTAATTTCTCTTGATAGTTCATACGGGTGAATGACTACATGTCAGAACGGTTTTCAAATCCCTTTTTATAATATATTGATAATGGTGTTTGCTATTTTTCTAAACTACCTGCCATTTTCTTTCAGTCTATGGTGAAATATAAAAAAGAAAGGAAGCCATCATCTGATGAAGAGAGTGAGAGTGAAAGTAACAGTGAAAGTGACAGCGACAGTGAGGAGGAAGTTCACAAACCCCGAAAGTTGCGAAAACGTGCAGAGTCTGATTCAGATACTGATGAAGAGAATGATATAAATGCTGTCATGAAATGTTTGCCAGACAATTCAGCTCCTCTCATTGAATTTGCAAATGTTTCCCAGGGCATATTGTTGCTGTTGATGTTAAAACAGCATTTGAAGAACCTCTGTGGATTTTCTGACAGGTGAGGAGCATTCATGTTTTGCTTACTTTATCTCAGGAGTGGGGAAGCTTTTCAGTCTGGGAGCTGCATTCTTTTGCAAGCAAGTTCTAGGGTGTGCATGGCAGTGATGGGTGGGGCTGGAAGCAAAACTTGGTGGAGCAAGGGATGTGACTCTTACTATAGGTTACATTCCAGCCATGCGAAAGTCAGATCTTTCCTCCTGCACACCCAACCCATCTCTCCAACCTTTATTCAGGCAAGCAAAACTATTATCACAGTTCAGATGCACACCTCACAGAGTGTTTGTTGTGGGGGGAGGAAGGGAAAGGAAAATGTTAGCCGCTTTGAGACTCCTTCGGGTAGTGATAAAGTGGGATATCAAATCTAAACTCTTCTTCTTCTAAGAATTTTGACCTAAGGGACTCAGAAGAATTGCTTATAGATTCTACTTTCAAAGGATGTGGGGAAATATTATTAACTTCAAGCATTCATTTTGTTTTCTTGATAACAGTAAAATTCAGAAATACTCTCCCTCTGAATCGGCAAAAGTATACGATAAAACAATAAACAGGAAGGCAGGAATTCATTTCCATCCAAAACAGACGCTAGACTTCCTTCGAAGTGATATGGCTCATTCCAAGCTCACAGATGAAGTGAAGAGGAATATAGTCAAACAGTACTTAGATGTAAGTATTGAGAGCCTGCAGAATTTTAAAAAGGTAAAGGTACCCCTGCCCGTACGGGCCAGTCTTGACAGACTCTAGGGTTGTGCACTCATCTCACTCTAGAGGCCGGGAGCCAGCGCTGTCCGTAGACACTTCCGGGTCCCGTGACCAGCGTGACAAAGCTACTCTGGCGAGCCAGAGCCGCACACGGAAACGCCGTTTACCTTCCCGCTAGTAAGCGGTACCTATTTATCTACTTGCACTTCAACGTGCTTTCGAACTGCTAGGTTGGCAGGCGCTGGGACCGAGCAACAGGAGCGCACCCCGCCGCGGGGATTCGAACCGCTGACCATACGATCAGCAAGTCCTAGGCGCTGAGGTTTTACCCACAGTGCCACCCGCATCCCCTGCAGAATTTTACTGCCTATCAACTTCCTTATAAAAACGCTTGAACTCTGTTCTGAAATACTTTTAAGTTTTTGTTATTTAGAAGGTGAAATATGAAGAGCAGTGGCTACAGGCTGAAATTGTTTTTTTCTTCAGAGGTGAGGAATGGAGTATGCTGACTTCTTCCACTGCAAGTTGCCCTCTTCAGTTTGCTTGCTGAAGAAATGTGTATCTAATGCACAGAAGTAGGCAAATTAAAGGCTATTGGATGAGCTGCAGGTTGCATCATTTTTCCATTGACAGTGCAATGTCATTGGGTTGGGCTGTCACAGCGAGCTTGAGATGGTCCATGCAAAAATTAATGTGTAGGCTCAAGCTACATGTGACATTGCAGAATTTGCCACTGAGCACAAGCTTTTGCTTTCACACATTACCAACATACCCTAGTGTGCTGTTGTCCCGATCTGGGTTGGGGGCCCCCCATGCCTTCAATCTGCATTATGGCTGCAGGGGAGTCTCTGTTCGTTCTACTGGGAGCTTTCTACCAAATGCAAATTTCATGCATTGGGCCTGGCCCAGAAATGGACCACAGAGCAGGCAAAGAGTCAAAAGACTCCCTCTTGGGTTTGAGTTGGTGTGGTGCTAGCAAAAGTTCCCCACAATTGCCAAAAGTTAACATTGAGGCTCTAATATGTAAGAGATCTAAAAACCTTGCCCCCTTAAGGCCTATTAAGGAAGAGCACAATCCTTGCTTTCTCCAAGAAAAGATGTGTCACATGCTACTAAATTGATAGTGTACTCCACAAATTGTCTTAAGGTTACTCCCATAAGGCTTGGCACACCATCTCCTTCCTTTTTTTCTTTTCTGTTTTCCTGACTCATTTTAAGGTGGCGCCTAATCTTCTTTCCAATATCCTTTCTTAGTTCAAACTTCTCATGGAACACTTGGATCCTGATGAAGAAGAGGAAGATGGAGAAGTGTCAGCTAGCACAAATGCTCGCAACAAAGCTATTACCTCGCTGCTCGGAGGAGGCAGCCCTAAAAACAATGCAGCTGAGACAGAGGATGATGAGAGTGATGGGGAGGATAGAGGAGGAGGCACTTCAGGGGTGAGGCGGAGGAGGAGTCAACGTATTTCGCAGCGTATTACGTAAAATGATTTTATGTGCTTATAAATGTCAGTCTATAATAAAATGTACACTGAGTAATGTAATCAATATGGGAAAAAAAACCATTTTGTAGATAGAAATTCTTAACCGTTTATACACCTTTTTGTAGAAAGTTCTAACAAAAACAATAAAAAACATAGAAGAGATTTTATCTAGCATAAAGTTTAATTTTCCTTTGGAATGTACTGTGTGTATCCTTTTTATTGTTGCCAAGTTTTTATGTAGCTTTATGATTCATTTGTACATATAATTTTATATATCAATAAGAGTTAAAAGACACGGGTACAATTTAATATGTGATTTTGCAAGGATGTTAACCCCTTGGCGCTGGCGGTCGCGGTGCGTCTCATTGCCGGCAATGGAATGTGTGCCGGGAAATCCCAACTCCCGGCGTCAAGGGATTAAAAGCAATAAAAGCAATAATTTCACTCAAGTTCTTTTGTGTAACACTTGGTCTTTTTTCCCCTCCCAATGTTTTAGTCATTGAGAAGGTCAAAACGAAATTCAGACTCTACGGAGTTGGCAGCACAGATGAATGAAAGTGTTGATGTCATGGATGTCATCGCTATTTGCTGTCCAAAGTACAAAGATCGACCACAAATTGCAAGAGTAGTACAGAAAACCAGCAATGGCTTCAGTGTTCAGTGGATGGCAGGCTCCTACAGTGGCTCCTGGACTGAGGCTAAGCGCCGTGATGGCCGCAAACTGGTGCCTTGGGTAGACACTATTAAAGAGTCAGACATTATTTACAAAAAAATTGCTCTAACGAGTGCTAATAAGCTGACTAATAAAGTGGTTCAGACTTTACGATCGTTGTATGCCGCCAAGGATGGAACTTCCAGCTAATGCATTTGTACATGCAGCCAAATTTTACAGGAAATGAAATAACAGAAAAAAACTTGAAATATCAACTTTCTGGCAAAAAAAAAAAATCATTTTAATGAAGAGTAAGAATGACACCTGGGATGCAGGAAACAGAAGGAAATGTTTGGTAAACATTTTTGTGGGAGCTTCCTTCGCTGTTGTGCAGCAGAAACTTCTCAGTTCATTTTTACTCCCACTGTATAATAGTTTAACAAAAATTGTTTATATCTTGAAAAAAAACCTTTCTGTTTTAAAAAAAAATAAACAAGTGAATGTTGGAAATTAGTCTGTTAATGTTCTTAATAAAGTGTTCTTGGAGTTTAACCTAGCAGCGGATGGCTTTCTTTAGCTTAGCCCAGTTTCCAGGGAAGCATTGTTTTTCCAGGCTGTAAAATGGCAGAATCTCCTGGATATATAATTTATTCTGTTGGGGGAAAAAGCATGCAGTATCTATGACCTATCTGCAGGAGGAGTTTTTGTAAATGTAGATTTTGATGTATTAGGTCACCCTGAAATAATACAAGAAAAGGGATCCCCAGCAAATCTGGTGGAACGAATACTGCAATAAATTTTTTTACTTCTCTTTGTTACTTGTCTGTTTCCATTTGAATTTCTTATTGTAAAGATCTGTTTAAATCCATTTATATTATTTTGCAGTCTTTTATGTAAAATTTACTATATCAGTGGTTTTCAAAGCAAGACATAAATATTGTTTATACAGTTTGTATAGGCTGATTTCTGAATAATTGGTATCTTTTATTTTTATCCCTTAAAAGGGTGTAAACACAAGTTAACTCCAGGGTTTTATTGTATCCTGCAATATTTAGTATTAACTATATATGATTTAGCACTGTGCCAAACACATTTTCAAGAGTACATTTTGATATAAAAAGAAACTATAGTTTATGCCTTGTATGCTTCAATTTCTTTCTAATGCTGTCTATATAGCAATGTTCAAAATTTGAGTGGGGGTGGGAACAGCCATCACTCTCGCCTGAGAAACTAGCAATGGATATATTTCACTTGGTTAGGACATCAGGAGATCAGACTGCTCTTGACCAGGAACAATGTATGTGACCCAAGAACACCACCTGTGCATTAGGATCCTATTGTTGGATATATTTTTATGTGAACCAGAAAATCCTAGCTGCACTAGTGGTATTTTCACTTAACTGAATTACAGTCATAGGGTGCAAATATCAGAGGAGTAAATACATATTTGTAACCGATTAATTGTGCTAATATGATCAGAAGTTATTATCTAAAAGTTAGGGGTCAGAACACTTGGTTGTATTGTAGTTACTTGAAATTTCTTTTCACCTTTTACACAGCAGAAATACTACTTAAAACTCTGGAGTGGTTGCTTCAGTATCATCACCAGGTTTAAAAGCAGCTTGACTTTCTGGGTAGTAGTCTCCCCCCCCCCCATTAATGTATGGAGAAGAAATTAATAGCATCCAAATAATTAGCAGAAAACTACTTTAAAGTATTTTTGTTTTCAAGCTTGTATAAGAGTGGATGTTCACCAAACATACAATTTTGGGATGCATTTATTTTATTCTGCAAAATAAAATAAATGCATGGTGGGGTGTGTGTGTGTGTATGTGTATATATATATATGCAGGTTTTGGTGTCTTCGGGTGTCTTCCCGTGTAAGAGTCGGGGTGTCTGTGCGACGTTTCGACGAGGTCTCACTCGTCATCTTCAGGCTGGTGCTTTCGGCTTCTTGTTACTGGAACAGAGCAGAGTCTGGTGTTTGAGTTCCTATAAATACTGTTGAGGGGTGTGGTGTATAGCCTCCAACGTTCTGGGCAGAGAGGAAGTTCCTAGATTAGTGTGCCTTTTCTTCTTTTGTTCCTTAATTACTTGAGGGATATCTTGGGTGATTTCATGAGTGATATTCTGAATACCACTGGGTGGGTCATTAAGTGTAGATTAGTTGCTAAAGCTTTCGTGTCTTGACCTCTTGAGCTCAGTATCACTCATGAAATCACCCAAGATATCCCTCAAGTAATTAAGGAACAAAAGAAGAAAAGGCACACTAATCTAGGAACTTCCTCTCTGCCCAGAACGTTGGAGGCTATACACCACACCCCTCAACAGTATTTATAGGAACTCAAACACCAGATTCTGCTCTGTTCCAGTAACAAGAAGCCGAAAGCACCAGCCTGAAGATGACGAGTGAGACCTCGTCGAAACGTCGCACAGACACCCCGACTCTTACACGGGAAGACACCCGAAGACACCAAAACCTGCATTCCTGTACCCGTGAAAATCTACGAAAGCATATATATATATATATATATATATATATATATATATATATATATATATAGTGGGGTGGGATTTTTATTTATCAGTTTACAGAACTTGATCTGTTAGGAACAGTAGAATAGTATTCAAATCCAAATACATTTTCTTATACTGTACAGAATTCAAGAATTAAACTGACATGACTAATTCTTCATCAGAATCTATTTAATAATTTTCTATGAAATAATTTTCATTTCCTCCTATTTGTTGTACTGCAGTTTAGTGCTAATTTAGTCTTTTAAGTTGGGAAAGCAAATGTTATACTTAGTCACTTAATGGGTTTCTTTTACATGTTCTTTATAAAACCCTGCTGATGGTTAGTAAGTCAAATTTACCCTGTAGGTCTGCTTTCCCCAACCTAGTGCCTTCTAGATGTTTTGGTTTACAGTTTTTGAGTTTTAGATGGAAGTTGCAGTGCAAAACATATAGAGGGATCGACATTGGGGAAGGCTTCGCTCTAGGTGCTTACAAATTGGTTTTATTACTTCCTTATTACTTTATTACTTATTCCAATACCTTCCTGGGTAGAATTAATATATTAGAATTTAACAGCAAAAATGTTTGAAATTTCATGTATATTCCCATTGCTAATTAAGTTTGTTCCTTGCAGCAACTGTTCCAGGATATTTTGAGTTTACACAGAACTGATTCAAAGTTGTTTACTGTGTTTCCAGCACAAGCTCCTAAGGGGAGCAGATATTGTTAATGGTGAGTGGATTATATGTTGAGTCTTGCTTCTGGAGGGGCATCAAGAATTGTAATAAATTCCACCTACTCCTTTTACGTATACAAACAAAACTGTTGAATAAGAAAATATGGATGTTTGATATCTCTTTATACAGTCTGAATCTTGCAATCTTTGACCATTGATGAGCACTTGACAAGAGAAATCAATCTTTGGATAATTTGATAAGGACAGCAATACTATTTTCAGGAATGGTGCCTTGGAACTGGGCAGAGCAAAGGGTATTCCTCCCTTCTGAGTTAAAGTTTACTTTTTAATTAAATGTTGGCTTATGTTTTTCTTCAAATATACCCCTTCAGCCTCCAGGTAATTTCTGCAAAGATAGCAAGTACCACTGGAGGCAAACAGCAATTCTGTACAGGGTTATTTGCTTTGGGATGCCACCTGAGTACTCCTCACAGGTAAGAATGTGAGTCCAACAGACACTCTTAAAATCTTAGTTTAGATGATTTATAACATGAATAGGAAAACATGTTGCCCTCCAGATATTGTCGAGACTCCAGCTCTCATCAACAGCAGCTAGCATGGCCAATAAGGGATTGTGGGAGTTGTTGACCAGCAATATATAGAGGGCAACAAGTTAGAAACAACGTGTGCTTAACATCCCTCTATTAATCTGGATTTTCCTTTTAAGAATGTCGTTTCAAAGATCAAGTTCCGACTCTTAGTTATTCAGAATTCCTTCTTTGGGGACTTCCTGCCTCACAGCCTATAATCCCATTTTAAATGTAAACAGGTGGCACAATGGCTCTTAACCCGAAGGCTGGTGGCTTGAGCCCACCCAGGGACAGCTGTGGCCAGGATTCCTGCATTGATTGGGGGGGGGGTTGGACTAGATCACCGTCCATGGTCCCTTCCAACTCTATACTTCTAGGAGGTTGTGTTGTATATACTGCAGGGTATATAGAGATGAAATGAGATCCAAGGGAAGACAGCTTGCCCAGCTGAGGATAGATGCACTTTTACAAGACTCCCCCCCCCCCGCTATCCCTTGTGCTAAAGTTTTGTGTGTGTAGTATTGCAGCCTAAATGTTACTTCTCATTCTACCAATTTCTGTCTCATATATAATTCTTGCACATCTGCCTTTCTAATGGAGTAAGGTACAATCGGTGTTGTGCCTTGCATTCACAGCACAGTGGACTGTAGGAACTAGTATTTTGTAAATGGTCACGGGATGCGGGTGGTGCTGTGGGTTAAACCGCAGAGCATAGGGCTTGCCGATCAGAAGGTTGGCTGTTTGAATCCCCGCTGCCAACCTAGCAATTTGAAAGCACAAAGTGCAAGTAGATAAATAAGTACCGCTCTGGCGGGAAGGCAGACAGCATTTCCATGCATTGCTCTGGTTCGCCAGAAGCGGCTTCGTCATGCTGGCCACATGACCCAGAAGCTGTACACCGGCTCCCTCAGCCAGTACAGTGAGATGAGCGCCGCAACTCCAGAGTCGGCCACGACTGGACATAATGGTCAGGGGTCCCTTTACCTAAATGGTCACAGTAGGCCTAAAATAGAAGGTGACTATGGACGAGGTGGGCAGCTTCAGTCATAGTCTTCAAAGCAACTGAGCAACCAAACCTTGTTGGGTCATTCAATTGTAAATGGCCTTTGGGGACAAACAATAAAGCTGTGACACTGACTGACCTGCCAGAATCGTCTTTCTTCTGCAAAAACACCATTTGAAAGTATTAAACAGCAAAAAAATTTATTACATTACTACAAACTACTACTTAAATAACTATAAAACATGATTCAGAATCTTAGGTATGAATTATCTTTTTAATCACTGTGCAACTGTGGCTATTTAAATCTTGCTAGTTAAATACTGCTTTCACAAACTATGAACCTTGTCTTCTTTGCCCAATATACCAAACATAAGCATGTTCCAAGAAGCCATGTTCCAAACATAAGCATGTTCCAAGAAGTATATGTAGTATTGTACTGGTCTGCATAATTCCGTGATTTTGCTTTTATATGCTAGCTTATTGGTTAGAAAAGAAGTGTTATTTGCTTAGAATTTTGCCATAATATTATGCCATGATGGTAAGCTGTCAGATATTTTTCCAAATAATATTGGGCCTACTTTCCTTTTAAAGGGCAGAGCATCCAAGAAATTCTGGTTTTATTTTTCTTCCACATTTGCTACCATAGCCTCCACTGCATTCCAGTCAAGCTTGCTGAGGATGCTGCTAGTACTTTCAGACACACTGTCCAAGTTATTAAGGCTGGCAATGGAGCAAGCATCTTCATGAGGCAAAGACTCCTGTGGAGATATAAAAGGTAATCAATGATAGGAGTTTGTGTGATAGAGCTTAGCTAGCCAGACTAAGCTCCCCAAAGTGCTTTCTTTATACTGATACCACCAACTGCCAGGATCTCATTTTCCCCTCTCCTCCTCTACTCTGACTTACAGTCTACCATATTCCATATTTCCTCTCAGATGGTGGTCTAAACATTCAAGATAGCCACTCCTTCGGAGCAGCAGCCAGGTCCTGCTTTAACAGCAGGAGAATAATTATCCTGCCTGCCTAGCATTGCTGTCCATAATGCCAGCAAAGACCACCTTATTTGGAGTTTCTGTGAGCTCACACTGTTTCAGCATCTCTTCCCCCTCTCCCAGAAATCCACCAGGGACAGTAGGGTGAGTTGCATACTATGCTGCCATGATCCCTTCCACCAGTGGCTTGGGCTGGCACCTTCCCCCAGTTATCATGTCTGCATTTTTAGCCAGCAACGTCGAGTGCATTTGCATAGAAAAGGGCATTAAAATAAAGTTACTGTCCCAAATACACAGAATGAGTAATGGCTAATTATGTTTCCACCCTTACCTTGAAATGGGAATTAGAACCACCATACAGTATCCTCTGGATCTCATCAGGGATGCTCCAAACACTCATGGCGTCGTTTTCACTCTCCTCATTTGTGCGAGTTGTTGTGTCAGTGTCTTGGAACTTTCTCTGCTCATCAGAAGCTACAAGAGAGCACATTCCTTATTTGCAAGTATTTCTTTCCTTCAATTATCTCTTCTTAATTGGTGTTCTGGACCTAAATTCTGCAACCTTTATCCCCCTTGCTTCCAAAGTCAGATTTGCTAGTGGTTTCCACCTGCCCTAGAATATCTAATATGGGCTACTGAGCCCTCTTATTCGTTTTACCCAATTGTAACTGTCTTAGAGTCACCCCTGCCATGGTACACTTTGGGGTCTACTGTTCTCTGCTTATAGTTCCAAGTTCACAGAAGAGAGATGCAGCAAAATGAATCTGTTACAAATGGAAGGAATGAAGATTCTGTAACCAGTGCATGCAGTATTTCAACTTAACCCTCAACCGCTTACTATTTGAAGCAAGATGCGCTACAAAGCGATGCAATATAAACTTCTCAACACAGCAAACTTTACTGTATTGAACAAAGTCAAAAGCCCTCAATCTCTAATCAAGGGACTGCAGCACAAAGCTCTGCTCCCATAGCCTCCTCTATTATGTTGGTCTTGACAGTGATGCCCATTGGACATGCCACTAAATGGTGTAATTACCAAGTACAAATTTGGCTACTTTGTTATGTTGAAATGGTATTCATCTCAAACATCATTATTTTCCTCAAAGGCTCAGAAGGTTCTGCACAGGCACAAAAAGTGCTTTTGAATTTATCTAGGGTCTTGAACTTGGTGTTACAATAGTTATGGCTTGCACAGCTAGTCAAATACACCAAACATTTTTAAAGCTCCTTCAACTATTGGGCAAGCTCACTTGCATTTCCAAGTCTTGGGGAAGCTGCCCAGAAAGGTCTCCAACTCCAGCAAACAGCATTGGTAAAGACTTTTGATTATCCAGCTCTTAGTTAAACCCCTAACCTATGTATTTTGGACTTTTAAAGCTTATAATAAGACAAAAAACTTTCCTCCCAGAAGTTTCAGTGTCCACTGCAGGAAAGCAGAGATGAGCACCAATGAACAGTGCGAGAACTGGTCCAATAACAAACCTTGACTTCTTAAGTCAAGCCTGTGACTTGACCACTGCTGCAGGGGTCTCCTGGTTTTCCACATCTCCCCTTGATGGGATTCTGGTCCCTTTCTTCTGTATGGAGTTTGGCATAGTCGGCCTTGAGCAGAAATGACACAAAATACCCAATTTATGGATCAAGAATTGGAAAGCACAACTGTATTAACCCTCCCCCCCCCCAATAGTTCAGTGCAATCTGGGCATTGTGGCCATCTCATTTCCATTCTTACCTTTCCTTGGAGTTATGCCACAGGACAGACTGGAAAAGGATCTCGTCTGACTCAAACTACCTTTGGAAGCAGCCTTCCTCCTTGCAGCGTGGCAACTTCTATAAGGGATATACCACATTTCTATCATAGCAATACTGGTTTCAGAAATAATATACAAATGCATGAAAATTGCTTCTCATAACATTAGCAGAGTCCATGCTGGGGCTAATCATTTAACATTATAATACCATTGTGTCTGTAATGACAACCATGTACCACTGCAGTGTTCAAATGGTTCATTTTGCAGTGAGGAGTTGGCATAAGGCAGATTCCCAACTACTGAGAAAACTATATCAAACTATTTGGCTTTCTATGCAAGTATTATCTACAGCAAAGAACTGATTCCATCATCTTACCAATTCAACTTGAGATGACGGGGATTGAACCTGGGATCATTACACATAAAGTAGATCCTCTACCACTAAGTTAGGTTCCCTTTTTGCTGTTAGCACTGGAAGTAGCACAGATATCCACAACAATCTCCATAGGCTGAAGAGCAAACTACATGTTATATTAACATGCATATTTGAGTGTGTGTGTGCACACTTAACTCTAGCCGTCCATGCTGCGGTCCTGACCCAGATGGTGGAGGAAGCAGTAGCTAATATTTTTGTCTATTGAACTCAATCGGTCTTACTTCTGAGCTGGGGAAATTAAAGGCACTGGGGAGCCTGTATACTTTACCTTCCAGCGGAAGCAATATGTGGCCTCTTGAAATCATGAGGTGATCTTGTTTTAGCTAATGAGTCAAAGTCACTTGAAGGAAGTTGCACAGTGTCAGACAACAGCTCATGCATCAGAGTGAGGGCTTCAGAGACTCTAATGTTATGATGCTCAGAAAACAAGGCTCTAAAGGGAATGAAAACAAGATGCCAATTATTTAAGCCTATTATTACAAGTCTTGTTTCTTTACTGACATTTCGTCTAGTTTAATGAAGAAAACAAAGTCTGTCTAACCTTTGGGGGAAAGCAGAGAGGGATCCTAATTCATCTATGGGCCTTAAATTGTACAACCCTGCTGTATAACTTCCCCAGAGAAACAGGACAGACAGCAATACAGTGGTGCCTCGCAAGACGAAATTAATTTGTTCCACAAGTTTTTTCGTCTTGTGGGTTTTTTTGTCTTGCGAAGCATGGTTTCGGAAAAGTTTTGGAAAAGCTTCAAAAATCACCAAAGTCTTCAAAAACCTCAAAAAAGGCTACCACACCACGTGCTATGAGTTGCTCCTCGAAGTCAAGTCGCAACTGTATTAACGGTTTTAAGAAAAAGGAAACAAACTTGCAAGACGTTTCCGTCTTGCGAAGCAAGCCCATAGGGAAAATCGTCTTGCGAAGCAACTAAAAAAACCAAAAACCCTTTCGTCTTGCGAGTTTTCCGTCTTGCGAGGTACCACTGTATACAATTTTAGATGTACCATCTTTCCCCCTTTTTTGAGTCAGCATTTTCTGCCCAAGGCCTATTTTTCAGCAAATCATCAGGACTGGAGCTTCATATCCAGGCCTAAGACAATTGTCCTTATGTAAAATTGCTTCATTTGATCTTATTTCCGGGCAGGTGACTGAAAGGTCTATATGGAGAAATCCTAAGTTCCCACCCCCACACCAACAGGGCTTTACAGAATGACAGGGCGACATCACAGTTGGGCCCAATGCTTAGGATCCAGCAGCCAGTGGCATTTCTGCCCATCCACACATCCAGTGAGTGGGCAGAAGGGGACCTCCATGCCAACAGAGTGACATCAGTTGGTGGCTGCTGGGAAGCTACAGAGGCCAGCAGGGCTGCCATAGACACCTCAGCCCGATCCAAACTCCACCCCCTGCCCAGGGTAAAGGGGTTGGCATTCACATACACCAGAACAAAATAAATGGAAAGGCTGGAATAGCACTGAGCAATAACTTACTTAGCTTTTTCACATTTCTTTTTCTGCTGTAATTTAATATTCTGTGTTGTGATTCCAAGTGGCTATACAAGAAAGGCAAACGGTTACTAAAATTATCTTCTCTTTCCAATCTTCATAACTGGTTACACATGCATCATAAGTGCTTTTTCAGAGCTAGGATTTTGGAACTGTGCCCAAATGGAAAAGTGAGGTGTGGCCACTCAACAAATAAAAACTATTCAACTGGTTGCCTCCGAACATTTCAAGCCAACAAACATGGCCCACAACTATACTTTCAGCTGACACAACCTATGAGAATTTTCAGTCAACTGCTGGGGAGGGAGTGACTGAATGGGTCAGAGGTCTGGTAAATGCATCTTTGCATGATGGAGTGGTGTCTGCTGCCCTTACAGAATCACAGAATTGTAGAGTTGGAAGAGACCCCAGTGGTCATCTAGTCTAAAGACCTGCATAGACAACTCCCCCTCCCAAATTTGGTTGCATGTTCCCTGTCTTTCTTGGGCTGTAGGAGAAGCTAACCCATACTCAATGCACTGTTCACTCCAACCAGAAAATAAATGAGTGGAATGTGTGAATGACAAAGAGAAAAGAGTATCTCTACTCATTTTGCTCTAACCACTACTGGTATGTTAGGTCACCCCTGGATTAAAGGATCAGGCTATGTGATCAACCCCTCCCCCCTCTCCCCACCCCTTCTCATATTTGATCCCACAAATAAATAAGCTTTGATCATTTCTGTAGCTGAACCAGCCCCAAATGGATCCAGCTAATTTTAAAGCTGTAATAGATTGTACAGAAGAATATAGAATTTGCAGCGGAAGCTGATTAGGGCATTCATATTTGAGAACGACATCTTAACTCATTTTAAAAATGATTTTCTACATTGAATTGTTACAGCCACATGATCACAATACAATGTAAGTAGTCTTACCATTTTTCTTCTAAAATGAAATGGATTGTGTTCTTTTGCCCTTTGTTCAGCCAGCGTTTGCAGATACTCAGCTAGTCTTTCCTTTCGCTTTCTTTTCATCCAAGTGTGTAACTCTTTTCTCTCCTTTTCTGTTTTATGTGAATGCCCACTCACTACACTGGAGAGGCTGGAATACAGCACAAAACTCAGACATAATTAACACATACTTCAAATAATTAGATGAAATAACATTTAAAAGCATGTAGAAGTAGCATCGCAATATATATGTCTGTTTGATCTCAAAGGACTACAAAGTTTCCAAAAATATCAAGTGCATGGAAAGCAAAAGTTAGTCCACAACTAGAACTGGATTTGGACCTCTCTCAAGGTAACACTAATAACTTTATCATGAATCTCAGTGAAGCTGTGTGGGGAGGGAATAAATATCCAAGAGACGGACAGGAGTGAAGCCTTCCAGCTCAGTCCGATCTGCCTCTAGGACAGAAACAGCAACGCAGCCTTCCCATGATTGGGCAAATTTGGGGCAGGCTGAAATCCACTTCCCTGGATGGTGTGGGGACCATTTTTCGTGTTGCGCTGGCTGGGACACCCCCCAAGTCATGGCCCATCGCTGGATAATGGCGGGGATGGGGTGGGGATGTTTGCCACCTGACCGGTTAAGGTAAACAGACATCTATCACAAATCTCAGTAAAGGTTCAGCTGTAATTATTTACTTACTGCCTGCCTTCCAAGGAGCTATAAGGTAGGTTAGACTGATAGATGATGACAGGTCCAAATTCACCCAGTGAACTTTATGGCTGAGTGGAGATTTGAACCTTGATTTTCCAAGGTGTATCCTAACCTCTAACCACTCTACCACAATGTCACAGGTCATGTAGCAATTACCTGGATATTTTTTTTGCTTGTGTTTCTGTGAGACCCAACTCTGAAGCAGAAATGCCACCCTCAAGTAGAAGATCAGCAATGATGTCAGAAACACCACTCAAGCCAGTGATATGCAGAGGATCTTCTGAAAAACTATTTTAAAAAAGCAATTGCATTACTGGAAATAGGAAAAACATACTACTTCTAGAAAAAACTAGGGAGTCAAAATTGATGATACATTAAATGTATAATTGCAATTTCATACCTTTACTTAAACAAACAAACAAAGGCATCTATGGAGACTTTCAATTGGATCAGGACTTTGGGTGGGCAGGTGTTTTTTAACCCTCCCACAGGCTATTTTCCCAAGTCCAGTTCTCCAGAGAAGTCTCCTATTTCAATATTTTCTCATACATACCTCTCATCCAGTTCTTCTGATCTAACATTAATATCTGCAAAAAGAAACAGAATTTATTGACAGCATAGATTGTAGAAGAGAAATGCACCATAAGATACAACCAACATGGGACACTGTACAAATACATTAGGACACAAACAGGAAAAGTGTGACCCTGTAGATGATGTTGGATGCTAACTCCCATCAGCCTAATGTCAGGGATCTTGGGAGTTGCAGTGTTCGGATTTGCTAAGCAGTCATCCATAGTTAATACCTTTGTATTTAGGCAGTATTACGTTATGCAGGACAACTACCAAGCTTAGTGTTAAAACCATAGCATGTCTATCACTAAAAAGGGACTGTGAGGACACTAGCCTAAAATAAACCATTAAAGCATTGCCACTATTTTTTGGCAGCCCACATATTTTAAAAAGTCACACTTCAAATGCCTGTCATTTGATGATGAACAGAACAATCCTACAGACCTTAGTGACCCTCCAATCATGTTTTACCAGGGCTGAACCATCCATCTGTGGTACAATGCCATTAAGAAAAATGATTTATGCAACATTCTCACACCAAGCCTTTGTCTAGCTCTGTAAGGAACAGAGGTAAGACAGGGCACCTCATATGGAGGATTATGTATAATATTCTGCCCATTTCTTTTTAATATGCAAAGATCAGAGGAAGCAGAAGGCAGAACAGAGGCCACAGCATAGGAAAGAACAATTTCCCAACCAGGCTCAACTTTATCTACTATCTCATACAAGATCCATGACACTTTCCTCAAATATGACTAAATGAAATGGCAAAGTTTGAAATGTTATGGAAGCAGAACTATTCCACATATGATGAAATGTGGCTACTATACAAATAATGCTAACTAAAAACAGTAAGCAGCATGATGATAGAATAATCAACAGGTAGGGAATGGTACCAGAAGATGACTTTTTGATTCTGGGAAGATTAGAAGCTGATGCTGAAGGAGAAGCAGAGGGTGTTTGCAAAGCAATGTAGTTAGTTTGAAATGATTCCGTTCCTAAACTCCTTTCCTCCTCTGTATAATTCTCCACAATCACACGGGTTGAATAGCGCTCTGTTTCAACAAAAGGATAATTGAAACCAAATGAGTGCACATTGATTTTTAGAAGCAACAAAACACATTTTTACAATATGTTCAGAGGAGCAGCCCTGTGAATCTCTTGTAGCAAAAACAGGAAAGGGTCTTGTGACACTTACAAGGGTTTTTAAAAATAAAAATCCAGTGTTAATCATGCTCAGAGTTTACCCATTGAACTCAATGGACCTAAGTCTATTAAATTTACATAGATCTGCTCTGTGTGACTTAGGGAATTATCCAACTACCAAGTTCACTATGGGCATAAGCTTTTGTTGGCGATAGTCTCATACAGATGCATGAAATGAACCAATACATTTATTAGGTCTTGAAGGTATCATAAGACACTTCCTTATTTTTGCAATATTTTGATACATTTGGATTATTTTACCTTTCCCCAATGCTCCGTACACTGTTTTATTCATTTCAAAATATTTTATCCAGCGAAACCTCTCTCCATCCATCTCATTCTACCATTCTCACCCTTAGCCCACATCCCTTCCACTCCTGCTGCTGACAATTATTCTCAACTTTCCATAGATCAGCCAGCAGAACCAACAAGACCCACCTTCTTTGGAAACTTTAACACCTGGGGCAAAGAATGCGATGTCATCCTCTCCTGTACCTACATCTTCTACAGTGTCCACAACCTGAAAAAAGGAGAGAGATCACAAAGCCACACTTTAAACATAAATATTTCTCCAATCTTTAACACAGGCACAAAAAAGTTTTGAGCAGAAGGAAGCATGTAAAACATAAACCTACCAGTTTAGTACTGCTAAATTCTTTTTCTATTCTTTCTGCCACGTTCTGTAGGGCCAGTAGCTGCCTATCCATTTCCTGTAGCTTGGCAGAAATGTGCTTCCTGCTCATTTTTCTGGCTAATGGTCCTGTGGAGGAAGCAGTGCTGAAATCTTCATTCAGGAGGTTCAATGTTAGACGATCACCAGGAATCTCTGTCTCTGCTGGCTTAGGTGGCACTTGTGGTGATTCGGTTTGAAGAAGATTGCCTTTGAATCAAAAAAGAGGGGGAAATGCTTTTCCATTAACTGCCAGAAACACAATATACAACAATGAAAGCTACAGCTTTGCAGGAAGAACTTAAAGTGTGTTTTGAAGGGGTGCACATTCTCAGAGGAATTGTTCAATTAACAATATCAAACGGAACCGGTTTTAAAAGCGAATATTTTGAAATAAAATGAAAATTGTTCACCTTCTGTCTCAAATTCTTCAGGTGGAACTATATTGGTAACAGATGCTGCCATGTGATGCAATTTTGCAGAAGCTGGGAATTCAGACTTCATAGGCTGAGTGGCAATGTGTTTTGGAACAGACTCAGAAATATCTGGCAAGTTTTTCAGAAGATCACCATCTTCTATATCAATCACATTGATAAACTTCCGTCCAGTCTAAACCACATCAAAAAGATCAATATTAAATTTTTAAATGAAATTAGTAAACTACTCCCCCTTCAGTGGATGCATGAATATAACACACACGTTGTATCTATGTACTGCTGCATCATCAGCACATATTTCTCACAACTTACCAAATCAGATGTAATATCAGATGAGGATTGTAAAGACACATTTCCTGATTCAGCAGGGAAAGTAAGGTTCAAGTACACATCTGGTGGCAACGCCTGGGGAACACTTGCAGGTAAAAGCTCTGTGTGAAGAAAAAGAAATTGTTAAGTCACCATGGGCAGTAAATATCCAGGAATGCTGGAAAATATATTTGGACACAGTTGCAATAGGACTGATAAGTGTTGATATAGCAGAGTCCTTTTGCACAACGGAATGATGAATAGTACGTGCCACATGCTTTAAGTTGCTTTATTTACAGTTCATTGTAGAGAAATTACAAACTAGCATCTTGCCTCTGCGGGAGCAGAGAAGCAACCGTCCTTCTCCTCGGACTAACGAACAAGAGAACAGAGAGAAACAGGAAACTAGTGTACGTCACATCCAGCTTCCCATTCCCGTGGGAAAACCCAACAGTACTCTGACTGTGGAATGTAAACATTGTCTTGTGACAAGCACTTTGCTGCACAGTGAAGAGAGCAGAAACCAACATCCTCCCCCTTTCCGTGAACATCACTGGGCAGCGTGTTCGTACAATATCAGTACAAACCCAACTTCTGTACATAGGTACAGTGTTGATCCCTTGACACAATCTTGGACAATACATCAGCAGGAATTTCATTACCTGGCATATAGGACACCGTTACGAGTCCCTTCTGAATATGTTCCCTAGCATGTTGCACCTTCAATTGCAAGTGTTTTGTGCTTTGCTTACAACCTTCCGAATTCAGCAAAGCCAAACATGCTTTGTTGTCCTGGTAAACCTGGATTGGACATTTGACAGGAATTTTCATGTCTTTGCACAATTGTAACAACCATTCACAATCCTTAAGTGAATAAGACAGTGCATTCAGTTCAGCTTCACAAGTACTTAAGCTAATTGTTGTTTGCTTCTTGCATGACCAATCAAATAGACCCTGATTGTACATGTAGCAAACTCCAGACGTACTTTTCCTGTCTGTAGTGTCACTTCCAAAACTTGCATCTGCAAAAATCTCAAGACCACCAGACTTCTGATTGTTAAATCTCAGTCTGTAATGCATAGTGCCTTTCAAATAGCGTGCTATGCGTTTCAGAGCTTTCCAATCCTTAACAGTAGGATTGTTAACTTGTCTGCTTAGCAAATTACAGCTAACAGCAATGTCAGGTCTTGAACATCTGGCAATGAAGTTTAGCTTGCCTAGCACACTTCTGTACAGTGTAGTGTCAGAAAATGCTTCTTCAGTGTCCTCTACCTGATAACCTGTTGTCATGGGTGTGTCTACAGGGTTAGCATCCATCAGGTTTAGTTTGCTTAACACATCAGCAATTTTCCGTGACTGGTGTACTAGAATGTTACCACTTTGATCTTTCTCTATTTCCAGAGATAGGTAGTTGTTTACCTCACCAAGATCTTTCATGTCAAAGTGCTCTTTCAGTTGAGCTAGGGCATTATTGTACATTGTGACATCTTTCCAAAAGAATAAAATATCATCAACATAAAACAAACAATATAGCTTCTTTTGCCCCTCCTCTTTGACAAATACACATGGATCAGCTTTCCCTTGCTTAAAACCTAGAGAAAACAATGCTTCAGTGAGTTTTGTGTGCCAACACCGTGCACTTTGTTTGAGACCATAAAGGGACTTCTTCAGAGCACAAACAAATCCCTGTTTTACCTGTACGCCATCAGGTGGAAGCATATAAAGTGATTCACCTAGAGATCCGTACAAAAATGCTGTATTTACATCGTGGTGACTAATGTGTAGATTCTCCTCTGCAGCTAGCTTGAGCATGAGCCTTATGCTCTCATACCTCACCGTGGGTGAGTAGGTCTCGTGATAGTCTTCACCTGGTACCTGTGCAAAACCTCTGGCTACCAATCTGGCTTTGTGTCTGACTATCTTGCCATTCTGATCAGTCTTCGCTTTGAAGACCCATTTGCTTCCAAGCAGTTTCATTCCTGGAACTACTGGAACTAGCTCCCAAGTTTTGTTCTTTTCTAAGGAATCAAGCTCAGCCTTCATTGCATTTAACCAAGGCTCAGCTTCCTTAGAATCCAAATCCTGGATTTCTTGGAAACTTGAAGGTTCAAATACCTTCTTGGAGCTTTTAACAGCTGCTACTGCTGTCTTAGCATATTCATCAGCAAATCTCTTTGGAGGTCTGCCTTTTGTGGCTCTTTGTGACCTGCGAATTAGCCTTTGGTCTTCAACACTCTCCTCTTCCTTCTTAGGAGAAAAGTGACCTATTGTGAACAATGGTTCCTCCAATTCCTGATCAGAGCTTTCAGAGGGTCGCATAGAGGCTTTCGCACTCTTGAAATCCTCTGACTTATCCGATTCAGTTTCAGACTCAGAATCAGAACCTTCATCAGTGGGTGTGGGTTGTTGTTGCTTATCCTCAGTCTCATCACTGTCATCAGGATAACATTGAAAAATTCCCACGTTCTCCCCCCACTTGGCATTGTACTCAACACTTCTTGTGAGCCTAATTGTCTTAGAGTCAGTCATCATTATTCTGTAAGAACCTTTCTGATAACCTAGAAAGATACCATGCAATCCACGTTTGCCTAATTTGGAGCTTTGTGGTGAGTGAATCCACATATCAGAACCAAAAATTCTCATGTGTTTGATGTATGGTTTCTTACCAAACATCTTCTCATACGGGGTACAACCAATCGCTGAAGATAACCTGCGATTGTAACTGTAAACAAAACATGAGAGAGCTTCGGCCCAATAACTCTCTGGAAGATTGGCATCATGCAGCAAGGTTTTTAACCCTTGAAGCAATGTTTGATTTGCCCTTTCGCAAAGCCCATTCTGCCATGGCGAGCGAGGACTGGACAAATTGTGTTGAATTCCTTTCTCAGTCAGAAAAGCTTCAAACTGCTGAGAAGTGAATTCTCCCCCGCGATCTGTGAAAAGAATTTTTATCTTCTTCCCATGCACATTATCCAACCAAGCACAGAATTCCTTGAACCTTGGAAAAGCCTCTGATTTTTGCTTGAGATTGTACACATAAATATATCTAGAAAATGCATCAATGAGAACCATGAAGAACCTATTGCCACCTAAAGAGGGCGATAGTGGACCAACTAAATCAGCATGAACAACCTGGTATGGTTCTGTAGCTTTCCTACTAGACACCTTACCTTTCGCAGCCATTTTCACCTTGTTTGCTGCGCATGCCTTGCACTTCATGTGGTACCTGCAGGGTTTAATAGTCATACCTTCAACCAAGGTAGGCATTTTAGAAACCGCCTCAAAATGCAAATGACCAAATTTCCTGTGAAAATCATGAATACATCCTGCATGCAAACTTTTGTTAGAACCTGCAATGCAACAAGTATCATCCTGCACAACATCATCATAATACAAAACAAACAAGCGATCAACACATTCAGCATGCAATACATAATCGTCTTTCTTTGTGATGGTGCATTTCTTGTTCTTGAAGGAAACGTCAATGTTCCGTTCATTCAGCTGCATCACACTTAGAAGATTGTGTGTGGCATCTGGAACATAAAGTACATCATGTATCTCTAAGTCCAAACTGTGAAGTACAACAGTTCCGTAGCCTTGACTGGGGATCGTGTGGTCATCCGCCTGGTGAATCGCACCTTCCTGCGGTGTAAAAGACACGAACAGTCTCTTATCGTTGCACATGTGGTGGGTAGCTGCTGAATCAACAACGAAGAAAGATCTAGACGTCTTCTGGACCTTTGCAACCTTTGGAGTGAAGCGTGAGACCATTGCCTTGTGCTGCGTTGTCCTGGAGACCGGACCTTTGCCTTTGCTTTGGCGTTTTCCACTTGATGAGCTTCCGCTGCGCTGCTCTGTCTTGGCCCTGGGATATCTGCATTCCCTCTTCATATGGCCTAGACGTCCACACGAGTAGCATTTCACTGCCTTCAAAGCTTTGGCGCCCTCTGGTGGTTCCACTGCACTCTGGGATGACGTCTGTGAAGACTCCCCCTTACCCATGCAGCTAGCACCCCGGCGATCTGCTTCATTCTGGATCACGGCAGTAACAAAGGCTACTGTGAGCTGAGCAGTTGGTTGAACAGCAATCTGAGTGGCAACGGACTCCCAACTTGGTCCCAAAGAATGTAGTATCATGAAGGAATACACAGCCTCTGGAAAGTTGAGTCCTCTCTGTTGCAGCTCATGTCTCAGATTCTGCATCTCCATCAGGTGTTTACGCACATCTCCACCTTCAGCAAGAGCCATATCATGCAGCTTGGCATAGTAGTACATTGAGGAACCAGCCTCTGTCCTCAAGTGAGCCTGTCTTAAAGTGTCCCAAATTTCTCTGGCTGTGGTCTTTCCACGCAACAGACAGAGCTCTTCTGGGGATACTATCAACGTAAGCGTTCCCCGTGCTTTGGAATCCTTAGCATTCCATTCAGCTGTAACTGGAGCTGGGGGGTTGTCTGTAATAACATTAAACAGACCTTCTTTCCGCAGAACTGCCTCTGCATATAGCACCCACTCTGTGTAGTTATTCTTATTGAGCTTAGGAATCCCAAAAGCATCAACCAGCTTTGCATTAGCCATTTTCTGCTGCGTCACAGTCCTGCAGCTTCAGCCAAAAGCACTTGTAAAAGTACTTTCGATTTCCCAGCCATCCAAGCCTGTGAGCTTGTGCCTTTAGAGCCTTGCCTGTAACACGGCAAAACGGCTTTAAAAGTTCAAAGTCCAGCCATAAAACCATAAACTAGGAAACTGGCAGGCTTCCAGGCTGCTCCGGGCAGCATGAGCACATACCTTTATCAATCAAACTTGACGCGCAGAGCAGATAACGCCGATCCGTTCCTCTGTTCCTCTGCCGGCATTCCTCAGTTTGATTTACGTCTTTCTGGGCCCGGAACCAAAATGTTGATATAGCAGAGTCCTTTTGCACAACGGAATGATGAATAGTACGTGCCACATGCTTTAAGTTGCTTTATTTACAGTTCATTGTAGAGAAATTACAAACTAGCATCTTGCCTCTGCGGGAGCAGAGAAGCAACCGTCCTTCTCCTCGGACTAACGAACAAGAGAACAGAGAGAAACAGGAAACTAGTGTACGTCACATCCAGCTTCCCATTCCCGTGGGAAAACCCAACAGTACTCTGACTGTGGAATGTAAACATTGTCTTGTGACAAGCACTTTGCTGCACAGTGAAGAGAGCAGAAACCAACAATAAGAACATTGAAAACCTGAATATGCTATGACAGTAAGGTATTTTCCTCCTGTGCTGAGCAGTGGGGGTTAGTTACCATATTGTCTCCCGCATACCACTGGGCATGCTGGCTGAGGCTGATGGGAGCTGGAGTCCAACAAGACATGGAGAGCTACAGGTTCCCCATCCCTGTACTACAAGTGGGAATGAGCCTCATGCGTCTCCCCCAGAAGAGGGATTCTGGCAGAGTTTACTTGACTGATGGTGCTCATTTCCATCAGAAAAACTTTAATTAGGTTTTCAAGGGCATAACTGCACTAGATGCAGCAAATGCATCATTGGAGCGCTCAGTATTTCTTCCTTTTTTTGGTTAAAAGCAACCACAGAGGACCTGTGATTCTGTTTGGAGCAGCAGCCCTGGGGGAGTGGGTTAACCCTTTACCTATCAAGGCAAATACAGTGGTACCTCGGTTTAAGAACAGCCTTGTCGACGAACTATTAAGTTTACGAAGTCCGCAAAACTGGAATCCAAACAGTGGAAGTGCGTCTCGGTTTTAGAACGGATTCGGTTTCAGAATGGACTTCAGGAATGGATTAAGTTCGTAAACCGAGGTACCACTGTAACTGCCTTCAAAGGGAGAAAAGACTGCTTTCAAAGACTGAGAAAATTAAATGGGAAAATTAAACCCTCTCCTCCACAAGCATGTTCTCAGCAGAAAACAACATGATGTGTGATGGGGAGTCCATTCGCTCTTAATCATAACATGAAATACAAATACAAGATTTGCTCAAAAGTTTTTTTCTAAGGTCTTCACAGAAGGCAAAGACTAAATATTAACTTCTTAGCTATCTTTGAAAAACAAATGACAATAAAAGAGGGTACGTAAGTGAAAAACGTGGTTCATCAACATTTCTTTGCCAATAAAAATCAACATGAACTTTATGTCCATATTAACTGGGGGGGGGGGAGCAGTCTCATACTATAGATATATATGAATTCCAAATCAGTAAAATAAAGTTTCTTTTCTAAAGGAAGATACAATGTACACATATAAAAAATCAACATGGACAGACTGATGACACACCTGCTACAGACGCAGAAGCAGGAGTGATTGGTTGATTTTTACCAGATTCAAAAACGATTTCTTCTGAGATGGTCTGCATATCCTCAAAAGGTTTAACAACTTGATTGATAAAATAAAGAAAAGTCAAGATGAATCAATAGCAGGAATGCACATTCTATTCTTTATTAAAATACAGGGATTTCTGAGAGTATTTTGAATAATTTGGCCTTAGGAGAGCAAGTGAATTACCTGGAGATTAATTTAAGATAAAAAGAAATTAAAGATAAATTTAAAGGTACCTGGTTGGATCCAGAGGAGTCCCTTCACGGACTGTCAGTTCAACAGATCTGCCTACTCATTTGCCAATTCTTCCTCCACCCTACACAGGGTTGGCTAACCTGTAGGGCATGTTTGGCTTCCCAAGCAGTTTTTGGTGTTCCTCAATTTATTTTATTAAAAGGCAATGCTGAGAAACTTTTCAAAAATTATTTTTCGCCAGCAGGGGGCGCTGTTGAACACCACACCTAATAATAGGTTGAACCCCCATCCTCAGATCTCATAAGCAAGGAGGCGACATTATAGCGCTACATTTTATTTTTCCAAAGGGCCCTTCTCTCTCTGGTATGGTGCCCTTATTAGAATGTTTCAGAGATTCTTGGAAAACAGGAAGAAACTTGGCTGCTGTGACAACAGGATGCTGGACTAGATGTGGTCTGATCCAGCAGGTTAGTCTTGCATTCCTGAGTTCCTCTTTCCTCTCCTTCTAACAATGGCACCACAGATTTGTGCATGCACTGACATCTGGTCCAAACACTCAATGTGGCCAATCTTCAAAAAAGGTTAGTCCCCTGCAGCACCTCCCACACTATTCTCCAACACCCAGAGCAAATTTTTAGTCATCCCAGGAGACTTCAGGAAAAGTGGAACCCACCCAGAATGAACACATTTGAAAAACAAACAAACAAACAGTTCATAGAAACAGACTGAAAGGAAGCACACCTGTTACAGACGCAGAAGCAGCGGTGATTGTTTGATTTTTATCAGGTTCAGAAACTATTTCATCTGAGACCGTTTGTACATCTTGATGTGATTTATTAACTTGATTGGTAAGAAAAAAGTAAAATCAAGATCAATCAACAGAAAGGCAAAACAAAACATTCTGTTACTTATTGAAGGAGGGTTATTTCTGGTGGAAGGACTTGGTCTGAAGAGGACAAATTTCATACACAATGCTTAACACTGCAGAAATTATTGATTGCTATTTCTTTCACAGTTCTTAGGCTGTAATCCTAAATACACCCAGAACTCACACTGAACTCAATGTGACTTAGTTATGAGTAGACATGCAAAGGATTGTGCTGCTAGGAGATAATCCAATATAAATTAACTTAGAGGAAAGGAATTTAGCTGCAAAAGCTAAAAAACCAACAACAACATAACAATTTCCTGCAGGTTATTTTACCAGGATCTGTATTTGTAGAGGCATCTTGAAGATCTGAAATTCTTTTTCTTACAGAAGCTAAGTAATGTAGTCCTGCTGAAGAAATAACTGCCTCTGGGTCTAAGAGGGAGGAATACATAATTACTATCCACATCAAAATTAGTAGGGGAAGAAAACTATTTCAATAGTTTTTGCTAATTTCATTGTCTCAGCTGTACAATTAAAAATGAAGAAAACCTAAAATTATATTTAATAAAGATTAGAGAAACATTTTTGCATATGTAGGTACGTTAGGTGAATCCTGCTCTTATATCCTGCTCTTATATCCATTATAAATATAATCACAATTCTACAGATAGGAAACTGATGCCAGAAAATAGTGATTTATTTCAAAATGAATCCACAAAAGCAGTGAATGCATGTAAAGTTATGACTGACAATTCATTCCACAAGTTCTTTGTATCTACTAGATCATGCTAAATATCACTGTCGTTCAAGATAAATACCACGGATTGTGTTCCATCTTCTATTCAGAGCAGACCAATAGAAATTAACGGGTATGACTAAATACATTCATTTCAGTGGATCTACTCCAAGTAGGACTTAGTTGGATACAACCTCATATTTCAATAGAATGGACAGGTCATAACTGGATCTTCCATTTTTAACAGTTTTGTTGAAATACTCACTCAGTAAGGACCCACCATCATTGAGGTCATAGCTGAATTCTGTTTGATTATCCTGGCAGAAGAATAAATATGATTAAATTCATATAGGTTCAACTTCTGCTAACATATTTCAAGATACTAATATTATTTCAATACAGGATGTTTAAATAAGAAACAGATAAGTGTGCAACTCCTTTTAATTAAGAGATCATACATGGTTTTCTATAACTTTCTTACAAATTATTATTTTAAATTTGATTTGCTTCTGTGATTCCCATCATCGCTTTAAAATATACCTAGGAAGCATGTGAGGGAGGGAAATTAAATAGGTTTTGTTCTGATTAGTCCATCCTGTCTGGAAGATCTACTAGATACACAACTGAAAAATTATGTATGTTAACATTGCTTACTTCATAGAATAAGTCTTATAATCGTTCTGCCAGAGTATAATAATAATAATTTTATTATTTATACCCTGACCATCTGGCTGGGTTTCCCAGCTGAGCCTTCCCTTTTTCTTTCTCCAGAGTTAACTTTAACAAGTCAGCATCCAAGTTTGTCTTTGCCTCCTACTCAGAATAGGCAGGAACATGTGGGGCTACCTTTGAAGGTGACTCAGAAACTACAACTAATCCAGAATGCGGCAGCTGGACTGGTGACTGGGAGTGGCTGCCGAGACCACATAACACCGGTCCTGAAAGACCTACATTGGCTCCCAGTATGTTTCCAAGCACAATTCAAAGTGTTGGTGCTGACCTTTAAAGCCCTAAACGGCCTCGGTCCAGTACACCTGAAGGAGCGTCTCCACCCCCATCGTTCAGCCCGGACACCGAGGTCCAGCTCCGAGGGCCTTCTGGCAGTTCCCTCCCTGCGAGAATTAAGGTTACAGGGAACCAGGCATAGGACCTTCTTGGTAGTGGCACCTGCCCTGTGGAACGCCCTCCCATCAGATGTCAAGGAAATAAACAACTATCTGACTTTTAGAAGACATCTGAAGGCAGCCCTGCTTAGGGAAGTTTTTAATGTTTGATTGTGTTTTTAATATTCTGTTGGGAGCTGCCCAGAGTGGCTGGGGAAACCCAGCCAGATAGGCAGGGTATAAATAATAATAATTATTATTATTATTATTATTATTATTATTATTATTAATTTCTTTGCTCTGGAAGCGCTACCCTTGGTTCCTTTTCTGCCCTGCCCAGGATCAGACCTATTATCATATCAGTGTCATTTCTGCTCAGCATTTAGATGCTCTTTTCTCACTATGAGACTCTATACTAAATCTGTATAGTTTTTTGTGTTGTTGTTGTTAACCTTTTCACTGGCTGCACCTATCTCTTGTTCTCCCTTCCTCTGCTCCAGAGCTGTTATTGGCATGACAATGTCACACGAAACCTAAGGAAAAGAAATGCAGACATGTTCACATGGGTGGTAGCTTAAAGGTAAAGGTACCCCTGCCCGTACGGGCCAGTCTTGACAGACTCTGGGGTTGTGCGCCCATCTCACTCAAGAGGCCAGGGGCCAGCGCTGTCCAGAGACACTTCCGGGTCACGTGGCCAGCGTGACATCGCTGCTCTGGCGAGCCTGCACCAGCGCAGCACACGGAAACGCCGTTTACCTTCCCGCTATAAAGCGGTACCTATTTATCTACTTGCACCCGGGGGTGCTTTCGAACTGCTAGGTTGGCAGGCGCTGGGACCGAACAACGGGAGCGCACCCCGCCGCAGGGATTCGAACCGCCGACCTTTCGATCGGCAAGTCCTAGGCGCTGAGGCTTTTACCCACAGCGCCACCCGCGTCCCACCGGGGTGGTAGCTTAGGTAGACCTATTTACTGAGCAATTGTGCTGATTTGTTAGCAGGGAGGTTATATGACAATAAGCTTTGGACTTGATTTCCTCACAGGGTCTTCAAGTTAGTAATTCATTCAGCCCACACTTTTCAGTGAATTTTCTCGTTACTTCCCTAACCACAAAAAGTCTTTCCTGTAGCACCTTAAAGACCAACTAAGTTAGTTCTTGGTATAAGCTTTCGTGTGCATGCACACTTCTTCAGATACACATCTGAAGATGTGTATCTTAAGAAGTGTGCATGCACACGAAAGCTTATACCAAGAACTAACTTAGTTGGTCTTTAAGGTGCTACAGGAAGGAATTTTTTTATTTTGACTATGGCAGACCAACACGGCTACCCATCTGTCACAAAAAGTCTGTTGCCTTTTCATAGTGGATTTGTTGCACTAGGGCAAAAGAGCACTTCAATTCTGCAAATCTAAATCTCCCACTATGTGTTTGAATCCCCCTTGCTGAATACCAACAGCTTGGAAGTGCTCATTAAAGCAAATAATACAGTCAACAATATAATTACGAGTCAGAATTGCTGTATCACTGTACCTTTGCTTGCTCTACAATATCAGCTGAAACAATGGAGCCATCTTGTTGAAAAGTCACAGTTGCTTTCTTCCTTTCTTGCTTCTCTTTGATCTGTTTCTTGACACGCCTCCTCTGCCTATTTTTACATTAGCATTTTAACAACATTCTGATAATTCTCTCCTTGTATTTAGGCAAATTGCAAAGTCCATCAACTGAGCAACCTAGGGATGGCACTAGTGTCAAGGGACTCGCAGAAAATACAAATACCACCTGGCAAGCCTCTTTATATGTCCAGGTGTTCCCTGAGAATGGACTCATCTGAAAACAGCAGCAGGCAGCTGGGAAGTGGCTGTTTTATTTACTTTTACTGCTTAATACCACAGTACAACAGAGATACAGGAGAGATACAAAAGGAGGTTCCCATAGGGTTGCAGAGTGCAGTGTCCCAGGGAATTGTGGGAGATTTTTGAAAGATGGTTTCCCAAATCCAACGGACTGGTGTGAGGAGGGCCAAGGCATGTGCCTGTGCTGGTAGATCCTGCTGGGATGCTGGGGCCCTGGCAGTTGCCTGAGGGTACCAAATTGTTGGGGCAGGGTACTACACATGACAACATGAGCGTGAGAAGACCTCCACTTCATTCAAGACCAGAACAAATAATTAATTTTGTGTCTCAAGAGCATGTTTAAAAGAAGGAAGCAAAAATGGGCAAGTTATACACACTCAAATGACCATGACACTGGACCACAAGACCCTGCCTGCCTCTCCACGTGGTATTTCGCACAGTGAATTATGCCTATGGAGGTTTCAGTATTTGATAGAATTACCGTGAGTAGTTCCTCTCCAGGCTCATTAGGGATCAGAGGCAACTCCCACACTTCTTAAAAGAAGCAGGGAACTTGTGGGGCTAAAGCCGTCTTCTTTAAAACAAAACATGTAAAATAACAAAAGAAACAAGAATGGTTTCAGCTTGGTGGGCTGAAAGGAACAAGAGACAGCAAACCAGAGTTTATGAAGTTTCTGTGGATCCTAATCCAGACTAAAGTCAGCTTGCTATCTTGCCTCTGATTTGGCAGAAGAAACCACTGTTTCTGAACCAGTACAACTAGAAGGGATAAATTATATTTGTTTTGTAATTTATTATCAGCCCATAGTTACTTAGTTTTCTTACATTAAGTTCACCCAAACTGATATGATCACATTTAGATAGATTGGTATGATCAGTACTATTTGTTCTTACCTTTTTTTATTATTCATATCTTGTCTCACTTCACGCGGTTTAAAGTTAGCTTTTAGTAACTGAATCTTTTCAGGATGGTCTTTAACCCCAATGTGGGGGACTTGGACAACCTGGCGGCTTTGCTCAAATGCAATGAGAGTTTGAAGTGGGATGAGTTTTGGTGTTTGAAACTGTTTAGGAAAGAAAGCAGGATTTGATAATTATGTGAATAATGTATTTTTCCCAAATTGGATGATGACTTTGAAAAGCAAAAGAGGTCAGACTCTGATAATACTGAAAGACATTCAAATCACACTAATGTAAATGGAAACAACAATCAAAGGAAGCAGTAATGTTTATTAAGATGTACTTAATTCTTATGCACATCTTTTAAAGCAGAGATGGAGATCTGTGCCCCTCCAGGTGTTGCTGGATTCCAGCTCTCATCAGCCACAGCCATCATGGTCACTGCTCAAGGATAATGGGAGTCAAAGTCAGCGACATCTGGAGGGCCACCAATTCCCCATCCCTGTTTTAAAGGAAAGGTTAAATTATTTAATTAAAATATTTGTTATTTCTTAAGTCGATATCCTCCAAAGGATGCCCAGCAGCAAACAGTTCAGTAATAAAAATACAAATGAAAATAAAAAAACATAACATCTAAAAACAACAAAACATATAAAACATCTGAAGCAAATTTCAGAGTGGATATAACCAAATCATGTGTCTAGACAGGCTGACCGAAACAGAAAAACTTTCAAAAGATATCTTTATGCATGCTTATATAGACTCAATTACCTTGGTGAGTGGAGGTAAATTAGTGTAAAGCAATGGCATTCCTGTCTGCGAAAAGGGGTCTATGGAATCAAAGTTCTTTTCTGAAAGTTTCGCAGGTGGCATAGCAGATGGATGCTTGTATTGCGAGTAGGGCTTCAGATAAAGCAAAGGAATCTGTGCAAAATTTTGGTAAGTTTTATGCAAGGGAATCCCATTGTCAACCAGTGGCTTCTCCGCCTTTAAATGTGCATGAAGGTGTTGTGAAGGCGCCATATTTTCTTTTTTCTCATATTCATCCAAATTAACATGGTTGGAACGACCCTTATTTACAGCTTCTGACCAATGGCCTGCCTGATCATAGTTGTTCAAATTTAGGTGTTCTGTTGTTCCTTTGTACTCTGGCATCTGTACACCTTGAGGACTCTTCACCAGAGGAGGAGGTACACCCCAGGCTTCTCTTTGTTTTGGGAATGGTCCATTGAAAACTTTTGGGGTTTTTATTGGGCAGATATTGAGCGGCTGGAACTGAAAGTCAGGTTTAAGTTTAAGCAAAGGAAGCCCACTTGCATTATTTAAGGGTTTTGAAACTGGAATAAGCTTAGGTATCTTCTCAGCATTTAGGGAAACTGATAATAAAGGTAATGGTCTGGCTGGAACCTGATGAAGCAAGTTTTGAAATTGTGGAATCTGGCTTGTTCCATTGGTCTGGCCCTCTGGTAAGCTTGAAGAATCACTGATGTGCAGTGGATTCTAAAGGAGAGAAAAATATACTGTCACAAGGTGAACAGACATTGACTTAATGTAATAGATGAGACCCTAAATGAATTATAAATTTACATTTAAAAGTGCAACTCTCTACTTACTGAAGTATCTCCATTATGACTTTGATAATGCAAGCTGTTTTTCTCCTGGGAATTGGTGTTTTTCTTAGTGACATCACTACTGTTTTCTAGAGTTGTCATCTCTTTTACTGGTAAGTCATAGGTTACAAGTTTTGGAGGAATCCTATTGACATCAGTGCCGCCAGTGTTTGAAGCCTGGTTTCTTCCCAACTGAAAGGACTGTGACTGCTGCATCTGCTGTGACATATTTGGCAAGTTGGCAAATGATGATCCTACTACTTGCATGAGGCTCATAAAGTTGATCTGCTGCAGCTAGAATATAAACCGAAATCATGACTAAAAAAACCCACGACTTCATAATATTCTTATTCTACTGCACTGACTCAGCAAAGTGAGGTTATCTAGGAATGCAAAAGTGTCTATATTTTAGTGAAATAATACTAGCTGAATAATACCAAGCATTCTGCTCAGGAACATCATATTTCACAAGCACAGTTTTGTCCTGCGCAATTATTGCAAGTACTTTATTGTAGATGCAGAATTTTCACCAATATATAATAAATGAAACAGTACACAGTCTTGCTCAACGGATCATCTCAAGTCACATCAGACTCCCACACTGCTCAGAAACGCCTCCTTCATGTGCATAGTTAAACCTCAGTTGTCAAACGCAATCCGTTCCGGATGCCCGTTCAGCTTCCAAAACATTCAACAACTGAGGCGCCACTTCCGATTGGTTGCAAGAGCTTCTTGCACTCAAGCGGAAGCCCCATCGGATGTTCAGCTTCTGAAAAACGTTCGAAAACCAGAGCATTTACTTCCGGGCTTTTGGCGTTCAGGAGCCGAAACATTCCAAAACCTCAGGAGCCGAGGTTTGACTGTACTTAAAGTGTGGAGTGTACCCATTCGCCCCACTCCCAAGTGGGCTGCCACCAGCTCTAACCCAACCTCTTAACATTCAGCAGAGCATTGGAAAGAAGTTCCTATGTGCATAAAGCTGAAAGTGCCTACAGGGAACCCTGATCCCATAGGATTCATGCAAAAAAGCACAGGCAAGTATTGCAAGGACAGTAGCCACAGTCCCCCTCCCTGCATCAAACAAATATGTGGGGAGGCGAATATTTGAACCCCCATCTGTGTCTGTCCCAGAAGCTGCCTGAGTACCATATGTAACCCCCTTTGAGGAACAACATGATGAATTAGTGAAATGTACACAAACAAACAAGGAACTTCTTCTGCTATAAGTGTTTCAGACATGTCTCCCAGAAAAATTCTAGCAGGCTCTGGAGCACTTTTTCATAATGAATATTTTTTACCTGAACCAATTTAAACATTTCATCTTGCATCATTTGCCTAACAGCATCTGAAACGTTTGGTGGTTGTTCCGTCGGTAAAGTAGTGTTAACTTCTTCGTTCTTTGGAACAAGAGGACTACTTGGAAGAACACTTGACACTGCAGTGAAAGAAGCCTGTTCATCTGAGACCGCAAGCTGTACGCTGCAAAAGCAGAGGGGAAATATACCTGAGACAAACTAACTTGTAAAATACCTAGATTCTGATCACTTCACATAAATACTCCTAATCTGATATAGTGTTTGCCCCCAAATCTTTCTACTGCTGGAGACAGTAACTATGGCCATTTATAGGAATATAAAGATGTGGCTAAGAGTTTTGTTTTGTCTGACAGCTTGTCATTTGCATACTTAACACAGTAGACTAGAAAATATTTTTAGTGATTTTTCTCATTAACAATTAGAAATGTGCTTATAAATATACAATACCATGCTGTCTTTTATAGGCTCAAAATGGCCAATAGCTTTTTCTTTAAAGCATATTATCTACAAAATTGCTACTTTAATCAACCACTGTGAAAAAGAAAAAGTAGGCTGTACTTAAGATACTTGATCCTTAATGCTGGTAAGACATGAGATGTTAAATGAATATTGACACAAGGAAATGGAGTTCAATTTGGAATTTAGTATTAGTAGTACTTCTAGAATACCTAGCAGTTCCTTAAACATCTACCAACCTAAAATCAAGCAGATAGTTCCTGTTTAGAATGTGTGGACTGGTAGACTCAATCCCCTGCCTTGAGTGCCACTGACATTGAAAAGCAGGTTATCTGACTGAACCCTTATGAATCCAGGCTCAAAAGTAAACTGAACTGCTCAGCCATTACCTGTATGCAGTATCAGACAATGGGTTGCAAAACTTATGAAGCAGCCAACGTATCTTTAATTATAACTTCAACTTTTCACATGAAATGGCCAAAAGTGTTATTAGAGATTAAGGTGACAGATGACCTTATGCTATGCCTAATATTTAAAAAGAGCTTCTTAGTTTCTTTTACCTAGTAGTTTCTGACTTCATTTCAGGGCAAAATGAGTATGGAGTGTTATTGGGAGTTGTCTCGCATTTTGCATGGTAAATACTGTAGAGAGAAAAAATATATCAGGATTTTTTCATCACATTAGGTATCTTGATTTGAATGCATGTCAATTATTTTAAGAGAAGTTATACTTCTTTATTCCTTTGATCCTACTTAAAACACAAGCGGCCAATTCAGAGGGTGCTTGCTGGCCCCACATATTCAAGTGGCGGTGGAATGTCTGAATTATGTCATATACTCATAAAAGCTGGCCTGCTTTGTTGGATCAAATGAAGTAGTTCTGTTCAGACTAGTGCCACTGAATTTCTCCTCCATCTTTTCCCTCTGTGACCTCCCTAATTCTCTTCTAGGTTGCCACCCACTCCACTGCCAAAGCTCTGAAGACAATTTTGGGAGAGACACAGGGAGAGGAAGTTCTGTTGGCAGAGCGGAAGTCCTTGCACAAGCAGAAGGACTGCAACTTTCACCGCAACATCTGAGGAAAAGTGACACAATATGGTGTCCCAGGAAATAGAATTACTGAAAGTTCTAATAAAATCAGAGGAAGCGGAAGAGGAGGGAAGGGAATCTCCACGAGATACAGTTATTTGTACAAATTAACTGGATTTTTTTGGACTGGGGCCGTTGCAAACAAGGAAGTGACCAATGGCCAAGATACCAAAGCAAAAAGGCTTTTGAGCACCCTTCCAATAATTTTTGTGCTAGGTTGTGTTTTCAAAAAAGTTTAGTTTAGATTCATGTAAATCTGCAGGAGTCTGATAAAACTAAACTGCTCTTTTAAGTAGTACATCCTTTTCTTTGATGATGAATTTAATGTCAGGTATCTAAACTTCCCTTAAACTAGAATAGAGTTAAAGCACAATTTTATTTTATTTTAAATTAAGGATATGATTTCTCTCACTTATCCAGCTTGGTAAATTTTTCCTCCAATGTTTCCGTCAATGGATCTTCTTGTGGATATTCAACATCTGATACAGACGGCTGCTGTAATTAAAAAAAAAAAAAGGCTTTTAAGTGCATTTGAGCATGGCAGCATGTAATTGCCTTACAGAAACATCTTATTTAAATCTATACAGTCCAATGGTGACTGCTTGGATCCTTACGGCTTCCACTGATGAGTCCCCAGCACTAGAAATGTGTCTGGTTTTCTTTGTTACTAGTGGTGGGGAAATTCTTAAGACCTGCTTCAAGACCCAGAAGGAGCAGAAAAAGATGGTGGGGGTGG
The DNA here is from genome assembly GCF_965113315.1 of Podarcis vaucheri. NCBI lineage: Eukaryota > Metazoa > Chordata > Lepidosauria > Squamata > Lacertidae > Podarcis > Podarcis vaucheri. The sequence continues at coordinate 18,451,669 of NC_138749.1, forward strand.
AGTGGGAAAAGGAGGAGCTGCTGAGGTAAAAAATGAGCTTTTTGGTTTTATACGATTAAATGGAAAATATCCAGGTAAAACTCAGGAGAGAGAGAGAGAAAACAGAAGGTAAGATGAAGATCCCAAGGAGGATGTGCTCTGAGCTGACACAGGACACAGACTGAGCCTCAACAGGCAGAAAAAGAGCAAAGACTTTGAAGTTTAGGTATTATTTGTTTGCAAGCTTTAGGGCATGCAATGCAACCTGCTTAGAGACCTCTGGCAACCATAAGAGAATGTGCACGTTCAAGTGAATATATTTTACTCATTGCTGTGGTAACTTGCCTCTTTCTTTCGTTGTACCGATTTAATGCTGACAGAAATGGTAGGGCTCTTTGAAACTGCAAATGGATCTTCATGCTCTTTAAAATAAAAGGCACATAAAGAGAAACTAAATCACTATGGGAACAATCCAGTCTATTGCCATCCCTTCCCAGCTGTAAACACCCCTGCTCCATGCAGATTATCAACGGATTATCCCTTAAAAGTGTGTATATTTCAAGGCCAGTGGGACCTGCTACAAAATATCCTAAGAAGAGTACTCTTCTTAGGCCTGGAGCAGGAACCTGGTAGTACTGTTTTGGCTGCTTGTGGGACAGGGTGTTTCAGGAGTGGGGAAGGAATAAAGAGCACTTCCTATTTTCCTTCCAGCTCTCCCAAGCCTTCCCCTCAAACCTACTGTACAGTGATATACTGGGAGCAGGGGCATATCGTTCTGAAAAAGACACTAACCCCCCACTACCATTTACTAGAAACTGCCAAGGGCTTCCTCTGCCCTTTATTTTCCTTCACTCCACTTCCTTTTAACTGACATATGAACAATATGTGCCTCCAATTGCTCTCAGCCACGTTTTATATTTTCATAATGGTTGCAGGGACCTCCTGAAAGTGCTGTGAGAGCCACTATTTGTAAGCAACTGGCTTAGGCTTTAACTATAGATAAAAAGCATAGCTAGAGGCTGAATATTAGAGTATGAATTCTGGAGAAACAGTAGGCTTTTGTGTTATTCTAGCAGTTTTACTAGTTTAAGCAGATATATAGGTCTTTGTTACAGGAAGGCATTGTATTAAAATTTGTGTAAAATAGCAACGTAATATTATGTATGTGGATATCTGTAGAATTAAAAGGTAAAGGACCCCTGACAGTTCAGTTGCGAACGACTCTGGGGTTGCGGCGCTCATCTCGCTTTACTGGCCGAGGGGGCCGATGTTTGTCCACAGACAGTTTTTCGGGGTCATGTGGCCAGTATGACTAAGCCGCTTCTGGCAAAACCAGAACAGTGCACGGAAACGCCGTTTACCTTCCCGCTGGAGTGGTACCTATTTATCTACTTGCACTTTGACATGCTTTTGAACTGCTAGGTTGACAGGAGCTGGGACAGAGCAACGGAGCTCACCCCGTTGTGGGGATTTGAACCGCCGACCTTTCAATCGGCAAGTCCAAGAAGGCTCAGTGGTTTAGACCACAGCGCCACCTGCATTAAAAAGAAAGAATTATTTTAATTAATTCAAATTTAACTAACCTTCATTTTCAGATGTCACATCTTCATTTGATATGTATCCCCCTATTTCTTCTGTCAGAAGTTTGACACGATTTCCTTCTTCAATCTCCACACCACGTGTCAAAGGATGATCCTTGAAATTAATTTCTTTCTTCTCAGACTGCTTTTCATGTAAGGTCCTATACATGGGAAAAGATTGCAAGAACTGAAGACTTCAGACTGTAGACAGCCTTTCTTAGCATCATGCTCCAGCTCCTGACATTCTAAGCTCTTACATGAGTCTGAACAATTATTACCCTGAAAGACTTTCAAAAGGTTCGCCAAAGGCATGTCCATCTTGGATACCAACTGGAGTCCCAACTGATGGAGAATAGCCTGTATCCACACTGATGTCTTTCTCTAGTTTGGTTCTAATAGCTGAAGTACTTGCATACTGTTTGTGTCGTTTCTAAACACAAAACAAAACAGAACACACATATAATTTCTATGTAAATACATGACTAGCAATAATGTTTCATCACCAGCAATGCCCCACAATCTCTCTCTATATATTAATGCCTTTATCTAGCAATGAAGATCTGCCTGCCTAAGGAGAATGGTGAGCATGCAACCAATTTGGATCCACAGAACTGGATGTGGACTTCTGATATAGATTCCCCTCTGTGGCATTAACAGTGGAGTACAACTTGCTATATGCTACTAGATCTAGATAGAGTTTGAAGTTGATGTCCCTCCCATGCCAAATTTGTTCCTGCGAGCATCTTAAGCGTATCAAACTTGTTCTTTATACAAGGCTTTGCTCTACTTAATTATTATTAAACTTCTCAAATTACATGCAAAGCAATGAGTTCAATGCCAAATTGTTCATATAGTATGGTACAGTGGTGCCTCGCAAGACAAAATTAATCCGTTCCGCGAGTCTCTTCGTCTTGCAGTTTTTTCGTCTTGCGAAGCACGGCTATTCGGCTTAGCGGCTATTAACGGCTTAGCGGTTTTAAGAAAAAGGAAACAAACTCGCAAGACGTTTCGTCTTGCGAAGCAAGCCCATAGGGAAATTCGTGTTGCGGAACGACTCAAAAAACGGAAAGCTCTTTCGTCTTGCGTGTTTTTCGTCTTGCGCGTTTTTCGTCTTGCGAGGTACCACTGTATTTAGATACATTAGAAATATTACATGTCAAAACTTTAATTACATAAATACCATAGCCCTAGTATTTCTCACTCAGGTCTTCAAGGCAGTCAAAGTGCATCACAGAAAGAACTTGTATGTTTATGGAATGTCTGTGATCTCCTAGCAACGGCACTATAGGCAGTTACTTCACATTCTAAACACTCAGCCAGCATAAAAGCATGTTATACAATCAACAACAAAGAAAGTATGACAGCATTTGCTGTAAGCATTTTGAATTATATTTCAACACTGAGGAAGACCTATCTACAGTGCATTCACCTAAAATATGTCTCTCATGAAATATGTGATTATCCACTTTGTCTCCTAAAGATACAGCTGAACATTATAGTATTTTCATGTTCCCTGTTGGTGACGCTGCTTTCCTTTTTTATAAACAATTCTAGAATCCTAGAATTAATAGTTAGTCCAACCTCCTGCAATGCAGGAATCTCAACTACAGCATCCATGAGAGATGACCACACAACCTCTGCTTCAAAACATCCAAGGAAGGAGAGTCCATCACCTTCCGAAGGGGGTCCTGTTCCACTTTCTAATGGCTCTTACTGTCAGAAAGTTCTTTCTGATGTTCAGTCAGCATGTGTTGCCTTGTGCTACTCTCTCAAGATGGAACAGGGCTTAATACATGCAACTGGGAACATACAAGAACACTGTACAGACAGCTTAGCACATCATAATTTTCTACCACTCCTGGGGGGTGGGGAATTGTACCCATATTTCCAACACATCGCAAGAACTGTGTGCACTAGTTGCTCCAAGTGGTTGCCGACTGGACAATTAGAAGTCAGCTCATTGTGGGATCTGGTAGGAGTGTGGATTCTGAAAATGACCCATGTCCGATTCGTACATCAGTCTAGGAAATGCAAGTCTGATGAGTCTGCTTCATGAGTCACATTTTCTAAATTCATCCCCCACCCCGACACAGAAATGAGTCCAACTGAGTTCACTGTTGTTTACTCCCAAGAAAGTGTGAACAAATAATAAATTAAAGCCCCCCAACTACACTACAGCTTAGAAAGTGTTTCCCCCCCTTAATACATACAAAAAGTTGGAGAGAAGTCTGAGTGACTGTATACATTGTTGCTCACAATGGATATTATTAATGAGATTCTTACATTTGGGAGATTCTTACATTTGGGAGAAGTTACATTTAAAATAAAATAGAGTGCGCAAATATTTCCAAGGCAAGTATTTGGAGCTAGGAAATGTCCACTCTAAATTTGTGGTCTTTCTGTATCCAGATTTTATTTGTACACTGATGCATATTAGCTAGCAACCAAACCTGGTGGGTTTAATTTCTCTTACTTACCCAAAGATGGATGTTTTGATTTTGGGATTCATTGGAGAAATTTTGCTCTAAAAGCCACAACGATGTAAGTATGGCAGATGCAGTTGTTTTTACATGCATCATTGGCTGGCATTCCTGAAATGGCTCTGTGGAGATGGGATCATAAAGCAGCCTTCTATCAGACCATCTGATCATCCATTCAAGCAAGCGAGCTACGTTATTAAATTTAAAGTTCATGTCTGGAGTTGGTTCTGTTCTTTGTAGAATATCGGTTACCTGAACTGCTTTGTAGATATATCTATGAACAGGAGCTGTTTGGGGGGAAGAAGTTTGTTCAGACAAACGCTGAGTGAATACAGGCGCCAGAGTTTTTTCTTTACAGGAATCTCGTGCACCATAAATTGATTGCTGGCTTAGACCAAATAATCCTCTTCTTGCAGTGAGTCTCATCACTGAGTCACAAACAGAAGTCTCAAGCACAGTTGGTTTATTAGAAACCTTTTTCTTATCATCACACAAAGGATCCAGATTAGCAGCACTGGGATCAAAAACAGGAGCGTAGCAAGAACCAGCCATAAAAACTTGTTGGCCTTTATTTCTGATCTGTCGACGTTTCAGAGTTGTATGAACATCAAAAAGGAAAGAGTTGAGTTCATGTTCCCTAAGGAGTGTGGAAAAGCTCCTCAGAAAAGGAATCACAGAGTTTTTATGATTGATCAGATCTCTTTCAAGCATGTATGTTAAAAAGAGATCTAAAAACTTAACGTATTCGTCATCATCACGTTCAAATTCCCATTCACCGACTAGAGGCAAAACATGCTGATTGGTTAAGTCTTTGCAGTTCTCGTTTATAATACTTTTCCCTTCTACATTTAAGTCTTTTAGCTTTTCAGTACTTCTATCGTATCCAGTCAATTCTCCTGCACAGGTGGACACTTCTCTACAAGAAATCACAACAAACAGATTAGAAAGGGCAATCAACTAACAAATGACCTCTTTTTCTTGAAAAACACGAGGGCCACCAACCTGGTAGCCACAGGTTCTGCGTTAGAAATCCTTACACTATTATTAGAATACCAGATGAAAATAGTCCTGCACCAATTATAGTGGTACTTCAGGTTACAAATACCTCAGGTTACAAACACTTCGGGTTACAGACTCCACTAACCCAGAATTAGTACCTCGGGTTAAGAACTTTATCTCAGGCCAAGAACAGAAATTGCGCGCCAGCCGTGGCAGACCCCATTAGATAAAGTGGTAACTCAGATTAAGAACGGTTTAAGGTTAAGAACGGACCTCTGGAACGAATTAAGTTTGTAACTAGAGGTACCACTGTATAGCTATCAAACTAATGTCAACACCGTATGGAATCACAATTGTTAACTGAAACTGAAAGGATTATTAGTTATACCTTAATATGATCATTTCATAACATTTTTTAAATGTCTTTCTGGTAGGGAAACAACATTTTTCAATCAATGGAGGCTGACAGTAGACTCACACAATGTTGGGCAGGCTACAAATAAAATTAATAATAATAATAATAATAATAATAATAGTTACTACTACTACTCTGCTAAGTTTCCATGTAGTTCCCACACTGATGGAACTACAGAAGCAGAATTGCTTGTTACTATCCAATGCACCCCTACCTGGGAATACACTCCACTGAATACAGTGCAGCTTATTTCCAATTAACCATGTGGAGCAGTTACATTGGACTTTTCTCGACTGCCCAAGTATTAACTGGCTATGAAGGGCTGGAAGGTGAAATGAACTATATTCAGCAGTATCATAAACTCATACTTGTGATGTTCTTGCATCTGAGAAGAAATGTGCCTTCTTGTTTCTTCCATCAGCAAAGCTTCTGAGATTGAGTCTGCTGTTTCAGCATCACTATAAACCTGAGAGTTTCCCAGATCTGAAATTGTGCTTCTGCTTAGACTAGTTCCCAAAGAAAATCTATCATAGCAATAAGCTTCAGGATCTTGTGTCTCCTCTTCTGGTGGCTCCCAGATGCTTCTTTGATGGGGTCCTATGTTCCTTATCACACGCTTTAATGTTTTCATATTCACTTTGTGCGAAGCCTGTATTACAACAGACATTATTTCTTCATTGTTGGGACCTAATCAAAGAGACATGAGATTTGTTACTATGCTTTTTCTACAGAGACTACAGTATATGTAAACAAATACATACAAAATGCCTTTCAAATAACATATGACCCTTTGAACATTTCCACCCTTTGAACATTCCACCACTTTCCAAGGAAGGGGTGGTTTTTTGGTTTGCTTTGTGTTGTTGTTTTTTAAGAAAAATGCGGATAAGTTAGTTGTCCACTTTGTTTTCTTCATCACCACTAATGGTACCTTTGACTACGCAGTGTCTAAGTCGCTGGTGCAGAGCATTATATTTATCTCTTAATGGGACTCTTACATCATCAGGGTTTGGAAATGCTTTCACCAAAATTTCTGCCACCTGTACAAAAGAACAATGTCAAGATAATTTTAAGCTACTTAACATAGGTTCTGGAAGATCTACACACAACAACAAGCACAAAAAAGAAAATATTAATAAAGGAAGCTAAACTCTGTAATCCCCTATAATTTCTGATCTAGGTAATATTACCTTTTTGGTTGGTGGCAATTCTCCAGTAAGGCTTAAAATGATATCCTGTACAAGTTCTTCAACATTCATGAACCTAGCAAAAGGGAGCATTCGGCAAGCCCACTCCAACGCACTGAAAGAGTGTTCAACTATACAGGCGTCAAATTCAGTTGTCTTACATTCCTAAAGAAATAACACAAAGCAATAGGTGTAAAAGTCTCAAACTACCTGTGATGGCAGCAGACCTGTTTGTTTAAACCTCGGTATGTCCCAGTAACATATAAAATGTGGAATTGGGTTCAAGTCCCAACTTTAGGAGCAAAAAGGAGAGCACGGGTTAGGAAAACTAAACTCTCCCCCTCCACAAGCTTCCCTTCCTCCACATTTTCCCCCAGATGATACTCAACACTAGAAGCAAGTTCAACTGGAAGATACATGAACATGTTCTCTGTTTCTTTTGGGTCCTTGAGAGATGTGTGCAGCTTCTCACCTGGCAAGCCCCGGGTAAACAGAGGACATGTCTGAAGACTTGGAAACTGTCTTCAGTTCTGCTGCTTCTATGCCGCCCCCCCCCCCACTCAGAAAATTTAGAGGAAGGGCTATAGCTCAGGGGAATAACATCTACTTTGAATGCAGAAGGTGCTAGGTTCAATCCTCAGCATCTCCAGGTAGGATTGTAAGAGACTACTGACAATAGTGAGCTAGATGGACTACTGGTTTCACTCAGCGTAAGGCAACTTCCTAAGTATGCCTGAGAGTGCAGGCTATGGAAAGAGTTCAGCACTGCTACAAACTCTGCTTTGGCTTTTAAAACTGGACACATACACCTGTTTTACAAGTGAGTGGGGTGGATCTGGGCTAAAACTAAGACGTCTGCATTGTATCTATATTCTGAGTCTCAGTCCTGGCTGTTGCTTTTTTTTTAGCACAAACATGTCATTTATAAGATGGCCATTTAAGAGCAATGGAACTATGACAGTATAGTTGCCTATGATGTTAAAGTTCTATGCTATTAATCTTACCTTCTGATTTTCCAAATTCTCTCTTGCAGTTTGGTACCGTCTGCAACTGTCAGATAATCTTTCACGAACATGAAACATCCAACACAATGCGCATAGTTCTCTAAAGCATGCTGTCAGAGGAAGCCAGAGAGATAAAGTTTTGATCAAGAAAGAGAACAAGAATGTTGTAAAATAAATAGAAAGTATCAACATTTTCACTAAAAATCATTAACTTATAAGTGGCAGTATCTAAAAAAATGTTGGTCTTAAAAAATGATCTTTGCTCACAGACTCTTGTAGCAGCATGTTTTGTCAATAAGCTTCAATTGGAAATACTAATTTTTAAGTATATTCCCCATCCTATGGGCAAGTAATATTTGCTAGACTTTCCTGGGGGGGAAAGACAGGATTAGTACATAAAAGGGAAACAATGATTTGGGTGATAAAGTGGTCCATTGCACCTTCCAGGTTCTTAAATAAATCTGACCGCATTCCCAGATTTGGGGTAAATTAAAGTAGCCTACAAACTCCTATAGTTTATAATGGTGCATTCATGTTGGAATACAATTTTGTGTCAGGTGGCATTTCATCAGGGGAGAGGAAATCCAAATGTTTTTCTGCAAAATTCACATTGATCAGACTACATTCACTTTAGATGTCTGCAGGAAGCTTCATGAACTTCTGTTCAGCACTGTTTCATGACATAAAAGCTCCCAAAGAAAAAATGATTCTTTACGTATGGGGACTGAACTGGCTGTGCTTAGCAAGAGGTTCCTTCTAACTTTGATGAAGACACCCTTAAAGTACTTCTAGTAGACAGACCTGTCTACTGATTGAAAGTCAACATGAAAAGAACTGGAGCTGAAAATCTGACTCTTTGTTTTTATACTCTTTTCAACAACAGGTCAAATATTATATTTAGTACATCATTTTCAAGTCTTAGGAGAACAAAGGTAGCTTTCACAGTAAGTGATCAGTAAAATGACAAGGAGTTGGAACAAAGGGTCTTTGCTATTTTCTAGGCTCATTGGCTAGACTAGTAGACAAATACCTTCAGAACGCAGAGTGGGTGTTTCAAAAGGACCATTGTGAATAGGCATTGCCACTCCAACTTGACCTTTTACTCCGTTTCAACAATTTACAGCATCTGTGCACTTTTCTCTAGATACAAACCTATAGTTTTACATGAAACACTGTCAAGTCCATGATCACCAGAAGATGTAGGCCTTAAGAACACCGTATGACATTTAGAATAATTAAGCAAACTTTCTGGAAGAGCACTTAATGAGGGAAGAGCACCTTTCTTGCGAATCTGAAAGTGTGAAAAAAAGCAAAGGTTACAAGAGAACAATTTAGATAAACAAGTGTTCCTGAGAAGACAGAGGTGTTATGTGTCCCAAGTTCTCATTTCTGGGATGTCTGGACAGTGTTACATGTCCCTGAAGAAGCATTTTCATCTAGGTTACATGGATGCTGACTAGGCCAGAGACTTAAAGGATTACAAATCAACAGGTGGCTTTCTCTTTATGTTTGAAAATGGTATTGTTTACTGTAGCTTTTTCTTCCACAGTCAGAGTACATAGCTGCAACAGAGGCATGCAAAAAACTGGTCTGGACTGACCAACAGACTATGGACTTTGGGTTGTTTGGGGAGAAACCTGTCTGATTGATGGAGCACATCCAAAGCTATTCGAAATTATCTCAGAGCAAGAAGTTTCATGCAAGAACTAAACACATTATTAGGATGATATACCACTATGTGAGTCAGGTGATATAAGATGAACTTGTTGAATTGGCACACTGTCAAACCAAAGAAATGAAAGCCGACATTCTCACCAAGCCCCTACTAGGAGAGTTTCAAGAACTTTCTCGTCAAGATGCGATTCTGGGTGGTCCATTAATTTACATGCAATTGTTATATTTGCCTGGGAAGGGGTTTATGAGATAATCAGCCTCATATTACCAACTTGCTTACATTTAATTAGTGAATGAAGAGGTAATGCATGAAGAGTATGCTGTCCTGCCAGGATTAGTTAAGTCACTCCCCCATACCTTGGGAGGAAAAGTTATCAAGGTTTATCAAGCTTTTTGTTCCCCTATCATTCTACCATGTGAACTCTGACATGTAAATTGGTCTGGGCTGGTTGCTGCAAGCTTAGACTGCATGGCTTTCTACAAAACCATCTTTGTGTTTCTATGCAAATATTTTAGAAACATTCATCACTTTTGAATCTATTTTACTGCCTGTGTTTTCTGAATGCTATATGGAAAAGCACATGAATCTGACCTTTGAAGAAATTGCAAGTATAGTCATACCTCGGGTTGCGAACGCTGCGGTTTGCGTGTTTTTGGGTACGGACCGCGCCAAACCCGGAAATACCGGAACAGGTTACTTCTGGGTTTCAGTGCTCGTGCATGCGCAGAAGCACTGAATCACGTCACGCATGTGCGCAGAAGCACTGAATCGCGTCACGTGCGTGCACAGACACGTCGCTACAGGTTGCAAACGTGCCTCCTGCACGGATCACGTTTGCAACCCAAGGTTCCATTATAAGCCATATTTAACTTACCAAATGTGTGGTCTCTTTCTAAGCTAAGGAAAGAGAGGAACTTTGGAAACAACCTAGAAGGGGATATTTTAAAGGTCCAACAGTCTATAATTACATGCTTTACTTTGTTGCATATTTTATTTTTAAATCTTTGCTGGGGTTCTCACACCAAAGAGTTCTTGCCCCAAACCTGGATCTAGGCAACCAGGAATTCTCCTTTTTATAACATGTCCCCCCTTTCCAACCAAGATTCAAAGCCCCAAATATCTGAAAGTCTTGCCTCTCTCCCTACAGACCCTCTTGAGTGCCGAGATTGGCAGAGGGGGCCTACTTGGTACTTTCTCGACCCTCAGAGGCTTGAGGGCTGGCAGCCCAGGATAGGTCCCTAAGCTGTGGAACTCACTCCTCCCAGAGGTGCATCTGGCATTTCATTATACACCTCCCATCAAATGCTAAATCTGCGCCGCTTTACCCTGGCTATTGACACTTGAGGTGCATTTTATAGATCCCAACTTATATTTATTTCATAAAATTTATTCACCACGTAAAGTGGTTTACAAAAAGATAAAACAATAAAATCAATAAAAAATCACAACCATACTTAGCAGCTTACAAAAGTTAATTATCAGTTATAAGAAAAGTTTAAAGCAATTTCATCAGTATACCTTTTGCATTATTTTCCGTGCCCGTTTCAGCTGCACAATATACCACTGAGCAGCAGGGAAAGAACAGTGAGCTGCCCGAAAAAGGAGAAGAATTCGCTGAACAACTCCAGACACCTTCTGCCGACAAACTCTCTCCATTCTTAATACCAAATCGATGTGTTCTTCCTAAATATTGCAAAATTAAAAGGGAATAAAAGGTATGGCAATGAACAATGAAAATGACAAGTGCAATGCAGTTTATCCACTCAATTATCTCCACCCTAACCCTTTTTCTATATTTATGGCTGGAATTCTAAGAAAAACTTAATGGGCTCCCCCCCAAATCACCCCCCCCCCAAATGCAGGATGGTTTCAAAATCCAAAAGCAAAAGAAACATCTAATTCAGGTCAAGTGTGGACAAAATAGAAGAATCAAATGGCTTCCAAATATACTTACTTCACCATGAAATGATGGTTGAGGACAGTATAAGGGTGGTGCAGGAAGATATAAGCCATCAGGCACCAAACCACAAAACTTTCTGCTCAGGTCCTTGGCAGAGTCCACCAAAAGTTGAAATGTCTCTGACAGTATGTCTGTTTCTGCCATAACAGCTGCTTTCAGTATTTCTTCTATTGAGCTAAAAATTACATTTACATCTTCCTCTTCAATAGGATCTAAAGACAGACAGCAGAGGAAGTAATAAAGCAAATGCATTAATAACGCTTCCAATCAATGCTGAATAACACTGGGGGGATAGTGCTCTATGGGACCCTAAAACATAACCACCATGGGCTCAAAGAGCAGATTGCTAATACTAATCTCTGCTCCAGCAGGATACTGTGGTTAATGGTATCAAAAGCTCAGGTAGAAGAGACAGTCACACTCCTCCTGTCTCGTCTCTCTCCTGATGAATTCCTCAGGGCAACCAATGATGATTCAGTTCCAGATCTGAGCCTGAACCCAGAATGAAATGGATCTATTCTAGACAATTCGCTTCCTCTAGAAACATCTGTAGATAGATGCTCTACCATGACCCTCTCCACCACCTTATTTCACAATGGAGTGTTAGCATGTTGATGACAGCTGCTGCATTTCACTGGGTCCAGGGCTGGCTTTTCAATGAGTGGACAGAGTATTGCTTCTTTCAAGACTGTGGGCACCATGCCATCAATATATTGCCCAGGCCTACTGCTATCTTGCAAAGTTCTATATGCATGCATGAGGCAATCTCTGAGTATGTGCATGGTACATTGCACATACTCAGAGATTGCACATTGCTCACAGATTTACTATACTGCAACCTATTGAGGTGAAAAAACTTTACAAGTAGAGGCTACTTCATATAATTTTATTGGCTAGGCTAGAGCCTTTCTCCCATAAAGCTACGCGAGTCCCACATGAAGACTGACATACTACAGTCCAAACACAGATCTCCCATCTCAATGTGAATTGAATCATAGTTCATATAAAAAATGCAGAAGGGTGGAAAGGAATAACATGGACATGCAGAAACTCTGAATAGATAATTAAACAAATGGCATTCACATTAGCATCTCTGTCCTAGCATCTATGGTCATTCCCTGATCATGGAAAAGGATGGATATTTGCATGAAATCATAGCATTTCCACAAATGTGTTAAAAAACAACTTCAAGAAAATGAACTCAGATGTATAAATTGCACACCTGTGAACTGTTTGCATTTGGGGTCTCCTTCATTTGATGTTTCACTGTTGATTGGCTTGCCCAAAAAAGATTGTAATTTTTCTTGAAAGATTTGTGTTGGAGTCAAGTGCAATGGCATGCAGAATTCTACTTTTTGTGACCTGAGAGTGAATCAAGAAAAAGAGATTAATTTGTCTCTAACTGTTGCTTTCTGAATGACATATTTGTGCAGTCATATATGGGATCTATGGAAGTACTGTGACAATTCAAAAGGTTTGACAGGCACAGAGGACATCTATATTGTGTAATGATCTGAAGGGCTTTAGGACTAGTTCTTTCCCACTTGGTATTTTTGATACTTTCAAATGGTGGACACAGATACTTCATAATTGGTGACCAGAGGGCTAACGACTGCTTTGCTCAACTGATGTTACAATAAGGTTACCAGACATCCCTGTTTCCTGGGGACAGTCCTCGGATTTACAAATCAGTCCCCATACAAAATCCATTTCAGTTAATAGATGTAAATTATCTGTCCTAATCATTCCACCACCACCTTTCCAGCCACAAGCAGCTGACTGAGCTGCTGGAGCCTTTGCTTGCTGCAGCATTGGTGCTTTATGGTAACATACTGCACTCCTTGCAGAGGCCTCCTTATCTCTATGTGAAAGAATGAGGTTGAGGGCAGGAGTCAAAGGAGCAAATCTTTTTCCAAACTACTATTGTCCAAATCACCAACACAAGCCAATGTCATCTTTTTTTCTTTTACAAAAATAGGAATATTAAAAGATAGATACAAAGCCATTCAGTTAATTTTATTGTAAATAGTAGATATTATATGTCCATAACATGATAAACAACAAAATAACACTGCAGCATGCAGTTCTGTAATTTATACACACACAACTTACATTGGGAAGCCACTGCTACTTTGACAATACAGTTGATAAGCCACCCCAACTGAAACAGCCATTTTCCAGTCTCCAAGTTTATGGGCTAGCCACACAGCTTCCGGAATTAGTCCACCAACAAGCAACAAATCAAGAGCATATTCAACTGTCCAGACGCACGAGAGACCATGGTCCCTAACTGCATTGGTGACTATGGAGTGCTGCAGTGGAACAATACGAAGACACCTGTCTAAGATACAAAGGAAGCTTATTAGTTATCTATGTTTGCTTTGTTGTTAATTGATTCCTGTATGATTTCCAAATGAGTTCTATACATCTTTAAGTGTAAAATCCCCTGAGTTCCTACTGAATTACTCCCAAATAAGTGTGAATTAGTCTTCATAATGCAATGTATCATTCAGACCATGCTTTTTGTGGGAATTACCATGACTCTTGATTTTTGCTGTTCTTCCCTTTCCCCGCTTATTTTTAATTGTTTGTGCTAGAACAGAAATGTGAATGCACATCAAAAAGTCCTAATGAGAAATGCATTCATACAGGAAAGTCAATCTTCACTCAAAAAATTACACAAGATAAGAGAAGGAAGGACTATCACTCCAATGTGCAGCTGGTGGGGGGGGGGGAGAGAGGTTGGAGATTTTTATAAGATGAGCCTGAGGCAAGAGACTCTAAACTAATATAAAAATGGCAGATATGAAGTTTTGAGGAAAACTCTTCTCCCACTAACATCAATGGGGCTTTAGAAATCCTAACTCTGTCTGGATGATAGAAAACCAGAACATGTGCCAGCATTAACAGAATACCTTGTCTGATATGAAGCGGGGGTAAAACATCAACATTATGTGGAGGAAGCACATAAAGTGGTTCATTAGTGAAGTAAGCTGCCATGAATCGTGCCAGAGACCGAACCACTGCTAATATAGCTTCAGTATGAACATCTGTTATCATCTGCTCAGCACCTAAAAAGAGTTTAAAGAGTCTTACATAAACAAAATATCTGCTGCAGAAATAAAAAGATATAACTGATAAATTCAAGCCTATCAACCCTCATTGCTACTGACGGCAAAGGTACATTACATATTGCGCTGAAAGAATTCTTTGGTCTTTCCAAAATAAAACCCTAGAAGCCTCTTTTGTACATCAACTTTGCCTTCCTGCATGATGACAACTCATACGTAAGCTTCACTCTGTAGAATTCCTTTAGTAAGAATTCAATGACAATAAAACCTGATTAACTGTGCAATCTTAAACCTGATTAACTGTGCAATCTTACACATATTTACTGAGGTACAAGTCCCACTAAGTCCAACAGGACTTACTTTAAAAAAAGTGTATATATGATTACAATGTTATACTTGATTACACCAAACTATAGTTATCACAGCCAGATATTAAGCTTGAAGGACAATATCTCATTCAAACTAATGGGACTTTTAAATCTGACCTTTTAACTAGCTTGCTAACTATAAAAGACAGCTGTTTGTCACCATACTTCTACAATTCTGAGGGAAATATATATTTAAAATAGACAAAGGGTTCTTAAAGGGACTTTTAAAAATTAAGCAACTAACAGATGCTTAGTCAAGTCTTAAATAAAAATTCTATAATCACTATAAAACAACAAAAATACCACTCTATTGCAATAATGTTACAGTCTTAAATAATGGGATAAAATGACAAATTATGATACACGTCATTCATTTAACTATACTAGGATATTCCACATTCACATACCTGACAAATCATCCCTTTCAGATATTTGAGTTCGTTTTAGAAGCTCGCTCACTAGATGATCGCACAGACCCTGAGCCTCATTTACATTGTAGTGATATAGATGGCAATATAATATAGCAAGATAATATCGAGTTTGAAGAAAAGGCATTCTCTTTCCTCCTGTATTAAAAAGCGAAATAATTATCCAGTTAAAAATATAAACCCTGGGGATGTAAAGAAAAATAAACCCAACCTATATGAGTGTACTAAGCTCTCCTCACCCACCCACAGATGTACTATCACATTCAGAAGGAATAAATAAAGTGAATAGGATTATACAGGACCAGAATCAACTCCACTGATATATTTTTTTCCCAGAGTTACTGTTAACAGTAATTCAAACATGAATGGGTCCATATTGTTTGAATAATGCTCTTCAACTCCAGTCCTTCAAATGACACAAAGAGAAGTTGAACGGGTGAAGGTTCTCCAGTTACTGTGACAGAAGAAATGCAACTGTCAAACCTAACATTTGCTTTAATTTATTGCGTTTATATCCCAGCCTTCCTCCAAGAAGCTCAGAACGCTGTATGTGGGATCCCTCTCCAAACAACAACTCTGTAACGAATGCTAAGGTGATAAGCAGTGATTGGCACAACATCACATATGAAGCTTTGTAGTTGAGTGGATATTTGAATATGAATCTTCCCAGTTCTACTCTTAACACTGTAAAGTAGGGTTGCCATTTTTCAGAAAGTTAAAACCCAGATACAAATGTTGTTGAGCTTCTCTTGCAAAATCTATAACAACAACAACAATGAAGTTGTTGTGCTATTTCGCAGGAAATTCACCAAAATCTAGACTTCAGACATTGGTTGCCATGTGTCTGGATTTCCCGAGACACTTCAGTGATTTCTGCCCAGACACTGTTTCTGACTGCAGTATTCTGGCTATGTCCGAGAAATTACGGATGTATGGTGACCCTACTGTAAACACTACACAGAAGTAGCTCACAATGTTTATATTTCTAATCCATCTCACCACACATGAGATGAAGATATTCAAAGGACAGAAGTCTTCTTTGGGTGAAGCACTGTATGAGCAACACAGGCTAGTTCGACTGACAAGAAGTAGCCCATTTGTACATAGTGAACACAGCAATAGAAAATCCTTTGGCAGCATGAGAAAAAGGATCTCCAACACTGCTGTCTGAAAAGTTATGCACTGGCATCTGAAATCTTAAATTTTACCTTCAAGTGCAGCTTGCCTGTCACTTAAAAAACTTCAGGAAAACTTTTTTTAAGTCATGTATGCCAACACTCAATCACATTTTATTTACTAACCTCAGTTCTGCACCATGACAAGTAATTAACCTAATACCATGATTTTCATGCTATACATAGATCTTTTTAGCATGAACTTAGTTTTATCAAGCATGTTAAGGTACAAACTAGTTCTGCAATGCAACAACACTGCAGCATTATTATTATTATTAATAATAATAATTTGACTTGTCATCTTATACTAAGGTCTCTAGGCAACTTAAATAAGCACAAAGAATTCTTTAGCAATAGATTATGTATACAAATACAAAAGTACCAACAATCAACTAGACTAAAAGCGATCAAACCTAAAAGCAAAAATCCATCTTCCCCAACAATCTAAGCATGATTAATATAAGAATCAACAAACTAAGAACTCTAGCAGCAGGAATATATTACTAACTGAAGGCTGGAGAG
This sequence comes from Podarcis vaucheri, assembly GCF_965113315.1. Classification (NCBI taxonomy): domain Eukaryota; kingdom Metazoa; phylum Chordata; class Lepidosauria; order Squamata; family Lacertidae; genus Podarcis; species Podarcis vaucheri. Next base: position 18,468,512 of record NC_138749.1, read on the forward strand.
AACAGAAAGTTCTTCACTTGACACCAAAGGGATGTTAATGTGCATGCCAGGCACACTCTTTGGGAATAGTGTTCTCTAAGCAGAGGGCTTGGCAGAGGAGTTGCCACTCAGTAGACTGATGAAAAAGGCAGGCCTCTAAAAACGATCATTTTAGGTTTTAAAATGTATAGAAATTGTCTTCCTTATGTTTATGCCAATGTATAGAAGAAAATAAATGTCCACTGCAAAATTTATTACGCTTTCTCTAGAACATTTTTCCAATGAGAATAAGCTTAGAGTTTCTTATTACCTTACCTTTTCCTTTTATTTCTTGAAGAGCTCTCTCCCATGCCTCCACCGATTCTTTATAAGACCCTATTAGAAATTGCTCCTCACCTAAATAAATAAATAAATTTCAGCCAATAGTCAATAAATTTCTGAACATATAATAAAAGGGTAAGGCTGTTGTCACACAGCAGTTCAGTTGACTGCTGAGGAATGCTGCTGCTAGCTAATGTGATGTCAGACTACTGACAGCTGCTGGACCATGACAGCAGCATTGGAGACTGTCTTGTCTTAAGGTGGAAGAGAGACAGAATCAAGCAGACAAGCAATCCAGGGAGGAATATTCAGGATAGTCTAGGGCAGCTCCCAAGCAACTATCCTACTCTGTTGCTGTCCACCTCACAGTGATGACAGCATTTCAGCCTCAGCACTGGAGGGTGTGGATGAAAGAGAAGAAAGAAATGGATGTAGCAGAAAGGCCCCAGTGAGCTGCAGAGGAACTCTTCCAAGGGAGCTGGAGGGGAGTGGAGAGTGGTCTGCAGAGCTCTAAAGGGAGTAAGTGGGTTTGGCAAGATCCAAGAGGGTGGAGGATTTGGATACATAAAAAGCATCATAAAACTACCACAATGTTCAATGCTACCTCCAGCTGTAAAACATATTATTTTAAGCACAGGATATTTTTGGAGAAAGGAAACAAAATTTTAAATTGTCGGGTTTCTAGACCAGAAATGTTTCTAATTTATCAGGTTTATTAGGTAATTAGAAAAGTTTGGGACAATGTCCCTATAAAGTAGTTTCTAGCAACAGGTAAAATAATTACAATAAATCATGTAAACTACAAATAAAAGCTAAAATACAACCTTTACTAAGAACAATCTTATTTGCCCTTACTGAAATCAGAACTGCCTCCAGAAATCAATTCAGGGATTACACAACCTCCCCAGGATTAGCTTACTAAAACATGTCACAGCAGTGTATTATTTGCATGATAACAACAGCTTGGCACAAACACCAGATGACCTTTCCAAGCAGTTTTATGCAGATGTTAAAATGTATAAGGAGCAAGATAAAGAAAAACCCCACAGCCAAGGGATAGAGCAGTCTTCCAACACCACCTTCTGGATATGCTCCCCCAGAAGGGATCAGAGCACTGTAACACCCTTGCCGCAATTCCTACTATGGCAAAGCAACTCATAAGCATACAATAGTCATTGGTATTGAAAACCATTGGTTCCAGAAGAACCAAAAGAGCCACACTAGGGTGATGGAGGTAGCTGCAAACTGAGCTGAAACAGAATGAAGAATTCAGTATCATGCCACACTCTCTGGTCTTGAGATGCCACCGCCTTTTCAAGTACCTTGCTAAGAAACTTGATACTGGACAATAACTGTTAATGTCAGTAAAATCTAAATTGCTTTCTTTAAGAGAAGTAAAATTATTGCCTCTTCAAAGCAGCATGGACATCTTTACCCAACCAGGATAAACCATCTGAAGGTTCAAAATGGAAGGTCACTTCCGTTATGTATCACAACAATGTAATGCTTCCCAGCTATTGGCTAAGCAAACTCTAAATGCTAATTTAACTGACATACTGAAACAATGTGCAATTACAAAATTAATAAAATATGGAGCTGACTTTTTGTCCCACTCATTATTATTGCAGAAGAATAGTATCAAAATTAAGTTGCAGCTCAGGAAATTGTCCACTGTTACAAAAATCAACTGATCACAGTGTTCTGCATGATACTAACCAATCACAGAGTTGAGTTTCAGTATTTGTTCTAATCTTTCTCCTGAAGACTGTAAAATTGCCTGTGTATGACTTGCCAGTGCTTCAACGGTTGGTCCCTCATGCGTAATTTGTATTTCAGTTACTGGCTTGCTTGACTTGTGCGCTTTTCTCCTTAACTGTGTCCAGTACCAAAGAACATGCTTATATAACAGTTGCCACATTACAATTACCCTGAAGTTGAAAAAGAATCAAATATTTACAGCAAAAGTCAGATCAGAGAAAATTAGTGATGCTAATATGCTTGGAAATAATGCCTTAAAACTTGCAGATTATGTTTTACATCACTGTGAATTAAACTAGTAAATCAGTGAATTAACCCTATCAGATACTTCAGTGCATTATCACAATTTTAATGATGTCCTACTTTTATTTACCTGCTGTTAAATTTATTATTACTAGTTGTGGTAAAAAAAATAACTCCAAAATTTCCCTGCTAAATATACTGTACATAAATTTACTATGATCAAGACAGATAAAAGTTACAAAACAACTTATTAACTCAACAACACTAAACTTCTATAGAATGTGGATTTCTGAGGTGTTAATGTATATGTAAAGGACACAGGAAAAGTCTACTTAAACATTAATTACATTGTATCTGCAACATTTTTCCTTAGCCATAAAGTAATCTCTTGTAAGGTTGGATACCACTGACAACTGTAGCCCATTTAACTAAAAGCCAGATAAGGAAGCTATTATCCAAGTAATAATTAACAAAGGCATATGTATGGTGGGTGCAACTTTTTGAATTTTTGCTTTGACCATCTAGGCCTAAGTAAGAACTTTTAAGATCCTATGAAAAAACTCCTCTCCCATCCCTTAAAAATCCAGCAAAGTCTAATATCACACAATGTCACAAAAAAGCTTTAGAACTATCCCTCTTAGAATGGCAGTCAATGACTAGCACAAACTGTATGTGATATCTTTAATTCCATTGGGTGTTTTATTTTAATTGCAATAGCCACCCAAGACCCTGTAAAGGAGTAGGAAAGAAACTGAATAAACAAAGGTAATAATAAATTTTGCAACTCCCACTTTATGCAACACAGCACAATGGTTGGGATCCAAAAAACCATGGAACTAATTCTGAGCCCAATAGAAGGATGAACACAGATTATTTTGAGCAGCAGCTTTGAATGAGATGAGGGGAGAGTTATAACACAGCATGAAGACCAACTGTTAAATGTTATATTTGATTGGTACATGTAAACCACACCTAAAATACCCTTACCTTAAAAAAAAAAAAATCTGGTCAATGGCAGTCTTCTTATTTTGTTCAGAATTCAAGTAATCCAATAATCTCTATTTCTTTCATTTAAGACAATTTTTAAAAAATATTTAAATACAATTACAAATTATAAAAATAAGTTTTCAAACAGATAATAAATACCTCTTTTCTGAATTATTAGACAGGTTTACAGCTGGAGGAGAGAGCTTCAGTATGTAATTCAATGCATAGAAATGTTGGTGGCTGCTCCAATCTATAGCTTGAAACACAGACACAATTATGGAATCAAACTCCACCTGATTATTAACATCCGGGGCTGCTGGAAGTATCTCATACTGAGGTGCGTTCTTGCCATTTAAAAAATGAGTAACCATCTTCAGCAGAGAGAAGCCTCCCAAAAGATTATTGGAGAACAGTTGGTTTTGTTGCTCCACAAGCATCAGTTTTAGGGTCTGCAACGTGAGCTTCATCAAATGTCCCAGAATTTGTCTATGCTTACCCTCCCAACTTAGAAGAGACAAAAATTGCTGGAAACATTTTAACACTGATTGTATCCAGGTACAATTCTGGACAGGGTGATCTAAATGTGCAACGTTAAGTTTTGCATACTGGAGAATGTTAAAAAAGTATATAATGCATCGTATGGTACAATTTAACAAAGTGTCTCTTTCTTGCATGTTTCTTGAAATCCCTACTCTCCAAGCTGCAATTAGATTTTTTTGGATATGGTTCAGTTCCAAAGCTGTGTCATCTTCTTCTTCTTCTGTTGCATCCACTGCATGAATGGTGTCAAACATGGATGCAAATTCCAACCGGCCTTCATCAGTTACAAAAGTATCTCCTTTTTGGCTCCCCAAAATAAAGGAATGACTCTGAAACAACTTGTCACCATCTGATTCTTCTTCATAATCCTAAATTGAAGATAACATTACTCATTATCTGATACATGTGAATTTTATCACACGTTTATAGAAAGAAGTACTCCACATAATTGTTCTGGGAACTGTTTCACAGGTACTAGTGAAAAATGTTGTGCAATAAATATGTGGAGCTGTGTCACTCAATGTAAAACTTAACGTATAATCCAGGCTATTGTTATGGTCATTTTGACATGTATTGTATAGAGATGGATGAGGATCCATAGATTTTCCCCAATGCAAACTAAACCTTAACAACTAGGCTGCAGATACATGTCATACCAAACTCAAAAGGCACAACTGCAATCATTTCACCAGAACAAAGCAATCCCAGTGTCTGGGGCACATACAGTTCCACATCACAGACTTTGCCATGGAATGGGCAACTGTTTCCACCCAAGCCATTAGTATTTGCTTTGTGAACATATAAGGGATTTATGGTTGCATCTCACAGTAGTTCTACTTAGGGTAGACCAATTAAAATTAATGGACATGACACATCTATTAATTTCAATGTGTCTAATCCGGAGCATAATTCAGCTGGCTACAATAGCTATTATTCCATAATACCCATCAATTAACAAGATAAAGTGGTACCTCGGGATGCGAACGGGATCCGTTCCGGAGCCCCATTCACATCCTGAACAGAACGTAAGACACGATTGCGCGTGTGCAGGTCACGTTTTGCTGCTTCCGCGCATACGCGTGACGTCATTTTGAGCATCTGCGCATGCGGTGAAACCCGGAAGTAACACACTCCGTTACTTTTGGGTTGTTGTGGAGCGCAACCCAAAAGCGCTCAACCTGAAGAACATTCAACCCAAGGTATGACTGTAAATCAATTATATGAGATGGAGGCTGATAACTAAAAATGAGGTGAAGGGTTGGTGATGTGAAGTATATAATAGTTTGATATGCATACAACAAAATGAAGGGCATATTTGTACTTAGAGCAAAAGTGAAATTGCCATTGCAAGCCAAGCTAGGAGTCCCAAGTCATAAATTGCCTTATAAGCTCATATATGGAGGAAGTGAGAACCTTCTTTTATTATTACAGTGGTACCTCGGGTTAAGTACTTAATTCGTTCCGGAGGTCCGTATTTAACCTGAAACTGTTCTTAACCTGAAGCACCACTTAAGCTAACTGGGCCCCCTGCTGCTGCCGCGCCACCAGAGCACGATTTCTGTTCTCATCCTGAAGCAAAGTTCTTAACCTGAGGTACTATTTCTGGGTTAGTGGAGTCTGTAATCTGAAGTGTATGTAACCTGAGGTACCACTATATAGGTATCATATCAGGATTTATTTATTTTTAAAGATGTCTTCCATGCAACAGAACTGACATCTGTGTAGATCAGAATAACAAATATATGTGTTACATACTATTATTCTAATTCATGTTGCATTATATCAAGAAACTAGTATCAAAGGAAACTTGAATACCTGCAAGTGTGTTACTTCTCCATTTAGCTCTTCTGTTTCCTCCTCTTCTTGCAGAAATTTTGGAATGGTAGAGAAAGCAGAGCTCTGACTTTGATTGTGTTGTAATAGATTAGCTTTTAAGGAGAACAGTGATTGCAATGGCAGCCTTTTCTCCTTGGACTGTGGGAAACAACATGTTAGTTTTATTATCCTATTTTTATATTCTGAACATCTGAAAGAGATTGATGAATGTGATGCTGAAGCTGACAGTGCAGATGGATCACAAAAAATATGTTCAGAGATGAAATTTTAAAAAGAACACAATTAGGATGGACTTGCTGGGCAGTAAAAACAGCCTAATCTAAGATGTTTATAAATACGGACTGCAGTTTTATACACTTATAATTGGAAATATTAATGAAACAATTGTGTCTTATTTCTCAGTACATACACAGAGAATGATTTCACAGGATCATCTTAGCAAAATACCAATAAATGTATACAAGACAACCTGCAGATAAGCATGCAAAAACAGAAACCTTTAAAGACTTCAGATTATTATTGAGATTCTGTGTGTGTGGCGGCACTGATTTGCTGGGATTTCATTAATGAAAAACCCTTCTCTCTTGCTCTTACCAACCTTGCTTATGATGTTATTTTGAGAGGGGCATTGGACAATGACCTTGGCAGACAGGCTGGATAGTGTGAACTTTGTGGGTGCTTTATTCCACATCACACAACTGAAGAGATTCAAACACTTCATTCTGAACAGAAACCTAAAACTAACTTTCCTTCTCAACACTGAGTAGGCTAAAGCAATGTAAGTATTTAATCATGGAATAAGTGAATTGTCCTAATTTGATAAATTAATAATGTCTAGAACAAATTCCAGGCAAGAATCTGAGAACTACACTATTAAACCTGTTGCAGTAGAAAACCAAATGAAACAATACCTTAGATTTAATCAAGCTGTGGTGCAGTTTTTCAAGCCTCTGGGCTGAATCAAGCAGCAAAGACCTCATATATGCCGAGGGTGAGAAACCATCATAAAGTTTAAGAACGGTGATTATATACCCATCAGAGGCAATGAAGAAGGGTAAACTTGGATGTGATGCTACAGAAAATCTCTGCCTCATTAGATCCCCTTCAGAGGCTGATGAATCATTAGAATGATTCAGATCTTGAATCAAAGAGTTCTGTGATCTAACAGATAAAATACTAAATTATCAAAAAAGTAAAGTAAATGCAGTTCTGTAACACAAAAGACCCTGATGCTGGGAAAGATTGAGGGCACAAGGAGAATGGGACGACAGAGGATGAGATGGTTGGACAGTGTTCTTGAAGCTACCAACATGAGTCTGACCAAACTGTGGGAAGCAGTGGAAGACAGGAGTGCCTGGTCCATGGGGTCACGAAGAGTCGGACATGACTAAACAATGTAACACAAAAGTTTTATGGGGACAATCCAGCTCAGATTAATATCTTCTTCTACAGTAGCACAGCAGTTGCCAATCTGGTGCCCTTGAAATGTTTTGGACTACAACCCTCATCAACTCCACTCAGTATAGCCATGCTTAAAAATACATAATTGATCCTAATAGTGGCTTAAATAATTTGTACTTACATGATGAAAATGTCATTTGTTCAGCAGGAAAAGCCATTATAAGAAATAGGAGAGAACTATGAATGAGAAACAAGATATTGAGAAGAAAGACACAGAAAAAGCAAAAGAATTATTTGAAAGGTGAAACATTTAAAAGAGAGGAAATGAACGAAAGAAAGAAAGATATGAGCAAATGAATTTAATAAACCACATTATGACTGTCTCACCTGTATGTTATTAGTGGATGTAGAGGAATAAATTCTGCTGGTCCAAATTCTACAGAGCAACCATATGTTACTAAAGTAAGCAATTCACCCAAACAAGTCATTAAGATCAGGGACCCACGTTTTAACATGCAAGCCAAAAAAAGGCTATCATGAGTCCAGCTCATGTCAGAAATCCAATAGGATCTAAAACAAAAGAACAAATATCACCTTCAGACATCAGTATCCAGCTATCCAAATATGATTTTAAAAAATTCTGAAAAATACTATACTGACCTTATAAACTTTGACTGAATTTTGTGTTTCTTACTACCACAACCTTTAAGGCTACCAGAAACTGCAATGAAATTTGCTGTGCTCATAAACAAAATCTGAGTTGCCTGAATATTTTTTTTGAAAAAAAGACAAAAGAAAGAATAGTTAAACTTCATGCAAACCAAACAACATAAAATATAATGATTAATTAACACTTCACAGCACATATATAGCTTTCATTAGAAACTTATTGGAATAATCTAACCTATATAGCACATATAACTTCAATTGCTGAATGTGCTGATCTGAAGCACTGATGAAATTAACACAATACAAAAGTACAGCAGACTCCTTCTCTAATTCCTTGTTTTTATTACTATCCCCTTGCTGAAGTATGAAGGTAACCCAGAAGACTGATTTGCTGCATCACACTTAATATTCTTTACAGTATTAACAAGATCACTTTTGCTTTATGTTACTAATATTTGTACCTGTAAATCCTTCTGGTTGACACCTATTGCTAGAACAAGCCCATCATTTGAAAACGCAGTAAGCAAAGCACCTCTTGATTTTATTGGCTTACAATGGGGAGCCAAACTAGACAAAGAACATGTCCGCTGTGTCCAGTGTATCAGAAATGGAAAAGAGCTACATAAAACAAAAATACATATAGATAAGAACATAAAAGGAAACATTATTTCTGGATGTCTGTAAGTTACCGTATTTTTCGCCTTATAGGACGCACCTTTTCCCCTCAAAAAATGAAGGGGAAACGTGTGTGCATCCTATGGGGCGAATGCAGGCTTTCGCTGAAGCCTGGAGAGCGAAAGGGGTCGGTGCGCACCGACCCCTCTCGCTCTCCAGGTTTCAGGAGAGCCCCACCGCCAGCCCCACAAGCTCGGGGGACAGCGGAGAGGCGCAGCTTCGGCATCGCTCTGGGAGCTTGTGGGGCTGGAAGAGTGCTGCGCCTCCCACTGTCCCCCGAGTTTGCGGGGTTGGCGACGGGGAGGAGCAGGCTTCTCCCCCCCGCCAGCCTTCTAACCAAGTTGGGGGACAGCAGGAAAGGCGCGCTGCGCCTCCCACTGTCCCCCAAGTTTTCAGGGCTGGCGACGGGGAGGAGCAGCCTTCTCCCCCCCACCAGCCTTCTAACCAAGTCAGGGGACAGCGGGAAAGGCGCGCTGCGCCTCCCCGCTGTCCCCCGAGCTTGTGGGGCTGGCGGTGGGGGTCTCCTGAAGCCTGGAGAGCAAGAGGTGTCGGTGCGGGAGGCACAGCACTCCTCCAGCCCCGCAAGCTCCCAGAGCTATGCCAAAGCTGCACGCAGCTTCGGCATCACTCTGGGTCCTGTTCTGGGGGCTGGGGAAGCTCGGGCTTCCCCCTTCTCCAGCCCCACAAGCTCCCAGAGCGATGCCAAAGCTGCACGTAGCTTCGGCATCACTCTGGGTCCTGTTCTGGGGGCTGGGGGAGCCCGAGCTTCCCCCGCCCCAGTCCTGCCCCTGGGGGGGAAAATAAATTTCTCCCCCTTTATTTCCCCCCCCCCCCCCAAATCTAGGTGCGTCCTATGGGCCGGTGCGTCCTAGAGAGCGAAAAATACGGTAACTGGCTGGTTTCCCTGTAACACTAAAGCATAGATACATGACCTTGAACAGGCTTGAACAAAGCTTCTGTCCTCCTGTCTGGCCAGGAGAGGTTTGGTAGAGTTTAGTTTAGCAATATGCACCAACCACATGACTCAGCTCAAATCCTGATTCAGTGCTTTGGAAAACAGCATAGTTTAGCATGGACTATTTCATGCCCAATTTGGCTCGGGTACAAATCCCAGTTTGGAAAAACAAAAGAATCTTGTATCCCTGTTCCGTATTATGGGGAAATTTAAAAAAACATCAACCACCTTTTTCAGCATAAGTTGCTGAACATATAAAAACACCTTAATCAATGCAGAATTATTTTTCTTGATTAAACTATCTACATGTTAGTCAAATGATGTGGCAGCAAACATTGAAGTTTTAAAACCAAGCCTTAAAAACCTATATTAAAATTGAATTAATGATTTAATCTTACCAAGCAATCTTTAAACTGTTCTCTTGCCATTTAATTTCCAAAAGTGTCAGCATTAAATGTTCCTGAGAATAAAATGCAAAACAACACAAGCAGCAGTCCCCCAGCATCTGCAAATGAATCAAAATAATGCTTAATAATTCTACTTGGATTTCTTAAATGACTCATATACAAGCCATATTTTAAGGTCAAATCAGCTGAAAGCAATTAACATTTCACCACATGGTTTGTATAATTCACATGGAGCAAGAGAATATAGAAAACATAAGCTTTCACACCTTACACCTTGATGATTTAAGCAAAAATTACATTGAGATTTTGTGTTCATGCAGTATTACAGTGAGACCTATTTTTTGTTGTCTGGGCATAAATAGGATAGGGTATATTTACTATTGCCCTGTGCACAAATCATGAGGACACCTCTACTGCAGGCACATATGGTGAGGATCAAGATACCAGACATTGATTTGTCATAGACTATCCTTGTCCCACAGAAGCCTCAAAATTAAAAGAAGCTGTTCACTTAAGGTAGCTAGTAACAAATGCACAGTGCCTTTTGGGGTTGTGCACCACTAACTCAAGATGCCTTGTTAAGGACTCAATCCAACCCAGGCCATGTGAAAATCTCACCTAAATCACACTTTATTTGCCTCTTAATTCAGGAAGTACATAGAGCTGGTGCACTTCTACTTTCCACAATAACCAGAATTGTACAACCGATAACAGAAAGGTCACTATGCATTTTACATACACAGCTTACTGAATCTATATAAATTATACCGATTTTATTGTTTACCTCATTTTGGATGAAGTCAACACTCACTGACGTTTCTTTCTCTTCAACAGATGGTAATACAACTGACGCTTCAGGAATAATTTGTGACCACTGTCCCATTGCACAACCTTTAGCTGGTGTACTTTTACATTCCTCGCTTTCCCATAGAAAGATACTGGCAGTTGGTGTAGTGAGAAGAACCTTATTTCCATCACCAGAAACGTATAGGTATAATCTCATTGAACAGTCTAGAAAATAATGTTGTGTTAATGCAGCTTCTCATTCTTTACATGATCTATCCAAAATACATTGATAGTTTTAATAGTTTTTGACATCAGCTACTGTGCTAAGTTTTTATTCTATAAAAGTCAATGAACACAATACAAAGATTAAACCTAAGATATCATGTTTAGTACTTATAATAGCACAGAACTAAGAATAGCATACTTCACTAAGAAGCAGTATAATCTTTTTACTGCCCTCAATATGATTCTGGTTACCTTCTAAAACAGGGGTAGGGAACCTCTCAACCATGGGTCAATCTTGGCCTGCCAAGGGGTCCAAATAAGGCCCATGGTGCCATTTCCCGCCAAACACACCCACCGGTCCATTCGCTGATGTCAGTTGATGTGTGGGGTTCAATCCTGCTAGGTGCTGCATCCTCAGCACATTCCCTGGTATGAATGCCCTGGTGGGTGGAACTGCCCAACTATCAGTCACATGACATCGTGACAGCTGAATATTGATAGGTGGGTGGCCATGCCCACTAACCAAAGTTGGCCCATGAGCCCACTGGGCCAAAAAGCTTCTCCATCCCTGTTCTATAAAAATACATTATATATGCTAAGGTTTAGCTTAACAAGTCATTTCTCTTTGAAATATAAACACTATTAAGTAACTCAGAAAGTCATGAATAAAATCAACATCTTCATTTTAGTTGTTAAATAATGAGCAAAATTGCAATGTTTGATAAAACCTTTTTTTGAACAAAATAAATGGGGGAAAGGACAATGTTAATCAAAATATTAATTAAATATTCCTACCTTGTGCTGCTAAAACCACCTTCTTACATTCTTCAGCTGCCGAGACAGTTTTTATAGTGTCTTGGTCTTTGTTCCAAAGAAAGAGTTCTCCTGTTTTAAGTATCCCTGCCAACCAAGCTCCTGTTTGATTAAGGAGAATTTTGTTGTTCAAAGTGCAACATTTTAGACAAACAGTACTATTTCACTAGGTTCAATTAGCTTACTCCCTGGGAAACATGCATAAGACTACACTATTTCCCCCCCTTTGGTCCCAAGTTGTTAAATAGTTTTAGATCAGAACTATATTGAGGGTAAGGTGGTAGCAGTGGAAACCCTTTACTTGTTTATTTATTTAAGATACTTAGATACTGCCCTCACAAAGTAGAGAGCCAGTACATTTTTAATTGTCAGAAACACAATTCATTTAAATAAATTCAAAAAATAAAATCATGCAACAACTTGTTGAATGAATGAATGAATGAATGCAACAACTTGTTAGTGCTGATACTTAACCATTTCTTGAAGTTGTTAAGACAACAACATTCTTCAGGAAGGGCTGTAACTGGGGGATCTTCTTTGTCCTCCCCGAAAGCAGATTAATTTCATTTATACTTTTGTCATCTAAAAGAAAAACAGCCTCCTTTTCCTATTATAAAGAAAGAAAGCCTTTTATTTAGGTACCTACTTCCACATTTTTCCTGAAAACTAATACCTGAATAAGCACAACTACTGTATACAGTGGTACATTGGGTTACAAACTTAATTCGTTCTGGAGGTCCGTTCTTAACCCGAAATCGTTCTTAACCTCAGACGCACTTTCGCTAATGGGGCCTCCCACTGTCGCTGCACCACCGGCGAACAATTTACATTCTCATCCTGGGGCAAAGTTTATAACCCGAGGTACTACTTCCGGGTTAGCGGAGTTTGTAACCCAAAGTGTTTGTAACCTGAGGTACCACTGTAATGCTAGAATCACAGAAAAAGAAGCACAAAATTGTAAAAAAACACACACACCATGCTTGCATTGCAGTGCCTTATGTATACAGAACTTTCGCTCATGCTTACAAAAAGACAGTTCCCCACTGCTAAAAGGGTCTTTAGCATATCACAGAAAAGATGTAACATAGAAGTTCCTACATAGGAGGACTAAGTGAACACTGGAGCTGCTTCCCTGAGTGGGTGAGGCTTGTTAGACAATGGAGAAATCATGTCATTAGTGTAATCAGCCCAGACCTGTTGAACACTCTACCAATAGAGATTCAGTGATCACCTTTTGTGACAATTTTTGAACACCTGCTGAAAACGCTTCTATTCCGCCAGGCCTATGCAGGCAATTAAGAATTCATCCTTCCACAATGTTTATTGATACTTGTTTTTAACTTTTTAGCTTTTAAAATGTTTTTAACTTTTTATACTTTTATTGTACGGTTTTTATCTTTTTAATGTTGTAAACTGCACTGATGTACTTTCATGATTTAGCTGTATACAATTTTTTATATAAATAAATGAATAAAGGAATGGACAGTGTCTTTTAACACATGGAAACAAATCATATGAAAACTAATATTAACAGAATTCCTACACATGTTTTTATTTATTTCATATGTAAAGAATTTTTTTATTTATTTCATATGTAAAGAAACGAAGTGGCAGTTGCAGACATAACCATAATATGCCCCTGAATTTCCTAACAAATCTGTATTTTTATTACTGGTCTCTAAAGGATGAGTTCTTTGCAATATAACCAAACACAGAACACAATCTAATCAAGCATTTTTATGTACTATTCACTTCAGCGAGTAGGCTGAATTCTAGATGTGTTGTGCCCCTACTGTATCATACAAAAATAGCAGATGATTGATTACCTGTCCCAGCCAAGTGATTTGAGGCCATGGCTTCCTTTGCTTGATACATGTAGAAGTTAGAACTTCCAGTTTAATTTCCATGATTATTAAAAGGTGGTATAGCCATTAAACTTTTCAAAAAGGGAACGTCGTTCTACATGACTGTAAAAAAAGAAGCACATAACTATAGAGACATTCAAATTTATAGAACTTCTATCACATTAATGTACACCATTGTAAAAAGAATGTAACAGAAACTATTGGATCAGACCAAAGGCCTATGTAGTGTAGAATCTTGTCTCACATAGTGGCCAACCGGAAAGATTACAAGCAAGACATGGGAACAATAAACTCTCCTGCTGTTGTTCTCCAATGACTGCATACTGCCTCTAATCCTGGAAGCAGCATATGGTCATAATGACTAATAACCGTTATCCACCATCAATTAGTCTAATCCTTGAAGCAAAATTGGTGGCAGTCACTACATCTTATCCTAGTGAAGGCTGAAATTTAACTATGAGTTGCAGTTGTATTAAAAAGCATTTCACACCCTGGGGTTCAAGCACTGAGAAAAGGATACTTGATACACCCTTGCTCATCTCCATCCCAACTTTTCCTCATAAGGAAATTGCTCTAGCCCTGATTATTTTGATGTTATTTTCGGGCACAGGAGCATTTGCGGTTATCAAGCGCAGTCTGTCTACCTTCACTTTCACGCAGGGGGTTGGGGAGTGTGGGCAAAAACAAAACAAAGAGGGACCACAAAACCCATAACTGGATCCCAAAACCCTGGGGAGCAGGATAAGCATCCGTTCCCTACACAGGTGAGGTTGGTACTTCTGTCAGCAATGCACCTTTCCAGCTCCGCGATATCCCTTCTGAGAGGCAGCAACAGATTTATTATACTGTATTCCAAGTGCTATCAGCATTATCAATATTTATTAAGTTTATATGACGCCCTTCACCTGAGGATCCCAGGGCGGTTTCCAGCATCCAGACACAGAAATACATAACAATAAAGCAATGACCCACCAGGCCACAGATTGTTTAGTTAGAATAACTGCAGCATACAGATTTTACACAATATACAAAGCTGCCGACCAGCTTTGTCTGCCTACCCCCTCTCTCCATGCATACATATGCAGCTAGATAGATAGATACAGTAGATAGATAGACAGATGAAGCTGCCGACCAGCTTTGCCTGGCGCCCCTCCCCCCCCCCTATATAAAGGAAGCTTTGCCTGCCTCCCCCACTCAACCTTGGGCATGTAGGTTCAGTCCACCCCCGGCTGGAGAAGGGATAAGCGCATTTTTGTGTGAAATAGAGAGGTCGAGTGGTGTGAGGAGGAAAGAGCTCTCCCCTAGCCGCCTCCTTTTCCTCATAGCGGGCGCCGCCTTCGCGGACCCACCGCGCGCGTCGCCGCCTCGTCACCGCCTCCCTCTCCCCCTCAGCGCCAACGGTTATCCTTCCTCGCGGCTCCCAACTGCCTCCCGAGCGACCAACCGCAGGGGTGGGGGAGGAGCTGAGCGACCGAATGCGCATGCGTCGCTCGGCGACCGTTGAAATGGGAATCAAGAGTCCGCAGTTAACGGGCAGAGATTGGAGGTCGCGCCGCCCCGTCTTATATATCGTTTCGGTCGTCGCTCGAGCCCGCTTTCTAGCCCCCTGCGCTGGACTCGCAGGGATTGCAGCCTGTGCGGATTCCAGACGCGCCTCCTCTCCAAAAAGGCTTTGTGGCACCTTAAAAAGCTGGGTTAGGATGCTAGTGGTTTCTCAGACGCTGTTGAACTACAACTCCCATCGTCCTTGCTGCGCGCAGGGCTTGATGGGAGATGGAGTCC
The DNA here is from genome assembly GCF_965113315.1 of Podarcis vaucheri. Taxonomy (NCBI): domain Eukaryota; kingdom Metazoa; phylum Chordata; class Lepidosauria; order Squamata; family Lacertidae; genus Podarcis; species Podarcis vaucheri. The sequence continues at coordinate 18,483,754 of NC_138749.1, forward strand.
AACGATATCCGAAGGGATTTCCCCATCCTTGGTTTCAAGACTTCAATTTTGGCTTCGACCCTCGAAAGCCTTGTGCCGTAATAAAATTTGCTTAGTTTTTAAGGTGCCACAGGACTGTGTAAGTCAGGGGTCAGCAAACTTTTTCAGCAAGCACCGGTCTACAGCCCCATAGACCTTGGGGAACTATATTTTGGAAGGGGAAAAAATGAACGAATTCCGATGCCCCACAAATAACCCAGAGATGCAATTTATATAAAAGGTCACATTTTACTCATTCCCGGACCGTCCGCAGGCCAGATATAGAAGGCGATTGAGCCAGATGCGGCCCCTGGGCCTTAGTATGCCTACCCCATGGTGCAGTTATGCAGGGCTCCTTTAAGAACCCCCCCCCCCCACTCGCGCGTAACGTTTTCTTAATTGTAGGGACTCGTGCGTTTCAGAAAGCCCATGCAGTGAAGTACAGTTTGCCTCTCTGGTAAGTGTGCACAAGATTTCTATCCTGTATATATTCTACATATGTATACACATTTATATGTATACACATCTACTAAGGAGCAAGTTTCACTGAGTTTAATAAAGTTTAGTCTAAGGTAAGTGGATATATAAGCAATACATACAACAACATATACCAATACATAAAATACACACACACACAAACCTTACTTATTCAGAAAAGCAAACTTATGACAGATTGTCTGGTTTCAATAGTAATTTTAACTGTAATGTGCTTTATTCCATTTTTATTATGTTTTATCTTTTGTAATGGCTTTGGCTAAGCAAAATAAATAACTATAATATCTGTAACAGCAAACACATCTTAAAAAATGATTTCCTGTTTTCAATGTCTTCTTCTACCTGAGGTCACTAGGGTCGGCGTTCTTAATCAATTAAATATATATCCTGATTCACTGAGTACATGTGCTTATAAAAATTGCAGATTTCAGGCCTGTTCTCACTTTCTTACACCTAAGAGAGAATAACTTTTCTAAGATTATGCATGATACAGCATGTGTGCAACATCTAAACCAGATGTTGGGTTTCCTTGCAAGCCACACTTTCCAGCTCTCCCACCACTTCCAATTGCCCGGCACCACAGATGTGCCCAGTCGTGCCCAAGTGGGGAGTTGTCTGTAGTTGCCATTTATAATCCTAAGCCTCTCAAATACATAGCTGTGTGATTCCACTTTTATGTCTAAACACCTTGTGTAAATTCTATGCAAAATTAATAGAGAAACCCATTTTAAAAATAATTTTAATTGCCAGGGCAAGATTATACAATGCATTTTAATCCAAAGCATATAAAACTGTTTCACTGCTAGAAAAATTTAGTAGTAAAAAAAGAAGAGAAACAACCTGCCATTCTGCATTCTATGTGAGGTTAGTTAAGAACAGACAACACAGAACTATGATAAGCTCCACAGCTTGTTTTAATGCTTTAATAAGCATTTGCCTTTTCAGATTCCAGTGCAGTGACAGTTCATTCCACCTAAAGAAATAGTTGTGCATCACTCAATGAAGCCGTTCTAATTTAGCCTGTAGAGATTTAAAGTTCCCTGTAATTGTCTGTACAGCTAGTGTTGGACTTATGGACTGCAGTTCAACAAGGTAACAGCTAACAGCATCCAAGCAAATATTTGTGAATCGCCGCCTAAAGAGAAAGAAAGAAAACAGTTTTAGTTTATTGTTAGGATACAGAGACCCAAAACTTTGTAGAGAAATGTGCTGCCTCTAAATCTTAAGCTACAGTTAGGGTCAGTGATCTTCTGCAACAAAGTTGGTAATGGGATATGCTGGTGGTTGTAGTGGGATGTGTCCGTTCTGAGCAAGATGTATACAATTTAGTATGATAAGCTCCTTCAGCAGTCTGCCTTCTTTGCTTATGTTACTTTCTAAATCACCACTTACATTATTTATTAATTAAACTTCTATACTGCCCTTCATATAAGGTTTACAGGGCTGTTTAGAATATAAAAACACAGAGTAACAAAAACACAAACCCTACCACAAACACAGTTTAAAAGGCAATAGATTGTTTAATTGGCCAAATGCCAGGCAGAAGAGGAATATTTTTCCTCATGCCTAAAAATATGTAATGAAGGTGCCTGGTGAGTCACCCTGGTGAGAGCATCCCACAATCAGTAAAGGTCCGTTGTCGTGAGGCCACCCTCCAGGCCTCTCCAGGCACACAAAGAAAGGTCTCAGATGATGATAGCAGAGTCCAGATCAGTTCATCTGGCAAGCATTTCCAGCATATATTAAGTTTGTTTACAGCATCTGCATTCAAAGAAGTACCTTTCAAAGGCAAGAATTTTGTTAGGCTCTTGCACAAATGCTGATAATAATACATGGATGCATTCCAAAAGGTGCAAAGGCTTCTTCATTTTACTCCAGTATGGATCCTGTAAAGAAAAAAGAAAAATACATGAGAATTTGGAAATTATTCATCAACATGTTGAGTGTACTACAGAGTGCCACATAATACCCATTCTGCATTTGAAAGAACTTGTTTGCCTAGTGAGATCAAGCAGGCTCCTTCACTGTACCCTTTTTGGAACCTGCTAAAAACATTCTTGTTTAGACAAGCCTACCCACATGCTTAGAAAGTTGAGACAATTTTAATCCATTTTAATATTTAGATGTTGTATGTTTTAATGTTAGATTGTGTCCGTCCCCGCCCCCGTTATATCTTTTTGTAAACCGCTTTTAGGTTTTTAACAACGAAGCAGCATATAAATTGAAATAAATAAATAATTTTAAAAAACCCAAAATGTCAATACACAAAATACTAAAATTTATGCAATAATGTTCCTGTTATAACAAAGAAATGACAGGCGATTATTATATACTGAATTTGTTTGTCAGGTTTTATTACAAATTTCAGAAGTTTACCTAGCTAACAAAGATGTAGAGGGTTCTTTCCTATCCTTACATAACCTCCAAAATTCTTTAACCCCCTACCCCACCGCATGCAGTTGTACAAGCCTCCTGCTTACCTTAGCTGCCCTCCCTTGCCAACTCATATCCTTGACAGAAGTAGCCCCATGCAACTTATGGCAACTCTGTCTACCATGCTGTGGTATTATACAACATGGGCACAGTTTAAATTTAGGCTCAGTTTAAATTTAGAAATGGTGGCTCACTTTCAGCAACTGCAGCTGAAATAAGGCTTGTTGCAATGAGGCTATGGTTTATAAGGCTCAGAAAGGAACCATGGAGCTCCCCACTCACAGCAACTGTTCCGAAGATGGGTTGTGTTGTTCTTTAAAAAAAAGATTTTGTCAGTGCTCTGTAGCACTGGTCTTCAACTACTGGGTAGTTCTCCAATTTAAAGTGGCTCCTGCTTGTGGCATCACCAGTCTTGTTTTTAAAGAAAATGAAAGAAACTGAGTAGTGGGAGGGGTAGAAGATGGGGGTAAAAAAAGAGTAGCAAGGTATTTTTAAACCTTTAATCATTGTATACAATGCCAGTATGTTGGTAGGTGTGGCATTTTCACCCGTTTGATGAACTGCACTTGTAAAATTCAAGTCTTATATACAGCTATTAAAAATAGAGGAGCCTGTGGAAAAGTAGGTGGCAATAGGCTTGACAGCTGGACCTTACTAGATATGATACAGATGAGTGTAAATACAGCTGTGCCAGATAAGATGTGATTTGGCTGCAAAAGCAGACTGAGGGTGCTAACTTGGTCCCCACCTACATATAAGACAATGGGGGAGGAGAGGCAGCAACAAATGAAGCAGTAGCGAACAAAGGTCCTCAACACAACCTAAGAGGCAGCCGAGGCAGCAAGTTGGTATTCTACGGACCAATTTAATGAGCTCATAGAGTCACAATCTACTACATGAGGATCAATGTCTACTAGCTACAAACACATTTTGAATGTCTGGCCCAGTACAAACCTAGAATTTTCTTCCTGTTAGTATCTCAGCCTTTAAAAAACTGGTATTCTGTGGTCCACCCCCATCATTTGTGATGATATGGAATTTAAACAACAGATCAACAAGAAAATATGCTAAGTTTTTCCTCTTACCCGTGCTTTGAATAGGTGATCATATACTTCAAGAAGTCTTGGTAGCGGCACACCAATTTCTTGCATTGTGTAAGTTACAAAACCCACATCCCAGTTCAACGAACAAACTTGTTGTTCTAGATACTGCACTAAGAAATCTAAGGGGAAAAAATAGTGGCCAATGAGATGCAAAACATTTGCGGCAAAGTTAAGTTGCTATTCTTTCTTTTATATGCCTGTGAATTCCTTCACTTAAGTCAACCTGACAGGAAATCTACTCAGTAGATGTTTTAAAAAACATGGACACAGTGCAATACAGGAAGTTCTGAAGAGACTGTTTGGGGACTCTGACCATTTGACTTCCTAGTTCACAACAACAACTAGTTCTAGTTCAGCGATAACAAAGATGTTCTGCTCTTTTCAAGTTTGGCTTGAGAGAAATGACTGGGAAGGTGCTTGCCTCACCTCCATGTGTACAGAGTGATGACTATAGGCGAGGACAAAATCCCTGCTACCCTAGAGTTCAAAATGGGACCTATGCAAATGCATACCCATTTCTGGGACCTATGGAGGCCATAAAGAAGAATGTGTATTTTCAATACTCAGGGTATGACTCAACTGCATATGAGGGCATTACCTCTAAATGGAAAATTGTGTGCACCTTCCACATACTTATGACACTGCTCCTGTGCTTCACATAGTCACTACCTACAGTTACTTCTAATTCTGTTCAGAGAAATTCAGATGTTGCTTTGAGCCTGGGTACATGCAGAATCTATTTGAAACTAATGGATATGCACAGAAGCCTCCTCACAATCAAAGCACATTCTTCCATTTTGCAGTCTTCTAAGAGCATTCAGTCAAATGCATACACAAGGTGCTTTTGGGAAGGCTCCGGGTGGAGTTTATATGTCTCAGGACAGGCCTTGTGTGGAAGCTACATCCTTCCACATACATCCTTTTTATTTCTATGCTGCCTTTTCATAGGTTAAGCCATGTTCAAGGCAACTTACAATATGAAAATAATTACATAATTACAAACATAGCAAAAGTAGTCTAAACAATAAAACAGCAAAAACAACACATCAAAATTGAACAAATTCCATATAAATAATAAGATCTAAAAGACAGAAATAAATTAATATAAATAATAGCAACACCACCACCCCAAACCCCAGCCCAAGAGTCTTTTAAATCACACACATTCAGGCAAATTCTTAAGTAGGGCTTCTCCCACCCACACTTTTAATAAATATTTTATATGGAATTTGACAGCTCAGTACTTGATAATACAGAAGGTACTGACTTTGATCTAACATATACTCTTGGAAGAATTATTGGATTTATTTTCTGTTCGTTCTTTGTTTTATTCTGTTATTTTATTTTTCAGTATCTCCAAATATCCTTAATTTGAATTATATACCTAATGGAAAATAGCGAGGTGTCCCAGCATAGATTTTGCCAAGCATTACCATCTTCAGGCTAAGAGCCTGCATTCTGTCAGGAGCACTCATAGTCACACTGTCACTCAGCGCTGAAATAGAAAAGACACTCTTTTAGAAGATCAATTAAATGCTTGCATTTATGTTATTTCCATTTTCAACATGCAGAACCAACTAAAAAAATTAATCATGTCAATTTACCCTCCTATAGGTGGGCTATGAATGAGTTTCCAGTTTCATAGGACTCCAGATGGTTTAAAAACAATATTCTGGTGATACAAATTATGCTCTCTAGGCTAAGAACGCAGAAACCATGACACTAAGCTTTTTGGCAGAGTTGTTGAATGTTTACCGTTAATAATAAAAGAAGTAGGATGAAATGAACTCCTAAATAAAGCCTAGACCTTTCATTTGCAAGGTTTATTTTTTGCTAATGAATCTGACAGCCTGCTTGCTGAAGATTAAGCTACTCTGCCAAATCTATGCAGATCATATTCTTGCTAATAAACGGTTGACTCCAACTTGCATGGTGTGATTTACTTCCAGCTCACTCCTGTCACTTCCTTCCCACCCCGCAAACTGGACTGAAGAGCAACACAGAAGTGAGGCATTCCATAATGTTGTGTGCTTCTAGGCATCTCTTCTAAGTACGTGAACCTACCTTTATCAATTATTTCTTGCCAAAGTGTCTGCACTAAGATAGGATCCGAATGACCAGCGCAATGAATAATAGCCAGTTTACATTCTGAAAGTTTGAATGGATCAGCAAATTCCCCATAAAGCTGCAATTTAAAAACAAGTTTGAGCATTCACATAGATCAAATGCAGAATGAAGTATAAATGGATTAATAGGCAGTTTACAGACATTAAACAAAATACTGAATAGCATACCTATACCCTAAATAACAAATAAAAGATTTTCTTTAAAAAAACTGTTCAATCTTCCAATAGTGGAGCTCCACAAGAAATATGCATTATATATATATATATATATATATATATATATATATGAATGAGTGTTTTTCACACACAAGAGTGATGACTGCTAAAGACAGCACACAACAGTGTATTATAAAAGAACTAAAATAAAATGAAACATGTAAAAGAAAACACTTAAAAAAAACTGGGGAGGCAGAGCAATTTTTCTTGATTAAGTGGAAAAAATTGTTTGGGAGATATCAGATGAATTTTTTGCACAATACAGAGAAGCCTGGGAATGTTTGTTATTATTACTATAATTTCTATATATTATATTACTATAATTACCTTGCTAATTTCCATCAACTCGGAATCCAGCTGGGAAATGGCATCTTGCACTGAGGAATGATGAGAACACTGACGGAGTAATGCTTCCTGTATTTGAAACTGAATCCTTGCAACCTGATTAAAATATTACAATAGTCTTTAATTAAAAGCTCAGTGAACATCAGCAGCCACCTACAATTAGTTCCAACACAAAGCATTTCACTTCTTACAATGACTACATATACACACAACACATATGGACTCTGAACTCTGCAATTCAAAATAGCTGACTAGGTCTATATAGGCAAAGTTACTCCTTCAGATTAACAGGATACCAAGATGTTTGGGGCTTTATAAGTCAACAACTAAACTATAAACTAGGCCAATAGCAAACTGGCAGCCATTTCAGCCACCGTGTTACACAATAATGGTAGGTTGCTCGAGTTAGAATGAAGTCCTGTGCCGACACAGTTGAGGTGGCCTCATTATGATTGTTTATTTAGCTACTTAAATACCACTTAGTTAGCAAAGTTTCCAAGTGCTGCCCATAAACAGAACATAAACATATTAACAGATAAAATCAATTAATTATTAAAAACAAGAAGCTTATCTAAAACACCTATTTTAATATTTTATTTCAGCTGTTGAAATCTCTCAGGAACATAGTCCTGGGTTCTCCAGCATCACCCCTGACCACCTCCACCAGCTTGGTCAGGGAGATCCATCAATGCCATCTAAATTAATTATCATACTTACTTCCATTTTCTCTTCCAATTCATGCAAAAATTCACCATCTGCAGCTATTGGTGAGATGGCTGTGGAACTCTTAGCACTCAAAATGGCACGTGCAATATATTCAAGACGCTGCTGAAGTGAGATCTCAGTGCTGTTAAATGACATAATGGTGTGACTAATATGGTAGCTTCTATGAGAAATTATCACAAGAATGTTGGCTGTTTTCAATATTTTAATCTAGTTCTTCAGTCTGTCTATTTCTCTGCAGTACGTTATTCTTTGTCTAACTGCTCTAACACCATTACTCCTGTATCTCCTCGCATCTTGCACCTTGGTCATTTCTTCTATACCATCTAGAAATACATAGAAACCAATAAAAATTCAGTTTTAGAAATGTTACATACAGATGCATGGTCTGGTAACATGGTCAAAACTTATCAACTGCTATCCACAATTAATTTCCCTCGATGCATGTAAATGCTTTTATGTTAGCAGCTACAGCCACATCCTATGCTACTGGAGTCCCCCACACTGTATGCCATGGAAAAAATGCTTCCTTGTTGGTGTCTTAAGAAAACGTTGCTACTTCTTTAAGGCTAGTTGAGATTATACCTTGGGCATGATCAGGAGTAAGCTTGAATCACTCTCCTCACCCATAGATAGCCAAAAGAATCTCCAGAGGAGAGCTGCAATCTCGCTTCCTACTATTTCAGGTGGGGTACTGAAAAAAGGTCATTCCCAGTATAGAAACAAGGTGATCTCTTCCTCCATTGGCAGCAGCTCAGGACCAGGGAAGAGAGGTTGCAGGCTGGATGGGAACCTTCCACAAGCCACACCTGGCCCATAGGCTGGAGCAGGCATAGTCAAACTTGGCCCTCCGGATGTTTTTGGACTACAACTCCTATCATCCCTCGCTAACAGGACCATTGGTTAGGTATGATGGGAACTGTAGTCCCAAAACATCTGGAGGGCCGAGTTTGCCTATGCCTGGGCTGGGGAGTCTCCATCCCACTCTACATGCATACTCAGAAAAAGCTCTTATAAGTTCAAGGTGTGCCTAGGATTGTACTTCTCCACAACATGAATTGCATAAATAATTTTATGTTCATATACGTGATTGCATTCGAACAGAATTAAGCCCCTGATTTACCTGCAGATCCATTTCAAAGCTTTTAATTTGTGGATCTACCAGTCAAACACAGCTCACCAGCCAGCCATGTATGATGACTCATCGGGGGGTGTGTGTGTGTCAGTAATCTTGTTTTTGAGGCAAACTTGGGGATACAATCACAGGAAGATTGTCAAACACGCTGAGCCCCCAATACCTGGTCAGTAGGCTTGTTCAGTTTGATCAGGCATGGCCAAACTTGGCCCTCCAGCTGTTTTGGGACTACAACTCCTACCATCCCTAGCTAACAGGACCAGTGGTCAGGGATGATAGGAATTGTAGTCCCAAAACAGCTGGAGGGCCAAGTTTGGCCATGCCTGAGTTTGATGGATCACAAGTTCTGTCCTACCTTAGTGTCATAAAGATTGCTTTGCAAAAATTGTAACGTAAGTAAATAACTAAAGAAGACAGGATGTACTTCACCCTGCCCTGGTGAAGGCTGAGAAATCAATCAATCAATCAATCAATCAATCAAAACATTAGATGCAATTACTGATAACAAGCTACCCTTACCTATGCATGTCTGCCAATTTTGCAAGAACTCTGGCTGCATGACTAAAACTTCCGTTTTTCTCAAAAAACCTCCACAGAAGATCCATATAGCGAACTTTGTTTTGATCAACTTTGGCCATACGTGCCAAATATGGCTCCAGAAAGGGAGAGTTTATCTGCAGGAATCAAGGGAGTAAATGTAAAGTCCTATTAGCTTGCTAATGCAGTGCTTTATGAAATGTGACTATGAAGTTGTGTATCTTAAACACCGTACATTGTATTTATTTATCTTCATCAACTTGGTCTGTGACCTTACTTACTTGCAGCAGTTTATCTGACAGATCAGCTTGGACCAACCAGCTGTAAAGAGCAATACTAAATAGTTCATCCGTAGAACGCTGGGCCAATTTTAGCATTTGTTCAAACTGCAATGAGAGAAGGGGAGGGAATTGAAAAAAATCTCTAACAGTATATTTTTATTACACTTTTAGTCCTACTAGGTGTTTCCTATGCACCAGTTTAATTTCCTCTAATGAATAATACAGGTGAAGGTTTTTATAATCTTTTTATATGCCACAACAGCTGCCAGGGTAGTGATTGCTACTAGATGGAAATCTCAGGACACACCAACAAAGGAAGAGTGGATTTGTAAATTAAATGAGTATATAGAATTGGCAAAATTAACTTTAATTATAAGATATCAATCAAATCAAAAGTTAAGAATGGAGTGGAAGTATTTCGAAGATTATATGTCAAAATATTGTTCTAAAAATGACATGCTAAGAGGCTTAGAATAAAAATGTAGCAATAACAAAATCAATAAAGAAAGAAGGAAAAATCAGAATTTAACAAAAATAATTTATTATAGAATGCAAGGGGAGAAAGGTAGAAAGAAATACAAAGAAGCTGAATTGCTGTGGGGGGAAGTAGAGGGTGGGTGGTGGGTTTTATAATTAAGTGTATAATTATGCAGCTGTTGTAATTTAGATATTATATTTTATGTGAGGGAATCATTGAGAACTTTGGTTATTATGTATATATGTTAAGTTTCAATAAAGATCTTTGAAAAAAATAATAATACAGGTGAAGGTTGTTAAACTGTACTAACAGCTTCACAATAAATTTACAGTAAGTTAGTAGTCTGGATCTGAAAAAACATACATGTCCTGAAGGGAATTTTGTCGAATAGCAGGCCCTTCCTGGGCCTACTCAAGGCCTTCCTTCGGCAAGCTAAAGCAGTTCTTTGAATCTTGGATATTAGATTTATGACAAGTTTAAAAGTACTTCCTGGGCAAAGTGAATGGCAATTCAGTGTATGCCATGTTTTTTCTTACATGATGTCCTGCTTCTTCATTGCTTAGCATATTGGGATCTGATGTCAAGACAGGAGGACCAGGTTTTTTGGGCACGCTGGGAGACTGTGGAGCAGCTTTACTTTGATTGACTAACTCCTGGAGAGTGTCCGTGATGCACTTATAGCTGTTTAGCCTGCAGAAAAGTGGAAACCACAGGAAAATGACTCATAAGCAAAACCTTCCAAGCACCCACAGCAACAATTTACTGTCTTGCATATGCATGTTATTTTGTGCAAGATAGTAGAAGCTTTAACTCTTAACATCACTTCCTAGATTGCCAGAGGCTGGAATGGCTGTAGAAAATATGTAGGAATTCGTCTGCAATTCAAAATAATTAGTGGATAAAGCAACATAAAGAAACACACACCGACGACCCACTCTGTCACTCTTGGTTACACATCTGCAGGGGCAGGGGGGATGGCAATGGTGAATCTTAAAATTTTTGACCCTTTCCATTTCTCAGGAAGATAAAAAATAAACATCACAACTGGTCACTTTTTATTTTGACATAAAAAAACCTCATATACACACCCCTACAAGATATTAAAGTGTACATAGTTTTTGTAATTTTACCATCAATTTGTCTTTTTCCTATTTGGCTCACAAATACAGTTTTTGTTGTATTTAAGGCTACAAAGCCTGGAGAGGGGAGTCCGAGTGCCTCAGGTTAAGCCCTGCCCAGGTAGAGGGAACCTTAAAGCACTCCACTTCTCCTTTTGGCTACTTTATTTCCATAAATCCACAACCTCGGAAAACAACTGCTAACATCTCTGTCCTAAAACTCACTTTGGGTTTTAGTAAAGCAAACAGTCTAATTTGTCAGCGCTTAAATGCTATTGAGCATCAGAACAACTTGGCCACAATAAGGAAATTTTGCCCATGGTATGACTATTTTCCACCTACCCATTTCGACTCTCTGGCACCCTATCTGCATAACCTAGCAATTCTAAAATACAGATGTGCCTTTACTCTCGCAAGATTGAATGTGTTGCTCTCAGCTGTACTTGAGGGACGATTCCAACAGATTCCACACGAAAAACGCTTATGTCCCTGTGGAGATGGCAGCACCAAATCGGTGGGGCATGCCTTTCTGGTTGCGCTCTTTATAAAGACTTGAGGAATGAGATTATCACCCCTCTTTTATTGTGAATTCTGGGTCACCCAGCCACTGCCACAGTGTCCTTTCTCTTGGCAGATGAAGATGAGCAGGTGACAGCAAAGGTTGCTTAGCTGGGGCAATTAGAATAAGGTCCACTATTTGACTACTGATTCAAAACCTAAAATGTATTTTATATAATTGACTTTTTATTTCTTGTATATCATATTGTTGTTTTATTGCTATGGCCGATGCCTGATGCAAATAAAGATAGATAGATTCATTCATTCATTCATTCTCTGTCCTGAAGAACATTTCAGTTGTATCCCCAAACTTGCCTTTCCTGGAAAGCCTGACATCCAACAACATCTTCCTCCGGTTCTCCATTTTTGTAATAATGGAGTCCAAGACCTTGGGGATCTTTCTTCTCTGCAGCCATGAGAGAAAGTTCTACCACACCCTCATAGAAACGTACTTGAGATTAAAAAGGAAAAAAAATACATTAACAGAGATAAGAGAGAACATAATACTACAGAATATTGACAAAATGAATACAAACAACCTATTTCAAATTAGAAAATGCAAAGTCCTAATTCTAATTATCTGATACTGTGGGCTGCAGGGGCATCTGTGCATCTACCCACATTTTGAAAACTATGCCCTTCTCTGAAGCCCTGGAAAACTAGGTTTTCTCAATTTTTCAGTATTTTATGCAAGGACAATACAATGGTACCTCGGGTTAAGTACTTAATTCGTTCTGGAGGTCCGTTCTTAACCTGAAACTGTTCTTAACCTGAAGCACCACTTTAGCTAATGGGGCCTCCTGCTGCTGCTGTGCCGCTGAAGCACGATTTCTGTTCTCATCCTGAAGCAAAGTTCTTAACCTGAGGTACTATTTCTGGGTTAGCGGAGTCTGTAACCTGAAGCGCCTGTAACCTGAAGTGTATGTAACCCGAGGTACCACTGAAATTCGAACACATGCAAAATCACGAGTACTGTGTGATTAGTTTCTGAAACCCTCCATTCATGTATTAAGTGTTACACAAATGATAGCAGATTTCTCAAGTGATAAAATCTGCCTGATGCACACAAACATAAAAATTACAGGGAATCTGAATTTTATTTGAAGGTGGAGGAGGAAATGGTGTCTGGCCATGAAACCAAACACAAGTCACAGTTACCCTGCTTGCGACTTCATTCTATCAGGAAGGAGGCAGGAGTTAGGGAGTGGGTGAGGGTGAAACGCAGCCATGAGGTTGGTTTGGAGTAGCCAAAAGTTGGCAGCAGGAGCACGCTCTCACTCCGTGGTTCCTATCTTTTCCTCTTATTTTAAAAAATCTGTTCTGCAAAAAGCAGGAGACCTGCATGTGTTCAATGAGGAGGCAGAAGAAAGAATAGTTTCAGAGAAGACGTGGGAAGGTGCCTCCAGTTGCAGGACCCAGCCACTCTCAGAAGAGCCTGCCTCCTTGTGAACAGCGCAGAGAGCACACCAGGATTCTGGGCCACTGGATGGCAGCAGATAGGGGAAAATATGTGTTCTTTACTGTTGTATTTTTTTCTAACTGAGATGTATGTGCATCATTTCCTATACTGTTTAATACTGATATTCTTGTTGCAGTTGGTATGCAGAGATAAAGATAAGTTGATCAGTAGAAATCATGCTCCTAAATCATGTCCCTTTCTTTCAATGGGTGGTATTCAACTAAGTTATACTCAGAGTACACCCACTGAAATTAAAGAACATGACTAAGCTAGGTCCATTACATTCAATGGGTCTACTCTGAATAAAACCTAGCTGAATACCACCCACTGGGTCTACTCTGAGGATGGCTTAACACTGGAAACAACACTATATTCATAAAGTTAAAGTTCAGTGATGCTTGTAACTCACCTTGCCTATACTGTGCACAGACATTGGCAAGATCTACCTGTGTGCTAATCTGTTGATATTCTTTCAATGATTCTCTTAGCATCTTCTCTTTTTCAGATTTGTTCTGAACTTGTCGGGACCGCTGAAGTAGTTCATTTGCCTAGTAAGACACAAGCATAGATCAAAGTCTGCATTCTTCATTTGAACTTCACACACTGAACATTCAGTGGGAAGCCAAGGCCTATAACAGCTTTGCACTGCAGGTTGATTTACTGAGATGGAGGTTGAAGCATCCCTCACACTTAACGAAGTCAATAAATTCTTCTACTTCCTGGCCAGAAGTGATTTTTTTTGTCTAGTAAATTATTCTTGTGCTAAGCAGTCCCCTTATCCTTCTACAGATTGTAACACTCATCTTTCAATTATTTTCTTAAAATGATCGCAGTAGTTTAATATTAAACATCTTCCTGTGACAACTGATAAATCTTAACACTTCTATATGTGTATTATTCTGAGCACAGTATGACACAATGCAAGTCTCATATTGTATTGCCCTCACTAGATGCAGAAATAGCATGCTAATGCACACGCACAACCGACCAAAAAACCCCTACACCCTTACTTCTTCTCATATTGGTTACTATACCATACCTTGGAACAGATAGCATCATCTGTGCTGTAGAGCAGCGGGCAGATGTCTTGTAAATGTGAACTAATCCCATCAACAGCAGCATGGTCTCTGATGTAACAGTTGATGAGGGATGCAATAAGGGCTCCAGTTAGCTCTCTATCTCTAATTACCAAGTCTCTGAAAGTAGTCACCTTCAGGTGTTCCTGAAGCTCCTATGGAAAAAGCACACCCCCAATTTTTACTGTAAATGCTTTTTTCTTGTTTAAATTTTGTAAGAGAGAAGTCCTGCTGCATTTACATTACAACAAACTATCAAGGACAGCATAATTTACAGCACACATTATCTTTTTTAAAAATATGCATAAGATTAAAATAACTTTGATAATGTCAGCAGAGAAGGGCACAACCTGCAAACCACCCTCTACATCTGCGTGAAACTCTGTTTAAATAAACCAATATAAGAACTCGCATCATAATTAAAAATGATTTTGGTACTTTGTTGGTTGCCTTTTAAAATAGTGAGGCACTCTGAAATATTTAAAAGACTGCAAAACCACTAAGTGATACCTATTGACCAGAAGATCACAATGTTCTGCTTTGAGCAATAAAACTCCTGTCTTCCAGGTCAAGAAGCAAGAAGTGCTCAAAGGCTGATCGATTGCCAAATATTTGTGGAATACAGTTTATCTGCATTGTAATATTGCAAACAGTTTTGCCTAACAATTTCACTTGGAAGGTATTGGTTCAATAAAGCTCAAAAGGAAGGTTTGGACAATTAATGATTGGGAGTTGCTGCGCCATTAAACTTCAGATAACAGACTTGGACAACATCCCGGATTGGAATGGAGTCAGAGGAAACTGCGCTGATAAAAAGACAGTTGGAAAAATATATACTAACAAAGCTGTATTCGATGGGTGAAAGTACATGTTTGACATGATTGAGAATTGTGGACTCAGGGATGGAGAATTATAAAGTGTCAAAATCAAGATGTGGAAACATGGAAACAACGAGGAGAGACAGGACTGAGATGTAGAGATATGCTTCAAGGTCCAGACTGTGGGGAGCTCTGAAAAATTAATAACTATAATTTGGTCTTTTTTATTTTAGTTTTTTATTTTAATTGGCGTATTATGATTGGATATATTAATTGGATGTTTTTTATTGGAAAATCAATAAAAATGGTTTAAAAATAAAAGAAGAAGCAAGGAGTGCTGTGGCACATACCTTCTGAAGTTCACCCACGACAATGTTGAACTGATGCTCACAAAGAAGCTTCCACAGTGCCAAAGCCTGGCAGGTTTTCCGAACAAGTTGCTGGATGCCTTGAAGGGAGGCCTTCTCTGCTAATTGTGCCTCCGCTGTAAAAAGTGAAACGGACACTGCTAAATTATAACTTATTTCTATCCCCTGAACATTTCATACACACAAGGGCAAATGTGTCAGGTGCTTTCACAAAATGTTTTCAAGCACTAGAAACAAAGAACTATGTGGAATGAAGGAATCATTGGCTTACCCAGTTCTAACACTTCTCTGCTAGGAAGGATTCACCAGGTTTAAGCGATCCCTAATATGGTAATGCAGTCATAGTAAATAACAAGATGAAAGATGAAAAAATATTTTTTAATAATTCCAGTGGCACCTTGAAGATCAACTAAATATAAGCTTTCAAGGTATGAGCTTTCGTGTGTAATACACACTTCGTCAGAAGAAGAGGTCGCTTCAACCTTATAACTGTTGATGACTGTTACGGCAGTTGGTTGCACAGGGAAGGGCAAGGGATTTTAAAAGGGATAGATGACCAAATTTAGCTTTAGTGTGTATAATGGGACATGAATCCAATATCTCTCTTCAGATCAGGTCTCTCCATAGTTTTTAGTTTGGTAATGAGTTGTAATCAGCAACTTCTCTTTCAAGTTGCTTTTTCTATTTCTAGCCTCTCTCTTTCAAACAGTCTCAAAATATTCACTGCTTACTATTAAAGCTAGAGAGAAATTGTCCCCATGTATTTTTCTTCAAAGATACATGCTAAAGAAGAGAAAAAATAAAAACGAGCTATTTATCTACCATGAAACTTTCTCTGGAGCTCTTGCTGCAGTTGCTGAGAACTTCCACCATCGGACCGCATGAATCCAAGTAATCGCTGCTGCAGGTTAGCTGAGGTGGCAAAGCTTTTTCATGAAAGACAAGGAAAAAATGTAGAGTGTATAAATAGGGTATGGTGTGCTTGGGGCCGTCGCATGCCAAATATACAGTAGTAAAAACTAGTTTAGATAGCAGAAGCTGTTTAATATGTTAACAGTGAACTCAGATTCACCATCCTTTTAAGCACCTTTTTGTTTTGTCTGGGAAAGGCCATCTAATAAGAAGACTTAGGGACAGGTAGGGCAAATGAGTTCTACTTTGTATTTGCTGACCTTGAGTCTCTCATAGGGCTGTGATCCCTAAATTAAAGTGCTCTGGGAGTTATTAGGAAGCTATTCTAGACCAGGAGTCTGGCATAAGTCAGTTTAGTACCTACGGCCTGAGGACTGACAAGTTAATGCACAGTCCCGTTTTGGTCCCCCAAAGTCCTCATTTGTGGTTTCTGATTAAACTGTAAAAGTGTTGGTAGTTCACAGAAGAAATATGGTTGCTCCAGAAGCAATATGTAGATGAAAACTGGCCTAAGCTGTATTTTGTAAGCTGCTATAGAGACCTATCAAGTTGGATAATATATCTGCTATAAAGACCACAAATATCCATCCATAAATATTGGAGATACATATGTTTTCTAAGGGAACAACTCAAACTTTCATACCAATTATCTGTACAGCACAGCTGTCAACCACCAATGCTTGTTTTCCTCAACACCCTTAATCTTACCTGGGATTTCTAAGGGATCCTATTGCTGCAAATTGTGAATTCCTATCCAAAAATTCCTGCAGCCCTTTTAATTCTTGTAGTACAGTTTCTAACACTTGTGGTGGAACACTGCTTTCAACCTAAACAAGAAAGAGGTTAACCGAAATGAACATATTTGAAACTAACTGATTTTAACTTATTCTAAATTTCTGTTCTTGGAGGTTTCTGGGTAGATGACTAGGAAGCGAATCCTCCGGTAACCAGGAAAAGTCACTGTTAGGAAATATTGCTTTACAAAACCTTTTGAGCTGGAGTCAGACAGGGGAAGAAGGGAAGACCACAAATTTCTCCTTTCCCCTGTGCATTAAAAGAGAACTGTAGAGGAAGCCACTCCTTACAAGGGAGATGGGGAGGAGAAAAAGGCAAACCTTTTAGTTGCTGCTGAACCAATTCTGTGCAGCTCTGGACAAGCTGAAAAAGCTCTTTGCTGTGGTGATCAGGAAGAGCTGGTGTTGGGGCCTGAATCTTCCTTTATGGTGTAACTTCCTGATATCAGCCTTGCCGAGTTACTAGTTACACTTCCCAATCATCAAGACTGCCCTATCCCAGAAACCTCCAGAGAAACACACCTGACAACAGGTAAACAGAATCCAGATCTATGTTTACACAAATAACTGCTTTTCTAAGCTTACACATTGTGGAGAATCAAGAGATTAACCTTCAAACCTGTCCTTTCCCTCCAAAAATTGGGTTTCGTAGTAATGGGTTTTTGTTTTGAGATCACCAAGAGGGAGAATTCAAACTTGCAACCACCACCACCACCTTGAAGTAGAAAAGCTACCACTTGATTCTGCAAAATTAAGCTAGTAATATTTTTGGGAGAGGGATGGCTGAACCCTTCTATATGACAAGCTGTTTTTCTATCTGAAGAGAATTTGGGTGAGGAGTAGAATTCAAAGATGAAACTTGCTATTCATCTTTATCAGGGGCCGGCAAAGTTTTTGTGGCTTGGGTCTGTTCACGGTCCTGCAGACACTGTGGTGGGCTGGAGTGCGCGCACACACACATGCGCAACCACTATTTCTGGCTCTCCTTCCGGCACGGAGGAGGCATACGCAGCTTCTCATTGGCTGCAGGAAGTTCCTGCAGCCAATGGGAAGCCAGCTAGTGTTGCGGAAGGCAGTCCCCGTTCTGCTCTGCGCCGGTTTAGCGCAGCACACAGGAGCCGACTGAGCGGGCGGCGGGGGTCCATGGGCCGGTTAGACCCCCATGGGCCACAGGTTGCCGACCCCTGAACTTTATTATCATCAGCATTTGAGTTTAAAGGCTTGCACTTACTATGCATTTATTACTCCCCCCCCCCAGCTCTGAATATGCCTATACTAAGAATGGCACAACAGTGAAGTGATGTGTTTGGATCTGGCACCCACTGTTATCAAAGAAGATCAAAGGTTACAGTCACCTCTGCTGATTCATGCTGGTACTAAGTTCCAGCCAAACCTATTAAACCCAATGATTACAGGGACAAACATATTCATCCTTCCCTTCTAAATCCATCTTCCTGAAATGAAGAAAATAACAATACGGTTCTTATGCAGTGTGGTGCTTTGTGATGGCACACTGACCAATAGTCACCAAGTTGATTTCCTTCATATATAGACATCAACACCAGTATTAACCCCCAAACTACCAACTACCCTTACAAACTTTATATAAGATTCCAAAACAGCCATTAATACTCATCAGTACTTACAGCTACAACTTCTCGATTGCCACTCTTGAAAACTCTCTCCACAACTATACTTCCATCCCAAATGTTTCTGGAAAGCAATAAAATACAATTTTGAAATTTCATGTGATCACCATATGACGACACTGGAAGCTTCTGCTTCCCTTTTAAGCTTAACCACAGCTTAGTGTGCTGTGAAACCCTAAATCATGATTAATCTTATCCATATTTAGTGGAAACACACCAACACCATTTGAAGTTGGTTGTTTCCACCAACCACAGTTAAGATAAACTTCATTTTGTCAGGTTATAACAACATGTATTCTCACCTTTCCATAAATAACTTACCCTATGATCCGAGAGAAATATATGCAGATACCATTGTGCTTTCCAGAAAACACTATCTCGGGGCACATTATGCCACTAAGAGAAGCACTGGGTTGAGACATATGACTGCTTGAAGTGAACACTGGAGTTGACATGGTTGGAGGATGCAAACCTGGAACATAAACTCAATTTTTAAAAAAAGACAGAAGCAAGATTATAAGTACTAGAGAAATATATTTAAATAATTAAAAGGAAATACCTTGGGCTGGTGTTGCCAAAAAGCTTGGATTAGGGTAGGGGCTACTAGCAGACATAGGAGAACCTAATATAAGAAGAGCAATGCATACTATAAAGCAACCATAAAGCAATAATGCATAGCCCAACAAGACAACAGGAACCCACCAATAGCATACAAATTGATCCAACAGCCCCCCTCAAGCACACAAACAAAACTCATTGCAGTCAACTATAGGCAACCATCCACACCCTACCCCTCCATATCTATCTCACCACCCACAAAAACCAATAAATGAACATAAAAAAATTCCTTCCAGTAGCACCTTAAAGACCAACTAAGTTAGTTCTAAGTTAGTTCAATAAATGAACAGAAATAGAACTGACCCACGTGATGCTAACGAAAAACCCTTATGCATACACTATGTAGAAGAATGAGTTTACTATCCCCCTTCTCCCCTCCCCCAGCTTTACACCGTCCATAACGTGTCTCACATCAAATATGAATGATCTGTAGAAAGTATTCTATGAACTGAAAGAAGAGATGCTGTATGTACTTCTGTAACCCAAGAAAATCTTTAATAAAAACAATTTTTTAAAAAGCAATAATCAGAGCACAGCTTTAAGAGATTACAATATAAAACCAGGGAGTTTGAGGCAGGGAGAAGGGATCATTTTTATTCAGTAATTGTCTGCCACCCACAGTTTGCTATGAGATGCCATGGGCAGAGATGGCTTACAGTTCAAGACATATTGAAAGAATTTAGAGGGACGGGCATATCTTTGCATCACACATGGAAAAGGGTGAAGGAAAGAGAAAATTAGTTCCGCCCCTCAAATCTTCATTTATTGTTATCACTATTTCAATGCTCCCATATTGTAGATATAAAATATGAAGGAGGTTTATGTTGCTAAATTGATCTGTATACTAAAACAGTTCAAAGTACTGTCAATTTCCTCTTCTTTCAGCATGGGAAGGGCATTTGTACAGTAAGTATAAATGCACTTCTGAATCATGAACTCAACAGTAGTGAATGACTACTAAAGCCACGCGAGTGGGTGCAAGGGGATGGAATGTTTTTGCAAAATAAAAGATAAAAAACCCCTCTTGCCTAAAGGTACTGACTACAGTGGTGCCTCGCAAGACGAAAAGAATTCGTTCCGCGAGTCTTTTCGTCTTGCGAAGCACGGTCGGTCGCAACTGCGCCTCTTCAAGCAGTTTTTTTTAAAAAGCGCAAGATGTTTTCGTCTTGCGGAACAAGCCCATAGGGAAATTCGTCTAGCGAAGCAACGCAAAACCGAAAAACCCTTTCGTCTAGCGAGTTTTTCGTCTTGCGAGGCATTCATCTTGTGGGGCACCACTTTATGTTTGCTGCTTACCAGGTGGAACAGGAGATCCCAGTGCGTACCCAACATTACTTGGAGGCGGCAGGGTGGATGGAAATCGCATCTGTGTTTCACCACCATATCTGAGATTCACAAAATTAAAACAACTGTATCAACGCTGCAATCAGTTCTCAGATTATTTTTAAGCAGTCAAACAGTAAATAAATACTTCTTTAGGTAGTTGAATTGTGAAGCATATGTAAAAAACAGCTCGCCCACTGTTTAATGCTATGTCTAAACCCTGTAATGGTGTGTCAAGGGGACCCTCTGGCCCATGTCCCAAATTAGTAACGTAAAGGAACCCCTGACCATTAGGTCCAGTCATGGCCGACTCTGGGGTTGTGGCGCTCATCTTGCTTTATTGGCCGAGGGAGCTGGCGTACAGCTTCTGGGTCATGTGGCCAGCATGACTAAGCCGCTTCTGGAGAACCAGAGCAGTGCATGGAAACACCGGTTACCTTCCCGCTGGAGCGGTACCTATTTATCTACTTGCACTTTGATGTGCTTTTGAACTGCTAGGTTGGCAGGAGCAGGGACCGAGCAACGGGAGCTCACCCCGTCGTGGGGATTCGAACCGCTGACCTTCTGATCGGCAAGTCCTAGGCTCTGTGGTTTAACCCACAGTGCCACCCGCGTCCCTTATGGGCCAAATTAGGACTGCCCAAACAGTTTTTCCTTAACCATGCCCACCTGCCCCACAGCTAACCATCAGGTGTGAAACAGGACAAAAGGGTGGCAGCAAAGGAACAACTGGAAGTTTAACGTGTGCTTTCAAGTGTTCTTTGGCAAGCAAGGCTCAATCAAGCCCTGCTGGGATTGGCTGTACTAGGGAGATCCCCATGTGTAGATCAGCTGGTGAATGCTGATAGCAAGCCCCCTTGAAACTTTTAGCTCTGCCGTAATAACCCTGCTGAAAAGCCCTAGCTCCATTCCACATGCTGCTGTGCCCTCAGGAAACAAGCCAGAGCCTTGCTGTTCATGACATCTGAACTAGGGTCTGTGGTTTGCTTCCCTCAAAGAAACCACATGCCATGAACAAACCTTGGTTACCATTCACAAACCATTAGGCTGGGTTTGAGTGTCACAACAAATCAGACCCTGACATAGGAGCCAACTCCTAGGGGCCATGAAGGCTTTGGCTCCCTCAAAGCTGATGGGCATTGCCATTAAAATGGTGTATGTGCACTGTGTCATGTGATCAATTATGCGGGGTGGCGCTTACCTGGGCCCCACAATATTTCATTTAAGTTGGCACGCCTGGACCCTGACTTTGTTTTACAGTTGGACAGCAGCAGAAGTGGAGCAAGAACTTTTCAGCAGTGTGCATTAGCATTCTGTGGGTTCATGCTAAACAAAAGTTTGTTTTTACCTACAGTTTAATGTGACACGCAGATTGGGCCTCTGTGGCTAACCTTTGCTATGGTTTATTAAAGCAAGTCAGTTTCATAAACCATGGTTTGAAGTTGGCTTGTTTTATTAAACAAAGCCACTGTGTGCCTACTAATTAAAAAGGTAATTTCAACACAAATTAGAACTAAGATGCTGCTTTCTCTAAACTATTTTTCTCAAGAGTGAGGTACAAAGAGGCATGATCATATCTTAAATCTATAATGACAAAATGAAACATAGCACAATAGTTACTGAGAAACAGGAATCAGCTATGAAACTTTATGCAATGCTTAGTTTTAACAGTTCATATGTTCCAACCAGAGTCCAGCACAACCCATTTACTGCTGGGATACCATAGATTTTTAAAGTATAATCTCTTGGCATAATGCAGATGTGAATAATTTTACCTGAAAAATGCTCGAGTGGCCCAAACAGATACTTCTCTATCACAAGCAGCAGAAGAACAGGCAAGTATTAGGCAAGTAGCACAAGCCTGCTCCTCCTGTAAGAACCATCATTAAAAAATATCAGTAAAAATGACAGAACAATCTTGGTGCAGTTTTAATGAAATGAGCAAGGGGACTAAAGGGTAACTTGTCTATTTAGAAGTAAGTCCTACTGACTCCAGTGGGGCCCATATAAGGGTGTAAATAATTGCAGCCAGTAACATGGTGTTGCTACCTGATGTTAGGTACATATCTAGAAGTCATCACTATAGTGGAGGAGTATGATGAATAGGTACATTTTTAACTGCCTTACTTGTCCAACACAATTAATGACACACTTACAGAATCTACTAAGATAATGTAGGCTGATGGCCACTAATCAAGACAGCATCAAAACAAACGGACAAACAAAACATAATGGAGGATAACTATTAGCCACTGGTAAAGGTAAAGGGACCCCTGACCATTAGGTCCAGTCGTGGCTGACTCTGGGGTTGTGGCGCTCATCTTTATTGGCCAAGGGAGTACAGCTTCCAGGTCATGTGGCCAGCATGACTAAGCCACTTCTGGCTAACCAGCGAATGGAAATGCCGTTTACCTTCCCGCCGGAGTGGTACCTATTTATCTACTTGCACTTTGATGTGCTTTTGAACTGCTAGGTTGGCAGGAGCATGGACCAAGCAACAGGAGATCACCCCGTCGTAGGGATTCAAACCGCCAACCTTCTGATCGACAAGTCCTAGGCTCTGTGGTTTAACCCACAGCGCCACCCGCGTCCCTTATTAGCCACTGAGAGACACCTAAATTGAGTCTCAGATGCCCCCCCCCAGTTTCTTACATAGCCAGAAAGGGATCACTCTCACTACCATAACCTGCTTATGAGCTCCCCACGGCTGGAGGTAGCATGTCGAACCCCTAGTTCTATCTTTGGCATAATATAGGAAGGAAAAGTTAAATTCTCACCGGGTGCAGTTTGAAAAATCTTTCAATCTCTTCTCCATCACCTCCTGCATTGCACACAAAAAGATGTCGCAGCTGATCTACTGGTCTGAGTTTATGAAACATAAAACTCCCCTAAAGAAAAATAGAACATTTTTTATTTATTTAATGGTGATTTCTATAGCATTTTTATTGGCCAAAATAATTTACACTTCTTACACCTTGTTCATTTTTATGACAGCCCTATAAGGAAAGTCATTAATAATTATATTTTACAAAAATGGAGAATGGTTTGTAAAGAAGTGGCATGCTCCAGGCCAGGCATCCCCAAACTTGGGCCTCCAGATGTTTTTGGGACTACAATTCCCACCATCCCTGACCACTGGTCCTGTTAGCTAGGGATGATGGGAGTTGTAGTCCCAAAACACCTGGAGGGCCAAGTTTGGGGATGCCTGCTCCAGGCTGTCCAGGAAGTCCTTGGCCAAGGTTTGAACCTGTAATATTCCCAAGCAGCTATAATATACAACGAAGAACAATATTTAAGCTACAGTAAAGGGCTGGGGTGGGGGGAATCTTCTCCCATGCCTTTATTTGAGGTAGAGGTAGAGCCTAGTTTCAGAGATATTTGAAACAACCTCAATATATCAGAGCTGTACCTCAAACCTTTTCATAACTAGGTAATAAACATAGCCACCTGTGCTACATACAGGGCTGGAGGGCAGGGTTCAAGCTTGATCTTCTCACTTTTAGAAATTAAGTACAGTCCTCTCATGTCTAAATTCTCTATCATATAGAGCAAGCATATTAAGACAGTTTTATTTTGCATCTACACAAAAATCATACAATGTCCCATGTTTAACAATTATGATTAACACATATACATTAAAAGGCTCTAACAAAGATGTTTCAGGGGAATAAATTACTGGAGTAAGAAAGAATAATACATCAGTATACCCTTTACCCTTACCTCTACCGAGTCACAGAAGTGTAGAGTTGGAAGGGACACTGAGGGTCCTCTAGTCTAACCCCCTGCAATTCAGGAATCTTTTTGCTCAACTTGGGGCCCAAACCCACAACCCTGATCTTAAGAGTATCATGCACTACCAGCCTGAGTAGACAATTGATCCAGATTATGTATGTACACATATGAAGTTACTATACTGGCCCAAATATAAGCCGCAGCCGAATATAAGCCGTACCTTTAAAATTGGAGTGGGGGGGGAGAGAAAACACCTAAATATAGAGAGGGGGAGCCAGGCTGCGTTGCCAGCGGCCTTTCCTCTTCCTCGCTCTCTCCCTTCCCGGCCTTGGGGGAGATGATGGGGGACTGTGCGCAGGGCGGGTGCTGCTCTGCTGCATTCCTGGCCTTGTTTGCCCTGTGCTCCTGGCTGCATACCGTAAGGTCACAAATATAAGCTGCACTTTTCATGGTCAGTATTTGGGGGGAAAGTGAGGCTTATATTCAGGCCAATACGGTACTTTCCCCCTATTCCTTCCCAGAAAAGGTAGTTTGCAAAGTCAGTGGCTTATATCCCCTGTGTCACTCATCTGATGGTACTGCTTCAGTCAGTGTAAGAAGAGAAGCAATTTTAAGAGATTCCTTCCGATAGTTCCTCCACATCCCCAATATGCTCTGGAAGGTTCCCCATTACCTCTGAGCAGATTTCAGAAGTGGGGTGGGGGACAAATGGCCAAAGGTGCTTCTCTCTTCCTTTTACTGATGAAAGCCTTACTGTCAGCTGACCCGACAACATGGAATACAACCAAGTGGTAGGACGCCAGAATGATTTCAGACAAGAATAATAAAAAAAAACCACACCAGGATGTAAGAGATTAAATTCATTTCTAAACAGAGATTAAGAGCTTCTGAAAATGTCATCTGAGGTTCAGTTTCATCTTCCTCCTCTTTCTCTATTTTTATTTTATTTTAAGCAATAGTACTACAAACCTGTGCCGAAAGGAGAACAAATTTCTTTGGCGGTAGCATATGCTGTTGTACAACTACAGGATAGTCAGTTATGGGAATTAGATCTTTATTCAAAGGTGTTACTATCTTCTGAGCTTTGTGATCATCTATTGCAGAAAGAGCCCAAGAATGTCCATCTACATGTGTCTTTGTCTGAAATAAGAAAGTAAAGAGTAAAAAAATTATAAAAGAGTAACTTGCTTTCCAATCATATGCTTCAGCTATAACAATTTTATTGAACCCCTGCCTGCAGCTGAGGAAGCTAG
The DNA here is from genome assembly GCF_965113315.1 of Podarcis vaucheri. NCBI lineage: Eukaryota > Metazoa > Chordata > Lepidosauria > Squamata > Lacertidae > Podarcis > Podarcis vaucheri. The sequence continues at coordinate 18,509,322 of NC_138749.1, forward strand.
TTATCCTCCTATCTTTCCAGCTGCCAATTATAATTCTATCCTTCACAGCCTCTGCAGTATTACTGTACCATAGCTGGATCAGGGTGTAAAAATATAAAGGTAAGCTAAAGGTCCTCTGGATGGTTAAGTCCAGTCAAAGGAGACTATGGGGTTGTGGTGCTCATCTCGCTTTCAGGCTGAGGGAGTCGGTGTTTGTCCACAGACAGCTTTCTGGGTCATGTGGCCAGCATGACTAAACCGCTTCCGGCACAAAGGAACACCATGACAGAAACCAGAGCACACGGAAACACTGTTTACCTTCCCGCCACAGCAGTACCTTGCACTGGCATGCTTTTGAACTGCTAGGTTGGCAGGAGCTGGGACAGAGCAACAGGAGCTCACTTTGCTGTGGAAATTTGAACCGCCAACCTTCCGATCGGCAAGCCCAAGAGGCTCAGTGGTTTAGATCACAGCGCCACCCACGTCCCTGGATCAGTATGTACTTCCCACCAGGAAATTAAATCTATGGCTGTATTCCCCCCCCCCCAAATAATTTTAAGCCAGTATCAGAAAGGTGAAAAGCTGGTCACAACTTGTGATATGGCCTTGCAATAAGAAGCAGAAAGGTGTCAAAAGGGGAAGTATCAGAAGTTGAAAACTTTTGAACTCTTACACAGATTTATGAAGAGAGAGATCAAAGAAATCTAGGTAGACAAAACTATCATCTCTCACAACAGCTATTACTTTCAAAATAACCTAGCAAAATATAAAGAATTACCTGTGTTTCCATCATTGGCTTTTGGAAAGGAAAAGAATCATGATTAACACACCACAATATATCATTATCCTCATTTTCTGAAGCAGCCATTAGCAGAACACCTGAAAATATAATAGTAATTTATTAAGAAATGATGAATCTGAAACCTAAAATCGAATCTTACGATTCATCACTTTCTATAGGGCAAAATAGCCTAAATTGGACAAAGGACTCTTAAATTACTGATAAAAACTCATCTCCAGAAATTACCTTTGCTATAAAGAGCTTGGTGCACCTTTGATGGCTTTTCCACGTTAGAAGCAGCAGAAAATCCTGGAGGCAGGCGGATGTGAACCAACGTTAATGTTGAAGGACGAGAAAAAGGATGCTTGAATGGGCATGTACTAAAATACATCCGTACACCTAAGAAAAAAGCACAAGATACTCCATTAACAGTATAAAAGGGTTGCAGTACAATCCCATACCTGTCTACTCAGTGCTTTTTTTCTAGAAACCATGAAGTTGTTACAGTAAGTGCCACACTTTTTAACAAAAAAAGAAGTGCCATACTGCATAACCTTCAGTACCCCCTGAAAAGCACTGTGTCTACTTCAAAATTAGTCCCATCAAGTTGAATGGGGCTTGCTTCCAGTTAACAGTTTTGGATCGCAGCATTAATGTGTCTGAAGTATTCTGTTCAGATATGGAACTACTGAACAGCAACAACACAGACTGCTTCATATTCCCCATTTAAAGATAATGGTATGAATGATAATAGAAACCTGGTTATTTCTAACTGATCCGCACATTTTAATTCCTCTTCACACACTGCTTCTTGACCCCCCAGACCCTTTAGGATTACTAGGAGACTATGATGCCGTGATCCTATACCCTATTGGCTCCCTTCTTTGCCTATCTTCTTCCTTTCAATACCCTGTTGCTAGTTAGTTTCTTCCAGTTTGCAGGCACTCCACTCTCTAGGCCAGTTCAGATTCTAGACTGGGTGGAGATACTAACTGGGTTGTGATACTACCCACTTCCCCACCAACAGGTTATCCATGCCTCCCTTCTACCATGCACCAGAAATGATTGCATGAATCAAGCTATTCTACATAGAGGCCACCACATGAAGTGCCTGTCTTATGTAGCACATTATGTTCCTGACGTTATGTTATATATAACAGAGGGGAGGGACATGTACCTGCTCATTCATCATGTGAGCAGGCTTGCCACCCAGTAAGTTTTTGAACCAGGGCATAGACACGGTACTTAGTGTTACAGAATAGGATACTGAATTCTTACCTGCATGAGTGATTGCCAATAACTGGCAATCAATGGATTCAGAATTTTCAATCACTGCTATCTGAACAATAGGCTTAAACACAGAACGGTCTATGGTCCTAAAAGAAAACAAGATATCAGCATGTGTACATGCAAGATCTTTTTAAACAAAACATGTAAACAAAATGATCTAATAATAAGAGATGTAATAAGACATTAAAGTCAGCTCCTCAAGCATAATACCTTAATGTAGATATTTTACCTGGCAATCTTTCCAGCTGCAGCGACAATAGCATTCTGAGAAACAGAAGCAACCCTCACCATCCCTTGACCATCTGGACCTAAATCATAAACCTGTAATTTAATTATATTGCTTTTAGTAGGTTTACTATAAATTCACTTAACATTATTCTCTTCTGCAACGCCTACCGCAAATACGTCAGGAGGCAAGTTAGTTCTGAAATGAAAAATGGCAGCTGCACTGCATTCCAAGGTGAGTAGTTCATTGGACAGAAACACAAGAGAACCTTCTTTTATTGAATGCAGGTGGGATGTTGGAATAAGCTTGGATAGAGTGCAGAGCCATAAAAACAAATAGAGGAGGTGAAAGGATGCAGAGCGAAGGAACTTGTAGTACATTTGCATAGTGAACAGGAAACAATCCTGCATGAAAGTTGCTATCAGCAGGCACAGGACTGACAGCTAAAAGGAAGAGGATAACTTTATGTTGGGCAGGTGGGACAAAGAATAAGTGCGTAAAGTACAGACAATGGTAGGCAACTACCCACTGAAAGATGTATCCAGCAAGGCTGGGTTAGAACTGTGTTATACGGTAAGTTCCCATCATCAATGTAATGAAGTTAGCATTGATGTGAACCTAAATTTGTGAATAACAGGGGAAACAGAATGTATCAAAAGGCATACCTGTATCACACCTTTTTCAGAGCGTGTGTATAAGATGTTTCGGGAGTTGTCAATGGCAATTTGAACAATGGGATCTGCAGTTTGGGAATAAAAACCCAGAATCAACTGCTTAAAGTATGTCAACATTTGGTATTGAGAAATAGAGACTTTCATTCATAATGTCCAGAAGATATACCGTATTTTTTGCTCTATAAGACTCCTAAAAAGTAAGGGGAAATGTGTGTGCGTCTTATTGAGCAAATGCAGGCCGTGCAGCTATCCCAGAAGCCAGAACAGCAAGAGGGATTGCTGCTTTCACTGTGCAGTGATCCCTCTTGCTGTTCTGGCTTCTGAGATTCAGAATATTTTTTTCTTGTTTTCCTCCTCCAAAAACTAGGTGCGTCTTGTGGTCTGGTGCGTCTTATAGAGCGAAAAATACGGTAGGTGGACGATCAAAACATTTTTTTTCTTACCTAAGCACTTCAAATAACAAATTTCAAACTTAAGACTAGCCGAATTACCCGAGTGTCTTAACAGCATGTTTGTATTGTATTTGCATTGGTTAAACTGCTTTAGCAATAAAAGGCGGTAATTTAGTAGCACAAATCTTGAAAGAAAGCAATCAACCTATTGATTCATTTATGTAAATGAAACATTTAAGTGAGCCAGAGGTGCCAGACATTTGTAATATATTATCAAACACAAATACATCTGTGTTTTAATATTGGTATTTTAAACATGGATTTTACATCCCTTACCATCTTCTGAGAATGTGAACTGGAGCAATGATGGAACAAGGAAAGAAAGGGTGCTCTTTGAATGATTGATCTTCCTACAACGCTGGCTAAACCAGCCAGCCTCAGCCTACAAAAATAAAAAAACCACTAGAATTAGATAATTATGCAAACCCATAGAATACTTTACTCGACCCATCTAGTTATCAATAAATTCCCAACATTATTAAGCAGCCTAACTAGTCCTGGCCCCCAGATCATTGCAGATGAACAGTGTGCTCTCCTCCAGCACCAGCAGTCTGTATTTCAAAAGAGAAGTCATTTTATAAAGTTCCATTTAAAAAGTTCCAAAACCTCAAGAGTTTATAACTCCATATTTTTCTCTCACTTTGATTGGACCCCAATCTTACATAAGGACAACAGTAAATCTGCTTTATACCACAGAGTAAGCCAACATAACATAACATCAGATTCACTAGCACATGTGTTGATATACCAGCTCTAAGCACATGTGTGTTGATGAAGCAGGTATGAGACTTGACCTTTTAATTGCTGGCAGAATTCAAGAAGGAAGCTTGGTCTTTTGAGAACTAGCCAGTTTGTGGCCTCTTTGATGAAGGCAATAGAATAAACTCAACAGTATTGAGTTATTGTCTGTCACTGTAACAAAAATACTTAAACATCAGATGGTTCTTTGCTAGAATTCTGAAGATCATTGAAGATGACTCAGATTCAGTACATTCTTTGCAATGAACAAGAATATTTTTTAAGTTAGCAGGAGTTCCAGACTAACATTTATGCACTAAGAAACTCACTACTCTCTTTCAAATAAATGAAGCAATATAGAAGAGGAAGAAGTGAGGCATCAAGAGCAATGTACTTTCCATTCATCCCCCAGTATCCATCTCTAGCAGATTTCACTTGCCTGGTAAGCAATTTCATACAAACAACCATCTTTGCCAGCCAAGAAGATACGCCCATTTTCAGAAGAAGTTATTGTCAGCAGATAGGTGTTATCGGTAGGCAGTGAGTAGAGCGGGTCTGGAAGAAGCTGCATTCCACCAGACATGCTATCATTGAGGGATCCAGAACCTGATTAAAAATATATATATTTATTTTATTTGTTGACTACTTCAACTAAAATGATTTCAAGAAATAAGGAAGACCTAACATTGAGTTTGTATATCATGAACTCTTAAATGCTATTTTCTAAAAGTTGATAGGTTTGCTACTAAGGCGTCAACCCTAAATCCTCAGAATAAATAAGATTGAGCCAAAACTCTCTTATGTTGAAAAACACAGTTCTTAAGAATTAAAATTTCATTTCACTTGAGTAATCAAACACGCTTAATTCACAATGCCAATTCTTTTCCTATTTATACTATTAAAAGTATACACTCCAGATACAACAAGGTAGTAAATTTTCTAAAACCACGTTATCTTGAGCATGTATGTGTGTTTTAACACGGAGACTTATCTCAACGTAAAACTTATTTACTCTCAGGCCCCATCTACACTAAGTGTTTAAAGCTGTAACATACCACTTTAAACAGTCACAGTTCCCTCCAAGGCATGTTGGGAACTGCATTTTGTTAAAGGTGCTGAGAGTTGCTAGAACAGGCTTCCTCAACCTCGGCCCTCCAGATGTTTTTGGCCTACAACTCCCATGAACCCTAGCTAGCAGGACCAGTAGTCAGGGATGATGGGAACTCTAGTCTCAAAACATCTGGAGGGCTGAGGTTGAGGAAGTCTGCGCTAAAAGATCCCTATTCCATTCACAGGACTACATTTCCCAGAGTTCCCTGGGAAGAGGGCTTGATGAGAAACCACTCTGAAATTGCAGCTCTGTGAGAGGAATAGGGGTCTCCTAACTCTCAGCTTCCTTAACAAATTACATTTTCCATGATACTTTAAAGTGGCATGATACTGTTTTATATGTTTAGTTCAGGTGGGGCCTCTAAAAGCTTAATCGGCCATTATTTCATTCTACTGCCACCGAAGAGCCTCATTCCCTCAGCTCCACCAACGATCAAGTTGGTTGTGTCTAGCCAGGTACTTGTGTTGGTAAGGTAGCAAGCTGAAACTAAGAGGAGCCAGTTGCATTAAACAGTCACCAGGTAGCAGCAAGTTCCTCCAAATTTCTTTCCCTATCTCTTCATGAAAGCAAGCATGTGAATACACAATTACCTCCTTGTAAGGTTGCATAGCTTAGTCCTAGAATGACTATATCCACAGGAGTAGCCAAAACGAGCAGGTGTCGTATATGTGGTTGAAAGACTCCTGTGAGTAAAGAAAGCAGAAGACAATTTGTCAATATAAGGGGGGGGGGGGGGAACCACCTCTACATAACATGCTACTTGTCATAATCAAGATCTAAGGGAGTGAAGAGGCATTTGCACTAATTCCTGTCAGTCAGGAAATATCATTTCAAGTCTTTTAACGGCTATTTTCCCAATCCTACAATAATTTCAGCAATGAAGCCTCAAAAATAGAAGGTATATTTATGCAACATTTATCTTTGGGGTAATTATGTGCACTGCATGATAATATTCAAAAGGCCAAGTATGTAAGATAGTTTCTAATACAGAACAGACACCAACAAAGCAAACAAATGAAAGCTTGTTCTCAGGATAAAGATAAAATGATTTTCCCCCAAGTGTATTTTGTCCACAACCTATTACCTGCTTTTGGTTTCACTAGTCCCACAGCAAGGATGGTTTCACTAAGGCCATCAAAATAAGCGAGGTCCCCACTGCAATGAACAGAAAAGGTTACGTGAAAACATGGAGTACTTAATTTCTGAAACAGTGAATGAAATTGTTAAGAGCAGCAATACGTTCCTTACACAAACCTTTCCTTCTGATTAACCAGTTTTGAGTTTACCATACCCAAAAACGTCATAGACATAAATTATTTATCTTACCCGTCTTCGTACTGCCACATAAAAATGTCACTGTCAATGGTCAGCCAAGCCCTGCTAATTTCAGGAAACACTCCCATCATACAATTGCATTGCATATCTGAAGTATCCAGATTTAAGGATAAAATGCACCAAGGCAAGACATGCAATTCTGCATTACGTTGAGTTTGCAATTAGGGATGAGGAGGGGAGGACCGGATAAGTGTAGAATTCCACAGCTCAGTATTATAAATGTAAAGTCACAACATACATAGCAATTATTTTATTACGCAAATGCTCAGTTGATAAGACTCCCGAATCTTGATTTGTATGAACATAAAAGAACATTCATGTCTCTCCACAGAGAAAGAATGAATTTATTTCAAGCTAGGAGATAGTATGACCAGGAGCCTTGATTTCTTTTGTACAATGTTTCATTTACATTTAGCAATCAAGGGATGGATAGAGAGAATGTCAAACAGAATAAATGGAGGTTCTTTTACATGACACCAAGCAGTCTGAAGCACAGTCATACCTCTAGTTGCATTAGGTTCATGTTGTGGATTTTCGGGTTGCGATCATGGCAAACCCAGAAACGTTCTGCGTGCTTTGCACATGTGCACTCTACGCTGGAGCACTCTATTGCATCACGCGCACAAGCAGCGCTCTACTTACGGACTTTTCGGGGTGCGAATGGCACCCCGGAACGGATCGCATGCGTAAGTAGAGGTACCACTGTAGTACCAAGCATTTTTTATTGCTTTTTAAAACACTGAAATAATTAAATTTCAAGCAAAAAAAATATCATTTCTTTCATCATGCCTGGAAGCCCCAGAACAGTACAGATCACAGATGGGGAATCTGTGGCCTTCCAATATGTTGATGAAGTACAATTCCCATCACTCCTGGCTGTTGGCTATGGTGGCTGGGGTTGACAGGAGCTTGAATCCAACTACAGTGGTACCTTGGGTTAAGTACTTAATTTGTTCCGGAGGTCCGTTCTTAACCTGAAACTGTTCTTAACCTGAAGCACCACTTTAGTTAATGAGGCCTCCTACTGCTGCCGCCAGAACATGATTTCTGTTCTCATCCTGAAGCAAAGTTCTTAACCTGAGGTACTATTTCTGGGTTAGCGGAGTCTGTAACCTGAAGCGTATGTAACCCGAGGTACCACTGTATATCAGAAAGGCCACAGCTTCACCACTTCTGCCATAAATGGAAGCCTGAGAATGGATGGAGGGCAAAGTGTGAAAAGGCAACGCCTTTAGAGCAACCGGCCGGCTCCCATCCACTCTTTACTGCTCCAGTCCCTCACCATGCTGTGCTTCTTGGTCTGCTGCTATTGCAACCTCTTTTGATGCTGAAGGGGAAAAAGGGACATTGGAAACTAAAAATTGGGGTTCTTCAAAAAAGAGACTACTTTAGGCCACACATCCAATGATCATTTAACTGCTATTACTGTACTAGTGTCTAGGCAGCAGCAACTACCTGTAGTATAATTGGAAACAACAGCAGAGGTGTAATGGTGAGTGAAATAAAGTAGAAGCGACCCCCCAATTCCCAGCTGGGCACAAGTAGCTATGAGGAAGAGAAAAGGGAGAAAGATGGGTGGGGGAGAAGAAAACAGCAACCAACAAGAGATGATCTTGTCAGATGGGGAGAAGGCTGGAATGAATAGGGATTAGCCAGCAGCCTAAAGCCCATCCTTTAGCCTCCATAGCCTTCATCTTGCAAGATTTGATGTGCCTTTCACTTGTATTATAATTAGGATACGTCCAAATTGCTCAACCAGTTCAGGGGGCAGAGGAACTCTCCGAATTGAACTTATTTCTGGAAGATTGGGAATTGAAAGAAAGCCAGGTCCTTGTAATGGATAATCCATATCTGACATCCCAGAAACAGTGGGGCTACCTGCAAATGTGAAAAAGTAAAATAATTAGAAGTAATAGAAACAAACAAAATGCTTGGATATTTTCACTTCAATTTAATATTTTCTTTAACCCCTAGAGATGTATATTTTTCTCAGTATATGAAATCAAGTGCTTTTCTCTATAAACCTAGGAATAAATTAATACTCTTACATCTTTGAGTTTTAAAAAATTAAAGTAACCTTGTAAGATATACTAGTAATAGCCACCAGTCTCATAAACTGTTAAGATAAATTAATTGACATGTGGAATTGCAGATCACAATACAAAACTCAGGATACACAAAGTGATCTAGTTTTGCTTGTTAACACTACAAATATTTGGTTTACAAATGAGTCATTAGTTCCAAAAGTATTGGCAACTATTTCAAATGTATTAGCAAGTGTTTGAAGTCTGGGGGGTGGGGTGGGGGGAGGGGAATCTGATCACTAGAAACATGAATTCTAGAGAGTACTGCTCAACTAATCTATATGAACCTAAAGGCTAAGTCTTTCTGGGAGCAAGGGGAAAGGAAGCTAAGTGCTGGCAAGTACTGTACTTAATCATAAGAAATACCTTAAGAAAATCAAGGGCTGTTAAACAAGGGCTGTTTGGAGTGAAACCATTTCCAGTACAGAACTCCTAATATATTTGCATAGCTTTAACATACTATTTTAAAGTTGCTTGATAGAGATTAAATGATAGTTATTGCCTTCAAACGAACCAATGAATGATCATAATGTATGCTTGTTTCTATTTGTTATCAAGATAAGCATGAATGACTGTTTATTGCAAGCTTTATATTTGTTTTATCAATTCTGTTTAGCCTGGAAGTGAAGCACTTCTAGGCTACCCCTATGCTATCCATATAATCAGTTATCAGTAATCAACATATTCAATATATATTCATATATGCTTACTGATAACTGATTATATGGATAGCATAGGGGTAGCCCTTCTTCCTTGCCTCAGAAGGAAAAGGTAAGGCTGCCTCAAAATACACCTCTCTCCTGATCTTAACTGGAAAAACCAAAAGATTTTTGAATACTGAATTTTATTGCCCTAAGATTAGTCTTATAAAAGGAACGTATCAGAAGATGGCAGTTGAATAACATAAGGTAAGGCAAGATAATGGTTTCTTGTATATACCGTAAGTGGAATATTGAGAAATGAAGGGAGGCAGATTTTTGTAGAATCTTAAGCTATTAAAGACAAAGCACCTGTCCCTAAAATAACCTAATAATGAGACCATTACTGTACATTCATATGTGTATAACCAGTATGGAACAAATGCACCTAGTAGTAGCACTATAACATTTGGTGTGAACCCCGGCTTGCAAGAAGTACAAAATAATTAGCACTAGACATTAGAGATTAACCAGACTATTGCCAGCACAGTGAATTAAAATAGCAGCAAGTAAAACATGGGACGCGGGTGGCGCTGTGGGTAAAACCTCAGCGCCTAGGACTTGCCGATCGCATGGTCGGTGGTTCGAATCCCCGCGGCGGGGTGCGCTCCCGTTGCTTTGTCCCAGCACCTGCCAACCTAGCACTTCGAAAGCACCCCCGGGTGCAAGTAGATAAATAGGGACCGCTTACTAGCGGGAAGGTAAACAGCGTTTCCGTGTGCTGCACTGGCTCGCCAGAGCAGCTTCGTCACGCTGGCCACGTGTCTGCGGACAGCGCTGGCTCCCGGCCTATAGAGTGAGATGAGCGCACAACCCCAGAGTCTGTCAAGACTGGCCCGTACGGGCAGGGGTACCTTTACCTTTACCTTAAAACATAGCGACAAAGGATTCCATCAATACAAAGCTAAGTGGACTAAATACTGTATATATTAAAATCTGCTAAAAAGCCACCAATGAAGAGGCCAGGATGTGGGGCCAGCAATGAAAGGGACCTGTCCTTGGTACCCATCAATCTATGTTCTTGGTGGTAGAAAAGAGAGTAGCGCCTATGAGGCTAATCTCAGGTGGCCCTCCAAGTTACATGGCTACTAACCTTTCATGGCTTTAAAAGCCACTACCTGAAGTTCAAACTCTAAAGCATATTACTATAGCCCTATCTAGAGAATCGGTAGTCTAGTTTGCGTAACAGACCCGAATCTATTTGTTCAAATAGACCAGTTCTCCATTTACAATACAAAGCTGATGAAGGGCTTTACTATATACCTGGCTATATACAATGTTACTAACGTTTCCATCATGCCTGGGCTAATATCCAGGTACCCAAAGAGTCGCAGGATGGAGCAGAAGGCCCCACCACCTTCATTTAGGCCCAACTCTTCAGAAAGAATCAGAGCCACAGTTAAGTCTTACTTTGGAAGTGGTGATGACACTGATTTGCAGTGCTTTTACCAATGCTGTTATGACAGTATTCTACTACAATCATACCTCGGGTTACAGATGCTTCAGGTTGCAGTTTTTTTGCCATGCCCCACCTAAGCTTTGCGCATGCGCCGAATCGCAACCCGTGTGTGCGCAGATGTGCCGATGCGGGTTGTGAATGTGCATCCCGCACGGATCACGTTCGCAAACCGGGTGTCCACTGTACTGCATAGGTGCCAGGCAAAAACGTTCTTCAGCCAGGCCTTGGGCTGGTTAACATTCTATGTCCTTTTAAATGTGTTTGTGGGAGGGGGTGTTATGAGTCTGTCTTGTTTTCGTACTTGTTTTTATTGTGTATGTTGTGTTTTTACGTTGTGAACCTTCCTGAGTTCTTCAGATGAGGAGCAGTATATAATTTTAAAAATACTATTTTAACTTGTTTTAAATGTTACTATTACTTACTGAATTTGTTGGCCACTTTATCTAGCACAAGGACTTACAAATGCTGCAAGCCTCCATTGGTATTTGTCCATCTTGAAGGGAGCAGCTAACAAATTCCCTTACTAAACAGGTGATTCAGCAAAACCATGAACCTTTTTCTGCCTCCCCACTTCCAGCTATTTTCTGAAGACTGGAGAAGAGACCCTCTTAAGAATATTAAGGGGGTGGGCAGGGGAAGGACTAGACCACATGAAAAATGAACATAATATTTAGGCTGCAGTTCAATCATGTTCAAGTTTGTACTGTATTCTTTTTATGAGAAAAACACATTGCTGCACCCATAACACAGGTTTAAGGTGCCATTTAGCTCCTAGCTTTCATGGCTGGAAACCCCAACCAGATGGACGGAGTAATAATAATAATAATAATAATAATAATAATAATGGTACAGTGGTACCTTGGTTCTCAAACAACTTGGAACCTGAACACTGCAAACCCGGAAGTAAGTGTTACGGTTTGCAAACCTTTTTCGGAAGCCGAACGTGCTCCGTTTTGAGTGTTATGCTGAGGTCTGCCTGTTTTTGCTATTTATTCTACATTTTTGCGGCTTTTTGTTTTGTTTTTGTGACTGTGTGGAACCCATTTCATCTACTGATTGTGTGACGGCATTACCTTGTTTATTGCTTTCATTTTATGGATCAACTGTCTCGTTAAGATAATAAAATTCATGTTAAATTGCTGTTTTAGGGGTTGTTTTTAAAAGTCTGGAACGGATCGATCCATTTTGCATTGCAGTGGACGCTCGGGTTGCGAACGTGATCCGTGCGGGATGCACGTTCACAACCCACAGTGGCGTGTCTGCGCACGAGCAGGTTGTGATTTGGCACTTCTGTGCATGTGCAAAGCACGATTTAGCACTTCTGTGCATGCACAATTGTCGAAACCTGGAAGTAACCCATTCTGGTACTTTCCGTAACCTTAAAAAGAGCCTAGGACTTGCCGATCAGGTCGGCAGTTCGAATCCCCATGACGGGGTGAGCTCCCGTTGCTCGGTCCCTGCTCCTGCCAACCTAGCAGTTCGAAAGCACGTCAAGTGCAAGTAGATAAATAGGTACCCCTCCGGCGGGAAGGTAAACGGCGTTTCTGTGCACTGCTTTGGTTCGCCAGAAGCGGCTTAGTCATGCTGGCCACATGACATGGAAGCTGTACGCCGGCTCCCTCGGCCAATAAAGCGAGATGAGCGCCGCAACCTCAGAGTCGGCCACGACTGGACCTAATGGTCAGGGGTCCCTTTACCTTTAACCTGAAAAAACGCAACCTGAAGCGTCTGTAACCCGAGGTATGACTGTACTTTCTATGGGAAAGCGTGCCTTGGTTTTAGAACGCTTTGGTTTTGGAACGGACTTCCGGAACGGATTAAGTTTGAGAACCGAGGTACCACTGTGCCTGTATCTCAGTTCCTAACCCGGGGCTACAGTTCCCGCCAGCCCTGCAATTTCGGGGGGGGGGGAATGAGAGAGAGAGAGAGAGAGAGACCCGCCAAGGGAGGCGGCGGCGGCGGCGGCGGCGGCGGCGGCGACACCCCCCCCCGTAGCCTTTCCCGCCCGCTCACGCGCGGCTTACTGGGCGCCGGCACCGCCAGCAGCTCGGAGAGGTCCGGGTAGCAGCGGTCTTCTTGGATCTGCCGGTCGATGATGCGCCCCGCATTCTCCAGCGCCTCCTGCAAGGCCGGAGCGGCCGCCGGGCTGAGAGCGACCGGCATGGCGAGGCGGAGAAGGCGGCGGCGGCGACGTCGAACCCAAGCCGCGCGTCCTTCTCCCCCTCAGCAGAGTCGAAGCAAGGCCAGGACTGTGCTGCGTCGCGCCCGCGCGCCCAATCCCGGCATCCACCGCGCGGCCGCGGGAGACACGAAGACTGGACCCGTAGAGATAGGAAGAAAAGGTTTAGAGTGATCCTCGTACGCATACTTCCGGGCTTCCGATATGGTGTGGGGTTGGTTTTTTTTGTTTTTTCCCCCCGGTGCGGTGGGGAATCTCTCTCACTAGTGAGAAAGCGACCCGACTGTAGAGAAATAAGCATTCTGAATAAAATGAACGCGAGGAAACGATTTCGTTTATTCAGGAGAAAATGTACAGTAACTGATTTCAGTGGGACTTAGTTTCTGCAGCCCCATTCATATCCTGTGTGTTCATTCAGAAATCCAGCCGAGAAAGTGTGGCATTACTGAATAGGATTGCATACACAATAGGTGTTGGGCTTGACGTGGTCTTTCTGATGTTCTTCCCCCCGCCCCCGAGTCCATGCTGCGGTTTTTAAATTTGATGTAACGACCTGAGCCCTAGGGTAGGCTAAAACGAATGTAGATTTATTTAGTTTTTGAATTTCAGCGAGGCTCGCTGCCAAATAAATGCGCATCATATCGTTGCAGGCATGAAGCGGGATCCTATGCCCACTCACAAGTAAATCCTAGGTCAGCCTCACTGAATTGCGCTGTCAAATAGGGTTGCAGCTTGTGTTTGGTGGATTGCTAACAAAAGAATACTTTTATTTTTGGAAAGGGGGTCTTGCGTGCGGGGTAAATACTTATTTGTTCTTCTGCTTCTCGACGTTACGTGTTGCTTTCGCCACCTTCTGCCGTAAGAGTGACAGACCCCAAAATGACAAATACCTGCACAGCTGAATACATTTCTGTTGGTCTAGATACTACTCTCGAAAATAAATAAACATATGCAAACGAAATATATCAGGATTGTAACCCTGAAACTGAAACTAAGCAGTACGTAGTTCGATATCAACCCCGCAAGTCTTGGGCATACAGTAGTTATTTCTCCCTCCGACCACCAGGGGTCTCACTCTGGCAGCCATCGAGCGGAAGTGGCTTCCTCTCGCTCAGCAGCCGCTTCCTGCTAGTCGGGCAACTTGCCTGTGTTGTTGTTCCTGGAGAAGGGAAGTGCGGGTCGCTTTCGGGATGGAGCAGGTGGGAGCAGAGAACGGTGAGTAGCGGGCCCGGCCAGGCTTCCCTTGGAGGATCTGCCGGTCTTGGGTAGGAGGAGGAAGCACGGAGCGCTCTTCTGGCCCTGAAGTCAAAATTAAAAAATTCCTTCCAGTAGCACCTTAAAGACCAACTAAGTTAGTTCTTGGTATGAGCTTTCGTGTGCATGCACACTTCTTCAGATACACTGAAACAGAAGTTGCCAGATCCTTCTATGTAGAGAGAAGGTGGGGAGGGGTATTACTCAGAAGGGTGGTGGGAATGGGAGATTGGCAGATAGCTGAGATGAGCCTGTTGACGACTCTTAACGACTGCAATAGGTCTTACAGGAAAAGGCAAGGGGTGAGGAGGTGAAAAATGGCTTAGTCATGTATAATGAGATAAGAATCCAATGCCTTTGTTCAGACCAGGTCTCTCCATGGTTTTAAGTTTGGTAATGAGTTGCAATTCAGCAGCTTCTCTTTCCAGTCTGTTTCTGAAATTCCTTTGTAGTAAAACAGCTACTTTGAGATCTTGTATAGAATGTCCTGGGAGATTGAAGTGTTCTCCTACTGGTTTCTCTGTTTTGTGATTCTTGATGTCAGATTTATGTCCGTTTATTCTTTGGCGTAAGGTTTGGCCTGTTTGTCCAATACCCTTCTGAGTAATACCCCTCCCCCACCTTCTCACTATATAGAAGGATCTGGCAACTTCTGTTTCAGTGTATCTGAAGAAGTGTGCATGGACACGAAAGCTCATACCAAGAACTAACTTAGTTGGTCTTTAAGGTGCTACTGGAAGGAATTTTTTTATTTTGACTATGGCAGACCAACACGGCTACCTATCTGTAACTGTGCCCCTGAAGGACCAGGTGCGCAACCTGGGAGTCATTCTGGACTCCATGGAGGCGCAGGTCAATTCTGTGTCCAGGGCAGCTGTTTATCAGCTCCATCTGGTACACGGGCTGATACCCTACCTGCCCACAGACTGTCTCACCAGAGTGGTGCATGCTCTGGTTATCTCTCGCTTGGACTACCTCAATGCACTCTATGTGGGGCTACCTTTGAAGGTGACACGGAAACTACAACTAATCCAGAATGCAGCAGCTAGACTGGTGACTGGGAGTGGCTGCCGAGACCACATAACACTGGTTTTGAAAGACCTACACTGGCTGCCAGTACGTTTCCGAGCACAAATCAAAGTGTTGGTGCTGACCTTTAAAGCCCTAAACGGCTTCGGTATAGTATACCTAAAGGAGCGTCTCCACCTCCATCGTTCTGCCCGGAAAATGAGGTCCAGCGCCGAGGGCCTTCTGGCGGTTCCCTCACTGCGAGAAGCCAAGTTACAGGAAACCAGGCAGAGTGCCTTCTCAGTAGTGGCACCAGCCCTGTGGAACGCCCTCCCATCAGATGTCAAAGAGAAAAATAACTACCAAACTTTTAGAAGACAACTGAAGGCAGCCCTGTTCAGGGAAACTTTTAATGTTTAATAGGTTATTGTATTTTAGTGTTCTGTTGGAAGCCACCCAGAGTGGCTGGGGAAACCCAGTCAGATGGGCGGGGATATATAATAAATTATTATTATATTATAATTATTCTTTCTTCACAGATGCTGAGCCGGTGGCAGGACCCGACCCAGAGCTGGCAGCTACGATGGGCTTTTCAGGCTTTGGTGAGTGAGAGGCTTTCCTTGAGACAGAGCTTTGCATGCAGAGGGTCCCAGGTTCAGTCTAGTTATCATCATTTATACCCGTGATTCCCAACGTGGGGCACATGCCCCACAAGGGGGCAATTTGATTTTTAGGGGGGGGGGGCAATTCGAGAATGAGTTATTAACAGTTAATGACCCTTTCGGCTTCCTCCACGTGAATAGTTCACTTTTTGAATAATAAGAATTATATGTCACGGGGGGCATCAGGATTTTAGAGATGCTTAGGTAGAGCATGGCCAAAAAAAGGTTGGGAACCACTGATTTATATACTGCACCTCCCTTCGTACGTGGATCACAGGGTGCTTTACAGTATGAAAATGCAGTCAGGTCAGGAGAGTGCAGTCATGTTTAGGAGTATTTCCTGGAGAGCCACTGCCTGTTAGCAAGGGAAATACTGAGGTAGGAGAACCTTGGTATAAGGCAGTTTCCTACATTTCTCCCACATCCATATGGGTCTGCAATGCTGAGGTTGCAATTCTGCACAAGGCACATGGAGGGTGCTGCAAGATTTCAGATGTGCAGATGTCATCAGCTGTTTTTCATCACCACCTCACTTTTGCCGTGGGTCAACATCTTGCCCTTGACCTTGTGCTGAGCTTCAGAGAAGTCCAGGAACATTGCTGAATTGCCTGTGAAATGCTGCACAGTGTCAGCAATTGAATGCTTGATGTGAGAGTGTGTCTCTCGAAGGTGGTGGACTCCACTTCGTTGGAGGATTTTAAACAGAGGTTGGATGGCCATCTCCTTTAGAGATGATTTCTGCATTGCGGGAGGCTGGACCCTACAATTCTATGATTTTATGACCTGTAGTTGTACTGAACTACAGAATGTTTCTAAAGCTTATTCCAAAGTAGTGTTCCACCTCTCAGTTTGTGCTGGAGCAGGTGTTGGCCAGTTATATATACACATATACACACACACACGCATATATATATATATATATATATATATATACACCCACACACACCCACACACACACACACACATATGTATATAGTTGATGCCTAGTGTCCTGGCAAATGTCATCATAGCTACTTTTTAGTACCACAAGGTTTCTTGCTGATGGAGACAAGACAAACTGTTCCTCCTGGTCCTTCTTCCCAGAATGTTCTTCTGCTTCCTCTGACTGTTCCTCTTATATGCGTGGCCACAACAAATAAAACTGAGAGTTGTATATACAGTGTGCGCATGTACATTTTCTCTAATCTAAGTGCTATGTTGGAGACAATGGTGGGAGCTGCTCAGTTAAGGTGCGTGGGGACATTTTACTTTATGGACGTTTCCAGGTATAAGGAACCCCCAGAACAGGTTTAAGAGGCATATGGAGGGGTGAGAAGTGGGGAAATGGCCTGTTGCATAAGCAGGCCTTGTTCCAGGCACACATACTTCACTTAACGCTAGGTTCAATTCCACCCAATATGTTTGATCATTAAAATGCTATTGCAAAAGTGTAGTAAGCTTATACACAGCTTATAATGCCCTCTATACACAGCTTGTAGACTTCTGGGAGGCATCTGGTTGGAAACAAGATGTTAGACTAGATGGCACTTTGGTCTTGTCCAATAGGACTCTTGTGTACTTAAGAGTAAGTTGTTGCATACAAATGTTTTATCGTGTCAAGGCATTCAGTTCTCACTGATCTTCATGCTTTAATTTGTATTTTTATAAATTTCTTTGGAATACTCCCCCCACCCCCTTTCATGTAAGCTAAACTCTAAGGAAATCACTTTCTTATTTTTTCCCTCATCACTTAGGAAAGAAAGCTCGAACATTTGACTTCAATGCAATGTTTGAACAAACTCGAAGAACTGCTGTGGAAAGAAGTAGGAAGATCCTGGGTGAGAGAGGCTATTTCATATCAAGGGTTTGATTCGCCCTTCATTTTATTTATAGCTCAGAGTCCCTTCTGGCAGTTTTCCTTAAATGTTACCGTATTTTTCGCACCATAGGACGCACCGGACAATAGGATGCACCTTGTTTTAGAGGGGGGAGAACAAGGGAAAAAAATTCTACCCCTCTCTGCCCAGCGCCCCTTCAGCGAAGCGTCAGGAGGCGCTGCTCAGAGAGGGAGAATTTTCCCCCTCTTGTTTTCCCACTCTAAAACAAGGTGCCGTTTAAGGTGCATTCAGGTGGCTACCTTGGAAGCCTGGAGAGTGAGAGGGGTCGGTGCGCACTGACCCCTCTCGCTCTCCAGGCTTCAGGATCCTTTCGACCTGCTCTTTGGGGCTGGCATTTTTGAAGGGGAAAAAGTGCGTCCTATAGAGCGAAAAATACGGTAATTGCTTTGTTAATAGCTCACAGCGTAAGGCAGTTTTGGCACGGTAAACATTGAATGAGTAAAAATGGCACAGTAAACACTATTTATTTATTTATTTATTACGCACCTTTCACCTTAAGGTCTCAGAACAGTTTACAACATTAAAATATAACATTAAGATAATTTAAAAATGGCTTAAAATCTGTTTAACAACAACAGCACAGACCAAAGCAACCCATACCTCGCCACAAATAAATGTTCCAAAAAGGCACCTGTAAAGTAATGCTTTTTATAGGCAGCTTCCTGCTAAGTGCCTGCTTCTTAAAGAGGTGCTGCAAAGTTAAAAGGGATGGGAGGTAGTTTCTTTGGGGCAGTGCCTGGGAGGTAGAGGGACTTTGGTTCCTGGGTCCTGGAACTTTCCTCCTCTGCCTCTAGGTGCACCAGCTGTCATTGGAAATCTTTGGGAAAAGATCTAGCAGCCGTGTTCTTTTAGCTGTTGGCAGAGGCCAGAGTATCTCAATTGCACTCATTTTTGTGAGCCCAGCATAAAAGTACATCAAGCCCATTCTCACAGCTGCTTACTTTCCTCCTTTTACAGACTCAGGGCTTCAGAATGTGATTTTTTTTCCAGTGGGAAAACAATGTAGTGAGAAAAGGGTTAAGCTCCAGATTGAGCTCCCCTCCACACTTTCTGTGGCTGTTTTATGTAAAATAATGGGCAGTTGGACGCATCTCTTAAACCACATGCTTAACAGAAGAGTGTATTTTTTAAAAGGGGGATAGTAACCATTTCCTCAGTCTGCCCTGGCTCTAGCTACCAGAAAGGAGCTGAAATGAAAACATCTTAAAAGGTGCAAAATCTTTGGCAAGTTCCCCCGTTAAGGAATAGACTAAATAACTTGACATTCTTGAGTTTCCAGGCAAACTTAAAGCCTCTCAGTTCTCTGGAGAGGCTGGTTTTACTGTAGCCTGGTTCTGAAAATGAATGGTAGCTGATTTAATTCATAGGCTTTCTAAGTAGAAAATCTCTCTGCAAAAGAGAGAGATAGCAAACTATGGCATACCACTTGTACATCTCCCTTGTATAAATTGAATTTCCTTTCCTTCCCCCCGCAGCAGTTCATGAGCCCCCTATGAAATGGATGAGGGAATGGACAGATGACTTCGGGGGAAGGGGAGGGGAGGAATGGGAGGTCCTATGACATCTGTTATGATGTTGGATCTTGCCCAGAAACTTGAAATGCTCTGTTTTCTTTTCCTGTGAAGCTTACCTTTACGGGCAGGGGTGGGCAACCTGTGCCCCTCCAATGTTGTTAAAAATCTCCTTTAAGCCATACCCACCATGGCCAATGACCAGGGATGATGTCCAGCAATATCTGGAGGGCCAAAGGTGTGCCATCACTGCCTTATATCAGCAGATACCATGAAAACTAGGACATGTTAGTCTATGACTGCTTGATCTTCAGTGTTATAGGTTGGTTGTTGTTTTTTTTTTAAAAAAATGATTTGAATTATCATCATTCCAGACATCTAAAAACCCAAATGAAGGCTTCAGAGCTGGCACCAAATTTCTCCTTTGTGCTTTATTTATTCAGAAGAGCGTGAGAAAAAGGCAGCTGAGAAAGAAAAAGAACTTGAAAGCCGGTGTGAAGGTATTGATTCTTCAACCGCATCCTTACTCCCAGTAGTGAAAACATCTTCTAAGTAAGTAGATATAATAGAAACATGTGGCTCTATATCTTTTTTCTGGTAGAATGAGAGACACTTTTCATGCAAGATGGCACCGCGTTGTAAGCCATATTACTTAACAACCAATGTTTGGAGTTAGCTGACACACTTTTCAAGAACAGTTTGATTTGATTTTCCAGTGTTTCTTATGCCTGGACATTCTCTGGGCAAGCAGCAATAGCTGTTGCCAGCAGTGATAGAAAAAGGCTGTAGTCTTTATGCGCACTTACTAGGAAATAAACTCCAATAAGTGCGATTGTCAGTGGTGCAAACCTATGCATGGTCAAAGCTTTGCTTTAGCATTTAAAGCCATGAGCAACTTGAATCCAGGTTATCTTAAGGGACCACCTCACCCGATATATGGTTTATACTCTGCTATTCGCAGGATTGAGGCCAGGGGCTACTGCCACCGAGGCAGAAGGAGATGACCACACATCTTGTGGGAAGGGTCATAGCTCAGTGGTAGAGGACGGCCTAGGACCCTTGTACCTACGGAACTGCCTCTCCTGGTATGCCCCATGGAGACCCTCAAGGTCCATAAATAGCAACACCCTAGTGGTCTCGGGCCCTAAGGAAGTTAGATTAGCTTCAACCAGAGCCAGGGCCTTTTCAACACTGGCTCCGGCCGGGTGGAACTCTCTGCCTCATGAGACCAGGGCCCTGCAGGATCTGATTTCTTTCCGCAGGGCCTGTAAGACAGAGTTGTTCCGCCTGGCCTTTGGCTTGGAGCCAATTTGATTCCTTTCCCCCCCTTTTCTTTTTTCTTTTTCCTTTCTCCTCCTGTGATGAGGCTGCATTTTAATATTTTAATGTTTCAATATTTTAATGTTTTAGTCATTCAACTTGTTTTTATTATTGCTTGTTAGCCGCCCTGAGCCTGGCGTTGGCTAGGGAGAGTGGGGTATAAATAAAAATTATTACAGTGGTGCCCCGCAAGACGAATGCCTCGCAAGACGGAAAACTCGCTAGACGAAAGAGTTTTCCATTTTGGAGGTGCTTCGCAAACCGAATCTCCTATGGGCTTGCTTTGCAAGATGAAAATGTCTTGCGAGTTCCTGCGGTTTTTTCCCCTTCCCCCCCTTTTTCTAAGCCGCTAAGCCGCTTATCAGCTGATCCAATAAGCCGATAAGCCGCTAAAAGCGCTAATAACGCTAATCCGTCAATGGGCTTGCTTGGCAAGACGAAAAAACGCTAGACGAAGAGAATCACAGAGCGGATTCTTTTCGTCTTGCGAAGCACCACGGTCCCAAGTTCAATCCCCAGCATCTCCAGGTAGGGCTGAGAAACATTTCCTGCCTGAAACCCTGGAGAGGCCCTGGTAGTTAATGTTGACCAGTGTTCTTCAACTTTCAGTGCTCACATGATGTTGGACTGCTGTTCCCACCATCCTCAGCCATCTTAAGCAGGAGTCAGCAAACTTTTTCAGCAAGGGGCCGGTCCACTGTCTCTCAGACCTTGTGGGGGGCCGGACTGTATTTTGAAAAAAAATAATGAATGAATTCTTATGCCCCACAGGTAACCCAGAGATGCATTTTAAATAAAAGCACACATTCTACTCATGTAAAAACACCAGGCAAGCCCCACAAATAACCCAGAGATGCATTTTAAATAAAAGCACACATTCTACTCATGTAAAAACACCAGGCAAGCCCCACAAATAACCCAGAGATGCATTTTAAATAAAAGGACACATTCTACTCATGTAAAAACACGCTGGTTCCCGGACCGCCTGCGGGCCGGATTTAGAAGGCGATTGGGCTGGATCCGGCCCCTGGGCCTTAGTTTGCCTACCCATGATCTTAAGGTTAGCTAGCCACTTAAGGTTAAAGAACACTAGTCTACACAAACGGCAGTGGCTCTCCAGGGTTTCATATAGGATATCTAACAACATCTGGGGACCCAAAGTTGAAGAATATTGGTATAGACAATACTGAGCTTCATAGACAAATGCTCTGATTCCATAAAGGGCAGTTTCCTACATTCCTATCTTTCTCGCCCACCCTGCACTGGCTGCCAGATACGGTGTCCTCTGTTCACCAGTCTGTGGCACTATGTAGAAAAATGTGTCGGGGAGAAAAGGGTAGGCTGGGGACTTCAGCAATGAAGACCCCTGCCACTATACATCTCATATTTTTGTTCGCCTAGGGATTCATCTGGTAGTGAAAGTGACGACAGCTCAGATGAAGAACCAATTGGCCCCCCTTTGCCACCCCAAGGGTCAGTGGAAGATTCCGATGATGAACTCATTGGCCCTCCGCTGCCTCCTGGATATAAGGGCAGTGATGAGGAGGATGACGAGGACAACATTCTGGAAGAAGATGAGGTCAGTTTTTATTTTCTCGCCGTTTCTGCTGTGTCGTCTTCTGTTTTCGTGTTGATTGCTTGCACTTTGCATCTGATTTGCAAAGGAGATAATCACCTGGGAATTGTAAAGGTAAAGGAACCCCTGACCATTAGGTCCAGTCGTGACCGACTCTGGGGTTGCGGCGCTCATATCGCTTTATTGGCCGAGGGAGCCGGCGTACAGCTTCCGGGTCATGTGGCCAGCATGACTAAGCCACTTCTGGCGAACCAGAGCAGCGCATGGAAACGCTGTTTACCTTCCCGCCGGAGCGGTACCTATTTATCTACTTGCACTTTGACGTGCTTTTGAACTGCTAGGTTGGCAGGAGCAGGGACCGAGCAACGAGAGCTCACCCCATTGTGGGGATTCGAACCACTGACCTTCTGATCGGCAAGTCCTTCTTACTAAACTTATGGAAATTGAGACTGTTGGGAGTCAGCTCCTGCCAGCATGATCAGTGGTCAGGGTTGATGGGAGTTGTAGTTCAGGAACATATGGCCGGCCACAGGTTCCCCTCCCTGCTCTAGGTGGTGCTGTTGATCTATTTTGGGATGTAGGAGTTCACCACAGTTTCATATTGCAAAGTTTCTCAAACTGTTAATTGTTTGTGGTTCTTGTTTTGGACTCTTAATTTGTTCCCTTTTATTTCCATGTAGTGGTTCATATGGATGTTTCTTTAGGACATCCATAGTATTGTTATGCTTGCTTCAAGAAATAATTCAAGAAGTGTTTGCTTCTTTGAAGACCAATGGTTTTACATGTTAGGTAGATTTATACTAGCTACTCACTGTTAGGTGATCACATTTGAAAGAAAGGAAGTTTTGCT
Organism: Podarcis vaucheri; assembly: GCF_965113315.1. Taxonomy (NCBI): domain Eukaryota; kingdom Metazoa; phylum Chordata; class Lepidosauria; order Squamata; family Lacertidae; genus Podarcis; species Podarcis vaucheri. Next base: position 18,532,386 of record NC_138749.1, read on the forward strand.
TCTTATCTTTGAAAAAGCAGGTTTCCGCTTGTTGAGCATTATTTTAATACAGTTTGATCCTCAGTTGAAGGGACATTAAACGTAAAAGAATTTGTTAGTTTTGCAGCTGTTCTCTACTATTTTAACACACATATATTGTTTATAGGTGGATTCAACTGATTTCCTTTTCCTTTATTTCTCCCTCTCCTGGATTGTAATTCATTGAACATTCTCACATGAACAGAATTTTTGAGCTCTCTTTAAGATATGGGTAAATGTCTGCAGTCATCATTCACAGCTGTATAAAGTAATATGTGCACCTTTTAAAAAAAGGAATACAAAAACCTTATAAGCGAAAAGTAACATGTTCAACTTCCTTTCACAAATCATACCAAATTGCTTTCCCCAAAGGAACACAGCAGTCATAAAGTTAAGATTCATTTTTTAAACATCACTTTTATGAGGCTGTTACTTGATTGAATCATATGTAAACCTTTCAATTTAACCCCCGACGGGTATTCTGAGTGACAATTTTGAATGTTAGTGCTATTTAACATTTTTGCTACATTTTTGGAAATACCATTTGTGAAGATTTATTGATGGTATGTTGTTTTACTGTGTAGGTATTACAGGGGGGGAAATGTTTGAATGCAATGAAGCCTTAAAGGGATAGCCATTCATTTACTGTATTTTTAATACTTGAAAGTAATTGTGCATAATCTGATGCAAAACTTATGTCAGTGTTTGATGCAACATGGTTTTATTGCTGTTCCTTTTGCACGAAAAAGTAACTAAATGGCTTGAAAGCCACGATTTCTAGTTATTTTGCTTTTCTTTTCTTTTTAAAGTCACTGATAACACTTTAAAAAGATTTTTATCCCTGTAACCAGTGCTTTTTTCTTTTTTAAAAAATGTTTAGGGATACTCTCATTTTCCTATTCATATTGAAATACTGCCCCTCAATGAGGTCAAACTTAGATTCGCAAAATGTTTAGGGGTATGCGTACCCCTGCATCCCTCTAGACAAAAAAGCACTAAACAGTCACTGAACTAAACAGTAACAGTCACTAAACTATTTTCTTCATTTTGGGGCTTTGGGCTAACAAATTAGTTTCATAACCTTTGCATGGAGTGTTTTCAGTTTTTCCGTGCTCAAATATGGGAAATGTGCCATAATTGGTACGAAAGATGAAGGCTGTGGCTGTCATTTGGTAGTGATGTGGGCAGGAGTTAGTGGGACAGGCTGGCTATGTGGGTAAAGAGCAGCAGGTCTTTTGGCTCAAGATGCAAGGATGCTCACTTATTTATTTTTTGTTCTTTTTTAAAAAAAGATGTCTGTATTTCCATGTTAGAAGTGTAGGTGGCTTTCTATCTGTCTATCTAAAACCATGGCATAAAACATAGAAAGAGAGACTGACAAACACATCAAGTATAATAAGGCAGGGAGATTTTAAATTAGTAGATTGGCAAAGAAGAAAGATCTTATGCAGGTTTTATTCTTCCCTAGATTCAGTTGAAAGATTTATTATTACTATTATTGCAGAATATCATCAACATTAATCTCCATGAGAACAAGGTTGAATGGTTTGTCATTCAACATTTTTCTTTCCATCTCCAAAACAGATTCAGATCGACCCATGTTGTCATTGCAGTTGTCTCATCTATATGATTTTTGTCAGGAGTTTAGTGGAAAAGGAATTCTATGTCTGTTTACAATCAGCTGTGCCGTTTTGACCCTACAATAATCAGATCAATTCCTGTTTTCTGTTGTTCAGAAAAAAGGCACTTTCTTATTGTAAGGCTGGCACGCAAACGCGTTTCAGGCTGCCTGTTTCTGAGGAGTTTTGCTCCTCATTCAGTAGGCTAGTTTGCAATAAGTTGCTTGTAGCATTGGGGCTGGGTGCTAGGGTTGGTTCTACAGCTCTAAACAACTACTATTAAGAACTATATCAGTTTCACTTCGTTCATTATTATTAGTTTTAAAGCTGTAATGCATGCAGAATTATTTAACTCGAAGCGTTATTTTAAGTACCCACATAGCTGACTTGCACAAAAATGCACAATGTGGTGGAATGTGTATCCTAGGTGTGATTTTTACATACACATTTCATTTAAGATACTGCTGAGAGATTGAAAGAAGCATTGAGGACAAAGCTGGCGTTTGTCCAGGGTGGCATTTGCTGTTTGCTGTGGCTTTGAAGTTGAATAAACCTGCAATCATTTATTGATTGAAAACATGTTACTCTGGGAATGTGGAGAGATTTGGAAGTAGGACTTACTTGAGTGGAACACTAAGATTTTCACTGAACAGGAAAGTGATGGTGGTGAACAGGACATAACAGGAAGATTGTTTGGTAGTACTCTGGGTTGTACCTCAGAGAGGGTACAAAACCAAGGAGAAGCCTAGGAAGGAAAGCAGCTCTTCCTAGACTGTAGAAGATGTTCAAGGAGGGTAGACTAGAAGCTACCTTCAGCCTGATGCTGTGGGACTCAAGGGCAGATGCTTAGCCATCTAGCAGTCCCTGTTCCTTCTCTTCTCCAAGTGACGTTCAAGCACTTTATCATTTCAGCGGAAGAAAGGCCCTGCTGGATCAGGCCAAATGTCCATCTAGTCCAGGATCCTGTTCCCACGGTGGCCAACCAGATCGCCATGCAGGACATGAGTGCCATAGCAGTCTCCCCAACAACTGGTACTCAGAGGCATACCTCATCCAGCTGTTGATGAAAAACATGGCCATCATGGATGGTAACCCTTGATAGAATTATATTCCATGAATCTATCTATTCCGTATATTTTTTAAGCAATCCAAGTTGGTGGCCATCACTTGTAGGAGCAAGTTCCAGAGTTTTAGCTATGTTAACTTTTGTCTGCCCTGAATATTTCAACATTCAGCTTACTTGGATATCTGAATTCTAGTAAAATGAGAGCAGGGGAAAATTTAACACTATTCACTTTGTTCATTCCATGCACAATCTTATACACTTCTATCATTATATCCCTCCTTACTTTCCCCCCCTAAATTCATATGTTCCACATAGAGGGAGTTGCTCCAGCCCCTTGATCATTCTGGTTGTCTGTTTCTGAACCTTTTCCAGCTCCACAACATCCTTTGGGAGGTGAGGCAACTAGAACTGGGATTCTTGAATAACACAGTCTAGGGCAGTCTCCACACACATGTTTTGTTCTGTTCCTCCTCCACCATGTCGCCTCATTAGGGTCTGAAAACAGTCCTGCCATTCTACTCAAGTCTGAATTCCAAATTCCCATCCCTTTCAAGCTTGTCACATATACAAGAAAGGACTGGATCATACTAAGCTTGGTCCATGCCTTCCCATAACTAAAGGAATCAAAGGACTTAATAGCAGGAATAAATTAAAAAAATTGTCCAGTAGCACGTTAGAGACCACCTAAGTTTGTTCTGGGTATAAGCTTTCGTGTGCATGCACATTTCTTCAGATACCAAGCTTATACCCAGAACAAATTTATTTAGTCTCTAAGGTGCTGCTGGACATTTTATTTATTTAGTTTGACTGTGTCAGACCAACATGGCAACCTACCTGAATGTAATAGCAGGAAGTTTGCATTTGACCCTGATTCTCAGCTAATGTGGATCAAGTCCACTAGGGGTGCAAACAACTTGCAGCCTCTGAAAGGTAACAACCCTGTAAATGCAGAAGTGGGACCCTGAGTTAATGGGGGTTCCAGAGAGGGTCATATTCAGCTATGATAATTTGCCAAAATAACGCTTGCATGAGATGCTTGTTATGTACCGTAGGAGGAGGGCATCACTGGTGGGGTGGGGTAGTGATGGAAGGGAATGATTGGTACACCAGTGAGCAGTGTGGGCCCCAGACTAAGGGCTGGTATGTAGTGTTAAAACTAAAGATCAGTGTGCATGGAATATAAATACATTTGTTAATCCTGCATCTGCTACCCCTTATCTTTCATCGAAAGAACCAAGCCCATATCCAAACATTCACAGCTCTGGCAAGCTGGAGTTGTAATGGTGCTTGGTAATACAGTCCACAATGATCAAACTGAACCTGTGTCGTCGTTCTCATTGAAGTGGCATTTGCAGAGATGAGGAGCTCAGAATAAAACACCAGTATCACTTGACCTGGTCTTTGTGAAAAAGAGATGGCTTACGGTACAAGCACTGGGCTTGAAATACCGCACTTGGATAACCTAGAAATGATTTTATTCCATAACGAGTAGGATAGGCCATGCTGTACAGTGTTTGAAACTCCCATTGTTCTAGACATACTATGCAATAGAGAATTTTATTAGTGCGAGCCGTTTCTGAGCTCTGGGTGCAGTACTGTGCCTAAGATTTCAGATTAAAACAGCAGAGTGGAAGGAAAGGAGGACCTTTTTCTGCCTCCCCACTTCCAGCTACTCTCTGAAGACTGGAGAAGAGACCCTCTTAAGAATATTGCAGGGGGGGGGGAGTGAGCAGGGAAGGGACTAGACCATGTGAAAAATGAGCATAATATTTTAGCTGCAGTTCGTTCATTTTCAGTTTTGTATTCTTGTTATAAGAAAAGCATGCATAGATATTCCATTGTTGCACCCATAACCTAGGTTTAAGGTGCCATCTAGCTCCTAGCTTTCATAGCTCAGTTTCTAACACTGATGCTGTATAGAAGTTCTGGCAGAAGAGTCTGTGTTTGTGTGTGCATGAATAAGTGAGACAGAAAGGTAGGAATGGGCTGCTTTAAGGCCATTATTGTATGATTCAGTACAGGGCAGGAGTAGGGAACCTGCGGCTATCCAAATGTTGGTGGACCATTGTCCATGCTGGCTGAGACTGTTGGAGGCTGGGATCCAACAGCAGCTGGAGTGGGACAGGACGTCCAGCCTTGGCTCCAATATCAGATTCTTAACAAATAATGTGAACTTACAGGTGAAACTCAGAAAATTAGAATATTGTGGAATGCTTCTATTCATTCCACACATACTTCTACTTCTCAGATGTCCAGTATTGGTCTATTTGCAATCCTTGTTTTGCTGATTTCATTTAATATTCTAATTTTCTGAGATTGTTAACTTGGGGTTTTCATCAGCTGTACACCATGCTCATCACATTTATAACAAATAAAAGTTTGACATATCTCGCTTTGCATGTCATGAGTCTATCTCATATATTAGTTTCACCTTTTAAGTTGAATTACTGAAATAAATGAACTTTTCCACAATATTCTAATTTTCCAAGTTTCACCTGTATGTAGCATAGTGGTTAAGCTGATGCTCACATAATTGAGACTGAGCTACATTGAATATAGAGGAACATATTTCTGAGTGCACAGGATTGGGCTTCACAAAACTGAACCGAACCAGGAAGTTTCTGATTCAAATATCACCATATTTGTTAATTAGTTAAGCAAAGTACTAAACTCTTCTCCCTCTCCCATGTGCAACATGAGGATAATGGTTCCCTAACTTTACAAGGCTGTTGTCAGGATCGCTGAGATGATGTTTCTGAGTAGTTTTAGAGCAGGGATGGGAAACTTGTGGTCCTCCAGATGTTGGACTACAGTTGCTGTCATCACTGACCATTGACCATGCTGATTAGAGTTGGAGTTGAACAATGTCTGGAAAGTCACAAGTTCCCCATTGGTGCTTTAAACACTCTTAAGTGCTATAAATGTAAAGTAGGCTATCCGGATATGGGAAAAGTGGGGTATTGGAGGAATAAACAAATAACAGAAATAACAGAATAATTATGTTTATGGCATAACTAATATAACTAATTACTTAAAAAGGTAAAGGACCCCTGACAGTTAAGTCCAGTCGCGAACGACTCTGGGGTTGCGGTGCTCATCTCGCTTTATTGGCCAAGGGAGCCGGCGTACAGCTTCTGGGTCATGTGGCCAACATGACTAAGCCGCTTCTGGCGAAACCAGAGCAGCGCACAGAAACGCTGTTTACCCTCCCACCAGAGTGATACTTATTTATCTACTAGCACTTTGACGTGCTTTTGAACTGCTAAACTAATTACTTACCTACGGATTAAAATATAGCAATATTTGAACAGCAGTTATTCTCAATTAATTTTGCTCCACTCGGAGAGATACCTGTTGTTTAAAAATGTTTAAGAAAAACTGCAAATTCCACAGGGCAAATGAAATTTATAAAATGAAATTATGGATTTCCATAATGCAAATGGGCAGAAATCATTTGGTGTCAACCCCTGTAACATCACTGATGGAAATAAATGAGAATCTGGAACCTCAGGCCTGAGGGTCATAGGCATCTCTGTCTGGCCCTCTGCACTTTTCCCGGACCACACCGTTTCCCTTCTAGTCCTGCTTTTCATCCTTGAGTGTTTTTGCATGGCTGGAATGTGTCCTTGAACTCTGATAATTCTGCTTGCTTCTTGGGTGCAGGATGGGAGAGGGCTGTGTGCTTTTTATCGGCCCATATGGGACCTGCATGGGTGACCCGGCCTGGCAAATATTTAATATTCCTACCTTCATGGCTGTGATTTGTGGGTTGGCCACTTAATTTTATTTTTATTTTACTGTGATTTTGAGCTGTGTTTTAATCAATTGTTTGATTTTGTGTTTTTAATGTATTATATATTTGGTGTTAACCTCCTTGAGCCCGCCTTGGCCGGGGAGGGTGGGATATAAATAAAATTTATTGTTGTTGTTGTTGTTATTATTATTATTATGTGTGGAAGCTAGCTTACTGTACAAAGGTAATGTTGAAATGTGTTGCCTTTTCCACTTTTGCATGTCCCCACACCCAGTAGATTAGCCAGAAGGGAATGGTTTCCCATCCCTGTACGAGAGGATTGCAGCCTTAAAGAGTTTTTTTGTGTGAAGCTTGGGCTGTAACAATATTTCCCTTCTATACAGACAATGCTGGTCATCTAGCCATTTATTTTGTCATATCCCATTACATAGAAATGTGCTGTTATACGGCTGTTCGTAATGTGGATTAAATATTAATGTTTTGAAGGCAATTTATGGGTGGCATGGGAGAATTACTAATCAAAATAGTAATAGGATTGGAACCAGCTGTGCATGCTCCACATGAAATTGCCCTTCCTTCCTTCCTTCCTGCAGTATGTCAGGCATTTTTCCAAGGGTTTAAAAATACCTGAGAGAGGTTTTGTGAATTTGCCATTGAAATCTTTCCACTTAGCTCTGATATCTTACTTGATGAACTGAAATGTATTTCTGTCGCTAGTTTCTGTCAGGGCTGGAATGCGTAATTGGGTAGATTAATTAGAAACCTTTTGAGTTTTTCTGTTTTTTTTTTAAAGGCGTCCCAGATAAACCATTGGGCAGAATTTTACAGTACTGAACCTGTATGCATGTAGTGCCACACTAAACCATGGTTTTGCATGAACAAGTGAATGTGTGGATTCCCAGAGCAAAGAATGCTATGCTCCTTCCCCAGTCCTGCTGCTGTTGCCATACTACCCGAGGCTAAGGCATAGTTTGGCTTAGGGTTGTGTCTGAACCCAGCCTTTTGGTTTGTCTCCTCCGACAAACCACCAGTGGTAAACAAAGAACAAACTCTGATTACAGCTCATAGATTGCCCGGAGCAAAACAAGTCACCAAAAGCCCTTGGGCGCATGTACTTTCCCCTTCCTTCCATTACTGTTACCCTCTGTTTGTGAGAATTAGTCCATTGCCATTCAGGCTAACTTACTTCTATCTGATAAAAGTGTGTGAATCACCCCCTTTTAATTTGCGGAAATAGCTTACAGATAACCTTTGGTCTGTTTCTTGTTTAGCATATAGGAGGGAATCAGGAGCAGCAGTGGCCCCAAAGCAATAATTTCAGCTTGGTCTTTGACCACATCTTCCTTCCTACCTTTTGGTTTAGTTCAGGCATCCCCAAACTCAGCCCTCCAGATGTTTTGGGACTACAATTCCCATCATCCCTGAACACTGGTCCTGTTAGCTAGGGATGATGGGAGTTGTAGTCCCAAAACATCTGGAGGGCTGAGTTTGAGGATACCTGGTTTAGTTAATAGCTGTCTATCGCTATTGGCTTGCGGCTTATACTCTCCTAGCTCTAGGAATTCATATTAATGCCTCAGCAGTTTGCTCCTTCCCTTGCTCCTGTGCTTAAACACAGCTTAATTGTTTTGTTTTCCAGGCTTTGATCAGTTTTAGCAGGAAGTTCTATTTGTGATCATGAATCAGCTGTGTCTGATAAAGCGGAGAAGAATGGTTATTAGCCTTGGAATTATATAAAGCATTGATCACTGCAGTACCGTAGTACAGACTGAAAGCATTTTAAATTAGATTTTATTTTTGATGTCCACCCCAAAACATAATTTAATATAAGTTAATGGGGTTAGCAAGAAATTAGGTGGTACAGTGCCAGTTATTCAGAATGGCAAACAAAAACAATCTGGTTACGATTGCTGGTATGTTCAAACCTTGCCTCTGCGTCAGAGCCTTTTTGACTCCAGAGGCCAGATCCTTATTAGAATCTAGGCTTTTGGGCCAAATTTGACAGATGGGTGCTGCTATTCAGCCCCAATCAACATCATATTAGGAAAATTATAAGTATGTTGCATGTGGGGTTGGATCATTTTCTGTTGGTGACTGGAAGTAGACACTTTCTTGGGCTTGTTCGCACATAGCAATAATGTATGTTCAGTTTGTTACATGAACAAGTTGGTGTGATCCTCTGGCTTATGCGATCCTATTCGTCTTCATGGGAATAAGAGATTGAAAGTATCTGTTCCTGGATTGCGGCAAACCATGATTTGAGGGTGTGTCCAAACTTGGAAAATGAGAGGTAGCCCCAACCATAGTTCAAATGAACAGTGGTATACAAATTTAATAAATAAAATAAAACATTCCAGGATATCAGGTTTCAGGATGGTAGATTATAGGTTAACATTAGTAGAGCATTGGTAACAGTAAGATCGCTTTGTAGAAGGTTATTAAGCAATGACTGGGCAGCCATATGTTAAGAGTTTTCTACCTCTGGATATTCTTCACTGAGCCTGGAATTCATTGATATATTTCCTCAGATATATTTCATCAGTTAAAGCACAACAGCAAACCATGGTTTGTTACTATTCCAGAACAGTAAAAAGGTAAAGGACCCCTGGACAGTTAAGTCCACTCAAAGGCGACTATGGGGTTCTGGCGCTCATCTCACTTTCAGGCCCAGGGAGCCGGCATTTGTCCACAGACAGCTTTCCGGGTCATGTGGCCAGCATGACTAAACCGCTTCTGGCACAACAGAACACCATGACAGAAACCAGAGAGCACGGAACGCTGTTTACCTTCCTGCCACAGCTGTACCCATTTATCTACTCCCACTGGTGTGCTTCCATACTGCTAGGTTGGCAGGAGCTGGGGCAGAGCAACGGGAGCTCACCCCGTTACGGGGATTCAAACCACCAACCTTCTGATCAGCAAGCCCAAGAGGCTCAGTGGTTTAGACCACAGTGCCACCCACGTCCCTTTTTCAGGAACAGTAGCTTCAATAGTCTGATGTGCCAGCCCAGGGCTCGTACTGACGCTGTAACAGTCAACTAAGGTAGATTGCTATGTCTGAACCAGACCACTAAAATGTGATAGATATTTGTAAACCCCCCAGTCCTTCATTGTATACATCTCTCTCTATATCTGGCATGTGAGGTGTATGATCAGTGAGATGTGACCTGGTTGTGGCTTCTGGTTGTGATTTCTGCCACTGTATTAGTTGGTTTGGCTAATACAGTCAGTATGTCTCAATGTGCCCTCTGTTGGAATTCCACCAGAAGCATTGGACAAGAGTGGCTGATCTAACCCTTCTTTTAATAACTCAGTTGCTCAATGTTAAAGGCCAAGGCCACGGAGATGCTCATCTTTTCTACCAACTTGCAACCTATGATACTGTGTTTTGTTCCCTGCCCACAGTCCACCAGCATTCTGTGGCCACTAAGCATACTCAGTCCTCCTTGGGGTCCCTATTTCCAGGGTTTGATTTTTCAGTGAAGGTTTTTTGGTTTTTTTAACAACTTCTGCAAACCTTGGTGCTTCCTTGTGCCTCCTCATGTGGACAATGGAAATAGAAGGATCATGTGAAATTATAAGTGACCTCAATAGAGGTTCTTACCACAGTTAGTCAGGCTAATGGCAACACTCACTGGAATAGAGTACCTTCTGTCACAGAAGTCATCACTCGTTAAAATATACTACCTAAATGTTTTCCTTGGGATCACGATATATTCTCCTTTTGGATACATCTCAACTTGCAACTGAAATTCTGTTCATATATAGGCATTTTTTGGGTGGGCATGGAGATATTTATAGTATATTCTATAATTTAGGAACTTTGGAGGTACTAAAAGGGAACGGGTCACACTGATTCTTCATAAATATTTGGCTGTTATTAAGAGATGTTTTGCCAAGCCATGTCCTGGGAGGTTGTTATCTTAATTTTTGTTTTGATTGAACAGTTTTGTTTAAAACTCCGGAATCCCTTGGACTGCTCTCTCTCTCTCTCTCTCCAGAATGTACTTCAGGCAACTTGCTCTTGGAATTCCAGGGATAAATTTGCATGTTTGGGTTTTTTTTTATGACGTGCAGGTGGCAGTTGCAGATGTCGCTTGATATCTGTATGATGGGATTTGCTCCTTGGCACAGCTTAAAAGGTCTATTACGAGCTTCTTTGCTCCCTTTGGCTCCAGCCTCCTCACAGTGCCTCATACAAGTGTATGGAGCTATTGGCAAGCTAGTCAAGGGCACCTGTTTAGAGCTCATTCTTCTGTCATGTTTGCTTTCTGTACTTATTTATATAAAGTTTTATAACCCACCGTTCTTGCCCTGTCGTCTTTTCAAATCCTTGTGTGTTCTTATTTCCTGCCTCTTACTTTCCCCCGGGTTCACCTGGGCCTGCCTTCCCCATTATGGTGCCTTGCAGATGTTTCAGATTACAACTCCCATCAATTCCAGTCATGATCACGCTGGCTAGGGATGTTATAGTCCAAGATATCTGGAGGGCATCACGTTGGGGAAGGCTGACCTGAGTTTCCTCTGTACTTTTTGAAGATTCTTATTGGTAGCCATCAGTTGGCAAGCAACCACAGCCATACAACTTCACATTAGTATACTGGGCGTATGCATGCGGGTGAACGAAGTGGTCTGCGCTGCTTTCAGGCTGGAGGTGGGCTCTCACATTTTTGAAGGCAAAAAAACTTGAGCTGATTCTACGGTAAACTCCAATTTGCTGGTTAAATGTTGTTTTTGTTGTGGACATGGTTTGTTGTAATTGGTTGTAAGACTGGCTTGCTGAGGGGTAGCACAAAGAATTAGGAGACAAGATGGAGGAGAAGAGAGAATAGAGAAAGCTTAGGTTCTGTTTGGATAAAAAGCACCAATCAGAAGATGTCTAAAGGTGTTTGGCTGGAAGAGCTTCTCAGTCTGGATTGGTGGGGAGTGAATAGGGGTTCTTTTTCAGTTAGGTGCTAGTGAGCTGTTTGTTCACTTTGTTCACTTTGTTCACTTTGGGCTGTTAGTGAAGGAAGTGGAAAGTAGAGCTTTTATAAGGGACAGATATGAGAAAGGGCTGTATTTCACTAGCAACGGACTCCTGACTGAAGCAGTGGTGAAGTGTGTGAGGGGGCCACAGGGTCAGTTGCCCTGGGCGCAAAATGGATAGGGTGTCAACATTTCAACACCCTGGTGCTGCCTCGCTTCTGTTGCTGAGCTCCACTGAAAACAACTTCTCCATGCGAACCAGGAAGTGACCTCTCCAGACAACCAAACTTCTTTTCTTATCTCTCTCTCACATACATGTGCACAAACACTTATGTTGATCACAGGTAATTGCGACGATCCTGAAGTAAAAGATCCACCTAAATCTGCACTCATCATTTATGAAGCTGGGAAAGGCAATCGTGCCTTTGAAAGGCAGTGGAAATGTAGCTGAGGCTGCAAGCCGATTCCTATTTACCTGGGAGTAAGCCAATTGAGCTCATTGGATCTTACTTTTGAATAGATGTGTATAGGCGTACACTTTGGTATTCCATGAGAATTCGTATTCCCCCCCCAAAGTTCTGTAATGTGTTTTGTTCTTTATTGTACAGAAGACCTTTTATGTGTATACATAAATATTTTTCTTAACGGTATTATCCTCCTTAGGATCCTGTCAAGAAGATTCCTGACTCACATGAAATTACACTGCATCATGGGACAAAAACAGTAAGTGTCTTGGCATCTATGTTGTCCATCCATGTTGACCAGCTGACATAATTAATATTATTGTATTAATTAATTAATTAATTAATTAATTAATTAATTAATGTCCCCTCCCTTCATCAGGAGGTCCCAGAGCAGGTTAGAACAATTGAAAATTAGGTTACAGTCACAGGAATAGGGTGGGCCCTGAAACCACACTTCTCGGGAGTAAAGAGGTGTGTCTTTTGTACTCGCTGAAAGCTGTATAGTGAAGAAGCGAGACAAACCTCTGTTGGAGAGGGAACTCTACAGGTAAAGGTAAAGGACCCCTGGATGGTTAGGTCCAGTCAAAGGCAACTATGGGGTGTGGCACTCATCTCGCTTTCAGGCTGAGGGAGCCGACGTTTGTCCACAGACAGCTTTCTGGGTCATATGGCCAGCATGATTAAACTGCTTCTGGCGCAATGGAACATGATGACGGAAGGCAGAGCTCATGGAAATGCTGTTTACCTTCCCTCCACAGCGGTACCTATTTATCTACTCGCACTGGCATGCTTTTGAATTGCTAGGTTGGCAGGAGCTGGGACAGAGCAGTGGGAGCTCACCGCATCGCAGGGATTTGAACCGCCAACCTTCTGATCAGCAAGCCCAAGAGGCTCAGTGGTTTAGACCACAGCGCCACCCATGTCCCATGGAAACTCTACAACTTGGGATCTGGTCAGGCCTGGATGGGTGATGTGACTTCCTGGAGACCACATCTACATTGGCCTGGTTCCATGATGGGTGAAAAAAAGATGGGATGTTAACTGAAGATAGATGGATACTTTTTGTGAATAGTTCACACTGTGCTTGGTAGTCAAACCAAGTTTGCTGAGCCATTGGCTGCTAACCTCCCCACACACCTTGCTCCATGATTTGCTACCCAGGGGCAAGTTTTAAGGACCACTGTTTCCTTCAGCCGACTCTCCGACTCTCGTGTAAGGTCCATTTGCTGAGACTCCCATCTGTATCTCCTCAAACTAATGAATTTAAGCTGTTGATGACTGTGTTCCTGTGCAGCTGAGAAATATCAGAAAAGATTTCCCACGTTGAAGATCCTTTCCAGAAACCTAATTAATTTTCCAGTTGCCTTGCCTGTAACAGGAGTGGTTTTCCCACTGAAACTGCAGGGATAAATTTTCTCCTGACAGTTTTGACATGTAGGTGAGCAGTGGAAAGTGTTACATAATCAACTGAGATACTATAAGTGTCATGTTTTCTGTACTTACAGTTTACAGCTGCTTCAGCTGTATACGCAGTGATTGTCTAATGTGGTTTTGTCATCTGTGGCGTTCAGTATATAGTGCACTCCATTTGGAATCGTCTAATTTGCAAGCCATTTTGTGTCACAAAAGGAACAGGCAGGATGGTGCTGGCCTAAGGAGTATTGTAATATTAAAGCTGCCACGTTCTTTTAGCAAATGAAAATAACAGGATAACTCAGACCAGAATTTTTTGTATTGTGTTCAATACTCTGCAGTACGTTAAGGGCAACTGAGTACAATCCCATCTTCTGCATTTATGGGGTGCTTTGCGGGGATCTTCAGAGGGCCCCAGTGAAGCTTTAATTCCTCCATCATGCAGGATTGAAACTTATCAAAAATATGAATAAACCCCCCATTTCAGACATACATGAGTGCACACATGGGAGGAGAGAATGGATCATGCAGGACATTTTCTAAAATGTGCAATTGATGCAAGCTTTCATATAGTTAAAATATTACATCAAAAGGCTTAAAGCTAAATGGATCTCTCATTGGATGTTCAGGTAATGGTTTGTTTGATTTGTTTGCTTTGCTTTCTAGGTCTCTGCTTTAGGACTGGATCCCTCGGGTGCCCGTTTGATAACTGGAGGCTACGACTATGATGTTAGATTTTGGGATTTTGCTGGAATGGATGCATCTCTTCAAGCTTTTCGATCTTTGCAACCATGTGAATGGTACATCCTGATGTTTCTCTCTCCCAACTCCCTCCAAACCTACATCAGCAATGCTCCTGTCTTAGAACAACTTACCGTATTTTTCGGCCCATAAGACGCACCGGCCCATAAGACGCACCTAGATTTTTTGGGGGGAAATAAAGGGAAAAAATTTTATTTCCCCCCCAGGTGCGCTGCGCTACACCAGGAGCTTGGGGCGTGCGGAGCTCAGCGCGCCCCAAGCTTCTGCGTGCCGGCAAGGTCTCCGCTAGCGTGGGAGAGCCGGGCGCCTCTCCCAGGGCTAGCGGACCCCTGCGCTAATCCAGAAGCTTGGGGCGAGCTGAGGTCAGCGCGCCCCAAGCTTCTGCGTGCCGGCAAGCAGTCCGCTGCCGCCCCAAGCCTCGCGCACCCGGCGGGAGGTCCCACCGGGTGCGCGAGGCTTGGGGCGGCAGCGGACTGCTCGCGCGCACCTAGAAGCTTGGTCCGCTGCCGCCCCAAGCCTCGCGCACCCGGCAGGAGGTCCCACCGGGTGCGCGAGGCTTGGGGCGGCAGCGGACTGCTCGCGCGCACCTAGAAGCTTGGGGCGTGCTGAGCTCAGCGCGCCCCAAGCTTCTAGGTGCGCGCAAGCAGTCCGCTGCCGCCCCAAGCCTCGCGCACCCGGCAGGAGGTCCCACCGGGTGCGCGAGGCTTGGGGCGGCAGCGGACTGCTCGCGCGCACCTAGAAGCTTGGTCCGCTGCCGCCCCAAGCCTCGCGCACCCGATGGGACCTCCTGCCGGGCGCGCGAGGCTTGCAGGCATTCGCCCCATAAGACGCACCCCGATTTCCCCTTCATTTTTGGAGGGGAAAAAGTGCGTCTTATGGTGCGAAAAATACGGTAATAGCAATGCTATGTAGCAGTATTGAACAAACTGGTGCCCTTTTGATGTTGTTGGACTACAACTCCCATCTGCCTCGGGCAGCACAATGCAAAAATCTGAGGTGGTGCATCTTGTATTTGATCACTACTACTAGGTTGGTGGTAGAGTCTGGAACATCTTTTCAAAAATTACTTGTTGCGGTTCTCATAGCTGCCGAACTAAGTTTGAATAAATGCTACCAGGGTGGATAAAAATCAATGATTTTTTTTAAAAACTATATATTAAAAATGGATTATTTTAAATTTAATTGGGATTTTTGTATTTAAATCATTTTTTTTATTTAAATCAGATTTTTAAAATAAAATGCTTTTGGAGGAAAAATATTTCTAAAGATAGTTTTCTATTTAAGTTACATTATACTCCGAGACATGGGAGAAGAGGCAATGGAGGAGGACTGGAAAAAATTTAAAGACTATTTGCAGAAGTATTATAAGTTGTATGAAACATAAGACGTCGTATGATTGGGAACGTTAGCCCCAGCAATGAAATTTTATTATCTATGAAACTGACAATATTCATGAAAGAATCAAAGTTTAAACGGGTAAAAAGGATATTATGTTATATTTTTAGAGTAATTGGAGAATAAGAGATTTAAACTTAAATTGCAACTGAAAATGTAAAGAAACACATGAAATAAGGGTATAATTTGCTGGCAAATTTTATTATCAAGAATGCACTCATGTGGGAGATGTGGGGAAGTCCAAAGGAAATTTGAAATAAGTTGTCGAAATGGTTGAGATTTTCTGTTTTTTCTTCCTTTTTGTCTTTAGCTCTGTCTTTTTTTTTGTTCTCTATGTAATTTGGAAAAAATGTAATAAAAATTATTATAAAAAAAAAAAAGTTACATTATACTCCAAAGACTATTAATCAGGAAATAAGGATTTATTTTAAGTTTTTCATGTGTGCTAAAACTCAGTCTAAGTTGTTTTTTTTAAAATGTTTAACCACATCAGTTAAACATGGATACATATGCTATAACATTCGGAAGAA
Organism: Podarcis vaucheri; assembly: GCF_965113315.1. Classification (NCBI taxonomy): domain Eukaryota; kingdom Metazoa; phylum Chordata; class Lepidosauria; order Squamata; family Lacertidae; genus Podarcis; species Podarcis vaucheri. The sequence goes on from NC_138749.1 coordinate 18,548,375, forward strand.
CTTCCTGACAGTAAGAGCTGTTCGACAGTGGAATTTGCTGCCAAGGAGTGTGGTGGAGTCTCCTACTTTGGAGGTCTTTAAGCAGAGGCTTGACAACCATATGTCAGGAGTGCTCTGATGGTGTTTCCTGCTTGGCAGGGGGTTGGACTCGATGGCCCTTGTGGTCTCTTCCAACTCTATGATTCTATGATTCTATGATTCTAATGTTATTGTTTTAGTTAAATAAATTGTTTAAATTGTTGTTAAGGAAATGATTATTTTTCTCCTTCCAATAAAATACAGCAGAAAAGTTGTCCAAATATAAACAGATAACTTGTTAAACCTCACAATAATTTCATAATTATCTGTCTATGTATTTCAAATAGTATAACCAAATCAGTAATTTTTGATATAACTGTAAAAACTACTCTGAAAATTTATCATTCAAAAAAATGAAACCTTCATCTGGTTGTAAATATTAAGATTATACCAGCAAGAATGAGTCTTTCTGTAAAAAAAATGATTTAAATCAAGTCTTACTGACGAGTGATTTAAATCATGATTTAAATTGATTTGATTTAAATGAAATCCACCCTGAGTGCTACTAAACATTTCAGACACAGCTCTCCTTGGTGGAGTGCATATTGCCTCTCCTTTTACCCGAAGATCTGATATTGTAAATCTTTACTGCTTTATTTACTTGTCAATTTAGAAAAATATATATATATATAAAGGCCTAGGTTAAAAGAGTAAGCAAGCGCACTGAATTTACTTGAGTATTTTTTTTTAAAAGTGAAATAATTATAACAGCAGTAGTTCTGATAAATCTGATGCAAGTTCATACCATGTGCTTTTCATTTGTGGGATCCTTTACATGGGCATTTAGAGGTTTTTCTATGGCCCAGCTAGTTAGGAGGATTCATTCATAGGCCTGCAAGTTTTTTTTTCCCTTAAGGGAAAGCTTTTGGTTTTTGTGGTTCCCTCGGTAGCACAGGCTTGTATTTCATGCAAGACATGGGTTGTTTGGGAAATAATCTTCAGGAGAGGAACGGTTGCTTCCTCATCCACTTTGCATCTGACACTGTACCGTACTTGTTACAAGGGATTTCCATTCTTCTATACTGGAGGTGAGGATGTCTGTATTCTTTTATACTAGGGCCACCATGCCCGATGGTCAGCAATAGCAAGAGTTCTCCAGCAACATCTGAAGGGCCACAAGATCTCTACCCCTATTTGGGGGCTTGCTTTCATCTTCTGCATAAGCTTCTGAATGAACACTTAAATATTTTTGGGCCAGTTGTGTGATGGAAGACCGTCTTTGGACTTAAGTAGTGAAACGGGGATGCGGGTGGCTCTGTGGGTTAAACCACAGAGCCTAGGACTTGCCGATCAGAAGGTCGGAGGTTCGAATCCCCGCGACAGGGTGAGCTCCCGTTCCTCGGTCCCTGCTCCTGCCAACCTGGCAGTTCGAAAGCACATCAAAGTGCAAGTAGATCAATAGGTACCGCTCCGGCGGGAAGGTAAACGGTGTTTCCATGCGCTGCTCTAGTTCGCCAGAAGCGGCTTAGTCATGCTGGCCAGATGACCCGGAAGCTGTACGCCGGCTCCCTTGGCCAATAAAGTGAGATGAGCGCGCAGCCACAGAGTTGGTCATGACTGGACCTAATGGTCACTCATGGACCTAATGGACTGGACCCTTTACCTTTACTAGTGAAACAGTCCTCATGATACCAGAGCAGAGCCACATGTACTAGTATTGTAGTGGAGGAATGTGGATTGCCATCACTTTATTCTAGCAACATTTTCACACCAAATCCTCAAATTTCTTGTTGAACCAAAGAACACTTTGGTAGCATTGCAGGAGCGCCTTCCAAGAGGAGAAAGCTCAGTAAATGAATATGGCAATGTATGAGACCTTTAGGGCTTGCATTGTCTGTACTTAATGTCAACATTAAATCTTGATTTAATGGTTTTAAATTTGTCTGGTGGGTATAAGATGAGTAGCATCCTGTGCCAAAACTTGGCTAGTCCAGCTGACTTCATTCTACATTTTTCTTAAGTTTGGAAAACTGGTGAGGGGGTGGTGGAATTAAGCATGAAAATATATATTTTTATACATAGCTTTTTAAGGGGGGAAAGGGTTTTAAAAAACTCACAACTTGCAAGCATTTAACTTGCGCAATCACAGGTTTATGCACTTGGCAGCCAACTGGCTGTGATCACACAAATTAAATTTACGCAAGGTGGAGAGTGGCTCCCATCAGCCCAAGCCAATGTGGCCAATAGTTAAGGGTGAAAAGAGGGTTGTGGTTTAAAACATCTGACTGTCAGTGGATCCCCAACATCTCTAGGTGTAGTCATCCTCAGGCCTAGCAGGGACTCACCCTGGGACTTTTTGCATACAAAGCATGGGCTCTGCCATTGAGATCTGGCCTTCGTCTTGTTGGGTCACTGTTGGGAAGTTCTTTTTTAATTATGCTTGTTGGGAGCAAGTCCAAGATAAAACAATTTTGATTTCAGTTAGTTGGCCTAGAATAGTGACTTCCATTCTTGAATCAATTGGCACAAAGGGTGGTACACAGCACAAATGAACTTCCCCCCCTCCCCCCCCCAAAAAAATCTGTTCTGGGTTTCCCCTCAGATTTCGGCAGGGGCACAGGAAGAGGAGAGGGGAGAGTAAGTTGCGCTGAGCAAGCAGAAATCCTTGTGCTAGCAGAACTACTTTATTGGATACTGCCCCAAATGTCAGCCTGCAATTCTGGGAAGAAGAAATGTATATATTTTGTGACATGGATTGAGGATTAGTAATGTGATAGCGACGTACATAATATGTAATTTGACATCTGTTGGTAGAGGAGCCTAAACAAATGGTTATTGAGATTGCAGGTTAGCTTTTTAATATGGTTTTGGGTCTCACAGCTTATGATGCATTTGCTGTTGTTTGTCCCTTTGAATTGCTGTTGTGTTAATTTGGGGTCCAGTCTTGTCTACATGCAGGTGGGTTAAGCTAGGGAGTGAATTAACTGTCCACAGGGATATGCAACTAGGTTTCCATCATCCTGTGGGCTTCACTAAACAGCAGATGTCTATTAACACGACTCTAATTGTGTGTGTTAATTGCATTGCATAGATTTATATTGCTATTGGCTGAAATCCAGGGATTCACATGTGTACTAGAGCCTTCAGTCCCACTGGAAGCTCGTTTGAGTTTAGAAAGCAAACTTCTTTCCTTCAAAGTATTCAACTTGAAAGAAGTTTGGGGAACTTTGGTGCCGGGAGCTTCCACAGGAAACATTCATTGGATTACGGTCAGGGTAGCTACATTCAAGTAGATAGATCTTACCATTTATGATCCAGGTTATTTTGTTAGCGGGTTGCTTTCCAATGAAGTACTATTTCCTGGTAGAAAAGTGGTGGCAAACATTACTTCGTTTTATGTTTTCTAAAACGAGCACAGCCCTCCAGTGCTCTGACACAGTGTAAACGTAATGCTGTTTGAAACGTCATCCCTTAATTTTTCAGCCACCAGATCAAGTCTCTGCAGTACAGCAGCACAGGGGATGTCATTCTTGTTGTTGCGGGCAACTCCCAAGCCAAAGTCCTTGACAGAGATGGCTTCCCTGTAATGGAGTGTGTAAAAGGAGACCAGTACATCGTAGACATGGCAAACACCAAGGTAAGCAAAAGAATGCTTAACTCGAGCAGCGTGACTTTCCATACCATTTCCCTGTTCTCAATGGAGACTGAGGAAATGCTTCTTGCTCGTCTCAATGAAGGATAGTGAGGAACTTGCAGGAGCATGTAGAAACCATTCTGCTGGGCACGTTTGTTGTTCCACTCACTACTGCCTTTGACCCCTCCCACCACTGGCATGCAGCCCCCAGAAGGGAGTGAGGCCTCTGGGGTGAAAAAGTGTCCCTGCGCCTGCATTAAAAGGAACCAGCTTAATACAGATTAGTTACACAGTCCTGGCACGTTTGCCAGGAAATACAGTGGTACCTCACGTTAAGAACTTGATTCGTTCTGGAGGTCCGCTCTTAACCTGAAACTGTTCTTAACCTGAAGCACCACTTTAGCTAATGGGGCCTCCCGCTGCCGCCACGCCGCCAGAGCACGATTTCTGTTCTCATCCTGAAGCAAAGTTCTTAACCTGAGGTAATATTTCTGGGTTAGCAGAGACTGGAACCTGAAGCGTCTGTAACCCGAGCTACCACTGTAATCAAACAACTGCAAAAGGGTGTGAAAAGGGCAAAAACAGCCTGAGAAAAGCAGGAAAACTGCAAAAATGGTGTGAAAAGAGTGGGGAAATGGCTAGCAATCCCAGGAGGCTTTGCACCAACCTTTGAGACCTGTGGAGAGTTGAAGTTTGAGGAAGGAGGTTTGGAGGCAATTGGAGGGTCTTACAGGCTTTTTAGATGGTGTTCCCCACTATACACGATTTCACGTATACACGTGGCACCCAGGAACGGAACCCCCATGTTAACAGGGAGACACCTGTATAGTTGTAGTGATTTATATATACTACTACTAGTAGTAGTGCTTTATATAGATGTTGAAATGGAATAAGCAGAGATGAAAGAAGGTACAGCTTGGGGCGGAAAAGTTGACAACTCTTAAATGTAAAATACCTGTGTATTGTAGCTTTGATGTGGGCTGTTGATGAAACAGTTTGCAGAACACATCGTTGTATTTAATAATGAGGGTACCTGGTACTTGCCAACTGAAATGTCAAGAAAGGAAGGCAACAAAAATAATTCTGCCTGGAGTTTTAATAGGCACACCTTTGCTTCCCTTTTTCTAGGGACACACAGCGATGCTGAATTCAGGATGTTGGCATCCCAAAATAAAGGAGGAATTTTTGACATGTTCCAATGATGGGTGAGTGTTGCTGCCAGACTTTGCTTTCTCTTTTGGCTTTCTATTTCTGTGCTGGATTCCTCCCACTCAGTCATTCACTAGGCATAATTTATTATAGAGGTCAAGGATTAACTAGACCTGGTGTCTAAGCTGCATTATCAGTATTTGTACTCTGAAGCCGTCTTAAAAATTCCTCATAGATTGTAGCCCTTAACTTACAAAGTGCAGCTCAGACATTGCATCAAGACAAGGTTCGAGTTTAGAAGTTTTTAATATTTAATGCTGTATTGTTTTTAACACTTGATTGGAAGCCGCCCAGAGTGGCTGGGGAAACTCAGCCAGATGGGTGGGGTATAAATAATAAATAATAATAATTATTATTAGAAATGCATAGGCCAAGCCTGGTTTCTCTGCTTTGTTTCTCCACCCACTTAGCCCTTGCTTCTGTGATGTAGGAGCTCATGGGAGCAGTGTGAGAGCCGTAACTTAAAACCATGGTTTATCATTTCAAAACCATGGTTTCTTGATTCCAACCATTAGTCCAAATCATAGTTTGAAAATCCTGCTTTCTGAAGTGCTCTTCAGTTGTTCACCCCCCCCCCCCGTTCTGTGTTGCCTATTCCCAACACTTTCCTTTTGGTGTGTGTGTGTGTGTGTGTGTGTGTGTGAATGAATGAATGTCAATTGAATGAATGTCAATTGAAGTAGAGAAGGTTTCCTGTTGCAGGCATTCAGCTTCCAATGCATGGAGGGTGGTTGTGCAAAGGAGAGGTACCTGCATGTCCCTGTTTTCCTCCTCACTCGAGGAGCATAAAACCCGAAGAGGGTTGGATTCTGGTTTGCCAACTAAATACAATGCTAAAATAATATTTAAGCTCATTTTAACCATGTTTTGCAGTTATGTCTGGAGAGAATTCGGGTGTGTGTGTTTTTAAAGATGGTTTCCCCAACCTGGAGCCCCGTATTAGCTCCAATATACACATGGAACTCCCCTGTTCTCAAGGGCTTCAGTGGTGTGTACCACTACTAGTGTGCAAAAGGATGCTCTGTCCATTAAAATGAAGGAGGTAGCCCTGTGTCCTGGAATCACTATTTCTGAAAAGCTAAATACCTAAAATACAGTGATGGAAAAGTTTGAGGTGACTGTTATAAGTCAATAACAAAACTGAGTGTGTTTGGAGTACCTCTTCTTTTAAAATTCAGATATAAAGAGCATCTGCTGTGCCCTGGTAGTGCAAGGATATCCACTTGCACAACAGGACTTCTCCCCCCATTCCTCCTATCTATGCATGTCCCACACCATCCCCAGGTCTGCTCCAGAGGGTTGAGGAGAGGTGGAGAACATTGTATTGCTCTAAGAGAAGTCCTTGTTCTGACAGAATGAAAGACTTAGCACTACGTTGGATTCCACCCAAAAAAAATTCAGTTCGAAGCACAGAAAGTGAGGGGAAAGTTTAACATCTCAATAGCTGCTAAGATTAGATCTTATAACTTCTGTCTCTTAGGATTACAAGTAGTAAAGTATTTTTCTATTCCGTCACTTTTTAAAAAGTGGACATTTTTCTTAGCAGGACTGCTCTTGACAGTGAAAAATAAGAAATTGTATAGTCCAGACTTTCCTGTTTTCTCCGTATAAGCATGTCTTTAGCAGTTATACCAAATATGGGTTCAGGGAACGCTTAATGTTGAAACTGCTATCCTGATAAAGTGACTAAAATACATGGGAGCAGTGATATAAATGGATGTATAATTATGTTTCCAAAGACACTAAATTGCATTACTTAATAAGAAAGGTATTTGAAACTATTCTCTGCTAGCAGCAAGTGTCTCTTGTGCCAAGAATTGGGACTTAAGGTGCAAAAATGTAAAATCATAACAGACCTTTTATAGATTAACAGTAGTCATTTGTCACAGTGACAGAGCTACTTTCCGTACTAATTGGAGTGAAATGTTCTTGCTCAGAAATTAGCTGTGCCCTATGCAGGGATCTGTCCAAGCACCGCTGGAAGAAACAGTATACTGAAGGGGGGGGGGTGTTGGTTTTTTTTGCCAAGGAGGCATGTTGCCATGTCTTCTAAGCTGCAAATGATCTGATACTTAGTCAAAATAATATGAGAATTGGGAAACAATAGGATTGGATGCAAAGACTTTGTTAGGAGTGCGGAAACTTAGGATTCATCCCATGGGTTCTAGCCAATGGGTGTCCTTCCATGATGGCTTCAGTGGAGCCTTCTGCAAGTGAAAGAGCCAGTCCCTTTCCTCCTGCAATCCCCTCTAACACCTCTGCCACTGTTCTGTGTAGGGTTCTCAAACTCTGGAGCAGATTTTTTTTTGGGGGGGAGGTACCCGAAAATTGCCTTGGCTCCTATTCTACTGACAGAAGCCTCCACCTGATCAAAAAAACTTTCAGTTGGCAAGACACTGGTTGGATACAAACTATCGTTCTTAGTCAAATCTTCAAATATCTAAAGGGCTTTCACGTGTAAGATGGAGCAAGCTTGTTTTCTCCTGCTTTGGAGGGTAGGAACAAACCGATGGATCCAAGTTTCAAGGAGATTCCAACTAAGGATCAGGAAGAACTTTCTGACAGTAAGAGCTGTTCAGCTGTGGAACGGACTCCCTCAGAAGGTGGTGGACTCTCCTTCCTTGGAGAGTTTTTAAGCAGAGGTTGGATGGCCATCTGTCATGGATGCTTTAGTTGAGTTTCCTCCATTGCAGAGGGTTGGACTAGATGACTCCCTTCCAACTCTACAATTCTATCATTTTACTTGTTGACATTTATATGGAAGGTATAATCAACAGCAGAAAGAGCATTAAGGCAGCAGTTTATAAAAGGTCTTGGGTCAAAGGTTACAGAGTGTGGCTATTTCTGAAGCTGGTCTGCCCAAGACTTAGCATGTAAGCTGTATACATGGTGCAGCATCTCGCTGGTTGCCACAGTGCTGTGCTTTCATTGCAGTTATATCTTCATATGGGACAAAGTAGAATAATCAAGTTCTGAATGTGTGTTCTTGTGTGCGTTTGTATAGATAGATAGCTAATAGCTAAACTTACTCTTTGTCATTCGCTCAGTCCTTTGCAGAGGGCTGTAAGGTTCCTTATTAAAATGATGTGATTTGGTCGCCTGCAACTTGCAGTTACTTTGGCTCCCTACTTCTCCATTTTCACCACTGCCTGAATCTGTGGCCTGGTCTGCACAGCACATTCAGCCAAGCTATGGCTCACCAGTACCACAGAGAAATGCTTGCAGCTGCTTTGGTTTTTCCTAGGACTGTTTACTCCTGCACCACGCTGAACCTAAGCATGAGCCGTAGCCAAGAAATACTTCAGCAGGTCATGCAAACCAGATCAATGTAAAAAACAAAACAATGTTTTCCCCTTTTGAGTTTTTGTTTATGGATAAACCTAGTTTCATATCCTGGTTATTAATGCAGTTACTGCAGTTTGAACAGCATTGTCTGTACCTGCATGCTATACCTGCAAGGGCAAATTAACCTTACTATATATTCATAGTGTATTATTCCTTTAGCCCTGAGCTGAGGATTTGCCTTTGCAGACAATTTTCACACCAGCTGCTGCAGCCCTAGCCCTGGAAGTGGTGTAGAATTGATTGATAACAAATTGGACTTCCCTTTTTCATCTGGGCATTTCATAATATTCCAACTGAGTATTGTATATTATTTTTTGAATAATTCATACGGGATGAGGTACTATATACCTTCCATTTTGTGTGTCAATTATGTGTAAGTTTCTTTACCATTGAAGCCTATATGAGGAGTGTTATTTCCTATGCTGGCTACTGGGTGGTGCTCAAGCATTAAAAATCAGTTCTCACTTTTCCCAGGGAACTAGTCTCAACATGGCAAAGGCTTCTGGTTTCCATCGGCCACAGGAATCGAAATCTCAGAGTTGTTCCCAAAGTCTCTATTTTTCTTGGCAGTCTTTTCTCAGAGGGGCTAATGGAAACAAATGCCTACTTACAATGTTCCTTGAGTTAATGCGGTTACTGTTCCAGCAAATTAGGCTTCATTATTATTATTATAACCTATAATCTATGGGATGTGGCTTTTGTTTTGAAGGACACAATCAATTTTATCTTGTTTTCAGAAATATAACGACAGCTAATTTTTAATAAGGCAACAGAAAACAAACAGGAACTGGCTAGCATTTGGGTCACATATATCAAATAGTCTTGGAGCAGGCAGGTGTGTGTGCATAGATGCACACAAAAAACCACATACACACCTACAGTATCTATGTTGCGTTGTGATGGCTATGTAGTTAAAGCTGGACTGCTGACAAACAATATGGGGTTATGCTGAGTGACAACATAATGTTTAGTGATGGTTAGAGAGAGAGAACCTGGATGGGAGTTGGAATGGAGTATTCTAGAAATGGGTAGGGCTAATTGGCTGAAACTTCAACAGGAGTACTCCCTCCCCACTGCAATATGAATTAGTACCTCTGATGTTCAAGCAGGGTAGTAAAGGTAAAGGGACCCCTGACCATTAGGTCCAGTCGCGGACGACTCTGGGGTTGCGGCGCTCATCTCGCTTTATTGGCCGAGGGAGCTGGCGTACAGCTTCCGGGTCATGTGGCCAGCATGACTAAGCCACTTCTGGTGAACCAGAGCAGCGCACAGAAACGCATTTACCTTCCCGCCAGAGCGGTACCTATTTATCTACTTGCACTTTGACGTGCTTTCGAACTGCTAGGTTGGCAGGAGCAGGGACCGAGCAACGGGAGCTCACCCCGTCGCGGGGATTCGAACCGCCGACCTTCTGATCAGCAAGTCCTAGGCTCTGTGGTTTAACCCACAGCACCACCCGCGTCCCTTCAAGCAGGGTAAATGTGTGCAAATTGTTTGGAAACAGAAGTCCTTAAGGTCCATATTCTGTAAGCTTTTCTCTCGCCATTATTTTAAATTGGCTGCCATTTCAGATGAGCAGAAAATTCATCCATATGGCAAAGACCCATACTCTCTCACAAAAACAGTGGAAGGGGAAACTTAACAAGTGAAGGGGTGTTGTGTGTGTTTGTTGTCAGCATTTATAGCGCTTTGTGCAATGTCCAATTTACGTTGTCTGCTGTCCTTGCCTGTAAGGAGTTGTAGTCCCTGTATTGCAGAAAGAGAGAATGGTACATAGAATTTCCCAGTTACCTCCCATTCAGGTAGCTTGTAACATCAGGCACCCTTAGCTTCAGCAGCAGAACTGAACCATGGGCCAAGACTTGAGCAGCTTCTTGTGGTCTTCATATATTGTAATAAAACTAGTGGGTGGTGCATTGTGGAAGGCATGGGGCACCTTTGGCCTAGAAGAGAAATACAACCCTCTGGGGTCTCTGCGTGGCTCTTGGGCCTCTTCCCAGGTTATTCCTCTTGCTCCCCAGGCTGCCTCTCTCACTGGTCCTGCTTCCCACCCCAAGTCGTTTAGCCAGGCTTGTATGTGACCTTGAACTCTGACAGTGCCTCCTGCTTGTCCGGATGGAGGACGGGGAGGGGTGTGTGTAGAAACAAGCCTACTGTACAATGGTAAAATTGCCTTTCGTTGCTCCACCCGCCACCAGCAAATGGCCCTTGGAAAGTTGCCCAGAAAGGAATGTGGCTGAAAAAGATTCCCCAGTCCTACATTGTGGCCCAGCAGCTATTGCTGGTGTAACAAACACAGCACATACACAACATCTCTCTATAGTGGTGCTATATTGCACTACCAAAACAATGTTGCTGTGCCATAAACTTTTGTACCTATCCAGTTACTTCTCTTCCAGGTTCCCAATCAGGATCAGATGATCCCAGGATCAAGTGATCCTAGGCCATCAAACAATTCCAGGCAGAAGCTGATGTATTCTAAAACTTCTGCTCATATGCCTGAATTGCGAGACTAACATGGTTGAGAAGGAAATGGCGAAGCGTCCCTGAGACAGACCTGTTTTGTTTTTGTTTTGACGTTTAAGGGTTAGAATTGAGAGACGTAGCAACTCGTGAAAAAGGGGGGGGGGGAATAAATCTGGGTCCAAGCACAGCTGTTGCAGTGCACACGTGTTGGTCACTTTTGAACTTGGTTTAATCCCACCTGCTTTTGCTCTAGTGGTAATAGTACGCTTATTCTGTGCTGTATTAAATAAAAATGCAACATCAGCTCATTTCTTCTTCTTTTTAACATAGACTAATGTTTTTCTGTTGGACATCAGCAAGCGTGGAAGATGAAACCTTCTGCACTCAGCATAGGTTAGTTTCTCACATTACCAGCTGAGGGCCCCCCAGTGTTGTAAATGGTTGCTGATGAACTTAAACATGCCCAGAATAAAACAGCACCTGTTTAAATATTGAAAGTTAACCAGATGCTGGTTCTGAGAGTTGCTTGGTGGTGGCTGGGGAGAACCTTCAGTACCTTTCTGTCTGTAAGTTTTTAATCGATGGCCACCCAAGTTCTTAGTAATAAATCAGATACTTTGATGCGTAGCTCTTTTACTCACCATTGATTTTTTTCCTTGTAAGCATTTCAAATAATGACTTTCCTAGCTAACAATGGCTTTAATACCCAAAAGTTGCGCTGCTGTAAAATCTCTGACAAAGTCGGACTTCAGCAGCTGGGCCAGCAAATATCTCACCAAATATAGCAGGGGTGAGAAACCTCTGGCCCTCCAGATATTGCTGGACTACAACTCCCATCATCCTCTGACCATCAACCATGCTACCTGAGGCTGATGAGAACTGAACAATTATAGGTTCCTCATCCCTAAATCTGAGAACTGGAATGTAAATGTAGCAGGTTTTAGCCAGAATGAATTGTTTTTGTTTTTGTTTGTTTTATTTACCTTATCAGCAGAATTAAAATGATTTTCTTGAGTGGTTTACAAACTACCTTGTGAAGTAGCATAAGAACTCCTATAACAGCAAAATGGGCATTGTTATAATCAGAACGCTGCTATATTTCCTCAAAATTTTCACAAAAGGCACTTATCACCAGCTTGCTAGTCAGAGTTCTAGGAAATAATAGCAGCTTACAAATGTATGCACAGTAAGCAGTTGTTTTATTAAGTGGGAAAGTGTTTATAGGTGCTACCTGTTTTTCACAGGAAAAGTTGGCTTCTATTTATGTGGGAAAATATTTCTAGATGTTTCTGAGGGGCATTGATTTTGTGCATGTTGAAAATCCTCGTATATTTGAAATGTTTAATGTTATTAGGCCTATTTTGTTTCCAGACATGACATCAAGCTCCTCAGTGAGGAGAATACACTCATGTCCCCAGCACATCCAATCCTGGAAAGTGTGGAATTTTCCAAACTTTGTGTGTGAGGTTATATTTAGGACTGCACCAGTAATGAATGTGTGTTTCTTGGGAATTGGTAAACATCTTTAAGTGCTGCTATTTGAAACACAGCAATAAACAAAATAATTTATAGAGTTCTAAAAGTCCTAGGCTTTCATGTAAAAACAAAATTGGAATATGAGATGAATCATCAGGGGTTTTTCGATTTTTATCTGGCTTTTTTCTTACCACACATGGGATGTCTATTTTTGTGAATAAGCAAGATGGAGCTGAGTGATATTAAATTCCCACACAGCAGGTGTTCTATGTCCCTAGCCTCTCTCTCCTTGCCCCCACCCCCTCTTTCAGAAATGGAATTGCAGCCAACCTTGAAATTTAGCAGTCTTGAGTTTTGTGATTTGTCATCGGAGCCAGTAGTGTGGTTTATCTTGCAGCTGGTTTATTGTAAGAAAGTTCCTTTACCGGATCTCGCTCTTTCCATCTCTTAGCTACCCAACTTAACACTTGGACTTCTTTTTTTAATAGCATTCCTTGAAAATGTTTATCTCCAACTTCCTAGGACTGTCTCAATAATGGCATCTGGAACTAGGGTTTTCATATATGTGTGTGTATGTATTTTAATTTAATTGAATACATTTGTTAGTAAAGGTAAATGTACCCCTGACCATTAGGTCCGGTCACAGACGACTCTGGGCTTGCGCCGCTCATCTCGCTCTATAGGCCGAGGGAGCCGGCGTTTGTCCGCAAACAGCTTCCATGTCATGTGGCCAGCATGACCAAGCCGCTTCTGGCGAAACCAGAGCACCCGGAAACGCCGTTTGACTTCCCGCCAGAGCGGTACCTATTTATCTACTTGCATTTGACGTGCTTTCGAACTGCTAGGTTGGCAGGAGCAGGGACCGAGCAACAGGAGCTCACCCCGTCGCAGGGATTTGAACCACCGACCTTCTGATCAGCTCTGTGGTTTAGACCACAGCACCACCCACGTCCCTCTAATACATTTGTTACCTCTCAGGGAATTATGGGGTATACACATGCTTCCCTGTACCCTTCCATGTTACCTCACAACTCTCCTGTGAGATAGACAAGAACTGTATCTCCAGGTAAAGGGAGCAGGTTTAGCCCCCGTTTGCTTTCTTCCATACCAATGACCAATTTCATAGAAAGCTACCTTATACCAGATCAAACTACTTGCTCTTTCCCTGGTTGTCATTCATATCTGAAGTAAAGAGAAGTAAAGCACTGTATTCAGGTACAGTTCTGCTTTGGCTGCAAAACTCATCCTGTAACCGTGGCAGTGAGTTTCTTGACTGCCTCTGGCAAGGATCCTTCAAAAGATACAGTGGAAGTGATGTGCACTGCAACCCCCAGGGGCTCTTTGCAGTGTACAAACCCTTCCCACCACAAACTTAGGAAAGTGCCGCAGCTCAATTTTAGATAATAGGATTTGTGTGTGGAATGTCCCGACTTCCCAGAAATAGGCAACAGGAGATGTGAAATACCTCTTTCAGAAACCCTGGAGAGCTACATGTTTTCAGGATAGACAACACTGGGATAAATGTATAAAGCATCTAGAATCATACAGTTGTAGAGTTGGAAGGGACCCCAAGGGTCATCTAGTCCAAGCCCCTGCAAAGCAGGAATCTCGGCTAAAGCATCCGTGACAGATGGCCATCCAACCCCTGCTTAAAAACCTCCAAGGATGGAGAGTCCACCAACTTCTGGGGGAGTCAACAGCTCTCATTGTCAGAAAGTTCTTCCGGAAGTTTAGTCAGAATCTCATTTCTTGTAACCTGAATCCATTGGTTCAGGGCCTACTCTCCGGAGCAGGAGAAAACAAGCTTGCTCCATCTTTCATGAGGCAGCCCTTTAGATATTTGAAGATGGCCACCATATCTCTCCTCAGTTCCCTCTTTTCCAGGCTAAACATACCCAACTCCCTCAACCTTTCCTCATAAGGCTTAGTTTCCAGACCCTTGAGTATCTTGATCAACCTCCCCTGCACACATTGCAGCTTGTCAATGACTTGGTATATGGCAACTTCCTATGTTTGTGACTTTTGACCTATCATAAAAATGGACATTTTGCTAGCATTTGAGCCAGTGGACACTGGTCTCTTGGGGTGTATGGGGCACTGCCCCACAAACCTCAGTCTCCCCTCCGTTAGCCCTCACCTGCCAGGCTTACAATCAGTTCAGCAGATGGTACTGCCTGTCACCTTGTGCCTCTTAGGTCTCAGTGTCACCCCTTGTGGAGCCCAGGAGGGAGGAGAACAAGGACAAAACTAGGATGTGTTGCCTCTTATGCTCATTGTCTCTGTCTCTATCCATTGGCTCTGACTTCATTTACCCTGCCTTCCACCCTACCAATTCCTGTGGGCACAATCCACCACTGCTTTGAGTAAGGATGCTCTTTTCTGAGTGTCCCCTCAAACAGAAATTTAGCAGGTAGCCTCAAGAGAGGGCCTTTTTAGTGGCATCCCCTTCCAAGTTGCCCTTAGGAAACTGCCTGACGTCCACTTTGTTGACTTCTCAGTGCCATTCTAAGACATTTTTGTCACCCTCCTTATTTTAGTCCCTCTAGTATGGTTATTGGTTCAGTTCCGTCAGTTGCTGGTTGTTTTTAGCTCCTTCCAATATCATTGTCCCTGCGCCACCCGCGTCCCTAACGCGGGACGCGGGTGGCGCTGTGGGCTAAAGCCTCAGCGCCTAGGGCTTGCCGATCGAAAGGTCGGCGGTTCGAATCCCCGCGGCGGGGTGCGCTCCCGCTGCTCGGTCCCAGCGCCTGCCAACCTAGCAGTTCGAAAGCACCCCCCGGGGGCAAGTAGATAAATAGGTACCGCTTACCAGCGGGAAGGTAAACGGCGTTCCGTGTGCGGCTCTGGCTCGCCAGAGCAGCGATGTCACGCTGGCCACGTGACCCGGAAGTGTCTCCGGACAGCGCTGGCCCCCGGCCAATAGATGTGAGATGGGCGCACAAACCCCAGAGTCTGTCAAGACTGGCCCGTTCGGGCAGGGGTACCTTTACCTTTACCTTTAATATCATTGTGCTGGTGTTTTTGTATTTGGGTTTTATGCTGAGTTGGATTAATTGTGCATTGTAGCATGGTTAAATTACACTTTATTTCTTAAATGCCTAAATTGTTAATTTGTTGAGGCATTTAACACGTATAAGTAGCAAACAGATACATGATCCTAAAGGGAAAACCTCCAGTCCGTCTTCATTGAAAACGAAATCCATTTTGCTTCACTCATTGTGGTCAGGTGTCTAAAATCAGTCCCCAGTGCAGCACCACCCTTATAATTGTTTGCAAAGCGAGGCAAATTTAGAACAGTCAAGTGGATTAGATTGTGACAGTCTCGGAAAGAGAAAACAAAACTTTCAGTTTGCTGTCGCTCCATTTTCACCATGCAGGTGATTTCTGCAACCATGACCGTGGTGCACAAAAGCTGGAGATGAAAGTTATTAGTCTGAACACCTCCTGCGTCATCACAGTGTTATACAAACATTTTGTGCTCTGTACTCAGCTAATGCTGGCCAGGCTGTAGTTTTCTGAGCAGCTGGACTAGTAGAGAAGTCACGCCAAGGCCAATACCAGACATTTGAATAAACAGCACATATCATTGGTTTTTGTTTAGATTACAGCATTTGTCTTCACCATTTCAAGACCACCTGACAAGGAGCACAGGCAGTTAAACTACTACATGTCTGTGTTGGTACTCTAAGCTTTTGTTTTCAAGCGGAAGATCACTCTGATTTAATGGGCAAACCTGAAAGCTCTCTGCTCTTCTCCATTTATTCCCATTTGGGGCCAACGATAGTTTTGAGAGGAATCGTTTAAACCAGCATCTGTGTGATGTATTTAAGGCTTCTGTCTTCCCTGGGAGTAAGTCCCATTTGGCTCATGAGATTTATCTCTAGAGGAAATATGTTTGGGATTGTGTTTAGACCTTGGAGATTGAAAGACTACTAGGTGCTACAGTGTGAAAATAGTTCAGTTGCTATGTTTTTCAATCTCTTGCTTCTTCCGAAAAGATTAGGGTGGCATGCATAATTCTCTTCCTTCCTTCCTTCCTTCCAGCACTCATTGATCCTTACAGCAATGCTGTAAAGTAAGTTAGGTTGAGAAAGAGGGTGACAGGCTCAAGGTCACTCAGTAAACTTCATGGTTAAGTGGAGATTTGAACCTGGAGCTTCCCAGTCCTAGTTAGACACTTGAACCACTATGCTACACTCACTCATGTAGCTCACAGATTGATTTAGAACCGAACCCAGTGGGAGGTTTCTCTTTGATACCGCTGTAAGGAGTATTCTTGCAAATGAATCATAGCAAGAAATTTGAAGGTAACGGGGATGATCAAGCAATGGGACATGGTGTGAGTGTTTGCAATTCAGTGAGAATCAGCAAAACCTGAATATAAGTGCTGTGATGTTTTAGAGCTTTATGTTTAGCTCTTTGTTAAATAATTTTAAAGAATCTTACTAAAATGAAAATTTAAAAAAGGGTCCCACCAAGTGCCCCATAAGCCAGGAAAACTGAAGCCCGCACTGCAAGGTGAGCATCCACCTGTCTCGGGAGAGAATGGAGGAGTGTGCCCAGTTGTGCTCCTGAAGATGTGTTATGGCGTTGCTTCTCTCTGAGCTTTTCCAGCGGTGATTCTTCCTGCAAGACAAGACTGTAATACAGGGATGGTAAGATGGAACAAAAATTACTGACAAACCCTGGCTTTCTATGTGGTTAGTATGCAGAGAAAGATATTATGTAGGCCATCACTGCTTCCCTTGCTTGTGTGTTACATCTTGCATCCATTGGTTAGGACACTGGTGGGAGCAAGTTGCACTACTTGTCAGCCGTTGGGTGGAGTGATGCCAGAAGTCTTTTCTTTTATTGTCGCCAAAAGGGATAGGTGGTTTTTCTAAGCAAAAAACAGAAAATTCAGGAAAGGGTCCTGCAAATATCCGTGGCAGGACTTGGCCTCCGCAGGCTCTCTGTGGCTGTAGCACGGAGACCAATAAGCAGTCGAGAGCAGTTAACCCAGCTGCAGTTCTGAGCCTCTCTGCTCTCCAGGACCAGAAGGACCAGGAATTGGAAACATGTGTTCTACTACTGAGTTACGGCTTCCTTTGAGTCCTAAAGGATGTGAGTCTGATACCTTCTTTCCAGAAGTGTGCTAAGAAATTGCAAAGTGGAATGTGTTAATGCCCTATAAAAGGTTGGGTTCTTTAGCTTTAAACACCCTTGGTGCCTGGTTCGTTTTATGTTTAATGCACACATGTTTTAACTTGCCTCTTGTAGGACCACTGTGTGACTCAAATGTATACACCAAGACCCCTTTATATCAGTGGTTCAGACAGCTTTGTGCACCCAGCAGGGACCCTGGATAGAGTTGTCTCTTCTGCTGAAGTGACCTGAAAAGTCCTTTCACATGCTAGACCTTCTGGACTGGCACTGGGTTTCTTACCAGCCTATTGCTGAGTTAGACACAGACATATCTCTACAGACAGGATCCTTTTTCCTGACCCTCTTATGCTGAATCTAAGTTTTAGCAGTTTGCAGCCACAGTCATGGTGAAGAAACTGAGTCAACCACTTTTGCTGGTTGATCTTAGCTTAGATTCTGCATTACAAGTGTAATTATTATATGTTTATCAAATAGCAAAGCACAAAAATATAATTTTAGTTTTTAAATTTTGAAGTTATAGCTGAAGCCTTAGAGGACATTGTTTTGATTTGGAAACAGCAGAGAAAGAGTTAATTTCACAAATGCAATTTTTGACATGACATTAAATAGTATTCCTGGAGGCCCTTGGCTTAATGCTATGAAAATTCAGTGTGTGTGTGTATCTCTGCTTTTTATCTCCGGTTGTCTTACTGATGCTTTATTCATTCTGCATATTTTAATCATGCATTTGGGAACACTTTTCCGGGAATTGCCGTACTTTTTTCAGTGGTCCTGAAGAATATATACAACTGTTGCTGAAAAGATGAGCAAGTTCTTGTTTTTAAAGGGCGGGGGTTAGTCTTGGAATGATTTTGTTGGGTTTTTTATATATAAAATAGTATGTGCATTAGGTTAGGTGCAGTCCAGAGAACGATAAGTACACTCGTCCCATTGAAATACATGCTAGATCTTTAAAAGTCTGCTTCTAAGCATTGTCACTGCTGAATGTCACCCCCCCCAATCATACCTGTTAGTAGTAGCAGTATAACTTGTTCATCTAATCAAGTTCTAAAGTGTATCAGGAAAATAAATGCAATTGCCGGCATGGCAAAAGAGCATATTCTCACTTCAAATGGGAGTGGGCTGGCAGATTGCATGTTGCACCAACACTCTGATCCCTGTTTAGAAATCTCAAGAGCTACAGGCTTAATTACAAACACAAACTTATGCGTTAACCTAAATCTCGTGGCCTTTCTCTAGGTGATAGTCAGACTGTGTATTTTTCTTCCTTTTAACATGTATGACTACATCCAAACATTTGCTGATTGAATTCAGTGTGTTAATTTTGTTTGAAAACTAAGTTTGTTTGCATGCATCTAAAAACTAGTTAGCCTATTATTTGCCAGAGATGCATATGGGGTCCACTATTGCCAGCATGCTCTGTACCTCTTATTGCCAATAAGGCAATATGGCAGGTGGAACGCATGGTGAATCTGTTTGAAAAAAAGAATAGAAGGCAAAAGCTCGCAGTTCTGTGTGAGTTTTATGCCTGAGGTGTTTGCAAGTGCAAGGGAACATCCCCCTCGGCACTCCAACGACTCAGGACCCAGAATCTTGAAGAATTGCACCTCTGTAGTAACATGTGGTTATATGCACATTTACATAAAACACATGCTTGGGGCTATGTATAGGCTTGGTAACAATTTTATACACACACAAAATAGCTTTGGGGTCAATCTAAAGCTTCAAACAACTTTGCAATTCTTGAAATCTTGGATCTGGGGAAAAACCAGACCAAATTGTTTTGCCAAATAAATTGGCAATCTAGAGATTATTAACAAGCCTACACATGTTCTGATCACACATTACAGGCAGAGGGTAATACCCTGTTGGAAGCCGCCCAGGGTGGCTGGGGAGGTCTGGCCAGATGGGCAGAGTATAAGTAATAAATTATTATTATTATTATTATTAGTAGTAGTAGTAGTAGTACTATTGCTGCTACTACATGTAAATGTGCATGTAAACAAATGTTACAATGGAGGTGTGTTTTTTCCAAGATCTTAGCGTTATGACGCACCAGGGAGACATTGCCTTGCATTTCATTCACAATGGGGAAATTACAGAGTCCAATTTGATTAAAAGTCAGGTTTCCATTTATTGAAAAAAGGTAGAAAAAGTAAGTACATAACGCGTTAAGATCGGGATGTGGAAAATATGAAAACAATGAGATGAGGCAGGACTGAAGATTTGGAGATAGACTTCAGAGGTCCAGACTATGGGTAACCTGGAAAAATTAATGAAACTGGAAAGAAATCGAGGAATGTGGGAAACAAAAGGATGAAAGCACTCAATATTACCTGCTCCAGAGTGCAGAGAAAGAGTAGGTGCCGGCTAGGCTTGACAGGCATTGTGGTCCAAAACATCTGCATGGCACCAAGTTTGTAAAAGCTGACGGACACCATAGTCTGCTTCCTTGGTTGTGCTTGCAAGAACCTACACTTTGCACAGTGAAGGTCAAGAAGTTAAGGAGCATGCTCAGAATAACAGCAACAGTAGCAAGATGAAATGCTTTTAATAGTACATCATACCCCTCTTTATTTTTTATTGTATTGCTGCCTAAAATACTGTGCTTTGTAGGGTGTCTTAGGGAGGTGTTTAACAGTTTTACTGGCCTTTCTGCACCTTAGGATGTTTCTAGTCTAAACCCTCAAATTACTCCGCACGGCCTTTTGAAACAAAAGCGATATGATGGATGCTCTTCACTTTGGTTCATTCTGCGGCAGTGGAAACTTTACTGTCAAATCTCTCCTTATTGAGATGTACGTGTATGGGTGTCAGTGTGATTTAGCATCTACTGGCAAATGTTCTGCTCTCCCAGAGTTGAACTCTGAGATAAGATGCAGATCTTCCTTCATCATCGTAAAACTACTAGACTGTGTCCGTTCTTTCTACCCAAAATAAATACCTGGCTTGTAGTACTTTATTTCTTCTGTTGTGCAAACGATCAGGCACTAGGTTAATTGGAAGCACGGGGGAAGTAAGTGTATGAAAGCACCAAATAGTGCTTTCAAGACCGACCACTCTCTCTCTCTCTCTGTGTGTGTGTGTGTGTGTGTGTGCGCGCACACACACGCTAAAATGCTGGAACCAAACACACTTGTAGCTGAGAATTAAAGTGAAAGCTAGATGACTGCTGTGTTGTCATCTAAATTCACATACCCTGAGCCAAAGCAGGCCAGAGCCCCGACCGTGCTGAGTGCAAGTGGTTTCTGTACAAGTGGTTGGTAGGCAAACTGCAGCAGTCAGGTGCAGAAACCAGAGTAGTGATTCACATCTGAGAGGGGAAATATTCATCCACTATAAAGATCGGTAGCATATAACCTCTAATATTTGTGCTTACACAAGGCACATCTTGAGTAGAGCAGTGGCTAGCCCCAAGCAGTTCCAGTTTTCTGGACATAGTGGGGTTCTGTGTGTTGACTGGATACAACTTTGTGATTAAAGACCAGAAGACAATCTTTTTCTCTTTTTTAACCACATAAACATCTGCTGGATCAGGCCATTGGCCCATTTGTCCAACATCTGGATCTCACAGTGGGCAATCAGATGCCTATGGAAAACCTGGAAGTAGGGCCACAGCACCGTAGCACTCTTCTCACTTGTAAATCCCAGCAGCTGGTATCTGGAGGCATGCTGTTTCTGGCAGTAGAAGCAGAACATTGATTTGGTGACTAGTAGCCATTGATAGTCTCTCCTGGATAGTGTTGCTAGCTGTTTGTCACTATCCACCTGTCTCCTGCCAGAATGGCATAGGAAAAAGTATTTGGGAAACATCATATGCTATAGCGTGTTGATTAAAGAAATCTCTCTCTCTCACACACACACACCCACCCACCCACCCACCCCAATTATTAACACTCCCATGTTTTGTTGTTGTTCCTCAGATGCACCTAACTCTAAGGCCATTATGAGATAGTATGTTGCTTTTTGCTACTCTCTCCTGGCCGCTGTTGCAGCCTTGCTGTGTGAATCTTGCGCTTTCCTTTCCTGAAATATGAAACCGCAGCCTGGTCTTGTTTTTATCATTTATATCAATTCACACACACACACACACACACCCTGACCACAGCTCCTGAAGGTTTCTGCCAAAGTTCCCTTAAATGCAGACCACAGCCTAGCAGGTGGTGTAGACAATTGCCATTGGAATTGCAGGAGTGGACAGCTGCAAACTCTCCCTCCCCACAATCTGTCCCCCCAGTTCTCCCCACACCTCCAGTGGCTTTTTAAAAAGTGTAAATAGCCATTGTGCTTTTAACAGTACATCTAGCTTGCTGGGTAATACCGGAAGCTGCTTTCAGAAAGGGATGGAGGTTTTCACACCGTCTTTAGATGCCAGCTATTATATGGAAATCAAGCCACAAACCACTCTATTAACTTGCCCAAAAAGAGAACATTTGAAGCTGGGTGGTAATTACCCTTCTTTAACCAGAGGCTCGCTACTGCCTTCTTAAGGGCAGCTGTCAGCACTCCCTCGAGGAGGTGGACACAAGTTCTGAGGTTCATGCACGCACCCCAGACATGAAAGATTTCAGCAGCTGGGAAGGACAAGGATCAAGGAGACAAGGGATAGGTCTCATCCTCCCAAGCAGATAGGCCATATCATCAGGTTCTAGAACTTAAAGGTGTCCATAATAATAATATCCAGACAATAATATGTCCAAATATTACGCTAGTCCCAACCAACTCCAACACTATAGCAAATATAATATTAATAATAATAATAATAATAATAATTTATTTATACCCCGCCCCATCTGGCTGAGTTTCCCCAGCCACTCTGGGCGGCTCCCAATCAAGTATTAAAAACAATACAGCGTTAAATATTAAAAACGTCCCTGAACAGGGCTGCCTTCAGATGTCTTTTAAAAATAGGATAGCTACTTATTTTCTTCACATCTGAAGGGAGGGTGTTCCACAGGGTGGGCGCCACTACTGAGAAGGCCCTCTGTCTGGTTCCCTGTAACCTTACTTCTCGCAATGAGGGAATCCCCAGAAGGCCTTCGGCGCTGGACGATGGGGGTGGAGACGCTCCTTCAGGTATACAGGACCGAGGCTGTTTAGGGCTTTAAAGGTCAGCACCAACACTTTGAATTGTTCTCGGAAACTTACTGGGAACCAATGCAGATCTCTCAGAACTGGTGTTATGTGGTCCCGGCGGCCACTCCCAGTCACCAGTCTAGCTGCCGCATTCTGGATTAATTGCAGTTTCCGGGTCACCTTCAAAGGTAGCCCCATGTAGAGCGCGTTGCAGTAGTCCAAGCGGGAGCTAAATAGAGCATGCACCACTCTGGCGAGACAGTCCATGGGCAGGTAGGGTCTTAGCCTGCGTACCAGGTGGAGCTGGTAGACAGCTGCCCTGGACACAGAATAAACCTACGCCTCCATGGACAGCTGTGAGTCCAAATGACTCCCAGGCTGCGCACCTAGTCCTTCAGGGGCACAGTTACCCCATTCAGGACCAGGGAATCCCCCACGCCCGCCCGCCCGCCCCCTGTCCCCCAAAAACAGTATTTCTGTCTTGTCAGGATTCAACCTCAATCTGTTAGCCACCATCCATCCTCCAACCGCCTCCAGGCACTCACACAGGACCTGTGATCAGCTTTAAAAATACATAGTTAATCCTTCACATCAGGCCTTTGGATTTTGCTTCCCCCATTTATATGTACATTTAGCAGAGAACTCATTAAGGCTGCAAACCCAACAAGCTGTCCTGGTGCACAGAACTGTGAATCATTACTCACTTTCACTGTTTTGGCCGTTGTTGAGTGTTGCATGTTTACAAAAGGTTTAGTAAAGCTATTTTTGTCTTTATAAACTATGTATGTTTATGTGATTTTCTAAGGTTTGCCTTGATTAAAATGTTAGCTGCTGGACTGAAAAAGGTCCTTATGGAACAGCTTGCATTTTGAGATAGTTACATGCTTTGAACTGCACATTTTTTATATAGAAAAATACACACATTAAAGACTGTAAAGGGGGGGAGAGACCTTCTCCATCATGCTTCATAAAAATGATCTTTCTAAATACAGTAATGTGAAAGAAGGCTCAGACTGATGAGAAGTCCATTGAGCTGAATCTTTCTGCTTTTACTTTCCCTAACAAAATCACCAAGCTCTTGCCTCTGTCCATGTTTTGTTTTCAAGCCACGTCAAAGAAATGTAGTCATGTCATTTTAAATAGTTGCATTTATAAATATCAAATGCACAGTTGATCCCTTCCATGCATGCACAGTTCTTAGAGGAGGAGCAGATACCAACAGAGGACTTTCCCTGTTGAGTTCTTTCCCTATTGATCCTTGTCTGAGCTCATGTGCTTCCAGGCACACTGTAATGCATGCTGGGAAGCCTATGAACTTCTCCTGTTCTGGTAGCACTGTGTGGGCATAACCTGTACATACATAAGTTTCTGTAGGAGGTTTGCTTGGACTTCCCTTGGCTGATAATGACTGGGTACATTGTCATGCACCCAGCACAATGTGCGCCTTCCCAAAGGAAGTAAGGTAAAAGGACTGTGTTTGTTACCTAGAATGTCTCCGTTTTAAGGGACAGGTCAGCCAAGACTGCTGAGTTGTAGATAGGGTACTGTTGCGAGATTTTAGCTAATGACTAGTGGTTTGGAAACCGAGTTAATCCTAGTAAACTTAATAAATAATAAAATTAGCATATTGTGTTACTCTTCTTTCCTGGAAAGGTGTCCAGTACTAACTACATCAGGCAGACTAATCAACATGGTGGTAGTTGCTCTTATAAATAAGTTAACGGCTGGAGTAACACGATGACATGTACTCAGTATTTGGATTAATAAATGATAAACCCTTTTTCTATTGCCAAAGGGAAGTAAACTATCTTATAGTGATGGCAACCAGCAGGGCATTCGACTGGATTATATCGAGGATCGTTGCTTCAGTCCTGACTGGGTGTAGTTATGACCACCTCGGTCACATCATCATCATCATCTTCTTTTGGCAACTGCTTTTATTTTCACTTCATTATGCATCAAAAGCAATAGTAATGGCAACAAAGAGAAAGAGAAATATCAGAGCAAAAGAGGAAGAAGAAGAAGAAAGGAGGGCTATGAGGAGAGAGAGGGAAAGGAATCATACAACTCCATACAATTGCCCTTCATAAGCATAGCATCCAGAAATCATAGAATCATAGAGTTGGAAGAGACCACAAGGGCCATCGAGTCCAACCCCCTGCCAAGCAGGAAACACCATCAGAGCACTCCTGACATATGGTTGTCAAGCCTCTGCTTAAATGTTTTTCCAAAGGAATCCGTGAGAAGAGGGCAGCCTGATTGTGTTCCTTTACTTTAATATATTCAATAAATGGATGCCAAACTTTAGAAAAAGTTGTCCATTTTTGGCTGGTGTAAGGTTCAGGCATGTGTTGTTCACTTTTCCATTAAAGCAGTGGTCCAGATCTGGAGATATCAGAGTAGTCTTGCAAGTCTCCTGTTGCTGACTTCCACTGTTTGGCCACTGTGAGCCTGGCTGCTGCAAACAAGGAATCAAAGTAGTTCTTTATTAAAACCCTCAGTTTCTGAGCCATCCAGTAAGGATAAAAGGGTCATCATCAGGTCCATAGGTAAATGTGATGTGATGTGGCCTATTTCATAAAACATTTTCTTCCAGAAAGACTGAATAACAGGGCAAAGCCATCACATATGGGATCATGTACACATCCCTCCATGCCCCTACAGGAAGCTGGACTTGTTTAAGTAATTCTTCTCAGGGTGTGGGAGGGCACAGGTACCACCTGTGGATAACCTTATATGCATTCTCCAAATGTGTGCTGAGATACTGTGAAATAAAGGTTTGTCCCGGGGGCTTGCCACTTTTCTGAGTCAATAGTTTCACATAGTTGTTTTAAGGTATCTGTGGAACCCAATGAGGCTGCCAATAGAATCCTATATATATTGGAGAGCAATCCTGTATCACATACTGAATTTTGTCTTAACATATTTTCAGAACTAGTCAAGTTGCATGAGCCCAGACTTCAGGGTAGGAAAGTCTGATGGAGAATTTGATGGTTCTGAATCCGTGAATGTGGTATTCCTGAATATTTTTCTTTCAGTAACTCTCTTGTCACTGGAGTAGTGTTTCTGTAGAAATCACTGATTCTGTTATATCTTGGGCTTTAAATTGTTGCATCTTATCTTGGGAGTAAAATCCTGGATTATGTAAAAAAGCAGATTCATTTGGTTATTGTATGCAACTGGTAGCAAGGACTGCCAATCTCTCAGGCAAGATGTGGGGAAAGGTTTTGTATCTATGCTTAATGATAATATTTGCCTGTAAGAATCCAGTTGTTCATCATCTTTGTCTGGTTTGGGTAGTATTGTAATGATAAGAATGCCCGGGATGGGTCCACCTCGCCTAATAGCATTAAACAAAACACTTAGAAAGCGGGAGAGCTCTGTGTTGTATTTTTTTATTATATCCTCCTATATAGCCATCACTGCCAGGAGCCTTTCCAGGTTTCAGATTCTTTATTCCGCTGAGGATATCTGAATGATCAGTTTAAATATTCCATGTGGACTCTGTTCAGTTAACATACCCTCAATTTGTCCAGGCATATACTTGCTGTCTCCAAATTTGTATCAAAATTTTAATATAATTTCCCCAAAAGATGTGTAAAACAATTCACTATATGTTTGGTTTGATATACTTTCCCACCCCACCCCCATTTTTTAAAGGGCATAAATGGTGCAGTTTTTCATTTCTGTTTTAATTTATTCTTCTACACAGTGTCTCACATCCATCTTTGGACACATGCCTCTTCAAGTTCTCTCCAGCACTGTCTGTTGTTTGCTTGATGCATCCACATAAGTCCTGGTGTTCGTTCTAGATTGCCCCTTTACCCATACAAAGGACTCTCAAGTTGGGACTAAAGTGAGTGGCATTAGAGGAGATATAGTTCTGCTGCCTGTAGCTTTGTGTGAAATGTCCTATTTTCTAGCAGTGCATCAAAAGCCACCATGTTAATCCTTTAATTTAATTCAGATGCTAAATGTTAGCCATGTGTGTTGATTTCATGGCCAGACTCATTTTGTTTGCTAAAACGATAAATATAATGTTTTCCTTTTGATCCAGGTTTGTAGTTTACATATCTGGCGCATTCTCCATATCAGCGGTAGATTTTTTAAAAGCTGCCATTGGAAAACAAGAGAATCCACTTAGCCTGAATCACAAAATCAAGCCTTTTTATAATTGGATCCCAGATGTCTTCATATAGAGCTCTGAAAAACATGCCTCTTGAAAACTCAGTGACGTCGTCAACATTCAGTCGCACATTTAATCAAAAGCTTTCGGGTGCCCTTTGTATTTTCATTGGTGGTTGCATTTTTTAAAGTTGTGGATTGGACTTTGCAGCACACAGTTTCCCCCATTCATTCAGCTGTAAATGGAGACATGATGAATTGCTGGGACAGCCAAAAACAGTGGGAATCTCTTTGTGAACAGAACAGAGAGCCCTGATGTATGCTGAGTGTACCAGCCCATAAATCTTCCATGTTACTCTGAACAGATTTTTATTGGGAGACCCGATGTGCAAGAAAGAGTGAGAAAAGGTGTCTCTCTTTGGCTGATTGCTTTACTCTGTTCTCTTTCCCATTCTTGTGAATTACACCTGGAGCAGAATGTTCTTTGTCAAAGCTGGTGCAAAACAGAACGCAGCAAGGGCCAGGCTATTCTTGCTGTGTAAATAGCCCTGGCACAGAGTGTCCCAGTTTTATTGGCCATCTAGGTCAACCAAGTAGGACTCCAGTTCTGCCTCACCATCTGTGGGAAAGGAAAGAGGCATCATGGAAATGCAACATTGCCAGGGCAAAAGACAGTGGAGGATAGTAATTTCAGTTTTCCGAGTTCTGCTGCTTATGCAGCCAAAATGGCACCTTCCCCACCCCACGCTCAAGGGAGAGGTTTTTAGCTTGGTTGAAGGAACATGAGACCTACAGAAGTACAGGAGATTGCAGTAAAGAATTATCAGTGGAAACTCCTTCTCAACCACCCAATGAGGACTGAGTGCTGTGGAATACTGACTGTTCTGGGAGGGCAGAAAACCAGTGGAGAGGGGGAGTGGAATGGGATATTTTAAGGAGGCTGGGTGCAAGCCAGCTAGCCATGAATCAGAGCATCCTGGACTGCTAAATCTTATGGCAGGTACCACTTCATTACTAAGATTATTTATGCTACTTGGGGAGGTGGCTCTCATAATTGTGATTATTTTTTTGTGGTTTGGCTGATTGTGCTGTGTTTTTACTTTTCTTATATTTTATTGATTGCAATCAAAGCTTATTCTTTTCTCTATCCCTGCAAGTTGTTTTGAAACTTTGGTGTAAGGGGATAAATGAATTGAATTAATAATAATAAATACTAACCGCGTCAAGATAATTGCAGTATAAAAGCAAAAGAGATTAAGGGATCTCCTCCAGATTCCTAAAAGATGCAGTTGTCCTTATTTAGGTGGACTAACTGGACTGTCAACTGGGAAAATGTAAATAAGGTCCTGGGTTTTATTATCTGGACAAGAATTCTCCAATGCTGCTGCTGCTGATAATAATTATAATAATTATTTTATTATTTATATGCCACCCATCTGACTGGGTTGCCCCAGCCACTCTGGACAGCTTGCAGCAAAGTATAGGTACACCATAAAACATCAAACAATAAAAACTTCCTTATACAGGGCTGTCTTCAATGTTGACTTTTCCATATGTAGTTGGTACATTTTAGACAGTGCTTAATTGCTGTCAATGATGGCACTTTACTAGTAAGCCTCAGTGAAATGTACTAATGCAGTGATATGGTTGAGTTGTAAGTATTTATACTGGCTTATGTCAGCATCTGGGTGGCATTAAACCTGTTTAATCATTGTAGCTGCCCAGGACGTCTATTTGCTTAAAGAAAGAAAGGAAAAAGAAAGTGGTAGACATTTGCTTTTAATTATTGGCAAAAGACCCACTAAGGCCAGTGTCCAAGCATGATTTCTCTGGCTTGGTACAAACTTGTAAGATGGACCACTCTTGCCCCTGGGATCCTGTGTCTGAAAAACTGGAAAATCAGTTGCTGATGTTGTTTAAACTTGTTTTTCTGGCCACCTGATTTGTATTTCTAGACAAACCCTGGCAGTATGGCCTGTTTTGTATATTCATCATACACAATGCCCTTTGGGTGCTGTTTCTTGACCTTAGGATGTAGTGTCAATTCTTCTCTGCCCCTTGGAGACCAGAGGTCTATAACATTTGCTCACATACAGCCTGGTACCCATGAATCCTGTTAGCAACCCTGGCTCTAATTGGCCCTCAAGCCTCAGTGTCCCTGATGCTTATAGTGCTTGTTCCTCCATCTTGCTACATCAGCTTCAACATCCCTTTGGTTTCTTCTGCTTATGCAGAGAAAATGGCAGGTGGAACTATAGGGATTTGTAATCTTTCAGAGATCACATCATAAGGGGGCACACATTTTCTCTCGCCGTCCTCTTGCTTTGCTTGTTCGGACATTGCTCTTGATTTTGGTTCTAACGGGGTGTTGTTGTTTTTTTGGAGACCTGGGCACCCCATATAGATACAGGGAAACAGATTTGAATATCCTCAAGCACCACCTACAAATTGGCCTCATGTTAATGGGGTTATAGTCTCACCCATCTCCCCAAACCTAGTAAAGTGTACCCACACTAGTCCTTGCTCGGTCCCTGCATGAGGGTGGATGCATGTGCAGAAAGAATTTTGCATGTTTTCGTTTCATACAGAATTGCGCTTCCCCTTGCCTTCTGCACTTCTTCAGGTGGTTTGCTGGATGCAGAACCCACGTTTAATCTTAAATTGCAATAAGTAACTCCTTTTTACTTTTTTTAAAATCATGCATGTGTGTTTTTCTCGCATGTACAAAGGAGGGCAGGCTAGGATTTGTGCATTTTCAGTTGCTGAATTTTGTGACAGGAGTAGTTTGCCATGCACAGCCCAAAAAGCAATGGCTACCAAAATAGCTTTGTCTACACAACTACCTAAAAACAAAGAAATTATTTCTTCCTTTTCATCTGGTCACTTCTCCCTCCCCTCCCCCTCCCCCTTTCTTTTTCTTTGGATTTCTTTTTAAAGAAATAAAAATAATAATCCGTGGTGGTAACACCATGCAATGGGGCAGGGGCACAACCCACATGTAGATCATGTCCCAGACACTGAAGACCAATCTTCTTCCATAATTATCTATCTATCTATCTATCTATCTATCTATCTATCTATCTATCTATTTAGAAAATGTACCGACCATCTTACACTATAAACAGCACTCACTCACAATAAGAGTAATACAAACCTACCTACAAAAAAATTGAGTGTGTGTTCAATAAGAAGACAGCAACCTAGAGAACTCATAAAACACAACCCACAATATTAATATTACCTAGGGATGTATCCATCATTAGTCCCGTGCAAAATAGACCCATTGAAATTAATGGCCACAGCTAACAATTTCAGTGCATCTACTCTGACTAAAACCTGGTTGGGCACAACCGTTAGTGTTAAAAGTATGGGTTTTGTATTTGGTTGGCATGCATAAACATCATAAAAATGCATAATTCCTCCAGCTGTCAAAGGTTTCTTCTTCCATAGTGTGGTACGTGTCTGTTTCCTGTTTAATAAAAGAAAGAAAGAAAGCCTTCTTGAGCACAGGGTTAAATATGCAGTGATTTGTCTGGATTGTGGCTCCTATCTGCAAATGGTGCATCCTTAATCCTTGCACAAATAATTGTTTTGGAAGGGATTATTACAATGCACCTATAATTGTTCTTTTGTGGCTGTGAGGTGGAACCTGCAGGCCAGTCGCACAGTTATATACCTACTAACTATATGGATTGAATGGCTCATATTTTGATTTCATTTCAAATAGCTAGAAACGGTTGGCTCTTCTTTTGGCTGAACACATACTCTGAATGAACTCTTTTCTTGTGTGGCTGGTTTCAAGGTGGAAGAAGGCTGTGCAGTGAACTGAGAGGGATTTGGGAACAGATGAGATTTTAGGGCTAGAGGCAAACAAAACCCTGGCACATCACAAAAATAATGTGTTTCTTCTCCAGGGACAGTAGCAGACACATTGCTTAGGGCCGTAGGAGGACCTATTTCCATTTTATATCTTTTAAAAATGTGGCTATGTGAAACTGGGAACTTTATTTTTCAACAAAGTGTATTCACCTTAATGAATAACAAGAGTAGTGGTGATTATACTATTGATAATAGTGTGTGTATGCTATTGATAATAGTGTGGGACGCCGGTGGCGCTGTGGGTTAAACCACAGAACCTAGGACTTGCTGATCAGAAGCTCGGTGGTTCGAATCCCTGTGACGGGGTGAGCTCCCATTGCTCAGTCCCTCTCCTGCCAACCTAGCAGTTCGAAAGCATGTCAAAGTGCAAGTAGATCAATAGGTATTGCTCCAGCGGGAAGGTAAATGGCGTTTCCTTTTGCTGCTCTGGTTCACCAGAAGCAGCTTAGTCATGCTGGCCACATGACCCG
Organism: Podarcis vaucheri; assembly: GCF_965113315.1. Taxonomy (NCBI): domain Eukaryota; kingdom Metazoa; phylum Chordata; class Lepidosauria; order Squamata; family Lacertidae; genus Podarcis; species Podarcis vaucheri. The sequence continues at coordinate 18,579,218 of NC_138749.1, forward strand.
GAAGCTGTACGCCGGCTCCCTCGGCCAGTAAAGCGAGATGAGCGCCACAACCCCAGAGTTAGCCACGACTGGACCTAATGGTCAGGGGTCCCTTTACCCTTTACCTTTAATGGTGTGTGTACACACACACATTTCCCAATTCCTTTTAAACCTTAAGCTTGGACATATAGTTTAGATTTGCCCTCTAAAAACCGGAATAAATCTGGGTGGGTGGGTGTTCAAGCTTGAGTTAAGTAAGGCACGCGTTCTATAATGTAGCAGTATGATCAAGTGTTGTCAAAAATATGCCTTTCCCTTCTTAAAACATGTAGCCTTTAGCAACTCTCACCATTGCTTTCCACATCTCTTCTATTTATCCTCATTCCAAAGCTCTTCCGCATTCGGGATCAATTCACTGGAGACTCCAGATCCTGTGGAGATCTTCTAGAGACAATATTTGGCTTTTGAGAATATAAATGTTGATAATTATCCATTTGAATTCTTGCCTTTGTGCTGCGGGCGACAATCCTGAAGCTACTCCTGCCAAAGTAGGATCTGTTTCAAGAATGTAGCCTTAGGAACTTCTCTTGATCTTCCAGGCTCTCAAGGTCTTTCAACACAAAGCATGCTCTAAATTCATTGTGCAGTAAGCCATCCAGTCTGGTGATACAGCACCAACAGTGTCCTGCTCAGATGTAAAGGAGGCAACTGTTTGACCCCCACTTTTCCCATAAACTCATACCAGCACAGTGAGGAGGATGTACATCCTGCCATTAACTTTAAAAGGAAGAGGATTGTCATTTGATTTAAATAATTTTTAGTTGCTTAATCACATGCCTGTTGACTGGTTAAATTTAAATGAATGTCCTTTTGGGGATATTGAAAAAAGTGTTGTTGGTGCTGTCTGTCCGAGAATTCCTGGATGACAGGATTCAAGTTTGGGGCAAGTCCTCTTTGGTGAGAGAACTCCAGCAGAGATTTACAGTCACTAAATATGCAGCAAAATAAAGCATGGAAATATAGGCTGTCAGACATTTAAAATAGGCCCTTTTAAGTGAGTTCCAAAATTACCCTCTTCCCCCAACATAGGAAAAGACCACATGTTCTGCAAATTGAAAACTGGTTTACCTACAGACTCTTCAAAGGTCATGTTCATGTGCTTTTCCATGCATTAGTCAGAAAAGTTGCACAGGCAGTAAAACTTAGCTTAGTTACAAAGTGATGAAAGTTCCTAGAGCATTGGTACAGAAATTCAATAGTAGCTGCTTGAGCTTGTGGTTGAGCACGAGCAACCAGCTTCAACCTCTTCACATGCTAAACTTCTCAGGTAGACTTGGGTTACAACAATAAGCTTGATTACCTCTTTCCTCGCAAGGTAAGTGCACACTAAGAGGATGATCTTCAGACCATCCTAAATATCTTCACAGAGGCTTATAAAAAGCTTGGCCTATCGCTCAACATCCAAAAAACCAATGTGCTACACCAACAAGCACAAAACAACCCTTCTGCAGTGCCACAATCCAATTCAATGGTGCAGTGTTGGAAAGCACCCATCACTTCTTCTACCTGAGCAGTTATCTTTCCACAAGGGCTGACATTGGTGCTGAAATCCAGCATCGCCTGAGCTCTGCGAGTGCAGCTTTTTCCCAATTTTGAAGCACAGAGTGTTTGAGCACCAGGACAGTCACAGGGAAATCAAAATGTTTGTTTGCAAAGCTATTGTACCACTTATCAATGCCATCTCCAGCTCCTTGAAAGATTCCATCAACGGTGTCTCCAAAAAAGTTGACATGTCACTTGGGAAGACAGGCAAACTAACGACAGTGTATTGGAAGAAGCAAAGATCACCAATGTCAAAGCAATGATTCTTCAACATCAACTTCATTAGACTGATGGATGTCTGATTGTTATCTTTCAAACCAACTACTCTATTCCAAACTGGTGGTCAACAAAAGAGGTTTAAAGACTCTCTCAAGTAAAATCTTTAAAAATGTAGTATAAACACCGACAACTGAGAAACATTGGCCTGCGAGTTCTCCAATTGGAGAACAGCCTTTACCAAAGGTGTCATGGGCTTTAATGACGCTCGAACTCAGGATGAAAGGGAGAAACGTGCTAAGAGGAAGGCACGCTTGGCAAACCTTCACCATGATCAACTCCTGCCCAGAAACCTATATCTCCACTGTGGAATGACTTGTGAATCCACAGTTGCCCTCCACAGTCACTTACAGACTCCCTGTTAAGACCATGTTCATGGAAGACAATCTTACTCAGCTACGAGTGGAAGAGGAAGGAAGGGGAAGTTATATCGCTAAGACTGACACAACAGCTTACTCTATGGTATTATCCCCTTCATGCATTAATTGGACTTAATCATTTTGTTAATTAAGAATTTACAACTTAATGAACCAATGGTGCTGCTCATTGTTAAAAAGAAATATCATATTTAATATTTCCTTCTTCTTTTTCCATTGCAGTAACACCATAATTAAATAATGGTAAATAATTTCTCTCTTTACGTAAAATAATGGATTTCACTAAGTTAACATCTATTTTGGGTTGTAATCTGGTATGTATGTACACAAACCACTGACCCAAAAGAAAAGAAAAAGTATACAGTACTGCAGAATGTTATTCTTTTATTGCCTTCACCCCCTTGGTGGAGTTCTTGATTTCTGCTCATTGTTAGCATAATTGCCTGTGATGTTGAGTTATAAGATGGCAGCATATGGGGCTGAAAAAACAAATTGCTAATGCCTACATTTGTTGGCTTACAGAATTCCTTTTGAGAGCTTTCTGTTATCGCCTATGGTAATGGCTGTTTCATGTTAGCCTCAGTCAAAAGTTCTGATCTGGGTGGTGATAATTCTAAACCCAGATGAACTGCAAAACTATTTACAGCCTTAACTAATTGGGATCTTTAGAAGCCATCCTGTTTTTTCAGTGATTCACTCTTACTTTCTCTGCCTCACGCAAAGCTATATCTGAGTAACTTCCCACTGTTGATGGTAACCAGAGCTGAACTTCCTGTATCAAACTTCCCCTTTGATCGAAGCTTAATGTATCCCTTATAGAGATGACTTACATCCTATTTTTCTTATCCAGAAGATTCGTTTTAAATATGTTGACCTTTCCTGCATCCCTTTACCCAAAATGGAATCACTGCATCTCTTTGGTCTCTCCTACTTTATGGGAGGCATTAGCCAAATTCCATGTATTTTGCAGCAATAATAATAATAAAACAATAGATATCAGGAGTACTGATTTATAGATTGAGAAGGCATGCTTTTTTCTGTTACTGGCAAAAATCTCCAAAGCAGACAGTGCCCTTTAGTAATTTGTCTCATATAGCAAATAATGCCAAACACAAGTATATCAAAGGATTTGGTTGATCAGATTTGATGACTAGGTGAATAAAATTGGAGTAGAAGAGAGCTATATCAAACTAAAAGTTGAGCTATAAAAAGGATACAAAAGCTTCAATAGTAAATCTTTGAAGGCTAAAAATATGAAAATTGCTGTAATACATAAAAGAATGGCAGCACGTAGTGTGTCAGAAAGTATTTGAAATCTTAAATGCAAATCATCTTTATGGTTGTTTCTGTCATCTGGTGACCCCTTCCATTATTTTCTGTAAACCTTGCTGCTGGGTGAGTCAATATCTTCACCGGTATGAAAGTTGGGTTGGTCATAAAAGGGCAAAGTTAGAATATACATTACACTTAGTCAAATAAAACATTAGCGCAGCAGTCCAGATGTTGCGGAACAACAGCTCCCATCAGCCCTAGCAATCGTGGCCAATGGCCAGTGGTGGTTGGGTTTCAATTTAGCAACCTCTGATGGACCAAAGATTCCCCACACTTGCATCAATGAATAGGAGAAGGTGTTTGGCAACAATAAATATTTCAGGAGTTGTCTGTAACATTTTTATCATTTTGCACCTGCAGACTATGCCAAGAATAATAAAGAGTATCCTTTAATTATATACAGAAGCTCAGTTGTCTCTTATGTTAACATTGGGGTAGTCTTTGTCCATGTCAAAGGATCAGTGTAGCATGTCGAATGGGAATTCACAGTTAGTTGCAGCTTCTGTATATTTTGGCCTACAGTGGTGCCTCGCAAGACGAAAAGAATCCATTCTGTGAGTCTCTTCGTCTAGCGGTTTTTTCGTCCTGCGAAGCAAGCCCATTGGCGGATTAGCGCTATTAGCGGCTTTTAGCGGCTTATCGGATCAGCTGATAAGCGGCTTAGCGGCTTAGAAAAAGGGGGGAAAGGAAAAAAACCCCGCAGGAACTCGCAAGACATTTTCGTCTTGCGAAGCAAGCCCATAGGAAATTCATTTTGCGAAGCACCTCCAAAACGGAAAACTCTTTCGTCTAGCGAGTTTTCCATCTTGCGAGGCATTCGTCTTGCAAGGCACCACTGTATTTGCATGTCGTATTAAACTGAGGGTGGGGAAACTATTATAGCCCAAGAGCCAAATTTGCTCACAGGCAACTCTCTCCTTTATACTTATTCCATCTTTTTTCTTAGTGTTTCAAGGCAACTTGACAGCTAGCACCATTGTATCGGTTGAAAAGAGATTAGAGGGGCACTTGCCCATCCAGCTCAAACCTTAAGCCACACTGGTGAAAGATTGACTTCTGGTGATCAAGGAAAAATGTATTATCACTAGTTCTTCTAATTTTAAAGATGCACTCCATGCAGTTCTCATAAAGCATGGCACATTTGTGAGTTTCAGTTAATTACTTACTTTGTTTAAGGCATTCCTTAGAAGTTTTATTGACTGTTCCTCTGTAGTTGTCACCACTCCATTAGACTTTATGACTCTCTTTGGTGTAATAAAACTAATTAGCTATATAAAACAAGCGAGTGGATCCTGTTCTGTAAAGTCTTCTCATAAATAACCGTCCTTTTAAAGCCTCTTAAGGCGTCTCTGCTCTGTGTGTTTTTCTTCAGATAAATGTGAAGAATTGACAAATACATTTTGTCATCCTTATCTCCTAAGAATTCCTCTATCCAAAGCCTATGAAACTCTGCACTTGAATGTTTGTGGGAGCTGTTAAATGAACTGATGGTGTTGAATGTTTGTGGCTGACTTAGAAGTTCCCCATTTTGAGACCATATCGAATGCTGCCTTACTCAACTGCAGTTCATGACCAGTGTGGCCCATATGCTAACAAAGCCTGTTACAGTGTTTGGGGGACTTCGGAAGTCCACAGTTGTGCAGGAGGAGTAATCCCGAGGCAGCTCTGGTCCAGTTTTTGAAAGGGCTCTTCTAGCATGGAAAGTTGCAACATCATGGACATATCCCATTTGGACCACTACCTAACACGCATCTCCTTTATCTTCAGCTAATTTGGGGGCCTAGTAGTGAACAACTGTCAGATATGTTTCACCAGTTGTCTGATTTGGCTGCCTTGTTCAAAGACTAAAACTGGGTTAGGCATTATACTGTTAAGATTATTCTTAAGCAGTGGTTCTGATTTACTGTAACTGTTGAGGTTGTCTCCTTGGATGGAATATCTTACTGCTGTTCTGTTTTGTTTTTTCTTAACCTGTTTTGCATATGGTTAGGAATGGGTTTTTCTTTTCTAATATGGTTCAAATTAGCTTAATTTCAATCAGATGCATCATTTTTGGGTATGTAGTTTACTCAGAGTATCTATTGCCAGACAAGTATGGAAAGCTCCTCTGGCGTTGACTGTAGTTTCAGGGTATTTACTCCTTCTGTCCTGAGTGCAGAGCAGCATCCTGCAAGTGGGTTTTAAAAAAATGGGTTTTAAAAAATAACAACAAATGAATATTGGAAGACCATTTCATAAAAAAATCTTACTACTTTGGGGCAGTTGGGCAACATCTCTGGTTGATCTTTTTGTGGTATTTGAAAAGGAGCGTGTAGACTGAAACGTCAGATCTCTGAAAACCAAATGCTAAAATACAGCAGCTTTCCAAACTGAAGAGTGCTTGGTGGGAATTGTAATACATTGTATAGTGGTTAGTGTCAGACTAGGACCTGAGAAACCATGACTCAACCTTGAAGCTCGTTTCTCAGCCAGACCTACCTCAAAGGGTTCTTGTGGAGATAAGATGAGATGGGGAGAACCACATACAGTGGTACCTCGGGTTACATACGCTTCAGGTTACATACTCCACTAACCCAGAAATAGTGCTTCAGGTTAAGAACTTTGCTTAGGATGAGAACAGAAATTATGCTCCGGTGGCGCGGCAGCAGCAGGAGGCCCCATTAGCTAAAGTGGTGCTTCAGGTTAAGAACAGTTTCAGGTTAAGTACGGACCCCCGGAACGAATTAAGTACTTAACCCGAGGTACCACTGTATACTATCTTGAGCTCCTTGGAGAAAAAGTGGAATAGGAATGTGAGAAATAAATAGTGCAGGCCTGCGTTGTTTGTGACTTGCATCACACCATTTACTATTCACCCATTTGCATTCTAGCACTTTTCACCTTGCTGTGACACACTCCAACCAGCTCCCAGGAATCTTCTGCGACCTTGTCCCTAGCATCATCTCCTGTCTATTTCCCAATCACACAGGTGTTTCAGTTGGCTTACAATTTTCCATCTCCTTATGTTTAGTTGTATGTGGGCTTGATTAAATTTATGTTGGGGTGGGTGGGAGGAGAGTCACACTTTGGCAGTGAGAAAATAAAGCTCCATAAATCCTTTTAATTGTCAAATACAGGGCATACTGGACATATGCCTTTTTATTGTGTCTCTTTTATACATTACAGCATGCAGAGTGTGCTACATGGGTAATGGGTCTCTGTAAAATCAAAAGAAACACAAATTTGAAGAGCTTAAAACTGAACTCAGTAAGAGAGTCAGCTGTTTCCAGAAATTATTTACATTCTCTGATCATGAATATGTCCCCATTACCTTCCAAGAGAGCATTTCAATCCCTTTTAAAATTGCTTTGAATCACTCTTTGGCAATAAGAAGCATTTCACAAAATCTGTTTTGCAGATGTGGAATCTACCGCTTTTAAAAAGCCAGTTACACGTAAAATGGGTTTGCATTGTGGATTACGTGTCAGCCCTTCCAGCTGAAGAGTAATTTTGTAGATCTTCAGACTTTTCAATGTGAGTTTTTGTTTTTAGTCCGTGACACAGGCGCAAAATTGAATTTAAATGCCCTGTGTTTTGATGACTGCCTTCAATCGAATGTGTGATTAATTTTGGCATATTTTTCTGATGTTTACTTTTCAGCAATGCGGGCATCACCCCCATGCCTCATTTTCTTTTGAGCAGTGCATGAGCTTTATTAATTCCTTTACTAATCCTCTTTACAAAACAACAGACTCCAGCGGTTTGGCCTTCGTCCGTTCAGTAACAAATGTATTATGCTTTATTTATTTCTAGTTTCACCGTATTCTTTGTTTATTTGGTACGTTTATATACCACTTTTCCATCATGGAACTGAAGGTGATGTGCATGAGGTTCTCAAGAGAAGACCCAGGCTGGTTTAGCCTCAGGAAGGTAGTTGCATCCTGTCGAAGTCTAAGAAGAGAAGCATCAGTTGTACACAATGAGAAATGAGCGTGGGCAGGGCAGTGTGTTAAATGTATGAGAAAGCAAAGGTGGGTGTGGGGGTGCTGCATCCTCACACCCTGTTTTTTACCTTCCTCAGTCCCATCCTTATAACTGTTGGTCACCATAGGGATATTGTCTGGAAGTGTAGACCATGAGCATTGGTCTCATGCTCACAGCATCTGCAAGGCAGCTGATTACAGAAGGGAACTGCAAATTAACCAGCAGAACTTGCTGGCCAGGACCTCCTTGGGCTGAGGAATCAGGTGGCCTTGGGAAGCCAGTGATTCTCTTCTTCTGGCCGATAAGTGTATGGCTGAAGTAAGCCTTTGAGCTGTTTCTTCTGTCCCTTCTTAAGCTGGTTCATCTTTCATTTGTCTTGTGCCTGCTGTGCTGGCTTGGTTTGTCTCTTCTTCGTGCTTTTTGAAGTGCCCACCCCCCCATACCCATAACTTCCTCTGGACCCTGAGTGAGAGGCAAGAAAGGGAAAGTCTCCCAGGTTAAGAGACTGGGAGATGAAAGGAAAGTTCCCAGTTGAGAGCTGGAAGGGCCTGCCTCCTTCTGTGTGGGACAAGGGTTACCTTTGAGAGAGGACTCTGCATTTTCTTTTCCCTTTCCCTTTCTCTGTTTTGTTTTTATTTAGATTAACTACTTTTATTTTATTGTGTTGTGAAAGATCTTTGATAAAATCTTAGGAGAAGAAAGAAAGAAAGAAAGAAACTTCCTCCATAGACCAGTAGGTGTGATATTTCTGTAGCTTCCTGGAGTAATAGGCACTGCCTGTTGGTATGTCAAAACAAAAGCTTTTGTCATTGACCGGAAGATCCATCATTAATGGCTACATTTTGCAGGATGCCCACATATGAAATGCATAGTAGTTGCGCGTCATGTACAGATTATGAAGGGCTGAAATGCATATACTGTATGGGTTGCCAGAGGCTTTTCTGTTTGGCCAGCCCAAATAATTCTTGGCATCTAACCATATACAGTTTGTGTGTCTCATAACTTGTATGAATTTGCTAGTGTGTGGTCCAGCTGTTGGGTATGCCCAATTTTGTTTTGTGAAACCTACTAGAAATCCGACTCTTGGTCTTTGCTCAGACTGCCTTATCTTCTTGGTAGATGGCTGCCTTGATACAGTAGTAGCATTTGACTTGGCAAAATACCTGATAAACTGTATTCTTGGATCCCAAGTCTTGGTTGTGTAGTCTAAACAAATGAACTTTGTCCAAAGTGCTCTTTGATTCATTTCTTTATAATTAATTATCTCCTCTCCCTGCCAAATATTGAAATGTTTTTATTCGTTGGATGCCAGAAGACGTTTGAGTTAAAGTCTGGAAGAAATTCAGCATTCTGAAAGGATGGAAGTCTGTTGTGTATAGGAATATTTAGCCAGTCCACCTGTATTTATGTCCTTCTCCATTCCCATTCCTGCACTTTCAGCTGTTTTATGTATATCTAAGAAACAGTAAAATCCAGTGGTGGGGGTATGTCTATATATCTCTTCATAAAGCTTATATCTTGCCATTTGCCTAAGGTCCCAGAGTGGATTACAGCACTGAAAACATAAAACAGTGCACATAAAATAATAGAATATCAACAATATAGTTATATCTGAGTGGTGTGTACACCTTTACTAACCTAGAGTTCTCAGGATGTTTGGGGCTTTAACTCCTATAATTCCCAACCATTATGTTAAAGTTCTTTACGAACTCGTCGTCAAATATATGAGCCCAGTATTGCTCCACAACTCTCCTGTTCAGTTCTCTCCATTCCCAACTGGAAGCAGTCTTTGTCCACATCGCTCCATCCATCCCCCACCCCAGTAACATTTTGCTGGATTCCTGGGCATGTTGAAAGATAAGCAGCTAGCAGGCCTCTACCCATGCTGCCAAAATGGCAACTTGCCTGGCCATTAGGCCAGCACAGATACTTTTCAGTGATTTTTAAAATCTAAATTGGCATTGGATGACTAGTTTGCGAGAAGGACAAATGAGCAGTAAGTGGCTTGAACTGAAGCCTGTGCTGCAGATGTGATGAAAAGCACCTCCTAAGGTTCACAGGCAAGATGCTACCCATGGGTAGCTGTGCTTCACAATCCTCTAAGCTTTGCGCAGCTCCATCCTACTTATTTGTTTATTCATCTAATATTTCTGAGCCCTACCTTTTATGAAAACCTTCATTGCAAGACAGCTCACAAAAACAAATTAATAAATAATATCTGATGCCGTACATTCCGTGCAACAATATTTATGCATGAAGATGTTGATCTGCATGCTATCGTTATGTACCCCCTTCATGTAAAACTAATTCATTACTAGGTGCTTGGGCAGTCTCTGTTTTCTGGTATGCAGCTCTGAGTATATCACTAAGCATATTTTCCTTATGGGGGGGGGTAGCTTTTGGGTATACCTTTCAGTGTCTACTAGATTCCCTTTTCTTTCAGCAGCCTATCCAGATATAAAAGCTTGATGGATGGGTTTGGGGTTGCAGCTGCTCTATAATAAGCACACCTGATTCATGGTGAGGTGGTTTGAACTGAAGCCTTGGCATTCTGTTGCAAATTCTTAAAGCAGTCACAGGGTGCTTCCAGGTGTGCTGCTTATGCAGAGAAAATGCAGTTGTAACGCCACACTTTCTAATGCAATTATGCCATCACTTTTCTAATCACAAAATGCCTGGAAAGTTGCACTGGAAAGCTTGAGATAATAACCACTAGCTGGCATTGTTGAATGACCCTCATGTGGACATATCAGGCAAGTTGTATAATCTCCACGCAAGTTTTGTGTGAGCAGACCAACATGAATGCTCAATGAACAGCTGGTCTGGACGCTCCCACAATCCATACTACTCATATAGCCTACTTCGGCAGCCAGTGAAGGACAGGTTGTTACAGAGCTTTTGGGCCATCTAGCCCATCTGTGGAACTTCAGGTCCTCTGTTGGAGCAATCCATGGTTGGTGTGGTGACCCTTGAGAACTCTTGTACTACTCCCACCTTGTAGCAGCAAATATTCCCTGGGCAATCTCCAGGGCTGTTTTGCTTACAATGCCTCATTCTCTGTGGGTCATTCTTCAGATTGAAGTGCCAACAGTGACCCAGAGAGCCCTTAGGAGTGCCGCTGTCACTTGGATGCAGCTGCTTTAGGCAGCTGCTGCCATCTGGAACTAGTAGCTAGCTAGATACCAAAAGCACTAATCCGCTGCCACTCCTGATCTGCTGCTCGAGGCAAGGGAATTATCTGGGCTAATAGGTGGGGCAGCCTTAAGCAGCTTGCCTTTATTTTTGTACTTGGTGGAATATAGTCTACCTGCTGTAGCACAGCAAAGCAGACCATCTAACCAGACCTGCTAGATCAGCACTGTTCAATTACAGTAATGTTCTGTGTCTGCAGCAGACCATTACAGGCTAATGAGGAATAATTGGTCAACTTTGCACTTAATCTCACAGGCATAGATTGATCACTGCAACATCAAACTAAGTAATTATTCAAGTTAGTGTAAACAGAGAAGAGGTGGGGGGGAGGGATTGTAGCCATTTTCACACACACTGAACACATGGAGGCGTGAGCAGGATTGCACCCACTGCCCCTGCTCTCAACTTTCTTAGTAACGTCCTTTCTTTGCAATTTTATTCTCCTCTTGTCTTAACATTAGAGGCTGGGAGATGCATTGTTTTATTATGCACTCCTAGGTTTTCGGTATTAAGCACGCATTTAAAAGAATTACATAAAGCAACATTGCGGTTGTGGTTTGTTTGCGAAATAAGGAAATTGGGTTTTTCAAAACAACTGAGATTTATTTCACCTTTTAAACTGTTTGGCAAACCATTATTTTTCGTTGATCTCTTCCTTAGGACTGTGAGGACATGGGATGTTACCAATGACAAAAAGCACAAAGGTGTGTTTAAACCACGGTCAGCCCAAGGTAAACGGGTGATTCCCACAAGCTGCACCTACAGCAGAGATGGCAAACTCATCGCAGCTGGTTGCCAAGATGGGTCCATACAGATCTGGGATAGGAATATGAATGTAAGTGGCCATCTTTTTTCATACACCAACTGTGAAAATGGGAAGTGCTGAATGTGTAACCTGATTAAATCCCTTAAGGCTTTTTTTCTGACTTAAAGTTATGCAGTCCCTTCCAACTATACCACCTTCATATATGCTGGCAAACAAATGTTATTGATTCAGGTGGCTATTCTTTTCAAGCAATATTAAATAAAATGAAGTCTTTTTTGGGGGCGTTTTCCATCTTAACAATGGCCATTTCAAACATCCACTTCTGGCAAACGTTGGGGCTGTACACTCCCCCTCCCCCTCCCCATGTCCTCAAGATCTTTATGTGTTTCCAAACCAAGTTCTCCATTATGTCCAGAATGGGAAAATATTTTTTAAAACTTTGCTAACTAATCAGGATTTTAAGCCTCAAATGTGAAATTGCAGAACTAGAATGCATCTGCAGATGTGACTCGATGAAATTCAGATTTAACTGAGGGTGAATTAAAGTGTCAGTGGTCTGTTTTTGTGGCTGTTTCTTCGCCCCCACTGCTATCCGCACTAAAATTTGCTCCCTAAAACTAGTGGTTCCACCCCTAACCACTAACTGAAGCAGGCTGGAACCCCTATATTTCCTTGTGAAGTTGTGTACAATGATGCTGAAAAGTCTCGGGTTGAAAATGCACTGTGGATTAAATTATACAAGCAAGATAGAGGGGGTGATTTTTTTTCATTCAGGGGCATCTGCAGTAGCCTGACCATCAGATGATACTCTGGCCAAATGGCGCTGCAATTTTACATGTCTTTTCTGCTTATTCATAAACACCTGAAAAGGTGAGCATGCACCCCCGTGTACGGTGTCATTCCTAAGGCACACAGAAGTTCATGCAGAGAAAGACATGAATAAGCAGACTATTAGGAATGCTGCTGTTAACTCTACACCAGGAAACTTAATATTTGAATACTGTCTGCATTTACATCAACAGCCGCACAGGTGATGAAAGCCAGCCTCTGAAAAAATTATTATTCTGTTGGAACAAGTTTACACTTGGAATAGCTTCCTTAAAGCTTCATGCCATTAAGAAGTTTTACTAGGTTTATAGTGGAAATAATAACAGAAATAAAAAGCTGGCAATCAAAATTAGTCAGAATTTAGCTGGACTAACGTTATTGTAGGCTTGTGGCTGAATATTTATGATAATGTAACTCCTTTCACTTCCTGTACACCTCCCTTTTTGAAACAGTATGAAAGACTGAATAGGTTGATATTGCCGTACTAAATTATGTGACGACAACATTGTTCTCCCAGATCACTTACTTTAACAGCCAGTGTTGTGGAGAAGCTTTGTCATACCTTCAAGGATTTACTATGTACACTTTTTTATTATTTAAGAGGAAGTATTCTTGCTTAATTATCAGGATCAAAAGGTTTGTTATAATAAACGAAACACAGTTAACCTGCAGACAGTGCAAGTAGTTGGGAAGTAGAGCACTGCTACAAGTCAAAGGGAAGGGTAATAGCCATGCTAAAGAGTTAGGGATTGCCTCCTTGCTCATATGAAATTTATGTACTGAGTTTTTAAAAAATTGCTTTGAGCTTCTTTTTACAATCAAGCAAAATGAATTATTATTATTATTAAATTGAATTTATATACCGCCCTATACCCAGAGGTTTCAGGGCGGTTCACATAAAAAGATTACAGTATACAAAATAAAAATAAAGGCAATAATGCAATAATACCATTCCCCCAAGAGCCACATTTTAAAAGGATATTGGATGTTGATCAGGTCAACCAAAGGCCTGGTTAAAAGGGAACGTTTTTTGCCTGGTGTCTGAAGGTGTATAATGAAGGCGCCAGGCGAACTTCCCTAAATGTCTAAAGTGGCAAACAATAATAAAACACAATAAAATAACAAAGCAAACTAATTGTTTTAGGTCATTCTCTTCAGTAACGCATAGCCTCCTAGTTGTAAAAAGCAAGGGAATGGTCTCACTCAATGATCAAGCACTGAGGGGAAGGCAACCTTGCTGACTTGTAGCCCATTACTAGGGCTTCAGTCATGCACCAGAAATATTTATTCTGTCGTGAATCTTCACTGTTACAGAAAGGAGAGCATGGCTGGGAGGAGGAAGCATACTGTAGCAGTCCTCACAGAGTGCTTTCCCCCATTGCTCGATTTTCCACTGACGTCTGGCCCATCAGCCTGGAATAAATTCAAGACTTTCTTGAATTTTAATAAAGGAAGGATAATATGACATCAAGAGGAGATAACCAAGAAGCTAACCAGAGTTCTGTTATATGTGTGCTTCTCTTCAAAGAAGAATGCCTCTTTGCAAAACTTTCTCTGATAGTTCACATACAGGTTTTCCATTGTGTCACAAAAACTTCATTAATTTTACTTCTGGTGCACAGAGAGCACAGTTGTGCGCATGCATAGTTTATGAAAGCATTCTGTATAACGAAATAATAAACCGTATGTGAAAAGTTTGAACAGTCTCCACAGACTTCGCATTTTCGTTTTCATTGAGTCATCGTCGTTTTTGGGAAACTTGATTCACCCATTTTTTACCCTTGTGTAAAATAATACCTGTTAAATCATTATTTTTATTATTATTGCAATTCCCCCAATTTCTATGTTACAGTTAAAATTAGGTGGCAACGCTCCCCTTCTGACCTCCTAGAGAATAGAGAGGCAGACCTGTGGTGTTTCTCTTTTCTCCTCCAAAAGGGTAAAGAGAACACTTGTTGTTACAGATACCAAACATAAGAAGATTCCTTTCAGATGCAGAGGATCATCTAGTTGTAACATCCTGTTTGAGAGCAATCTGCTGGATGCCTCTGGGAGACGCATAAGCAGAGCATTGAAGGCAATAGCCCTTGCCTGCTGCTGGCATTTTGTGAAATACTGCCGTGATGTACTGTAGGTTCCACAGAGCCAGCATGAGACGTGGCCAGTGATATGCCATGAATTTGTCTAAACATCTCTTATTTTATCAAGTGGGTGGCCATTGCCAGATCTTATAGGTGTGAATTCCACAAATTAATTCTGCATCATATGAATTACCGTATTTTTCGTCCTATAGGACGCACTGTCCCATAAGGCGCACCTAGTTTTTTGGGGGGGAAATAAAGGGGGGGAAATTATTTCCCCCCCAGGGGAAGCCCGAGCTTCCCCCGACCCCAGCCCCCAGAACAGGCAACTCTCCGCAAGCCGTGGGAGTCCGGCGCTGGGCTCCCGCGCCTTGCGGAGAGCCGCGCAAAGCCTGGGCTCGCTGAGCTCAGTGCGCCCAGCCTTCCACATTCAAGCAACTCTCCGTGAGCCGCGGGAGCCCAGCACCGGGTGCGCACCGACCCCTCTCGCTCTCCAGGCTTCAGCGAAAGCCTGCATTTGCCCCATAGGACGCACACACATTTCCCCTTCATTTTTGGAAGAGAAAAAGTGTGTCCTATGGAGCGAAAAATACGGTACTTCCCTTTGTCCTGCCCTAAATAAACTGAGGAGGAAGCACCTCTCTCCTATATATACAACTGATTTTTAAAAGTGTTGTAAATTTGTAGATTTTGCAGATGTGTTGTAACTGGACAGCACACTAACATGTACTGTGCTATGCATTTTTAGTTATGCTTTCTCTGTATAGTTTATAGTTTTGGTGGGCTCTATAATATTATAATGGTTACAGAAATTAGTCTGCCGCTTGTGTTCTGCTTTGTTTCATTTCTTTTTTTAATGATAAAATAACACAAAAAAATAGGAATGTAAATACTTCAAATACTTTCGTCAGATTTTTTCTTGAGTTTTCCTTCAGGTTGAATTTTGCCTTGCATCATTCAGTTGGAAATACTATTATTTACAATGCAAATTACCCAGTAAATTAACAAGGTGTTTGACTGTTGGTCAGGTTTACAGCAGTCAAAATTGCTAACAATGAGGAAAAACACCCTTTCTGCCTTTGTTTGCATGACAAACTGATGGTTTCATAGGAGCCTTTGAAGAGTACCTAGCTACATCTGGAAATTTCTTGAGTAAATATAAGATGAAAGGCATCCAAATAGACAGTATATTTTCCTCGCAAGCTCAAGGTAAAGTTTCCATATCCACAAGTATCCCACACTTCTTTTTCCAGAGGTATGTGTGCCAGACCTCTGCTACAGAACCTGAAAAATTGCATACAGCATGCCAGAAGCAAATATTAACATTTTCCCCCCTGCATACATCTGGTCCGGCTTCTACTTCCTAGCCTGAAATAATGCCATATGATCATCTTATGCTCCTCCCTCTGGCTAAGATTAAAAAGGACACTGTTCTATTTCTAAATGCATTCTCTCTTATATAATAAACAGTTTACACTAAGGTGCTATCCAACTGTTTGTATTAGCTAATACAGTGACAAGAGGCAGCACCGAAGCTTGAGCTCTGTCGCCTCGTAACAAAAATAACTCAGTCAGACCTCTTTAAGCACTATCCGAGAGCAGTGCAGGTTCCCCCTTGTTTTCAGCTACAAATAACCTTCCTTGGGAAAGGAAGCACTGTTTACACCTCTCTGTGTCCAGTTCATACATGGAGAGGGGAGGGAGAATGATATTTTGGCTTTTCAGCCTTCTTCTTGTTTTGGATTTGAGAATAAAATGGATCGAGAGAGAAAAAAAGGAAAGTGAGACCTTAGACCCACACGGGGGGAACCTGCCATAATCCAACCACTGAAGAAGATGGTTATTCAGTTATCTTTCCCAAACTGACAACATAACTCGTTGTGCGCTTCATGTCCTTGGGTGATAGATTTGGGCAGGTTTTGGGTGGTATCCAACTACTGTATTTTTCGCTCCATAAGACGCCTTTTTTCCTCCTAAAAAGTAAGGGGAAATGGCTATGCGCCTTAGGGAGTGAATGCGTGGTTCCTGGAGCCGAATTGCCCAGGGGCGAAAAGCAGATCATGGTTTTGTTTTTTTTAGAGAGGGAAGGGGGTGTTGAAACAAAGCCACTGATCAGCTGATCAGCAAGCGATCGGGAGGGGAGATAAGGGACTCTAGTGATAAAGGAGGCTGCCACAGCATGAACCACAAAAATCATACATCCACTGTTTCATTCAGAATATTTTTTTTCTTGTTTCCCTCTAAAAACTAGGTGCGTCTTATGGAGTGAAAAATACGGTATCTTGTTCCATCAGTGCAATGATCTTTGTTTATGCAGCAGAGCTTCCCCCTCCCCTCCTTCTGTTCTAAGGATTCTCCCAACCCATTGAGGATTTTGGGTGGGAGTGTGGGGCATGCACAGGGATTGGAAGGGGGAGTTTCTTGCACAAGTGAAAATCCTTGCACCGGTGGAATGAGCTAGTTCCATTCCCAGCCCCCACACGTGTCGGCAGAGCATGGATATGCATGCCCCGCCCCATTCTGCCCTGTATAGCACTGAGCCCAGTGAGCAGAGAGGTATTGTGTTCTTAGGATTCTTGTTCATAGAGAGAGGATGCAGATAGAAACCTGGCCTGCTAAGTCTTACATCTTACATCTTAAGGCATTGGTGGCTCAACCATGCAAGCAAATTGGGCAAGCGCTTGGGGTGCCAAAATTCCAGGGGTGCCTTCTTCAGCTTTACCTACATGTCTTAGAGAGAGCGATGTGCATTTGTGCACAGAGGCTGCTTGGCAGCTCATCCGCTGAGCAATCTGCCTCGGATTCCAGGAGATGCGGCTGAGATACAGCTGCTCTATACTGGCCACAGTTGCAAAGGAAGGCAGTGAAGATGATGAGCATTACCAATGGAAATAAGACAAATAAGATTTGGGTCACCTCTTGATCTTGAATGGGCTTTTGTTATACTACGCAGTGTGTAGGATTTGCTTAAGGCAGTGACAGTGATGGCCAAACAGCCCTCCAGCTGTTTTTGGACTACAACTCCCATGATCCCTAGCTAACAGGACCAGTGGTGAGGGATGATGGGAATTGTAGTCCCAAAACAGCTGGAGGGCCAAGTTTGGTCATCACTGGTTTAAGGTAACAAAAAGCTGTGGGTTAGCCCTGCTTTAAGAGGGTCCACCATAGTGTATAAGAACGTAGGCTGATGTGATTCTAGGAGAATACACAGAGCGTGACAGGGTTCAACACCAACCCAAACAGAGGCATGTTTGGAAAATAGCATATAAATAAAGTAGCTCAGACCTCTGCTACATAGAAACTCAAGAACTGGGAATAATGACTTTGGCATTTGGACTGTTGATAACAGTTTTAGGTTCACACTTTTTGTTTTTTCACACAATAACGAGAAACATTCCCTGAGAGCTGAGGTGGAATGTACAGTATCGTTTCCAGATTTTGCTGCAAACGGTGGCCTATAAAAATTGATGTTTCAAAATAACAGCTCTTAACATATTCTGATGAAATTGTTGGGCTTGTATTCTGTTTTAATGAGTTTTTAAAACACATTTTAGTTGTGTGCCTCAGATTATTTAAATTTTTATCATTTAGATTAGCAGGTATTCAACCCAAAAGCAAGGAAATTAGAGAATTCAGCTTAGTGCTACAAGAGGAGAAAATGACACGGCTTGATTTGTCTATTTCCTGAATATTGATTTACAGCAGGGATGAGGAGTCTATGGCTCTCCATATGTTGTTGAACGGCAACTCCCATCATCCCTGACCAGTGGCCATGCTTGCTGGGGTTGATGGGAGTTGTAGTTCCAATCTGGAGGTTCCCCATCCCAGTTTTGCAACATCAGTCAGTTCGTTTGCTAGTTCCCATTTTGTGGGGAAATGGAAGAGACCACAAGGTGTTTTATCCGCCATCTCAGTTTGTACGCGGCACTGTGGTCTAAACCACTGAGCCTCTTGGGCTTGCCAATCAGAAGGTTGGTGATTCAAATCCCCGCGACGGGGTGAGCTCCCGTTGCTCGGTCCCAACTCCTGCCAACCTAGCAGTTCGAAAGCACACCCCCCCAAAAAAGTGCAAGTAGATAAATAGGTACTTCTCCGGCGGGAAGGTAAACGGCGTTTCCGTGCACTTCTCTGGTTTCACCAGAAGCAGCTTAGTCATGCTGGCCACATGACCCGGAAAAACTGTCTGCGGACAAACGCCAGCTCCCTCAGCCTGTAAAGCATGATGAGCACCGCAACCCCAGAGTTGTCTGTGACTTGACTTAACTGTCAGGAGTCCTTTACCTTTACCTTAAAAGGACCAGCACATCTAACACGTCCCTCTCAGTCGTGTGAGAAAGGTTCAGCTGAGAGGCAATGAACTTCTCGGCTGAGTGGGACTTTGAGTCCAGTACTCTAACTAATACACTACACTGGCTGTCAGTATGATGAGCAAAGCTATGTATGATTTTATATATGATGTGATACTATATGATGGCATCTGAGGTTTTTTATATTGTAAACTTTTTCCAAAATAATCTTTTGAAAATAGTGGTATCCTAAAACCGATAATTAAGGATCTTGCTAGAGAAGTCGTTGTTTTTGCTATAAAATGAATTATTTCTGAATGCTTAAAACTCTTCCTTGTGTTACTATACCTTCATGTGCCCCCCTTTTGCTAAATATAACAAAGCAGAAAAATGGGGAAACATTTCTCCCCACGATGTTGCTACTACATGAAGCTTGCTTTTCAGCAGATGTTGATTCT
Organism: Podarcis vaucheri; assembly: GCF_965113315.1. Classification (NCBI taxonomy): domain Eukaryota; kingdom Metazoa; phylum Chordata; class Lepidosauria; order Squamata; family Lacertidae; genus Podarcis; species Podarcis vaucheri. The sequence goes on from NC_138749.1 coordinate 18,598,358, forward strand.
AGGCAGAGAGGTGGAAGGGACAGAGTGTTTTCCAGCTGTCTTTTATTTAACATATGACTTGTAGTGATGCTACGCAGACTGAAACCAGATACGCTCACGGAAGAACTCTTTCTAGAAGCAAGTTATTCTTTTCCTTAGATAAAGAGTTAAATGTAGTGGTGTATGTAATCCATGTATGTATAGCCCATGTATGTTTAAATGCAGCGTGGACTTAGGCTCATGACATTAGGCCCCTAATTCGCCAAGGCTGGCAGACATAGGAGCCAGGTCCTTGGACCAGCAGGAAGGAAGGAAGAATGTGAAACTCTGATTGGAGAACTGTAGGTGAAGCCAGGAGAGGGGAACCTCACTAATGTGGCCATCCAGACTTCAAGGCCACACCCCCTCTTCCCAGGCCACACCCTTTACTGGCATGGCTTTCCATCTTCCTTGAGTTTTTTGGCCTGGCTAGAATATGTCCTTGAACTCTGCTAATGCCTCTCGCTGGGCATCAGTTGAAGAAGGAGCAAAAAGGGTTTTCTTGTGTCTGTGTGTTTCCTTGTGGCTGATTAGCTGTTTTCCCTGTGTAAAGGTCAGAGGGGGCAGGGTTTCTGTTGAGGCAGGGGATTAGCTGTGGGAGGAGCTTATCAGAGTTTGCAGGGCATCAGTTGAAGGAGCAAAAAGGGTTTTCTTGTGTCTGTGTGTTTCCTTGTGGCTGATTAGCTGTTTTCCCTGTGTAAAGGTCAGAGGGGGCAGGGTTTCTGTTGAGGCAGGGGATTAGCTGTGGGAGGAGCTTATCAGAGTTTGCAGGGCATCAGTTGAAGAAGGTGCAAAAAGGGTTTTCTTGTGTCTGTGTGTTTCCTTGTGGCTGATTAGTTTTTTTCCCTGTGTAAAGGTCAGAGGGGGCAGGGTTTCTGTTGAGGCAGGGGATTAGCAGTGGGAGGAGCTTATCAGAGTTTGCAGGGCATCAGTTGAAGAAGGAGCAAAAAGGGTTTTCTTGTGTGTGTGTGTTTCTTTGTGGCTGATTAGCTGTTTTCCCTGTGTAAAGGTCAGAGGGGGCAGGGTTTCTGTTGAGGCAGGGGATTAGCTGTGGGAGGAGCTTATCAGAGTTTGCAGGGCATCAGTTGAAGAAGGAGCAAAAAGGGTTTTCTTGTGTCTGTGTGTTTCCTTGTGGCTGATTAGCTGTTTTCCCTGTGTAAAGGTCAGAGGGGGCAGGGTTTCTGTTGAGGCAGGGGATTAGCTGTGGGAGGAGCTTATCAGAGTTTGCAGGGCATCAGTTGAAGAAGGAGCAAAAAGGGTTTTCTTGTGTCTGTGTGTTTCCTTGTGGCTGATTAGCTGTTTTCCCTGTGTAAAGGTCAGAGGGGGCAGGGTTTCTGTTGAGGCAGGGGATTAGCTGTGGGAGGAGCTTATCAGAGTTTGCAGGGCATCAGTTGAAGAAGGAGCAAAAAGGGTTTTCTTGTGTCTGTGTGTTTCTTTGTGGCTGATTAGCTGTTTTCCCTGTGTAAAGGTCAGAGGGGGCAGGGTTTCTGTTGAGGCAGGGGATTAGCTGTGGGAGGAGCTTATCAGAGTTTGCAGGGCATCAGTTGAAGAAGGAGCAAAAAGGGTTTTCTTGTGTCTGTGTGTTTCCTTGTGGCTGCGCGCAGTTAGATCCATCTTTTAGATTTAGGGGAGCTAGTCTCAAACGTTTGTTGGGGAGATCTAGGTGTTTTTTTTGTGTGTGGGAAGTTATTTGTCCTGTCTTCAAGCTTTTTATGATGGAGGACCTCTGTAGCCAACCCCAACGACACGATCTCAAGATGGAAGGGGAGGGAACAGCTGCAGTCGCCTGCGATTCCTGCACAATGTTTGCCATCTTGCCAAAGGTTGCAGGCAGCTTACCTGCAGCAATTGTCAGGAACGTGTAGCTACGCTCCAGTCAGCAACTGGAGGAACGTGTAGCTACGCTCCAAAGAATTAGAGAGCTGGAGCTCTTCTTGGAAGCAACAGAGCACACCGTCTCCACCAAGGAGGAGACAGGGGACTCCCCTGAGAAGGAGTCTAGTTCACCAACACAGGAGCCAGATATATGGAGAAACGTGACTCAAAGAAGTAGGAGGCCCAGGGTTCACTCTGATTGCTTAGAAATACACAATCGCTTTGAGGTCCTCTCCCCTAGCATGGAAGACGAAGAGCAGACTCCATTTGAGGATCTCTCCCTCATTACAGTCGATCAGGTATATGAAGAGGGGCAGCAAAGTCAGTCCTCAGGGAATGTGCAGGCGACCTTGGAACGGACAGCTCACGGAAGAACCCCGACCAAACCCAAGAGGAGGCGTGTAGTGGTGATAGGGGATTCCCTACTGAGGGGAACAGAAGCAGTGATCTGTGGGCCTGACAAGATGTCTCGGGAAGTGTGCTGTCTCCCCGGGGCTAAGATCCAAGATGTAACTGAACGACTGCAAGGAATCATAAAACCCACTGACAAATACCCCTTCCTCTTGGTTCATGTGGGAACCAATGACACTGCAAGCAATAGCCTCCAGAAGATCAAAAGAGACTATGAGGCTCTCGGCAGGAAATTGAAGCAACTAAATGCACAAATTGTCATCTCATCTGTCCTCCCAGTTGAACGACGTGGCCCAGGGAGAGAGGGGAAAATAGTGGAAGTGAACAGCTGGCTCCGCAAATGGTGTAAACAGGAACGGTTTGGATTCTTAGATCACGGACTGCAGTTTCTTGAAGATGGACTTCTGGCAAGTGATGGGCTGCACCTCACAACGGTTGGGAGAAATGTTTTTGCCAAAAATCTCAGAAACCTCATCAGGAGGGCTTTAAACTGACTAATGTGGGGGAGGGAGACAGTGCTCCTGAAGGTAGGAGTCTATCAATTAATGAAGATGATCATCCAAATGTCATAGACCAAATGGAGCAAACAGCACGCGGACCTAGTGGTGGGAGGAAAAAATCCTTAAATAAGAGACACGGGGGAATGATTAATGGACTTCAATGTCTGTACACTAATGCACAAAGCATGGGAAATAAACAAGATGAGCTTGAGCTCTTGGTACAGCAAACTAAATATGACATAATAGGCATCACTGAAACCTGGTGGGATAAGTCCCACGATTGGAATGTAATAATGGGGGGATACAATCTATTTCAGAGAAACAGACCAGACAAGAAAGGAGGAGGAGTGGCGTTATATGTCAGGGATGTGTATACCTGTGAAGAGATCCAAGATTTAGATCCTCAAAGCCAAAGTGAGAGCATTTGGGTCAAAATTAAGGGAGAGAAGAATAACAGAGACCTCATTGTGGGAGTTTACTATAGATCCCCAAGCCAAACGGAGGACATAGATGATGCCTTCCTGGAACAGATGGCCAAGCATGCAAAAGGAAGGGAGATAGTAGTAATGGGGGACTTCAATTACCCAGACATTTGTTGGACGTCAAACTCAGCCAAGAGCTTAAGGTCAAACAGATTCCTCACTGGCCTTGCAGACAACTTCATTGTCCAGAAAGTGGGAGAAGCAACAAGAGGAACAGCCATTTTAGATCTGGTCCTAACCAATGTTGATGACCTGGTTAGTGGGGTAGAAGTGGAAGGATCATTAGGCGCGAGTGATCATGCTCTTCTGAAGTTTACTATACAGCGGAAAGGAGCAGCCAAGAATACTAGGACTCAATTTCTTGACTTTAAGAAAGCCGACTTCATAAAACTTAGGGAAGTGCTGGGTGAGATCCCATGGACAACAATACTAAAAGGAAAGGGAGTTCATGATGGCTGGGAGTTTGTTAAGAGGGAGATACTAAAAGCACAACGTCAGGCAATACCAATGAGACGGAAACATGGAAGGTGCCTAAAGAAGCCAGGGTGGCTATCTAAAGAACTTTTAACTGAATTAAGATTAAAAAAGGATGTGTACAAAAAATGGAAAAGGGGGGAAACCACCAAAGAGGAATTCAAACAAATAGCCAGCACGTGTAGACACAAAGTCAGAAAAGCTAAAGCACAGAATGAACTCAGGCTTGCTAGAGAGGTTAAAAGCAACAAAAAAGGCTTTTATGGGTATGTTCGTAGCAAAAGGAAGAACAAAGAAACAATGGGGTCACTCAGAGGAGAAGATGGTGAAATGCAAACAGGGGACACAGAAAGGGCTGAACTCCTCAATGCCTTCTTTGCCTCAGTCTTCTCCGATAAAGAAAACAATGCCCGACCTGAAGAATTTGGAGCAAATGATTCAGCAAAGGAAACACAGCCCAGAATAACTAAGGAGATAGTACAAGAATATTTGGCTAGTTTAGATGTATTCAAGTCTCCAGGGCCAGATGAACTGCATCCAAGAGTATTAAAAGAACTGGCAGATGTGATCTCAGAACCACTGGCAGTCATCTTTGAGAATTCCTGGAGAACAGGCGAAGTCCCGGCAGACTGGAGGAGGGCAAATGTTGTCCCTATTTTCAAAAAGGGAGAAAGAGAGGACCCAAATAATTACCACCCAGTCAGTCTGACATCAATAGCAGGGAAGATTCTGGAGCAGATCATTAAGCAAACAGTCTGTGAGCACCTAGAAAGGAATGCTGTGATCACCAATAGTCAGCATGGATTTCTGAAAAATAAGTCATGTCAGACTAACCTGATCTCGTTTTTTGACAGAATTACAAGCCTGGTAGATGAAGGGAACGCAGTGGATGTAGCCTACCTTGATTTCAGCAAGGCATTTGACAAGGTGCCCCATGATATTCTTGTAAAGAAGCTGGTAAAATGCGGTCTTGACTATGCTACCACTCAGTGGATTTGTAACTGGCTGACTGACCGAACCCAAAGGGTGCTCATCAATGGTTCCTCTTCATCCTGGAGAAGAGTGACTAGTGGGGTGCCACAGGGTTCTGTCTTGGGCCCGGTCTTATTCAACATCTTTATCAACGACTTGGATGATGGACTCAAGGGCATCCTGATCAAATTTGCAGATGACACCAAACTGGGAGGGGTGGCTAACACCCCAGAGGACAGGATCACACTTCAAAACGACCTTGACAGATTAGAGAACTAGGCAAAAACAAACAAGATGAATTTTAACAGGGAGAAATGTAAAGTATTGCACTTGGGCAAAAAAAATGAGAGGCACAAATACAAGATGGGTGACACCTGGCTTGAGAGCAGTACATGTGAAAAGGATCTAGGAGTCTTGGTTGACCACAAACTTTACATGAGCCAACAGTGTGACGCAGCAGCTAAAAAAGCCAATGCAATTCTGGGCTGCATCAATAGGAGTATAGCATCTAGATCAAGGGAAGTAATAGTGCCACTGTATTCTGCTCTGGTCAGACCTCACCTGGAGTACTGTGTCCAGTTCTGGGCACCACAATTCAAGAAGGACACTGACAAACTGGAACGTGTCCAGAGGAGGGCAACCAAAATGGTCAAAGGCCTGGAAACGATGCCTTATGAGGAACGGCTAAGGGAGCTGGGCATGTTTAGCCTGGAGAAGAGGAGGTTAAGGGGTGATATGATAGCCATGTTCAAATATATAAAAGGATGTCACATAGAGGAGGGAGAAAGGTTGTTTTCTGCTGCTCCAGAGAAGCGGACACGGAGCAATGGATCCAAACTACAAGAAAGAAGATTCCACCTAAACATTCGGAAGAACTTCCTGACAGTAAGAGCTGTTCGACAGTGGAATTTGCTGCCAAGGAGTGTGGTGGAGTCTCCTACTTTGGAGGTCTTTAAGCAGAGGCTTGACAACCATATGTCAGGAGTGCTCTGATGGTGTTTCCTGCTTGGCAGGGGGTTGGACTCGATGGCCCTTGTGGTCTCTTCCAACTCTATGATTCTATGATTCTATGATTCTATGGTCTGGATGGAGGCCAGAGAAGGACCTGTGAGTTTGGGTAGAAACTAATTTACTGTAAAAGGTAAAAATTACATTCATCGCTCCACCTGTTTTTGCCTTTGGCCCCACCCACCACTGGCATGTGGCCTTCAGAAGATTGTCCTACCCTGCCTTAAGCCTAAGGGAGACCTCCTCATAAACAGCAAGCCAGCCAAATTCTTAAAGAGAGCAGAAATAACTGTATTTTGCTGCCAAGTAGAAATGAGAATCTAACCACTTCTTCACTCTCTGGATTTTGATTCAGTGGAGCAGATTCTCCTCATCACTGGATAGGACAATGGACTTGCCAAATTTGCTGCGTGTAGTATGTGGAAAGCTAATCTGAACTTGCCCAGTGGCGCAATGCCCATGAGAAGCATTTTATTCAAAGTATTTAAACCACAGTATATCATAGGACTGGATTTCCATAATAATGGCCAAGCAAAAGGTTAAACTGGGGATTAAAAGCATAATTTAGAGAGGGAATGGTGAGAACTCGCTACTTTTATGTGTGCGGACATTTTTCATGTAGAGTGCAAAAATAAAGAAAGGCCAGTTGAACACTTTCCAGAAACTCTATTTTTTATTAATGATATTTATTGTTTCATGTTGGCCAATTAGCATTATCATTTTTTAGAGATACAGACGCTTTACGAGACATCCAAATATTTTACATAGGATTTCATTTTTTAAAAAACTGCACAGATGATATTTCACCCGGCTGTTTGGAGAACATTTTCCCATAAAATAGTTTTGGCTGCTTAACTATCAATAGTCAGCCATATTTTTTCTTTGATATGAATTTACAAATATTGCAAAATGGTGGACTTTTGGGGGCAGTAATATATTTTCTCTTGTCTCTTTTACAGATAACATGCTTCTCAGCTGGTAATTTTCTATATCAGTGTAGTCAACATGGCATTCTCCCGATGTTCCTTGACTACAATGCCCATCACCCCTGACTATTGACCATTCTAGCAGAGTGTGATGGGAGTTGTAGTCAAGCAACATATTGAGGGCACCACATTGACTACCTCTGCTCCTTTGCAGCTTCACCCATTACACAATGATAACTAATGACAATCATTCATTTTAATTTATCGTATTTCTATCCCACACAGTGCAGCCTATATGGACCTGTCTCAGGTTCTCCCACCAGCATATGAGATAATTTGGGCTTCCATGTGTCCAAGATGTAAACCATGGTTTGAAGTTAACTGAAAGTTGTAACGTATTCCAAAGTTGTTAACCATGGTTTTCCAGTTTAGATGAGATGGGGAACTACAGTTAACGGGAAGACTTTTTAAGTTTGCTTGCTCCCACTGCGAATGAAGCATGTGCAGCCAAAAAACTTAACAAGAATAAGCCAAGATATGATCATCTTAACTCTCTTAATAACTCAATTTAAGTGTTCGTGATTATTCTTAGATAAAAATTCAGAGGCCTTTCTAAATGAGAGGTCTAGTAAAAATGAGTTTGCAAATGAATAGTTCACCTTTTAATTAGTATGAGACTGATTGTTTGAAATATATTTTAGTACTGCTTAGGAGAACATCATTTTTCAAGACAAAGGAAGTATTCCCAAAGTTGCATACTGCTGAAGCCAAATGGCATTCAAACTCAAAAATACTTGTTCTAAATCCTTAACCCAGGCTTTTTGGCAGGTCTTGGTTTGGCATGTGAATTTTCCCCGTCTTTTGCTGCTTTCAAGATACATCCAAAAAGACAGATGATATATTTTGTCATCTTAAATCTTATAAACCTGGTGTAGGAAGGATGAGAATGATGTCTCTTGATTTTTTAAAAAAGTGTTTTTATATCTTAGTCATGCATACTTGCCTTTAACTCACATAAAAGGGAGTGATATCCAGGTATTAATATCACTTGGTTGCATTACTTTTTTCTGGACTGTAAAGCTAAATAATTGGAAATGTTACAACTTCTTCCCACCCCAAATATACTTAAAAGTACATAAAAGGTGTTGGACAAGTATTGATGGACATCAGCTGTAGCTCTGTTCCCCCGTCTCACCCAAGATTTTTACATTGCTTGGCTGTTTTTTTTTTTAATCCAGCAAATGCAATAAAGGGCATTTGATGTTCTGAAGGAACCAGGTGTGTACAGTCTAAAAGTAGCAAAGCTTTTTAATATTTTATTTTCTTCACAAACAGGTTCATACCAAGTTCCACTGCAGGCAGGCACATGCTCCAGGCAGTGACACTTCATGCTTGACATTTTCCTATGATGGTACAGTTCTTGCCAGTCGGGGAGGTAAGTGACCATATTTCCTTCCATGTCTGCTGCTGAATACAAATGAGGCTAAAGTTTGTGCTTAACTCGTGCAGCGGAACTTGGTGCAGCTTGAAAATTTTGATGGGATCTTGTTCACCATTTCTTATTCATTTGTCTTTTCCCCCTGGGCCTGGGCCCGGGCCCCACAACTATCAAGAGGGAGAGCACAAGGCCGGTGCACCATCTCCTCAATCTTATCACTGTTTGCATGCTAAGAAAGGGCAGGTAACTGTGCAGAAACAGCCAAGTGGTGGTAGAGGAGGTCCAGGGGTCATCAGTGAGACCTCTTGTCGGGTGCCAGCATGGTTGCTCGAGAGCGAACAGGCAAGACCAGTCTTTTCCAGGCTTTAGTATCTGTACAAAACATTTGCAGTGCAGAACGTCTCAAGTCCATGTCTGCTCAATCGGTAGCAGAATCTGGGAGTGGGCGGTCCTTAAACTTTTCCCTGCATAGCAGTCTTTTGACCCCCATCCTACGCCTCCCGTCTCTCCGCGTGGCACCTGCCTCCCCCTCGCTTTCCTCAGGCTCAGTGTTGCGGCTCTTTCTAGCATCCTCTGAGCCCTGCATCCCCTCCCCACTGGAGGCGTGGCTTCCCTCCTCTCCAGAGGAAGAGCTGCTTCGCAGGATCTTTGCCTGTAACACAACTGCTCTTCCACCTCTTGCCTCTAAGCTGATGGCAGTTCCCTGACATCCCTGCCTGCAGTTGTGTGGCCCTTAACAGGTACCAAAGCAAGCTGATGTTGGGCCTGGCAGGACATGTTACCAGAAACACAGGGTGCAACCAAAACAAAAGACCCATGTTAAGTTCCTCCTTCCCCACGCTTGCAACTTGAAATTCATGTCCAGCTGTCATTATGATGAACCTTTTCCCAGCAGCACTGGTGTTGTCTGATCTCAGGACATGAGCAAAGTTTAACTACTTGTTGCGGAATGAGGTATGGCAGACCACACCAGGCTGCCATTTTCAGCAACAACCCCGTGTCTCTGATTACACACACTTCAGTTGTGCAACAGGGTAGAACAGTAAGACGTGCTCATAATTCATCTTGAAGGTAGTGTGTGCCGAATTAATTTACTTTCATGGATGTTCTGTCAAATTTTGCATTTATAGTTTCTAAAGAATTGTGACTGTTTTATTTCACCTCTGTTGATTCCCGCCCCCCTCCAAACCCCCATGCTGCAATCCTCAACCATCCCCAGAATGTCATAGGTAGCCAGGTGGCTGTTCATAAATAAATTAGGATCTAACCCAGATGCTTTGCTTTGATCTAAAATCATTTTGAAATTGGGTGTTTAGTGTGCAGGTTCAAAAGCTGCTTTAAAAATCACGCTGTCTCAGATAGGTAAGCATAATTGTAGTCATTTTTAATACTAATAATAAAAAAAGTGAGAGCGCATTTGTGCTTTTGGTAATGGAAGTATTTCTCTGGACCTTTACCAGCGAAAGCAGATGTGTATTCAGCAGTCAGTCTTAGATTAGCGCACCTGCCCAAATGCAAGGGATCAAAGAGGAGATCATGTTTGGGGGAATAGGAACTTGCAGTGAAACCCTGATTATATTCCTTGGTCTGCGATGCAGTTTGCCTGTCCGATATGAGAGAACTGAGACAGGGCTCAGCTGCAGACACAAGGGAGAAGGAACAACAGAAGAATTGCTTATGAATGTTCCCAGTTTCATTACCATTGAGAGTATGGTTGTAACTTGACAGAAATGCAAGAAAGTGATGTTTAAAGATCCACTTCTGACCCTGAGAATAGGTCTTAGAAAGCATCTTTGGATATGTTTTTTGCAGCATAGTAATAAAAGATGATTCAGTAATGAATGAGTAGCTTGATCATAAAAGCGAGGCTGGATTAATTGTGAGGTGTCCTATCTTCCTGCTGACATGATAGAAATTTACAAAGTTTACACGTCTTGTTGCTTTATATTAAAAGTATCATGTATCATGGCCATAGCCCTGGCTGGTAGTTTTTACTATTTATTAATTTAGAGTGTTTGTATCCCACTTTTCTGCCAGAATGGCTCCTGGAGTAGTTTACACGCAATCAACAAAGTATACAGTTTGATGTGATGCAGAACAAAGAAGCTTTTCCTAACATATTTGTTAAATGTTAGTAACAACCATCCCATAAGTCCTCCAGAGAGATGATTGTGTCAAGGTTTAGTCCGTCAAGGCCAAAGAAGCCTTGATTGCAGTTTGTTACTCTGAGAAGCATATTTGAACAGTTGCCAGATAGGCTGTTGTTCTGCAAACATTTTTTAAAGCTGAATTACTTAGCTTTTATGTTGCAATGTGGGATGCAGTTAGAAATCATAACCCGAATTGTTATTAGGATTGTATCTTAAGACATAAGTTACATGTTGTTATCCTGTCATACTCAGTTGCTTGGTCAGTAAGAGGATTGGTCATGCCCTTGCCTCACATGTAGAGCCTTTCTTCCTTAGTCTGCATTCCCCTGCCCCGCTCATGGGCTCTGGGATCTCAGAATCAATATTTTTTCCATGAACTGCCAAATCAGGACAAGCTCTGAGGGCACTGTAGAGCCTCTGCTAGCAAGAAAACCTGGCTAGAGCAATGACTCGGCTGTCCTGCATTTAGGATTGCTACTGATTGCAATAGAGTCCAACTCTACAGTTATGTGCCCTTAATAGCTGTGTCCCCAACCTATTCTTGGGAAACCCCCAAAAGTGACACCTTTTGTCTGGAGTCAAGAAAATAAAGGTAAAGGACCCCTGGACGGTTAAGTCCAGTCAAAGGCGACTATGGGGTTGCGGCGCTCATCAGGTTGGCAGAAGCTGCCACAGAGCAGCAGGAGCTCACCCTCTGCGGATTCAAACCACTGACCTTCCGATCGGCAAACCCAAGGGGCTCAGTGGTTTAGAGCACAGCTCCACCCGCGACCCTGGTGAGGGTAATGCCTGCTCTATGAAGGGAAGCAGTTTCCCTTAAGCAATTGTCCACCACAGTGATGGGATCGTTATCCTACCCACCCTTCTCTATGCAAGAAGGGAGCCCTTTCAGATATTTGAGGCTTAATTCATTTAGCTTTTTTAAAAAAGTTGTTGTTTCTATGTGCCTCCTGAAAATATAGTAAGTTCACCAGCAATTCAAAATTTCCATGTACTCCTATCAGAAATCCTGTCAGTCTTCCATTGTGTCATTAGCCAGGGGACCTCAGAATTAATGGCACTGAAGAACTGCCCAGCAGAATAGAGAATTTGGAGATTGTCTGTGGCTTGGTTCAGACATAATGGGAAACCATGGTTTTCCCATTATAAGTAAAAATTATAGGCTGCTTCTTTCATTTTTAAACTAATTAGTCTCTGAGATATCTGAAGTCAAAACTGCAGGTTCTTTAAGAACAAACCAGGCTCTGAAACTATGGTTTGAACCTGGTATTTTTCTCATCAACCATTGTTTAAACAAACCACCAGGAAATCTTTAAATCTTTCACTTTAAATTTAATTTTAAAGTGAAAGCAGACACATTCAGTCCCCTATCATAGATACAAAAGAGATGGGGCAGGGAAGTTCTAGAACTCACAGCTCTCTATGGCTTGAACTTGCAACAGGAAGCTGTGGTTTCCCAATATGCCTGGATTGACACATATCCCAGTGTGGAGAGTAAGAAATCATCAATACTTTTGGCTGAAAAGAATTCAAAACTCCAATTTCCTCACTTGCCTTCAACAAATAAATGTCTGTTATTTGACATTTTTTGATAAATTGATTTTTAAAAATGTTGTTTTTGCTTTTACTGATCTCTCTTTCTCTCTTTGCAGAGGGTAGCGAGAAATAAAGAATGCCATTCCTCTAAAAGTTTGGGAGAAAACCATTAGAAAGATTGGTGGGGCAGGGGCAGTTTCTACACTGGCCTTTGTAATATTATAGTAAAGGAACAGAGTGTTTTTCTTCATCATTGCTTATTAAGTCTTCATTTTATATTTCATAGGTGATGATACTTTAAAAACGTGGGACATCAGGAAGTTTAAAACACCTCTGAATTCAGTTGTTGGTCTACCTAGCTTCTTCCCAATGTAAGTACCTTTCTGATTTAAGATACAAGGAATTACATGCTGGTGTCAGTGAAGATTGATTCAATGAAGTACAGCTTCTTGTTGAACCAATCTTGTTGAACAGATTCTCCTCACCATGTGCCCAGCTCACCAAAAAAACTTGAGTAGTAAGTTGTGGTAGTGACCACGTTTGAACAATCACAAGGCTTGTTCAACATGTGTAAATCCAGTTAGGAAGGGCAGTTTATGTTGACAGGTTTAAAAGGGGGCACTACTACTACTTAGAATGTCTGACATTTTGTCTAGACCTCTGACTGATGGTGCCCAGAAATGTTAAGGAGTTGGCCTTTGATTTCCCCCATGCTCTTATTCCTAAAACTGATGCCAAGTTCTGTTAATTGTTTGTGCCTGAGATAGTGGACTTCTCCTTCCTCTCCCCAATGTCCCCTTAATCTACATTAGAAATTAATCCAGAGAATCTGTCCTACTGAACAGATTTTGCTCCTCTTGCTGATAGTCTCCTTTTAATTTATTAAGTTCTACTGTTGTGGCTACTCAGTGGTATGACATACATGTCATGGAACTAGCTCCCTTGTAATCCTGGGTTTGTTGGGGTTGGGATACATTTGTCCATGTAAAAGTGCATGATATTATTAAAAACGTTAGCAGGGTTGACATAAACATGAACAGTAAGAAATTTAAAGGATAAATTTAAAGGATGTGCAGTATGAATACGATAGAAAAATAAGAAACCGCAGAAAGGGAGGGGGGAAGTAGTGGGAAACATATGTTTTGTGTAGATTTATATTCATTGCTAAAGGGAAAACTAAAAACTATATATGTGTGTGTACATGATACAGTGGTACCTTGGTTGTCAAACTTAATCTGTTCCAGAAGTCCATTCCAAAACCAAAGCATTCCAAAACCAAGGCGCGCTTTCCCATAGAAAGTAATGTATTAATCTGTTCCAGACTTTTAAAAACAACCCCTAAAACAGCAATTTAACATGAATTTTACTACCTAACGAGAACAGTGATCCGTAAAATGAAAGCAATAAACAATGTACTACAGTCACTCACTCAATCAATCAATCAATCAGTAGATGAACTGGGTTCCACACAGTCACAAAATCAAAACAAAAAAGCCGCAAAAACAAAACCTCAGCGTAACACTCAAAATGGAAGTTTGGCACTCAAGACGGAAGTGTGGCACTCAAAACAGAAGTGTGGAACTCAAAATGGAGCACGTTTGGCTTCTGAAAAAAGTTCGCAAACCAGAACACTTACTGCTGGGTTTGCAGTGTTTGGTTTCCAAGTTGTTTGAGTACCAAGGCGTTTGAGAATCAAGGTACCACTGTATTAGGTCCAGTGTAGCCCCACCTCTCACTCCTTCCAAAGCTGACCTGCAAGTTAAGAAACAGCCTCAGGAGTCTGCCCTCCCCCTTTCCCTTGTTGATCTTAACTATGGTTTGCCATTGAACTTGCATCCTGGGTTCAAAATCTGTGCTACATCTTTAAAGACAAGGGAATTGACATTGGGAGAGGAAGACTGGCTTCCAGCTTGCATTTTTCAGGAAGTCAGAATTACATCTCCACTGTATGCTAGGGTTACTGTGCTAGAGCTCTTTAAGCTTGTAATGCAAATTGATTTCCGCATGCTGTTTTTGCTCCCTGCTTTTACTCATGTACAGCACTTATCTCAAAGTCTGAGATTAATTTTGAAGAATGTAAAAAGAAAGCACTATTTAGTCTTGAGAGTGGACTTTGACATTTCGGAACATTGGTTCCTTGCTTTGAGAGAAGAGAAGGGAAACAATATTGGAAAATAGCCCTGTTTACAAGTTCGTATTGTTATGTAAAATGGATGGGTATGATGTTGAAAATGGATATTTTGACCTACTTATTTACTAAATAATGATAGCCAGATTTTGAAATTTTCTGATTGTTGTATGCTAGACCTTACCCCCTTTCCAGTGCTGAAATCTTTTCGAGACATCTCATTTTGCTGGTTTTGCCAATTTTGCATATTGGAACACAGCTGTGATTTTAGTTGTCATACATAATTAAGGGTTTAACACAGAGTTTGACATAATACATAAATAAGATTTCAAGGAAACCAATTCATCTGTTCTATACTTTATTTTCAACAGGACCGACTGCTGTTTCAGCCCAGATGATAAACTACTTGTTACTGGTACTTCTGTTAAGAAAGGAGTTGGAAATGGAAAACTTCTCTTTTTTGAGCGCGAGACATTTAAGAAAGTGTATGAGATAGATGTTACAGATGCGGTAAGCCAGAGTTCAGTGTATTACTTGATTTGTTGCTTTTATTCATACATGAAAAAGGATTATGTTGTCACTTTGGTATGTATAATTATAATTGATGTCGTTTTTAGCATATAGGCGTATCATTAAATTCATGGTTGAGATTCTGTAAGATCAGGATACCCTAGAGTATATAGTGGTACCTCGGGTTACAGACGCTTCAGGTTACAGACACTTCAGGTTACAGACTCTGCTAACCCAGAAATAGTACCTCGGGTTAAGAACTTTGCTTCAGGATGAGAACAGAAATAGTGTGGCGCCAGCAGGAGGCCCTATTAGCTGAAGTGGTACCTCAGGTTAAGAACAGTTTCAGGTTAAGAACAGACCTCCAGAACAAATTAAGTTCTTAACCCAAAGTACCACTGTACCATGCTAGTTTTGGTAACTGCATAGTCTCTTACAATAAAAAAAATTAACAATAATAAATGATTTCAGTAAGATAAGCAGCAGGCATAATACATGAGTCCCACAAATAGTGGGCAGTCATGGGACTTCAGAGGGCTCTTGCAAACTAGATCACATTTAGCAGGCATATCTGTGAGTTTGAGTGCATAAGTACAGTTACTCAGATTCAGCATTTTACATTTATTCTTGTCCTGCTTGCCTCGCACTGCACCGTAGGATTGTACAAGTGCAGAATTGTATATCATACTGCATTTGCAATAATTTTTCCAACTGTCCCTCTTTGCTGGTGCCTTTGAGCAGAGGGGCAACTGATTAAATAAATAAGTTAAGAAAGCCAAGTTGTGCTTGGATGATGATAATAGTGATGATTATAAGTCTAGCTTTATATAAAGAGATGAAGGAATATCCTGGATTTGAATTACAGAACAATTCCTTTAGCAGTTGGTATGAACCATTTCTCAATCCCATGCTCATTCCTACCCCCAAAATCAGATCTGTTAGTGACATGAGAGGTTCTCCCCCCACCCTTGCCTACCAATATATGTTGCCTGATTCACTGGACTAAGTATTTTGTAGACACTTTAATGCTACATACCTTGTTTCCCCCTCTTCTTCACTTGTGATAATTGTTGAATTGTGGAATTTGTATTCTTGGGGCACTCTACCTGGGAACCAAGGGACTTGTTGGGGGTAGCTAGAAGGTTGAATTCTATACCCATTCAGTACCTTTCAGTCATGTAATTTGATACGATGTTGATATATTTAGAAAGCAAACAAAATGCAGACGTTCCTCACTAGCCAAGGGCCATACATAGCTCTTCAGGCTTCCACAAGTAATCTTAATAACTAAAGTAGAATTAAGATTTAGTGCAAGAGAGGGAGGGCAGAAGAAAGCCAATGAACTGTGCATTTAATCTATGAGCAAAACAGCAGGGCTTATTAAATTAAATGATAAACCATCCTAATGGGTTCAGCACATGAAATGGGATGCAAGAGAACATTATTGTGTCACATTCAAACATTATAGGAAATACTCTTTGAACAGCTGTTTAGTTTTACCCTATCAGACTGGGGAGAGGGGGGTGGGTCCAGACAATATAGATAATTTTAAAATGCTCAAAGGCAGTAAACCTAATCTTTAAAACTGCTTGGTAAATAGCCAGTCGATTTTGGCCTGCAAATGAACCTGATGTTTAATAGAAGCTTAATGGCTACTTTAAATGCTTGACCAAAGTGATGTCTAGCGTTCCTTTCTGTCATACCAAACAAGCCTTTGTTCGCCTCTTTTCTTTTTTAAAGGTTTTTTTTTTTTGGGGGGGGGAGTACATTATTATTCCAGGCTTCTGTTGTTTTCTTTGTATGGGCTAGCTTGAGTGCTTGCAGGCCTATCCAGAAGGCACTTTGCCAGTGCAGTCTATTCTGAAGTGAACAGGGCATGAACAAAGCTAAGCCAAACCATGGCATATTATGAATGAGCAAACATGCAGGCTTCCATAGAGAAGATGACAACCGCTTTGCTGCTCCTCTGGTCCTGTTGCTGCTGTGTGCTAAGCCATGACTTGACTTCACAGTACAGTGGTACC
Source organism: Podarcis vaucheri (assembly GCF_965113315.1). NCBI lineage: Eukaryota > Metazoa > Chordata > Lepidosauria > Squamata > Lacertidae > Podarcis > Podarcis vaucheri. The sequence continues at coordinate 18,614,810 of NC_138749.1, forward strand.
TCGGGTTAAGTACTTAATTCATTCTGGAGGTCCGTACTTAACCTGAAACTGTTCTTAACCTGAAGCACCACTTTAGCTAATGGGGCCTCCCTCTGCTGCTGCCGCACCGCCGGAGCACAATTTCTGTTCTCATCCTGAAGCAAAGTTCTTAACCTGAAGCAATATTTCTGGGTTAGCAGAGTCTGTAACCTGAAGCGTATGTAACCTGAAGCGTATGTAACCCAAGGTACCACTGTATGTCTGATCTTGGGTTCATGGTCTGTCTCACTCCAGACAAACTATGAGCTATAGCCAATGTTTGTTCTATGACTTACCATGTCTGTAGCTTGGACACCATCGTCATTGCATGACTGTGGTACAAATTCATAGTACTACTTGTAAGAAATGGCAAAAACCTGGTAAGCAGTCTTATATCAAGTCATTCCGCTGATAATAAGCTTTTATAGAGAATTTTCTCATCTGTACCAAATAGGGTAACATTTGTTTCATAGCTCTTTTATTAGTTTGAAATACTTACAGGCCAGGACTCAGCCTCAGTTTTGAAGACAGTTTGCAATGTAAAGTAAAAACCCATACAAGATGTTATCTCCTAAAACCAGAGTAATAAAAGCAGCAGCAGCAAGAACAACTGTTTGAAATTGCACTTAGAACCAGAAAAAGACACACTTAAAATGTCCTAAGCTCCAGTAAGAGGTGGCATAGATAAATGCTCTGAGATCCTTCTCTGCATGCCACCTCCAAGGTGAAAGAACAGGCCTTTTCTGTTGTGGCCCCCTTTCTTTGAAATTCCCTCCCCAAGGAGGCCTGCTTGGTGCGAACTTTGCCATTGTTTTGATGCCAAGCAAAGCTGGTCCCCCCCCCCAGCAGCGATCAGTTGTTTGTGTTGTTTTGGTGTTCCATCTAAGATGGGGCTGGGGTGGTTATGTTATGGTACTGTATTTTTGAATATGTTTTCAGCATGTGTATGTGGTGTTACTCTGTTTTTACTTTGTGTAAATCTCAGTGCAAAAAAAATCCTGAAGGGAAGTGATACATAAATTTAATAAATAAGGAAGATAAATAAATAAAATGCAAATACCTGATATTTCTTTAAACAGATACTTGATGGAGCGTATATAGATATATTTATTTCATAAAATTTATATATCGCTTGATTGTAGAAAACCTCAAAGCAGTTTACAAAAGATTAAGATCAAGAAAAATTCACAACCGTACAGTACTTTAAAACATTCAAAAGTTAAAATACTAAAACAAATTAAAATGACCTCAACTTTTCTTGTAGGCATATAAGTTCATTATAGAAGACCTACAGTTCCCAATGTTGCTGAATGCAGTTAAAATGCATTGGACCATATTGTTGGTCCTAAGAGTTCAAAGGATAGTGTGTTGTGCAAAAAAAATTCCTAAGACAGATACGCTGGTGTTTTTTTCCTAGCCGTTGAGCATTTTAAAGCTGGTGACAGTATGTTCACAGCATTGTGGATAACTTTTCAACTCCCACCTTATTTATTGTAGTTGGCTAATTGCATAGGATGGGCTCCAAAGGAGCTTCACACTTGAGTTATTTGGTTTGTCCATTTCTAGGCAAAGGTTTAGCATAATATTTTAATGTGCAGACAGTCTGTCTATTCCACAGGGGTAATAATGGACATTCCTACTCATCTCAATGGACTAGTCATGCATTTTGGGAACAGAATGATGGTGGTATATTTTTTCCAGCCTTACATTACAAGTATTTTAAAACGAATCCATTTAAAATAAATTATTTTACAATCTTGGAAGTTTTGTATGCCAATGGGAGTTGGAAGAGTGACTGAAAAAAATAGTTTCTAGCCAGCTTTAGGACAGATAACAGCAGCATTGAAATGTTAGTTGTATGAAGTACAGTACATTAAAGTGCTGTTAGTTAAATTAATTATTCTTGTGCACATCTGTTTGATTTAAAGCTGTTGTCTACTCTGGAAGCAGTGCTCTTAACCACGTAAGAACAATTACTGTCCCTCACAAGATAATGTAAAACACGGATGGCATGCTGTGGCCAGTTGGATTAGAGTGCCCATCATGCCTGACCTTTGGCCTTGTGGGTGGGGCTGATTGGAGCTGCAGTCCATCAACTGGAGGGCCACAAGCTCATCATTGCTGATGTAAAAGGTGCTGTTGAGAGGTTTTATTGGCTGACTGGAGAGACCAGCTGGTTTGTAATTGCTAATGTATATGGCCCATGTCACTGTGGTGTCCAGACATGCCATTTTAGGGACTTAAGACATCTGCTTTCTCGTTGCTGACTACGTCAGACTCAGCAGCACAACTGCCACAGTTTGGAAGTAAAGACAACCAGGGCGAAGGTATCGCTTGTAACTGGGCACCCTAGCCCAATATTGTTGTTGTTGTTATTAAAATTTATACATACATACATACATACATACATACATACATACATACATGGGGACACGGGTGGCGCGGTGGGTTAAACCACAGAGCCTAGGACTTGCTGATCAGAAGGTCAGCAGTTTGAATCCCCGCGATGGGGTGAGCTCCCGTTGCTCGGTCCCTGCTCCTGCCAACCTAGCAGTTCGAAAGCACGTCAAAGTTCAAGCAGATAAATAGGTACTGCTCTGGCGGGAAGGTAAACGGCGTTTCTGTGCGCTGCTCTGGTTCGCCAGAAGCGGCTTAGTCATGCTGGCCACATGACCCAGAAGCTGTACGCTGACTCCCCTTTACCTTTTACATACATACATACATACATACATACGTACCCCACCCATCTGGCTGGATTTCCCCAGCCACTCTGGGCAGTTCCCAACAGTGGTACCTCGTGTCACGTACCGTCCCCCTTACGAATGCTTCGGGTTATGAGCTCCACTAACCCGGAAGTAAATGCTCCTTGTTGCAAACTTTGCGCTGGGATGCAAGCGGAAGTTGCACGCCGGCAGCAGCAGGAGGCGCCATTAGTGAAGGCGCACCTCATGTTATGAGCGGTTTTGGGCTACAAACGGATTAAGTTTGTAACCGGAGGTACCACTGTATTAATAACATCAAATATTAAAAACTTCCCTAAACAGGGCTGCCTTCAGATGTCTTCTAAGAGTTATTTATTTATTTATTTATTTCCTTGACATCTGATGGGAGGGTGTCCCCATGTTCTTGGGAGCTGTAAACACGGACACTCAGTTGACTTGAATGGGGAGTGAATGAGGGAGAGGGTTGGGTATTAGAGGAGCCCAAGCCACAAATGTGTCAGTTGCACACTAGAAGAAGCTCACATTTTCTGCTGGAAGAAATTCTACTCTATCCAGAAGAGAAAGAGTTAAGGGCAGGGGGAACAGTAGGGGTTCTAGGTGCCCAGAGAGCGGCGGCTGAGCCTTCCTTTGCAGCACAGGAAGGAAGGAATGAGTTAGACTTGGTACTATCTTCATGCAGAGCAGAGAAAGTAGTTTATTTGTATAAATGAATATACCTGTCCTCTTCCTGAATTGCTCAAAGCACAATCCATGTGATTATTTTATTTTAAGCTCACTGCAGACCTGTGAGATAAGATGCTCTCACAGACAGAAGCTTCTCAAAGGCCATGCAGTGATCTTAATGGCTGATTGGGGACTTGAATCTAAATTTCCCAATTCTGGACGAAACGTTTTGGTCAGCTTACTACACTAGCTGCAGGATTATGCCATGCCAGGGCCTAACTGGAATTTCATCTGTGTTACAGCATGTCTTAGCACCTGTTAGGTACTATGTTTTATTTGCTTTCATTCATAACTTACCCATTCTGTGGACATTTTTTAAAAACCTGAATGTGTAGTATGTAAAAGTGAGGGTGGAATACATGTTTCCTATCATAGAATTACTGTGAAATGTTAGGTTCTTTCAGGTTTTTTCACCCCTTGTAACCACTACATCAGTATTAGTGGAATTAGTGAAATACTATCATACTGGTATGCTTGCTTATAATTTTGATGCTGCAGTTTCTCTGTGGAGCATTAACTTCTGTGCTAACATATGAAACGATTGTATGCAGTGTTAGTGAGCATTCTAGTGCTCCTCAGACTTCCATAATCCATTGAAGCTCATTGTGCTCCCTGGAAGACTACTTCAAGAGGTTAAGGGATTTTCCTAAGCACAAGGGACTGCAGTGGGCAGGAAAACACCAGCCCATCTTGGAACATGCCTAAGGTGTTTCCAGGCATGCACAGGACTCTTGGATCCCTGCCTGTAAAAACAGTGTTTAAATCCAGAGTTCATTTACTGTCCTCCTGTTCACCCAAGGAAAGTTCAACGTGTGTATATGTGTATGTGTGTATATAAAGCAGAATGTCAATGCTTGATCATCGCTGTCAAAATGTCTCTTTACGTGTTCCGAGTCTTTGGCGCTTATCTCACTGCACGGGCAGCCAAGGGCAGCAAATCAGAACAGTCTTCTTCTTACAGGCCCCACCACATTGCCTCATCACCACTGAGGCAGAAAGCAAAATTGGCACTTGTGAGGCAAGCGTGTAAAGCCGAAATGTTTTCTTAGCAGCAGTTGTTGCTGACAGTTTTATGTCTTTCTGATCCATAGTGGAGACCTAGACATCTTAAACCATCAAACCAGTGCCAGATAAGCCACAGTGCTAATGGGTTTTTTCTTTTAAGAAAAACAAATCAAAGACGGTAGGTATAGCCTATTTGGGATAGGTAGAGCAGTCAAATGTGACAAAGTTCTCTGCTCCTAAGCTTCAAAGAGCCTGTGTGTTCAGCCCCTCAAAGTTCAGGATTGTCATTAGGCCAAAGGTCTAGTGCTGCCTTCTGACAGAAGCATTCCTCCTTCCTTTGGTTTGGTCCGATCCCTGTTTTGTCTGGCAATGGCAGCTTGGGTGCTGTTTTTTTCATATAGAGGAAGGCTTTTAGGGAGAGCTGGTATACTATTAGTCTCCATTTCACAAGAAGAACAGTTTGGATTTGATATCCCGCCTTTCACTCCCTTTAAGGAGTCTCAAAGCAGCTAACATTCTCCTTTCCCTTCCTCCCCACAACAAACACTCTGTGAGGTGAGTGGGGCTGAGAGACTTCAAAGAAGTGTGACTGGCCCAAGGTCACCCAGCAGCTGCATGTGGAGGAGCGGAGACGCGAACCTGGTTCACCAGATTACGAGTCTACTGCTCTTAACCACTACACCACACTGGCTCTCAGACTTTCCACAAAATTGTCATCCTCTCACAGCATCTTAGCGCTGTGTCCTCTCTGTGCTTGAAATGCAAGCTGATCCATACATAACACTAAGCCATGGTTTGCTTAACAGATCACCAGTTAACCATCTGCTGTCCACAGGCAATAAAAGAAACCATGGCGTCTTTCTTCTTAGTCTGGTTTCTTTTTCAGCCGCTCATGCCTGTAGCCCTTGTAGTTTAAGTATTTGGGATGGGGTGGCCCAACAAACCATGGTTAAGGAAGGCGCTGAGTTTGCATGTAAAACCAAACCATAGTAAAACAAACAAGGGTTTGTAACCCAATAAATAAACTATGGCTTCAGATCATGTTTTGTCGGCAGTGAAGATGCTGGACAAGGTACATAACACATTATATGCAAACCAGTCCCCTGAAATCTACAGAAAACTTAAAGGAGGAAATTTGTGTACTGTTGGACATCTCTGCCAGACAGCATAGGTGCTTGTGTTGCTGGCAAGCAGAACAAAATAAACACCTAACGCAAAGACTTTTTCATCTGGCTGGAAACGCTTCTTAAATTAAAAATGTGTTCTGTTGTTTCCAACTATACATGCATACATACCTCCACAAGTCAGCTATACAGTGGTGCCCCGCAAGACGAATGCCTCGCAAGACGGAAAACTTGTTAGACGAAAGAGTTTTCCGTTTTGGAGGTACTTCGCAAAACGAATTTCTATGGGCTTGCTTCGCAAGACGACAATGTCTTGCGAGTTCCTGCTGGTTTCCCCCCCTTTTTCTAAGCCGCTAAGCTGCTTATCTGCTGATCCGATCAGCAGATAAGCCACTAAAAGCCGCTAATAGTGCTAATCCGCTAATCCGTCAATGTGCAACCGCTAGACGAAGAGAATCACAGAACGGATTCTTTTCGTCTTGCGAGGCACCACTGTATTACTATCTTAAGGCTGCAAACCTATATCCACTTTTCAGGGTGTTCCCCACAGGACTTAATTCTGAGCAGATAAATATAGGATTGCTCCATAAGAGTGGTATATTATTTCCCACCCCCCTTTACTGATAAATCTTGCTATATTCCAATTTCAGTCCAAGTTTTCATAGTTATCTCCCACTCTCCTCTCTTTGGCTCAGTTGTCTTTCACCACTGGAACATTTCAGCCAATACTGACAGCAGGATGGAAGAGTGAGCAAATTTCATAATCCCTTTCCGTCAAATTTAGATTTTAAGGCCACCTGTAACGGAAAGGAGTCAAATAGAACAAACATGCTTTCTCCAAAATGCAGACTACTGCAGCTGAAAAAAAGCCTCAGGCCTTTGCTTCTTGGCTCATAGCCTAAGCCTAAGGCAAGTGTGGCTGTCATATGACATCACCAGTAGTTTTTTTAATAAAAAACAACAACGTGTTTAGTACAGACTTCAGCCAAATGTGAATGGACACATTTTTTTTAAAAAAAAAATCACTTCAAAGCCAGCTAATCCAACTTCTTTAAGCAGTTGACAAGTTCCGCATGTATGACTACAACTATTAGTTAAGTTTATAAATTCAGTTAATTCTCAACTTATTTCTCGTTGTAGAGATTTAACAGATTATCCTCTTCCATATTCTCGCTGTATATTTTTTTTACTATGAGTAGTCTAGACTCTTGAGCTCTGGGTGATGTTTTCTTTTTAGGGTAGAGTTTGCCACCAGATTCTCCCAGATGTCAGCCTTAAACAATACTGGGCTGGACAAACAAGCATAGCTGTCAACTTTCAGATTTGAAAATAAGGGATCAGCAGCCTCGGAAATAAGGGATCAGCAGCCTCACCTGTCCCAGGGGCAGTCTATGGGATATCTAACAATCCGGGATAGCAGCGGGAAACGGCACTGGAATAAGAGAATTTCCTGCAAAAAAAAGGCAAGGTTGACAGCTATGCAGACAAGGAAAGAGAAAATGAGCACAAGACTCATGCCTGTAGTACCATTCTATATCCCAGTATTAAATGTGAACTGATACAGTGTCTTTTATTAAACCAATTTCTCTTTAAAATTATTGAAGCAAGTTTTTTTTTCATTTAATGAAAACTGTCAGTCTTCACTCTTAAAACCATTTTTTCCTGCAATGCTAGGTGATGTTTAACAAGCATTCTTGCCCCTGATATAGAACTATGAAGGGTTAGTAGTGCTCTGCAGATGTTGTAGGACTCTTTAACTCCTGTAATCCTGGCTGTTGACTTTGCTAGCTGGGGTTGATCAGTGTTGGAGGCCAAGAATATCTGGAGGCATACCCCTGGGGGGGATGGGACCAATGGCAATTTACAGTAGGTACTTTGACCTAGTTTTCACAAACGGGCAGAGATCAACCTGTGCATGGGCTGTACCAATTCAGATTGGAAGTGGGACTTTGGTGATCAGCATGCACCTCCACTCTCTTCTCTCCCCCTCCCCAAATCTCTGCATTTTGGAAACTGTGAAGGTAGCTGGAAGACTTAGCGAAAGCCTTTTCCTTGACTTGCTAGTTTTCTGCATTCAGGGGTTCAAAAAGAGAGAAACATTGAAACATGTGGAATGGTACAATCCTCTGCCCATCTGTGAGAACTAAGCCTCTGTTAATTGGATTACAAAAGGTTCCGCCTTGCCAGTAGGAGTCAACTTACAAAAGTCCTTTTTGAGACAAGGCAGTAAAAGAGAGAACTATTCCCTTTGGGAATGTAATGATGAAGCATAAAAATGCCCTGCATTTTACAGGCTTGTCAGCCCAATAAAAGGTATCATCTTGCTTGTTTTACAAGCTTATCCTTCTGTGGAAGCAACACATCTCTTGAGACCCTTTTCTACAGTGAAGGCCAAACTATTCAGTATTTTAACACGGAGCCACTTTAGCATTCAAATAACTTAACTTCCACTGATGGGTGATGCTCACATGGGATGAAAATGCTGTTGGGCTATACATGAAGGAAGGCAAAAGTCAATACATATGGGAGATTTTCAATTGGTTTTACCCTTCCAGCTGCAGCTCCCTGCATGTAATGTCCAGAAGGTCTTCTGGGGTTGCTTTTTGAAAGGTGCCAGGGGAATATTGCCAGATGGGGAAGATGCAGCCCCTTAGATCAGCTTTCTCCAAGCTGGTGCCCTTCAAATACTTTGGACTACAGCCCCATAAGCCCCAGCTAGCACAACTATGGCTTGGGTAGCAAGCTAATAGACACCAATGAGCACAGAACCTATGCTCTGTGGTAGCGTATGAAGCCTGCTCAACTCACTTTCTAAAACATGGCAGGAGAATCACAAAAATCCAATACATTTTGCATAGAGAAGCATGTGCATATTGCTTGCATAGCGGGTTAGATCAGGTACAGTAGAGGTACAATATTTCTTTCTCTTAAACAGCTGGGTAGTATTCAGAAACTAGCTAGCAAAGTGTTTGGGGTTGTTACTGGATTCCGCCATAGTTAAACTGGGAAGCGCTTGTGGCTGGGGCTGCTTCAAGATGAAAGGTTAGCAGAACTGATACTGGTGCAACTGCCATTGTTGTACACACACTGTCAACAGTACCTTCTTCCTGCAAATTGGGGTGGAGAACCCTTTTCACCTGGAGGGCTGCATTTCCTTCTGGGCAACCATTTGAGGGCCACATGCTAATTGCAGTAGGCTAGTTTTGGCACACACTTAACAGATTTCTCCCTGTCCTCCATCCACAGCAGCAAAAGACATTACCAAAGGGCAAATTATAGCCAGGCAAAACCACACAAAGCAAGGCCAGAGAAGGGTGTAGCCTGAGAGAGTTCTGAGGGCCAGAGAGAGATGTCTGGAGAGCCATGCTTCACCCCCAGCAATGAAGCTCCCTTTTGCTCCTTTTAGGAGCTGGAATTGTCCTCATTCACAATCCCCAGAATATTTTATAGTATTAGATCTATATTAGGAAACAGTCAATGCATGTATATTTGAAAGACAACAGTAGTGTCTTATATATTATGAGAGGAAACGGTAAAAGAACGCTTTTAAACCACTGGAAAAGCACAGCAATAATCTGCTTTAAGGAAATCTGTAATAGCATTCTGACAATAGAATTTTACGCTGCATCTTCAGGTATAGCTAATACTTACTGTTTCTGAGTTCCAAATTCGCAGAGCCGCAAACTAACAAGTGGGGCCAGAGGGTTAACCAAATGTTTTGCGCTGGTTTATGCAAAACACTATAAATCTTCCTCCAGTTGATTTTGTACAAGAAGGAAAATCTGATTGCAGAAGTGCCTCGGATCCTGTGACTTGCTTTTAATTACAGTGCTTACAATTCTGACTCAGCTCATTTGTCTCTTGGGTGCAGTTGAAATTCAAACATCAGCTGCCTCATTTGCAGCATTATTACAGAACTCCCAAGTAAAAAGGAAGTAAAGCATTTCACTCTTCCTAACACACTGCTATAGGCTTAAATGGAGTACAGATTCAAGATTGTAATTTATTTGTTGTTTAAATTTATGACTCGCTTCACAAGAGACATCAGGAAGTGATTTACAGTATAATAATGTATGTAAGAAAGATAGATGGATGGATGGGTAGGTAGGTAGGTAGATATGTAAAACAATTGCATCAATTAAACTTTTTTCTAGAAAACACATAAAAACACTTGGAAACAACACTAGCACATACATAAATTTTTTTAAATCCAAACCAATATCCAGTTGGGATGGAGATTTTACCAGATTAGTTGAAAGAGGAACATCTTTAGTATGCACCAAAAATACAACAGAGATCTCCAGGATGCCTTCTCTAGAACACAGTGATCGGTTTTGTCTGTAGGGACTAAGGCAATATTTTGGGTATTCTCGTCACAAGCTATATAGGGCTTTGTACAACAATACCAGCACTTTGAACCTAGCCTGGGACCTGATTGGCAGCCAGTGCAATTCTTTCAACCATTGCACAATACAGTGGCAACATTTCGCCCCAGTGAGCAGTCAGTTCACTACAGGTCAGCCTCAGGGGCAGCCCTACTTACAGCACATTGGAGTAATCCAATCTGGAGGTTACCAGTGCATGGGCAAGAGTGGTCAGGCTATTGCCATCCAGAAATGAGCATAGCAGTCTTACCAACTGAAGGCACTTCTAGCCACTGAGGTAATTTGGGCCTCTAGTGACAGAGATGGGTCCTGGTGCACTTCCAGACTACAAACCTGCTCCTTCAGGGGGAATACAACCCCACCAAAAGCAGGCAGTTGGCCAACTGTCCAGTAAACAAACACAAATGGGAGTCTTTCTACCAGTTCCTGTTAATTCTGTTACCATAAGATGCCTCACTAAATTACGTTGAATAACATCAATGAACTGACGACATCTAGCTCTGTGTTTTTAATTTTTATGAAGTCCGGGAACACTGATCTGGTCTTGAACCTGTGCCTGGTAGCTGTATTTATCTGGAAGAGGGTGTTAAGGGGGGCTTTGCAGTGGTAGAAAAGGCTGGTCACTTCAAAGCAATTCTTAATCATCATGGGCAAACCAGGAAAGGGACCGTTTGCAAGACCACAGTACAGTGGTACCTCAGGTTACATACGCTTCAGGTTACAGACTCCGCTAACCCAGAAAGAGTACCTTGGGTTAAGAACTTTGCTTCAGGATGAGAACAGAAATTGTGCTCCAGAGGCGAGAGGCCCCGTTAGCTAAAGTGGTGCTACAGGTTAAGAACAGTTTCAGGTTAAGAACAGACCTCCAGAACGAATTAAGTACTTAACCCGAGGTACCACTGTGCATCTTAAGAAAAGGCACACTTTCCTTTTTTGCATTTCCTAATGTTCCATTTTATTTTATTAGAATATTTGCATCCCACACTTTCAGGCAGGAAGCTCTACATAGCTGAAATCCCAGTGCACATCTAAAGAAACAGCCACACATTCAACAACAATGTGTGTTGTTCAGTGAGTTGCAAGCAGAAGAAACCGTTTTAGGCTCAAGAGGTCCACAATTTCTCTTGTTGTGCTTGCAGTGGAAAATGTTCCACCAGCCTAAGCTTCCTCCTCACTTTGGAGATGGAGAGGTGCAGGGATTGTGGAAGACATCAGAGTGGGTGGTGCAACAGTGGGAATGATCCTTGCCCCCTTCTTGGTGAGGAAGGCTGGAGTTATTAGTAGTGCACTTCATAGATGCTCAGAAGCATAGTGTTGTAAACTACAAACAACAAACTTCCTCCTGATCTTGGAAGTGGAGACAAAAGCTGGAAATTTTCTTCAGGTTGCATGAGGCCTTATGAGAATAGTTTTGTTCCTTTTTCTGGTTTGAAGCTGGGGAGGAGAGGCTTGGTATGGTGTTCTTCCTGTGCCTCTAAGTGCACTAACTTCAGAACATGATTCCAGAAACGATGTCACCACAACCGCCTCAAGTTCAAAGGTAGGGAGGGAACCAGAGGATTGTCTCTGATTTTACACTGCAAATCCAAGAGGCAGCGCAAGTTGAGAGGCAAGAGCCATCCCTACCTTTTAGGGAAGGGGCAAATGTCAGGAAACAACACAATTGGGGTTTGCCAGCAGGTCTGGCCAAAATGTGTAGAACCTTTTTAGGTAATTAATAATAGTGCTCATGCTATAAGTCTTCGTACTGAGTACAGTGGTACCTCACAAGACGAATGCCTCGCAAGACGAAAAATGCGCAAAACGAAAGAGTTTTCCATTTTTTGAGTCGTTCCGCAAGACGAATTTCTCTATGGGCTTGCTTCGCAAGATGAAACATCTTGCGAGTTCTTGCGAGTTTGTTTCCTTTTTCTTAAAGCCGCTAAGCCGTTAATAGCCGCTAAGCCGCTAATAGCCGTGCTTCGCAAGAAGAAAAAACCGCAAGACGAAGAGACTCGCGAAACGGATTAATTTCGTCTTGCGAGGCACCACTGTATAATTAAAGCAAAGCCATTAAAGCAAAGCAGCATGGGACTGGAAGAATGAGAATTCTATCTAAAACAGATATCCCTATACTTCAAACATTCCCAGAAGATTCTTGCATGAGTGCCCAATTGCAAACACAGATTAGGCTTTGCTACTCCAAATTTTGAAGAATCTTTGATAGGATAGCAAAAGCTGTTCTCTAATGTCACTTTTTTTTTAGCAAGCATGTTTTAGCTGACCTGATTATGCACATAAATAGTTTCGGGGAGAATATTAACGGAGAACTATTTCCATTTTTTTTAAAAAAAATGTTTTTATTGAATTTCCGAATTAACAAATACAAGAGAGAGAGAAAACAAATTTCTCGAACATACACAAACAAGAGTAAACAAATCATTGGGATCTAGGAATTCATCCATTTCATGTCTGATTCCTTATTGTTATATATTATGCCTAAATTAATTTACTTTGCTGTACATGCAAGCAAATGAACCATATTTAACATTCAAACAAACTAGAATTGAGGTTAAAAATTGGGGAAAGGTAGGATTGTTGGCCAAATGGTTTAGAAATTGGCAATATGATATGCCTACAGAGTCCCTTTGGTCTACAAAGTGGGAATCCTATAACAGAATGCCTTAAAAGGCTCCAAAGTCGTATTAAATTTAATTTAGGCTTTCCAGTTAGAATAAAATTGTATTTTATGTTCCCTTATTGAATAAGTTATGTGGCTTTTACAATTTAGCTTGTTACCCTAAATTTGGAAGCCCCCTTTTCCTTTCCATCTGGCACAAGATCATGGTTAGTGGTGCATATTGTATTTCCAAATGGTCTGCTTGCTTACTACTGACTACTGCTGGTTTAGGAATTTCCTATCTTGCAGAGGGGGGAAAGGATCCCTTGGAGGGGGGTGGTTTTTAAAGACTTTTATTTGCCACCTGAACAGCAGTTGCTGTGGAAGTATGTAGTATGGTGTAGAAGTAAGTAAGTAAATGATCATTGGTTTCTACACATGTAATTGACTGAGTCTTTGTGGCTTAAGGGTCTCGCGCACCTCTTGAGTATTACCTGAAGATAAAGATAGGTGAAATGTGATAAAATAAAAGGGAAGCTCCCCCTAAAACTGGGTATTGTCCTGGGTTTCAGAACTAAAAAATCGCTAACCAAGAGCTAATGTTACTTTTCAGAGTGTTGTCCGTTGCCTCTGGCATCCTAAGCTGAATCAAATCATGGTTGGTACAGGGAATGGATTGGCTAAAGTATACTATGACCCCTTCAAGAGTCAAAGGTATTTAATTAATTGCATCTGAACCTTATTTCTTAAAATGTATAAATGCTTGTTTAGATGTGAGATTTCTTTGAATTCACTGTTTCTTAAAAGGCGCGGAGCGGGGAATGGTAGCTTGTGTTTTCCTGTTTTCCTTTTTTGTATATTTATTTATTCAGTTTTACATATAAAGGAAAGCCAACAGTCCCAGATGACTGGGAGTCGTGGTCAAAAAGATAATTACAAATCATTTTTGGTAGTTTGTGTTTTCAAACTAGCCGTGTTTCCCATTGGAACTTAGTATTGCCTCTTTTTAAATTTCTGGAATCCCGTTTCTGAAATGTTGCATCGCTGACACATTGTGCCTGCTCCAATTCAACGATCCCAACTTTATAAACTATGGTTTATTAAGCTGAGAATGAGCATCGTGCACATGCATTCCCTATGCACTCCTCCTGTCTCAACCTGGCTTCAGTGCTTGTATCTTGGTTACTTTAAGCAAGAGTTTTCCGTTATGAAATTGGAAACTGTGGTTTAATCTTGGACTCCAAACCATGATACGAAACCAGGATGGTTACAGTCTGATGCTGTCTCTAAGGAGGCCCTCCTGGAGACCTCATTGCTATCATTTAGGCGCCAGACAAAAATTCCTGTTTTCCCAAAGCTTTTTAAGAGCTGCTAATGTGAGCATTTAAAAGAAAAAAGGGAAAAAAATCTTAAGAGCTGTTTTGATTTTCCTGTCTAAATAGGCTGCTGCTGTTTTAGTTTGCCATATTAGTTTGTGTGCTTTATTTAATTATTTTTATCATTACTCTTGAATTGTATTTTTGTTTTGTATCTTGCACCTCTGTTGGCCACCATGGGAACATGCATTTATGTTGAAGGCGCAGGGGATAAATTACGTAAATAGATTTCCATGAGTTATAAAAGAATGGGAAGAGGGTGCAAAGCATTTTGATACACCCTTAATTTGTCTGCTTAATATTTAACTAAATAAACTTACTCAGTGGATTTAGGCTAAGCAGCAAGTGCTCCCAGTTTGCATGTTTGTGATCTACATATGCAGCTGTGCTCTTACTCAAGAAGACATTGAGGAAACATGGGCAAATTCCTGTTCTTTCCCACTATTTTGGCAGCCTCTTCTCATTAGCTTTGCATCAAAAGGGCAGTAAACGTGAAAGTGAAAAATAGAAGGTTCAGTTGATTTCCCCCCTACTACTCTTTCCTCCTTTTAGTGTAAATTTTTAATATCCTCCCTGATCCTAGACAGAAAGGTCTGCCTGCAAAACCTTACTGACATCCCTTAGTCCTGTCCCCTCTAGCAACCACAAAAATACGTTTTCATTTGCCCAGGTGCTGCTTTGCAACCCAGACTGTGAAAAAAAAAGTTTTCTCCAGCATAACGGACAGCCCCCTTTAACGACCTGAACTTTATGGGTCGAAAGGAACCTGTTTCTACAATAAGCCTGACTGAAGATACAAATATAACCCAACTTCGTGGTCTCTAACGTTGTCTCACATATGTGACTCTGCAAACCAGACACCCAGCCGTCCTTTGTTCTTACGAGGATTATATATCATTCTACTTTAGGGATAGGACGCTTGTGGCCTTCCAGTGTTCTGGGGCTCAGCAATTCCCATCAGCCCCAGCCAGCATAGCCAAAGGTCTGGGATGGTGAGCACATCCAAACAGCCACAGATCCTGAGAGTTCCTGTCTAGACCAGTTATCGAGACATTTATGAGAGTCGATGCACCACGTTGAATCATATAACTTTTAAGACAGGGATCACACACAGAGAGACAGGGATCGCACACACGTGCGTGCGCGCGCACACACACACACACAGAGAGATGCTACAACTAATAATAAGATGACTACACATCCACGCACCGTATTTTTCGCTCCATAAGACACACCTAGTTTTTGGAAGAGGACAACAAAAAAATATATTCTGAATCCCAGAAGCCAGGACAGCCAGCAGGATCACATTGCAGCGATCTCGCTGGCTATCCTGGCTTATGGGATAGCCGCACGCAGCCTTTCCCGGGCAGCCTTTCTCCCTCCTCTGGGAAAAGCCCCGAAGAGCCGCACACACACTACACGCGGCTCTTTAAAGGGAGTGCTGAGCAGAGCCTCCCGCCTGCATTCACCCCATAAGACGCACACACATTTCCCCTTACTTTTTAGGAGGGGAAAAGTGCATCTTATGGAGCGAAAAATACGGTATTTACATGGAGGAAGGGAGAGATGAAAAGGAACAGAGAGTTGACAGATGCTTTACCCTGGCCATTCTCCACCTGCAGTGGGGTGAGCCTAAAGGAGGAGATTCAAGAGGGTTCTTGGGAGACAGATTACCTCAAAATACTGATTTAAGGTCAAAGCACAAATCATTTTGTGACAAAAAAATTTGCCACTCATATTTAGGAGGGGTGAGTCCCAGTGGGGACTTGCTTCCAAGTAAACGTATATTACGGTTCTCCTGTTAAAACAGCTTTTGAACTTCACCAGCATTTATTTCAACGCTTTGCATGCAAGTTCTTGTACTATTGTTCTTTTTTAATCCTCTCTAGGGGAGCAAAACTGTGTGTTGTAAAGACAAAAAGAAAAGAAAGGCAGGCTGAGACCCTCACGCAGGATTATATTATAACACGTAAGTAACTCTTAAAGTAACTGTTTATTTAAATACATCCTTTTAACGCCCTGTACATTATGGCTCAGATCTAGTGGACTACAGGGCCTTTCTTTGAAAATAGAATCCTGCCAATCAGCAGGAAGGAGTCAGGGAAGACTTAAATTGGCCACACTCCTCCTCAAAACCCAAATGTTGGCTCTTTAGCTTTGAAAGGGGGCTCCACTCATTTGGTCCCAATGACAGGACTGAACAACAGAGCAGAGCAGCAACTTAGCCTGGCATTCTTCAGTCTTTCTGAGAAGTGGTGACGGCTGTGCTATGAGCCCCATCCTCTAAGTGGGACTTAACCCCACCAGCAAAAGTGTATTGCCACTCTAGCAAAGTAAATTGTAAGTTGGAATTTCAGTTTTGCATCCTCCGTCTACTTAAGATGCATAATTTTCACCTGTGGGGATTAGACATTGACTTTTCGAGGAGAGGCATTTTACTTCATTATTCCTCAGGAAGCCTTCGTTCCACATATGGAAATGGTTTTTATAGTTAACCTCAAATGTTTTATGCAAAATTGTGTAGCTTGCCACTTGCCAGCAAAAGTTTGACTTTTCACGCTTCACGTAACGTGCAGATGTAAGAAATAACTGTTTATTCCTAAGGTTCTGAAGCCGTCCAAAGCCAGAATGTACTTTTATTAAGGGTAATAAACTTAACAAAAGCTGAATTAGGCTGCATCAGCAACGCTTGCGTATCAGATTTGTGCCCATGCATAACCATTCTGAGCGTTCCTGAACGCAAACGCCAGAGCTTTCTATCCCTCTATCTATGCAAGCAAGAGGAATTATCAAAGTTCAAGGGCACATTCCATCCAGACCAAAGCCCTTAAGGACAGCATGAAGCAGGGCTGGCAAAAGCTGGGGCCTGGGGAGAAGGGGTATGGCCTGGGATGGGGCTGTTGCTAGGGAGAGTCTTAAAGGGCAGATAGAGAGTCCCCAGGCCTGAGGTTTCCACTCCTGAATTATGAGGAGATGTGGAGAACCAGACACCAGGGCTGCTGTAATGTCTGGCTTTATTTTCTTTTAACTAACCATTTCACTTGCACCTGAGAATACCTGCCAAGTTTGTATATACAGTTACCAAGCCCCTTATGATTGTCCGTGCACAGGTGAGGAATCTGTGGCACTAGACTACAGGTCCTATCATCCTATCCTCTTGCTGCTAAACCACAGCTCCTATCATCCCTGGGCTTTTGACTATGCTGGCTCAGGATGGTGAAAGCTGTTCGAGGTCATCTGGAGGGCCACAAGTCCCCTTCCAACTTCTTTAAGTTCACTATCTCTTAAGTATAATAATAATATTATTATTATTATTTTAGCTCATGCACTTCCAATGTTTCGCGAACCACGCCAACGGAGTACAAGAAAGCAGCTGGAAAAGGATAGGCTGGATCCCATGAAATCTCACAAACCTGAACCTCCGGTAGCAGGACCAGGTAACCAGAATTTCTACAATTTGAAAGCAAAACATTGCTAAGGCCATTTGTGTGTTTCTTTGAGGAAGACTGAATCAGCCCTATAACTCTGTTACAGGCTTGTAGATGCTGATGCAACTTCTCATTTGCGTGGATGTACAGTCGTACCTTGGAAGTCGAACGGAATCCGGTCTGGAAGTCTGTTTGACTTCCAAAACGTTTGGAAACCAAAGTGCGGCTTCTGATTGGCTGCAGAAAGCTCCTGCAGTCAATCGGAAGCCACAGAAGCTCTGCCGGACGTTTGGCTTCCAAAAATAGTTCGCAAACCGGAACAGTCACTTCTGGGTTTGCGGCATTCAGGAGTCAAAACGTTCGACTGCTAAGCTGTTTTGAAACCAACGTACGGCTGTAGTTTTTCCTTCATCTTTCCCGTTTGCTCTTTTTTTTCTTCCCTTGCCACTTTGCACACCTGTTCATTCTCTCCTATTTTAGGTCGTGGTGGTCGTGTCGGAACTCATGGCGGGACTCTGTCTTCATACATAGTCAAGAATATTGCACTGGATAAAACTGATGATAGCAACCCCCGGGAGGCCATTTTACGGCACGCAAAGGAAGCGGAGGAGAGCCCGTACTGGGTTGCTCCAGCATATTCTAAGTAAGGAAACTTTCTTAAGTGGGGGGTAAAACCCATATACAGATATGCCTAAAAGCCCTGGTGAACTTGAACATAAGCAGAAGACCTGTTTAACAACACTATTCTCTGCCTCTTTTTTTGGAGTGTTGCCACTAATGTAGAAAACGGATAGGATGTCAGCTTTTTTAAAAAATAAAGGAAACCTAGTTTCTAACCCATTTGAATGCTACATGAGTAAAATAGAATTAGAGCTTTTAAAAAAATGGGTTTTATTTTAAAAAAACACAAACCACCCAGAAAGCTGTCTGTAGACAAACGCCGGCTCCCTCAGACTGAAAGCGAGATGAGCGTCGCAACCCCATAGTTGCCTTTGACTGGACTTAACCGTCCAGGGGTTCCTTTACCTTTTACGTATGTTATTTAATTTTTGCATAAACTTGCCATTACTTTTGCAGATACGGGGATGTTGCAGAAATTAGGATGGTCGTGTTTTTCCCACAGAATCGTACGCCACGCCATGCTCACAAAGCACTGCATGGTTTTTACAGAAGCATGAATGACCAGTTGAATGAATTTGATGCTTGTAAATTATCTCTCCCCTCTGTGACGTGTCCAGCAATTTCTTCGTAAAAACAGTGGGTTTTGCATTTGCTGGATTTCAGCAAGGATTTGCCTTTCTTAGCCTTCTACGATGCTGGGTGCATAGCTAGTTCTGTATAAAGAAATAATATATATGAATATTTACATATAAACATCTCAGACCATGGTGCCCCTTTAGTCTTTATCACTTTAAGTCCCTTTTTTATGGGTTCATCCCAAGGCACTGCTGCAATATTTAAAAGCCAGCACCAGTATGGCCCGGACCAATCAAATGACTCCTTACCAGTTAACCTGCCACTCAGCTTGACCCTGATTGGGTGATAAGAACTCATCCAGCGGTCGCCACCTATAGTGTGGTGCAGCTGTTAACTTTATAACAGTTGTGGGCTGAGCCCTACACTGTCATGGAAAGAGCTAAAGGATACTTATGAAAACCATTGCAATGGAAGCTGTTCATAAGGCCCAGTCGTACTTTTCTTCCTGCTGCAGCTATTTCCTCTTGACTCTCCTTGAGTGCACCCTTAACAAACTACAGTTCGCTGAATCTTGCGGGGATGAAAATACGCTTTAAATGTACGGTGTGTATGCCGCCTATGTTTTGATAGTTTTATTGTGCCTGCTTCATTTCAAAATGGGTGGATTCTATTGGTATTTTTGATTTAAAAAATTACTATTTATGTAAAACACTTGGACTAATAACAATAATAACAATAAATAAAAATTTATTTCTATCCCGCCCTCCCCAGGCAAAGCCGGGCTCAGAGCGGCTAACAACAGTAAAATAATACAACATTCTAAAATCATTTCATTATAAAATCAGTTTAAATCAAAAATAATAATAAAATTAACTAAGATGATGAGGCAGTCCATACATTTCGTTAAATAGAAATAACAAGTCCCCTCACTCAAGAACTAAGATAGCAGATAACTCGGGCTTCAGTTATATTCCCTCCTAAACTGAGTCGCCATATATAGGATTGCACAGTTAATGAATAAGACTCTGAAGGGCAATTTGATTGACTTAGTAAGACTTCGTGTTTCCAATAGTGGGGAACCGTTCACTTGATCCAACAGACAGGACTTTGCAAGTAAGACTTGTATCTGCCCTCCTCTGTGTGAGAAAAAGCCTCTCCCACTTCAAGCCTTGCCTAGCTACAAGGGGCAGGCTGCCTCTAAGGACATGGCTGGTGCAGCTACTGTTTCTTACGGGGGAGATAAAATGTACCAATGCCTTAATTTTCTTCTCGTTAAGAACGTAATTTGCACGTCCCCTTATCTGAAAAGCCGTGCGTCCATTTCATTCCATCGCATTAATAGAGATCCCTAGTGTGTGTTTGGTGTCGCAGCTTCCTCGATGATTAGATTTCATCCTTGACACCTGCAGTGTAATGAACATGAAAGTTTTAAAACGCAGAAGTAATTCAGAAGGCTCACTGTGCCCAGTGGGTGGCTCACATTACGGTTTCTTGTTGGGAGTGTAGCTGGGCGTGAAGTGGACAGGAGGCAAGTTGAGCACACTGCTCATGCACACATCAGATAGCAACATTGGGCGGGGTGTGTGTGTGTGTGTGTGCTGCTGTTGGGACAATCACTAGCAGATAGGATGTGCAGCCTTGTTGCGAAAGAAACCTACCATGATTTCTGCATTGCAGAGCTTGTTTTAGGAGAATTCTTGAAAAAAGAAAATCAAATCACAGTAACTAATCTCTCTGGTTATACAAATTAAATGCAATACAAATTACATGCAAGGAAAAGCGTAAGAAAAAGTTTCTTATGGTCTTTCTTACGCACTTTTTCAGCTGTTATGGGTATTCACCAAGCCCCACTTACTAATGGAGAAGACTTGAAATCCCCCAGTGAAGATTTTGAATTAAGCCCAGGTGCCAAAACATTAAGGGGTGTGAGGCAGTGGTGTAGGACTGATTCTCTTGTGATCTGTTCCTCCCACAACTGAACCAAGTTGGTGAATTACAGTGGCAAAAAGAATCCATTTTGGGGATCATTAGTAATGAGATCAAAAATAAAACAGCCAATATCAAAATGCCTTCATGTTAATCTATGGTGCAACCAACCACACTTGGAATTTGGATGCTCGCATGTCAAAAACAATATTGTTTAGCACAAAGTGAGGAGAATAGGTGGGGCAACAGTGAGCCATCTCACAGCTTCTTCCAAATCTGTTAAATGTGTTTGAGAGATGCCTGCAATTACTTTTGCACTGACCTTTAATGAGAAAGCATGATCAGATTTTAAGGAATTTTTATCCGTACCTTTTTAATTGCCTTGTGTTTTGCTCATTTCTTAAAGTTTGGGCAGGGCACTAATAGTTCCACTTTTGTCGTTTCTGTTAGAAATTATGTGTGAATTCTGGGGGAAAGTCCCCTTTCCCCTGATTCATAGCAGTAGCGCCAAATTATTGAGCCATGGCTTTAATGGACAAAGGCTCCCCTGTAGGCTCACCGCCAAGAAAGTTGTGGTTTACCCTTGCGTATTAACTCTCAAATCGCATAAGCAACTTTTCTTCACGTGGCCAGACCACTTGCCTGTAGCACATTTTCTTCTTCTTTGTGAATGAATGCTAAACCAAGTGAGTGGCAATAGCCTATGGCTTTGAAACTACCCTAAAGCATCTGATCTGATTTCATCCTCTGAAATACTAGAGGAAGATGTGTGCGTTTTCTCACTCAGGTGTGATACAACCTGCTGAAGCATTGCTCACATTTTCCATCTATGGCAGGCCAAAAAGTAGGCAGTGTGGACCAACTCATTCTTAGAAGTGTCGGCTAATAAGAATTGCAGCTCGATGTGTAATCTAGGTTCCTTTTTCAGGAGCAATCACTCAAGTCCTACGGAGTTGCAGAAGCAGCTTGCACTAAAACTGCTCCTGATCTGGCACCATGAGAACAAATTTTTGCATTCTTTTTGGTTTGTCTCCCTCCTTTTCTTTTTTGTTTGAGCGGAGGTGGCAGCAGGGTTGGTACCAGTGGTAGATCATCAGTGCCCTTGGTGTAGAACCCAAGTGGGAGGAAGAAGCTGCTCTATGACGAGTCAGATTATGGTCCAGCCAAATGGATCAAAGCTTTCTGTGCTGGCTCTTACTGAGTGGACATAATCTGGCAATATTGCACATCCTCTGCCCTGCCTAAGAGTTCTGAGATTTATCCTCTGTGCAGCAGTCTTGTGGTTTGCACAGATTGCATCTTGCAGAATATTCTGCACCCAGAAGCTTCCTTCTATGCCTGAGCAGGCCTTGCTGAATCTGAGTGAAGGTCATTTATTACTGGGGCTCAGTATGTCAAGTTGGCTACAGGGCTTTTTTTCCTTTTTAATAGCAGCACTTAGATACTTGGTTGTTCGAAAGCGGCAAGTGGTGAGTTCAGGGTGGGGTCCTTATCAAATCTGTTTGGCAAAAGCAGTCCTTAACCAGAGAGAAAAGCACAGTCTCGGGCTCTTATTGTCCTTACAGACTGCCAAGGTAACTGAAACGACTTAGTACTTTATGTCCTTCTGATGTTGTAAAAATACTACTGCGCAAAAGCCAAAACAACACTAGCTTGCCTTTTATTAATTACATGCTGGAGTGTGTTCAGCAATGATGCAGTTTTGTAGTAACATTCTGCGCTGCTTGGAGATTCCTGACCAATTTTTAAGTGTGAAAATTAACTAAGTGCTGGTTAAAATGGAAAACGTTTGCTGAGCACGTAATGTTTTCGTTGTTGTTGTCGTTTTCAAACATCCAGTGGTGACTTAGTGTAAATTTATTTATATGCTGGCAGTGTCTTGGTCCAACTTCCAGTCCGTTGAGCTTTGTGTGCTGGGTACAATATGTGTTCATATGAAAATAGTTGTTTTCGTTTTCCGGTAGCTGCCAAAACGCAGTGCAATTCATGAGCAAATGCCATGAGACATGTGCACTGTTTCTAATGTGCACCTTTAATGTGTATTTCCTCCTCTTCTCTTAACTGCATTCCAACTGGAAAGTCAACAGAGTTCAGCAGGCGAGGAGTAGAAACTTCTCATTCAACCAGTAGTGCAACTTGCCCTGGGCAGAGACTAGACCAGGGATGGGGAATCCAAGGCTCTCCAGAAGATGTTGGAGTTTCAACTTCCATCAGTCCCTGACATCATAACCAGCAGGGAAGAAAGGAACTGTAGTCCAGCTTCATCTGGAGAGCATCAGGTTAGCTAGAAGAAGAAGAGTTTGGATTTGATATCCCCCTTTATCACTTAAAATTCAAGATGAATTTTAACAGGGAGAAATGTAAAGTATTGCACTTGGGCAAAAAAAATGAGAGGCACAAATACAAGACGGGTGACACCTGGCTTGAGAGCAGTACATGTGAAAAGGATCTAGGAGTCTTGGTTGACCACAAACTTGACATGAGCCAACAGTGTGACGCGGCAGCTAAAAAAGCCAATGCAATTCTGGGCTGCATCAATAGGAGTATAGCATCTAGATCAAGGGAAGTAATAGTGCCACTGTATTCTGCTCTGGTCAGACCACACCTGGAGTACTGTGTCCAGTTCTGGGCACCACAATTCAAGAAGGACACTGACAAACTGGAACGTGTCCAGAGGAGGGCAACCAAAATGGTCAAAGGCCTGGAAACGATGCCTTATGAGGAACGGTTAAGGGAGCTGGGCATGTTTAGCCTGGAGAAGAGGAGGTTAAGGGGTGATATGATAGCCATGCTCAAATATATAAAAGGATGTCACATAGAGGAGGGAGAAAGGTTGTTTTCTGCTGCTCCGGAGAAGCGGACACGGAGCAATGGATCCAAACTACAAGAAAGAAGATTCCACCTAAACATTAGGAAGAACTTCCTGACAGTAAGAGCTGTTCGACAGTGGAATTTGCTGCCAAGGAGTGTGGTGGAGTCTCCTACTTTGGAGGTCTTTAAGCAGAGGCTTGACAACCATATGTCAGGAGTGCTCTGATGGTGTTTCCTGCTTGGCAGGGGGTTGGACTCGATGGCCCTTGTGGTCTCTTCCAACTCTATGATTCTATGATTCTATGATTCTATACTCTAAGGAGTCTCAAAGCGGCTAACATTCTCCTTTCCCTTCCTCCCTCACAACAAACACTCTGTGAGGTGAGTGGGGCTGAGAGACTTCAGAGAAGTGTGACTAGCCCAAGGTCACCCAGCAGCTGCATGTGGAGGAGCGGGGACGCGAACCTGGTTCCCCAGATTACGAGACTACCGCTCTTAACCACTACACCACACAGGCTACCCCTGAACTAGACTGAGAAAGTGTGGTATATCTTGGAAGCTGTATAGCAAGCAGTACAGTCGTATATGTAATTGGCTGTCTGAGACCACCAGATTTCCAGGAAGACTCCAATCGGTATCATGACCCTAGAGTTAGATTCCCCTTTGCCAGGGGGTGAAGGACTCTGAATAAGAAGGGGAATTGTGAGGACGGCCACCCCCAGAAGATGAGTCTGTGGTACCAGTGCCACTCCAGTTTCCCATCCCTGGCTGAGATAGTGAACAAACTTTAAAGAGCTGTCCCACAAAAATGAAAACCCTGGAAGACTGGAAAAATACCAGAGACGACAGTGCAATTAAATAACTTGAATGAGATGCAAAATTGAAATGGGGCAGATTGCCCCATCATACCACACAGCAGTACTGAAATATCTTTGTTGGTTTGCAGCTCATTTCCAGACTCCATTCAAAGCACTGGTTTTGGCCTCTGAAGCCCTGCATGGGTAAACACAAAGTTGTTAACTTCTGCAGAGCTCCTTTTTAATCGTCATTCTTCTTTAATATCTTTTTAGGACGCAGCCAAAAGCAGTTTTTGCAGAAGTAGAATCAGACGAAGATGAAACAGATGACAAGCCAGAGTGGAAAAAACGTAAAATTTGAAGAATTTAAATTGGAAGAGGCTCGCAAAGGATTTGGTTTCTTTTTCCTTATGCAAGAGCAGATTCCTGCAAGCAAAATTGCTTTTCTCGCACAGGGCTATTTTCACCAATGTGAAAGACTATAATTGCCGTAAAGTGACATAGATTTGTTTAGCATTACATTTGCATTTTGTAAGGGAGCTGAGTTCATAAATAAAAGCTTATTTTTAAACTATGAATTCTTTAAAAGCCTATGTGGTGTTTTTTATATATAAAAAAATACTAGACTAGATAATCCCTCTCTTGAAAAAAAATATGGATGCTATACTTTTTTTCTTACCCTCATGTGACTTTTCAGGTTGTGTGATATATCGCCTAAAGACTACAGGGTACTTGTCATAGTTATAGTATCAGCTAGAACAATTTAAGTTGCAATCTTATACAGACTTATCTGAGATAAAATCCAATTAATGGGGCTTGCCTTTGAGTAGATAGTATAGGATTACACTCCATATTTGTTTTCAATAACAGATATGCTTTTATTTATTCTAATGCATATAAAATGCGCATCAAGAATTGTACAGAATATTGTATCATTGACAGTTGTGTTTATTATCTACTATATCAGAACTAAATATTTCTCCAATAGAAATGTATATTTTCATTTTCTATGTGCAGCATATATTGTATCAGACCTATTAATTATTACTCTGTACCAGGATGCAATAACATCTTTTTTGCATTGCTTATATTTAGTGTATGGCTTTGTCTCAGATTGTGTGTGTGTGTGTGTGTGTGTGTGTGTGTGTGTGTACACACTGATAACACTAAGTTTTGAGGTGTGATAGCAATTGCCCTATTTATGTTGAGAGTGCTGTAACCTCTATCAGAATTTCCAGTGTGTCCATATTTTCTCCCTCAAGATGATGCTTCCAGCAATATATGAAAGCTGCATAAGGCATAAGGCATTACCACTTCTGGGGGGCAAACAATGGTGGATACATCCAATAGGCTGGCTTAATTTTTTAAAAATATATATATATATTTTAAAATTTAGTTTTTTAAAAAAAATCCAAGGCACATACATGCCAGTTCTTTGCATGGTGCATTAGTGTGCCCTAGCATAGTTTGGGTATCTTAGAATAATAGAATTGTAGAGTTGAAAGGGACCCCAATGGTCATCTAGTTAAACCCCCTGCAATTCAGGAATCTCAGCTAAAGCATCAGTGGCAGATGGTCAGCCAACCTCTGCTTAAAAACCTCCAAGTAAGGAGGAAACCGTTCCACTGTCGAGCAGCTCTTACTGTCAGAAAGTTCTTCCCGATGTTTAGTTGGAATCTCCATTCTGGTTAATTGAAGCCATTGGTTTTAGTCCTACTCTCCTGAGCAGCAGAAAACAAGCTTGTTCCCTCTTCCATATGACAGCCCTTGAGATATTTAAAGATGGCTATCATATCTCCTCTCAGTCTCCTCTTTTCCAGGCTAAACATACCCAGCTCCTTCAACAGGGCACATGGTTAAATACACAAAGCAGAAGATAGAAAGGGTAGTTTTCTAGTTGGCTAATACTTTATACAGTAGCATAATATACATGATCAATGTTTCATGTAAGCTATTATCTTTCTGTGTTTGTTGTCCAAATGGAACAAGATGGAATCATGATTTTTTTGGGTGTCATTTGTTTAGAACAAGTTGTTCCCCCCATTTTAAATAGTTCCAATCCCACAAAAGCATATGGAGGTGACTTGAGGACTACATTAACTGAGTCTGACGTGAAACAGCGTAGTTCAAGGTCCCTAATTATCCTTCTGTTTCTTAGAACATTTACACTTAATTCACTTACGATGATTAGTGGTTCATCAAGTGCTCTTTCTCTTCACTTTTGGAATTAGGATTGCTCTGTTTTCCTACAGACCGTCTTCCAGCTGGATGGATCTTTGATCTAAAAGGCTGCATCGCTTAACCCAGTTTCCTTGTTAGTTTTTGGCAAGCAGTTCTCCTTAAAACCTTGAAAATAAGATTCCTGACAGCTAAAAACAACCTGAAAGGTGGGTTCACTAGAAGTTCAAGTTTCCCTTTTACTTATTGATAAGATCAACTTAAATCCAAGGAGCAGGGAAGTTAGTGCCAACCACACGTGCATCTTGGACTTCTAAAACCCTTAGCAAAGCACTTGACCCTCCAAAAAAATAATAATCTGAAGGCCCTTTCAGGTGCATGTATGGCCTGAGGAACAGCAGGTCTGCCTGTTTTCTGTCCACAAATTGGTTAACACATCTGCAACTTGCCTACAAACTTACACACTTCATATCATCAGAAATCCAGTGTCATTTGTGGATGTTGGAGGTCCCCTAGGGTTGTGTTGCAGCCACGTAAAGGCATGTGCATGCAAAAGAGGTGAAACATGCCACCATGAAGGTAATCCTCAATTTATCTACCGGTAGAGGTTATCAAATTACACAGCTAACAGCAATATTAAATGAGCTGTTGTTAACACACTTTGGACAGCATATCGGACTGAGTGAAAATAATAATAGATGGAAACTGGATGGGTCGTAAAGTTATATAGAGTGGGAAGCATCTAGTGGGATGATATAAAATGGTTTGTCTGCTTTTACACTAAATCGCCACCACACTCCTACTTTACAGATCATTAAGACTGCATAATAATGAAATTAGCAGACAAAAAGTGGGCACTGCTTATGCAGTTATGAATAGGAGGAGACCGGAAATGAACAGAAATCCCGTCTCTGTTTAAAATATTAGCCTAGCTGCAGAAGGAAATAATTCAATACACACCTGTTTGTTTCCCTAAGGGGGAAAAACTCTTAGAAATCAGAATTATCATATAAGGTACATTGACAGATAGCAGTTTGGAGATTAGTGTGCTATGAGAAGATTCTGTAATAAAGGCTTCCTCACCTGAATTGCCCTGTGAACGCTCCACTTTTAGCTATGGTAACAGGAAGAAGTCATCTTAAGTAAAACTGAGACACGGCCCATATGATTAGAAAGTTCCTAGATAATTAATGCCACCTTGTAAGATAGATATCTGTAATCCAGCATCCTGGTCAGTATGGTATCAAAGCTACATCTGTGTGTGGTTTGATCCTATACCATACCAGTAAAAGGTGCAAAGTGTAACCATGTGGCGCATATGAATTACATCAGGGTAGCTAACTTACGGCCCATCAGATGTTGGAGTTCAGTTCCCATCAGTCTCAACCAGCACAACCAGTCATCAAGGGTGATGGGTCCCTGTTTTAAGCCTATGTAACTACATTTGCTTCTCCATAGCCTTATCTCTCCGTCCTTCTGTTTTCCATTGTCTACCATGACCAAGGCCAGCCCTACCATTAGACAGAGTTGAGAAAACTACCTCATGCAGCCAATTTTGGCTGTCACAAAAGACCAGCAAATTGTGAGTTATTTAATTTTTCTACAGTATTTTTACTGCCAGAAAGGAGGGGTACTGTGGGATTTTCTGTGCCAGGTCCCTAAACAACTTGACTTTCCTTGGAGCCTATGCAACTTGACACAAGGTGGGTGGGCACTATCATTGCTGCTCTTCCTCAGAAGGCAAAATGCCTTGGGCCAGCCTGATTTAAGCTCATTGGGGCCACGGCCCTGCCTATCTAGGCCAGGAGTGGCCAATGTTGCTGTACTACAACTCCAGTTACCCCTCACCATTGTGCACCATGTTGGATATATAACTAACTGTAAGGTGCTATGAAACTGACAGAATAGATTTTTTTTAAAAGTGTGTGTCTGTGTTAAGCACTTGCTTTCCTTGAGATGGGATGTGGGTGGTGCTTTGGTCTAAACCACTGAGCCTTGGGCTTGCCGATCAAAAGGTCAACGGTTCAAATCCCTGCAACAGGGTGAACTCCTGTTGTTCAGTTCCAGCTCCTGCCAACCTAGCAGTTCGATAGCACGCCCAAAAGTGCAAGTAGATTAATAGTGGGAAGGTAAACAGCGTTTCCGTGCGCTGCTCTGGTGTCGGTGTTCCGTTGCACCAGAAGCGGCTTAGTCATTCTGGCCACATGACCCGGAGTGGACAAACGCTGGCTCCCTCAGCCTGTAAAGCGAGATGAGCGCTGCAACCCCAGAGTCGTTCACAACTGGACTTAACTGTCAGGGGTCCCTTTACTTGACAGATTGACAGTCCTTCTTCTTGAAATATGACAATGCTTTTCCATTGCTCTGGTATAAAGTGCATGGTAGAATATCATAATAAGAACTTTGCCCCCCACTCCCGGTGTAATTAGAGAGCAAGCAAGCCAGTTTTAGAGCTGTGCATGGTCTTTGGCGATCAAACTTATTTGTTCAAAGTTGCACATACAGTCTGCGAGAAAACAGGTGCCCCCAAAAAGCCTCACAACCCCACCCTTGTTTGGTAATATCCTTGTTTCTAGGTCAGCACTTGCTGCTATGCTGTCATGACACATGTACATGTGTTATTTATCGTAGAACTTCCTATTACTGTTTTTCACAGTTGGAAATGCAGTGTTGGAAGGCTTTGCTTCGCATCATGTAAACAGTTTCACGGATGCTTCGAACGAAACAATATGCAATTGTTTGTAAAGGTTGGCTGGATACTTGGCTTCCAACTGCATTAAAACCCTGCACGCTTTTGTGGAAAAATACGTTTTTACCCAAACAATTAGGGGAAAGCAACATTGATGGGTTGTTATGAAACTACAGCAGTCGGGGCCGGCACACCCATGAGGCAAAGTGAGGCAACTGCCTCAGACAGCAGGATCCACAGGGGCAGTATCCTGGTGTAGATCTTTATTCCCCACCCCCACTTGTTCAGCAGAAATGTGAAGCCCTGCATAGAAATTGGGAAGGATGAGATAGAGGTGCCATTTTTTTCAACAGTCAACGCTATTGCATTTAAGAATTAACTCAGTGCACAGTTTGTCATGAAGTAATTCTGAAAGTGTGTTCCATCATGCACCAATGTAAAAAAATAAGGGTACGTTTCAAAGTAGAGGGTTGAATCTAATAGCACCCTTACCAGAAGCT
Organism: Podarcis vaucheri; assembly: GCF_965113315.1. Lineage (NCBI taxonomy): Eukaryota > Metazoa > Chordata > Lepidosauria > Squamata > Lacertidae > Podarcis > Podarcis vaucheri. Next base: position 18,644,289 of record NC_138749.1, read on the forward strand.
TTCCTTTTGGGAATTATAGGGACAGAACTACACAAAATGTATAGAAATTTATTCATGTATGCGACTACAGCGGCAAGAATGTTACTTGCCCAAAAATGGAAAGAAGAAGTCCCAGCAAAAGAAGAATGGATATAAAAACTTATGGAACATGCAGAAATGGCGGAACTTACCGGAAGAATGAGAAAGCAAGATAACAAACTTTTCATGAAAGAATGGAAATGGTTTATTGAATATTTACAAATAAACTGTAAACAGATGAGAACATTGGCAGGATTATTGTAATAACCTGCAGTTTTATAAGAGTATATATTTAAAGTAGATGAATAAATGAGTAAGTTAAGTCAATTTGGAATATGCAGAAAATACAAAAAATAAATTTAAGGAACCGCAGAAAGAGAGGGAAGGATGTTGAGTTTTGAAATGTTAAAATGATTGTGAAATTATTGAAATGTATAAAACTGAAAATCATAAATAATAATAATAAAGAATAAGTTGAAAAAGAACAAAATATAATGGCACCCTTTCTGCTCATGGAAAGCAGCCTTCTGAATCTACCTCATGGTATTATTTTTAATCTTTTAAGTTACTATTTTCCCTTAGTGCTGAGCCATTGCTTCTAAGCCAAGAGTGTTTGGCTTGAAAGCTATCTGGGAATGCAGAATCCGTGACCAGGGAGAAGAGTCGGCAGAAGAAGACTGGAAAAAATTTAAGGACTATTTACAAAAATATTGTAAAATTAAGGAATGTTGAATGATGTTGGACTGAAATTAAGTGGTTTCAAGCTGCAATTATGATAAAATGACTTTCTTTTTGTAAGCAAGAATTTAAAGTTATAACAATTTAAGATGTTGGAGAGAAAATAAGGTGTTTCTTTTTTCTTTCTTTTCTTTTCTTTTTAAGCTGTAGTGCTTTGAGATAAGGATTTGCTGTATAAACAATTCAAACTGGGTATAAAAGAAGGGGAGGTATGAGGAGGTCGGGGAAATAAGTTATGAGAAAGTAAGTTGTGAAATTTATGTGTTTTTAATATTTTTATGTTTGTTTTTTCTTTTTGTTTGTAAAAAATTGGAAACTCTAATAAATATCTTTTTTTAAAAAAAAGAAAGCTATCTGGGAATGATTCTGTGTGATGTAACTTTGTTCCCAGAGGATGGCAAAAGCAGCAAGCATCTCTTTGGCACTGATGGTAAGTCCCCCTTATTCCCAGTTCCACCCATGTGGCACACAACCCCAAATCACGGAAATGATCCTCCTTTTTAACCTGCCCACAAATAAGGTAGCAAAATGCAGAAGGACTTGGGTTCAGCCCCAGCATGCAGCAGAATGAGGACTACCGGTGGGGAGGTCAAATTTTTGAGAGCTTCCCTATGGAAGAAAATCAAGCACAGCAGGGAGGAAGCTGGAATGGAACTTTTCTCTACAATGTGCTACCTTGGGGGGGGGTTGCAAGGAGGATTTACATATATTTTAAAAATGTGATTCCCCCACCATAATTTGCAGTCGGAAATGGTACGATGTGTATTCTAAGCATCTGGTTCTGTTGCATGTGTAGTAGACGAGGTCTTAATTTAAGGAAGATGTACACGCGGGTGGCACTGTGGGTTAAACCACAGAGCCTAGGACTTGTCGATCAGAATGTCAGCGGTTCAAATCCCCATGATGGGGTGAGCCCCCGTTGCTTGGTCCCAGTGTGGAGAGAGCCAGTGTGGTGTAGTGGTTAAGAGCGGTAGTCACGTAATCTGGGTAACCGGGTTTGCGTCTCCGCTCCTCCACATGCAGCTGCTGGGTGACCTTGGGCCAGTCACACTTCTTTGAAGTCTCTCAGCCCCACTCACCTCACAGAGTGTTTGTTGTGGGGGAGGAAGGGAAAGGAGATTGTTAGCTGCTTTGAGACTCCTGAAGGGGAGTGAAAGGCGGGATATCAAATCCAAACTCTTCTTCTTCTTCTTCCCTGCTCCTGCCAGCCTAGCAGTTCGAAAGCATTTCAAAGTGCGGAAAGGTAAACGGCGTTTCCGTGTGCTGCTCTGGTTCACCAGAAGCAGCTTAATCATGCTGGCCACATGACCCGGAAGCTGTACGCCGGCTCCCTCGGCCAATAAAGCGAGATGAGCGCCGCAACCCCAGAGTCGGTCATGACTGGACCTAATGGTCAGGGGTCCCTTTACCTTTACAGCAAAACTGAAAGAATAAGGAAAGGCTGTGTCTCAGTGTATCCGGTCCCAAGTTCAATGCTTGGCATCTGTAGTCTTGAAACCTCGACTTGTCCTTATTGAGCTAGCTGGATCATTGATCTGACTCAGAATAAGGCAACTTCCTATGCTTCTAAGAATTAATCCTTTCCCCTCTTCCTTTTAGGTTAGCATTAGTTATTTCCATGCAGCTGTTAAGACTTACATATTCTCACATTGTTCAGATGAAAATAATGAACGAACAACGACAGTGATGATAGTATCCAAGTATTGCTGCAATGCTGTGGGGAAAGAAAAGGATACTAGATGGAAATCAAGAGAGAGGATGGCTTAGCTGAAAGATGGGGAGCAGGACTGGCATCACCACCTGTTTATTTGGGTACCTGTCTGATCCCCTGCAGGGTCAACCATTGACTCCTGTTCTGAACCCTCTTTTAGATCCTTTTTAAAAGACAGGTGCTAGCTACCTTTTTAAATTTCTCACAGTATCTCTGGCACAGCATCCCTCTGGATCCTTATGGAAAATTCAAATGGTAGCTAATCCCAGCCAGCCGCTGCTGCTGAAAACATTGCTGCCTCTGCTACCTCTGCTCACTACCTGCTTCCATTTGCCATTGCTCCCAGGTAAGCCCATAGGGGCCACTGATGAAGGAAGTGCCCACTTTGCCAAGGACTCTCAAATTTGGAGCCTGCCCTGATGAGAAAAGACTAAACTCAAGAGTACCCTAAACTCATCTGAAAATAATTTTTGGCTTTTGAGGGTCCCGTTTCAGAATATCCTGCACCAGCGGTTCAAGCCTATACTGATCACACATAATATTTGTGAGAAAGCAAATGCAATAATTTGTTTTTGTCTCTTGCATGCAGCACTTCAAGCGAAGCTATAACAAGACATAAAAAAATCACCGAAGACAGATGAGTCTCAGCTTTTTAAGCCATTTCCCTGATTTTTACTCAGCACCAAATGTGGATAAGAAATAAGGATATTGTGACTATTTATTAAACACATTTCTGTCCTATCCTTCATTCGAAACATTTGACACAGAAATAGATAAAACTACAACTGATACAATAAAGTCTTCAAAATAGCTAAAATAACACACCAAAAGCAAGGTGAAATCAAGCAGGAGACTTTAAATACTCAACTCACATATCTCCTTCTTAACTCAGTCCTCTAAAAAAACAACAATCTGGGACAGGGGTCTGCAACCTTTAAGACAAAAAGAGCCACTTGGACCCGTTTCCGAAGAAAAACAACAACTGGGAGCCGCAAAACCATTGCGACATTTAAAACAAATATATCTCTGGAGCCACGATCTGACAGCGGGTGGGAAGGTGACGTCGGGATGGTGCGTGACTAACGCACGCACCGCCCCCATGCGACGTTACAGCCAGTACAGCGCCCGCCACAGTGAGGAGTGTCGGGGCGCACAATGCGCCTCCTCCCCTCGCTAGTATCCGCCCCGGAGCCGCAGCAAAGATGTAAAAGAGCCGCATGCGGCTCCGGAGCCGCGGGTTGCAGACCCCTGATCTGGGAGAACAGGTACAATTTGTCCTTCGCTTTTTCTGCTGGAGGCTGCTCTAACTGATTTGCTTTGTTTTAGCTAGAAACCCATTATAGGCTGGTCTGCATATTCTGTTTGCAAGTACTGTACTGTGAACTGGGAGATGTAGGGGAAATGGCATGTAGCATATCTCAGAGGTGAGGCCATTGATAGCACATGGAGAAAGAGCAGAGTTCTTGCGCACGAAGGCTACTTTTCACAGGTAGCAAGAGATGAGAGGACTCCGTGTCAACATTTGTCTTGTCCTGTGCCCCTCATATCTAAGAAAGAGATGAGCAAGCAGGAAGATAAGACCGTTGCATGAAAATCAACCTCCTCTTCCACATCCATGATTTTAAACCGACTAATGTTACAGTTATAAGAATAGCTAAGAGTGGGAGAAAAGTATCAAGGACATATTTTGATAACATACCACAAAAAACCCCCACCACCCCTAACTTTGTATTGAAAAATGGGAGCAGCCCATTGAAAAATGGGAGCAGCAGCTTTATACAGATGAAACTAAAGTGAAATTGAAATCAGCAAACTAGGAACAGCCACTCATGACTTGTAAGACATTGTCCAATTGTACAACAATAACTCAGAGCCTAAAATTAGGGGGTTGCGTAAGAGATCCACGTTTGCTTGAATAGCTCCTGTGTTGGGTTGCTGATGTCACCCATCTGTACTGATCCCTTCATTATTGTAGGGCTTAGTCAGGGAACAGAGCAGATTGAAGAGTCATGAAATCATACCCCAATTAAGCATCAGCGAAGTACCAAGCAGACGACCGATATTTAACAGACGTGAGCGATAACACCATTGCGACGAGCCAAAGGTCTCCCAGCTTGCCCATTACTGGAACTGCTTCAGGGGCTGGTGCCCTCTTTGTTTCATGTTTGAAATATGGAATATTTTTGCAATATTTTGAACTATCAATCAAACAGAATCAGGGATTCTGTGGATGATGTGGGTTTATTAGGTTATTATGTAGGCTATTGATGTGGTTTTGGGGGTGCGTAGTACCCAACACCCAGTTACAGAGACCCCAAATCCCCTCTCCAAGAATTTCACCAAATTTTAAGAAGATGTTTTCTTCCCTAGATTTTAATAGGATGTTTGCTCCCACAAAAGATCTGGTTGTGCTCATTATTGTTGAGTTGCATTTCAAGCACACTGGGGGAAGGGGTGCTTATCCTGAGAGCTGATTATGCTGGGGGACAGGACAAGAAAGCTGGGGGCAGGCATTTTGTATCCATATGTCCCCTGTTGACATTCACATACTCTAGAGATGCATTGAACCCACCAGCCAGATATGACCTCTAGTGCATATCTGGGTGCATGCTGTCAACACCGTAAATAGCCATTCCCAACATCCATTGAAAAGCAAAATAGGGACAATGTCATATCAGATGGCACAAAACAGGAATTTCCCCTGGTTAGCAAGAACAGCTGGAGCATATAAAAACTTGAAGTGAATATGAGACGCACACAACCCGTCTTTAAAATATACAATTGCCACTCTTGTCACAAGTATTTTCAAGTGCAACTGGGATAAAATATCCATTCCTGCATCCTTCATATTTGATACCCAGCATGTACCATCTGATAGTCATAGCCAACTATTTAAAATGCCTTAAGCACGAGCTTTTAGGAAAGCAACTATGTTAGAGTGAGTGCAGAAGGAGGGGAAACTCCATGGTATTGAGTAATGAACAGGGAATTAAAAAGAAGTAAGTCAACTCCTCCATTTCCTGAGGAATGAGACTTGACAGTTTACAAAGAGCTGGTAATAAAACCCATGAGTGAATGAGCACCAGAGGATGGGCTTTGACATGAAGCAACGCATTAGTGGTGAAGCCATAGCAATATTCAGTAACTTATGCTGTTTAATGAGATGAATAAATTTAAGAGTGAGCCCAAGGGATATATTGGCAGAGGGGGGTACATTTGCATTTGGGGCAGGTGTTACTATACATTGGAGAAAAAAACTTGATGTGGTTTAGTTTTGAAGTACATTTTAGGGTTCGGTGTTAAGCTGTCTGGAAACATGGAAAAGCAAATGAAATCTATGGTTTGGATTCCCAAGACAAGTTAACTTAAGGAAGTCCATGGAAAGAAATGTTGCTATTCAGATTTCCCACCTGCAGCCCCCTGAGTCAATTCTGTGCAACATTTCTCTGATGGAAATAGGGGCAATCCTGTTCAACAACAACAACAAATTATATTATTTTTACCTTTTAACTTTGATATAATGCCTTCTTGCTTTTCTGGATGGAGGCTAGAAAGGACAGAGAGAGAGAGAGAGAGAGAGAGAGAGAGAGAGAGAGAGAGAGAGAGAGAGAGAGAACACAAAAATCCTTATGAAAATCCATCAGCGTTTTAGTATTGATTTCTAATAAACACATTTTATATGCAGTTTTGACTAATGTGCACATGTTAGCAAGCAGTTTCCTCTAACACAATGCATTTCTCTCTGCTATTGTGAATAATATATATTTGTGCACTTTCCCCTAATCTATGCATTGTCGGTAAACGTTGTTTGCTTGGCAAACTGCATCGCAAATTTCAGATAAATGTGAATTTCGCCTAAGCGTGGATTTTGAAGGATGGTTGCGTTTCGCTTCTCCTGTTTTACAATGTGCAGATTGGCTTGGCTTCAAAGGAGTTGAATTTTGCCCCCCATCCCTAAATGACACACAGGCATCCAGAGCCATTTCTCTTGTTCTACTGTCACCTCTGCTCAAGCCGGGTTTTGCAGCTTTATGGAAAGAAACCTGCAGAACTGATTCGCCAGAGGTGCTCTAGGTGGACAGTGCACACTCTGAGCAAATAACAATGTCCATTTCATGCCACCATCAATTATCTGAAAGAAAGCTGGTGGGGTGGACCCAGCAACAACTATCATTTAGTCCTAGCCTGGCAGCACGAGATCAAAGGAACAGCTTGAACTTAACTTGGAAATAATTCATCAGGAGCCATTTATGTAACTGAAGGGTTTTACTTGTCAGGCCCAGCAAAGGACAAACGAGATGTGTTTGGCATTGACCCAATCCCACCCCCATCTTTTGAAGGACAGAACAAGGTATTGCCTGGTGAAGGCCAGTGATTTCATAATAGGAGAATCCAAGGGCTTAAATGCTGTCCTAACACATGCACACCCACACCCCGAACAACACTTTGGAACTTGGGAAAACTCCTTTTTAACTGTTGGTTTCAAAGCTGCCAGTTGTCAGAGCTCCCTGGAAAGTTCGTAACGCACTTTAGCAGGCATGTCCATTTCCAGTGTCGGCCTCCTCTGAATATTAAGGAATTTGAAACGTAGCTCCTTGAACGTGACAGCACTTTATGTTCCAGAGTCCTAATTACACTCACACACAAACACTGCTACTTGCCAAATGAAAACCAGAGCAAATGCATATATCATGACAGCGTTAAAACTGCAGGAGGTGCATTTGAGTTGACTGTTTCAAGCCTATCTTGGCTTGGGTCTCTGGCTTCGGCTGTCTTGCCCGAATTCCATGGTAAAACCTATTTGGGATCAGTGTCTTTAAGCAGGCTGGTTCTGAACTGGGGAATGATTAGCTGCTGCATAAATCTGATTCTCACAAATATTATTTTTGAATTCTTTAGGGTCTGAATTGGACCTGATTGTGTCAGTCGACCAAGTGTGAGATCATCCCTCCTTCATTGTAGCATTTCACAGTTCTACATAGGTACTGACAAGACCTGCATTAAAATGGCCCAGTCAAATGGAGTGGCCTTAATGTGCCATTCATGTGGCACTAATTTTTAGTGATTTGTGATCACTAGTCCACTTGAATCCTACATGGAACACTCATTATGAGCTTTCTCCACAAATGACTTGTGGGATATACAACTAACATGCTTAAGTCTACTTAATGCATGAAGGGGTTAAGACCATAGAGTAAGCTCTCCTGCCAGGCTTGGCTCACCTTGGGAGGGACTAGGTAATGAAGCCTTTGTTCTTCTTCAGTCTACCTGAGGAGCTCAACATGTGGTTGCTCCAAGCTCAGACAGAATGGCTCTCACAAACCATTATTGAGTTCTATTACCAATAATTTAGAAACTTTTACCACTTTGGAACTAAACTAAGTTTTACTGCCTCTGCAGCTTTTTCTGACTGCTGCATGGACAAGCACATGAACCTGACCTTTGAAGAGTTTGTAAGTAAACCAATTTTTATCTTACCAAAGGTGTGGTTGTTTCCTATGCTGGGGAAAGAGGGGCGTTTCTAACTCAGAAAAGTATGTTTTGAGGGTCTAAAAGCCTATATCCCACATTTTACTTCACTGAACATTTTTTAAACCTCTGCTGGGGTTCTCTCACCAAAGAACACTTGTCCCAAACTTGAATCTTGGCACCCAGGAAATTTTATCTTTATATCTATTTTTCCTTGAACCAACATAACTGCGGGTGGGGTGAACTATAGATTTTGGGTTTTGTTTTAAAATGGTTTACATTGCCTCAAAATATCTTGGTCCATATACTTTATTGCAGTGTTTTTGTTGTTGTTTGAAACAGTAATACACGAATAGGCAGGTAGCAATGTGTTGCCTAAGCTCCTCTTCAGTGTCTGCCAAGGGTCCTGAAGGCACTTGACTTCTGACTATTGCCCTATCCATTCTATGAATTTAAGGCAGTATCACACTGTTGTAAATAGTCATGGCTTCCCCCAAAGACTCCTGGGAACATAGGAAGATGTCTTACACTGAATCAGACCCAGTGGTCCATCTAGTTCAGTGTTGTCTGCACGGACTGGCAGCAACTCTCCAAGATTTCAGGCAGGATTCTCTCCCAACCCGACCTGGGATTTGGCATTCTCATACTTCTCATCTGTAGCAGCAGGGGAATGGTGGAAGAAGACAGAAATCTGGCTGAACCTGATACTCTGCTTACATCTCAGATTGAAAAAGACAAAGAAACGTCATCAGTAAAGTAGTGCATGAATGAAGATTAAGGCCCATGTAACAATAGAAATGAGCTTTATTTCATAAAAAGTTTATAAAATGCATATTGTACAAAAATAAAGTCTGTAGAGAACTTTGGTTGGTTAACACAAATGTTTGAGACGTAAATTGGTGGTGAAGTTAAAATCCCAAAAGAAAGATGCTCTCTTGTTTTTGACCTTGATTTTCCGCAGAGAAAAAAATCACAAACTTTACCCTTTTTGTAGTTTCTGAATGTTAGCATTAGGCTGCCATTAGAGGTTGAGACTCTGGAAGAAAAGCTGATGGAGCAAACTATCAACTGTTAGTGAAGGCTCACTGCAAATGCTCAACTGACTCGGGTTAAGGTGCTGAAAGCTAATCTGAGCAAACAGTATGACTCAGCGATCAGGCTTTGTGCAGCCAGCACTATGCTAAGTGGCCAGTGCAGATTAGAGTGAAGGTGAACATAAGAGTACGAACCAATATTCTTACACTACCAGACCATGTTCTAAGCTGAGCATTTATTCTGATTTGCTTGCGGGGAGATGAGATAGCGTTGCATCAAAGCAAGTGTTGTCCTACACTTTCCAGTACATTTCTCCCAAGTAGGCATAATTTCACAACCTGAATTTGCTGGTATGACACTGAATCCCACCCCAAAATAGTCACAGTCTGGAAGTGCCCAAATGTTGCCTAAAGGACTGCTATTAACATCACACACATTAATTTCAAACTGAATGCGAGTGACCTTGTCTGAGTTGCAGCCTGATGTGTTGACTTAGGACAGGCATAGACAAACTTGGCCCCCCAGATGTTGTTGGCCTACAACGCCCATGATCCCTAGATAACAGTACCAGTGGTCAGTGATTATGGGAATTGTAGTCCCAAAACATCTGAAGGGCCGAGTTCGCCTATGCTTGACTTAGGAGAACAAGTCATTTAAGCACAACACATCCCAAAAGTTCAATTGATCAGAAAACACCCTGGCTGAATCGGGGTTTTCTATGGGTTCATCTTAGGAAGCAAAACAGTCTTGGCTTGCTAAAAAGAACAAGCAGGATTTAGGATATGTCTAGACCAACATTTTTTCATGCAAATGGATGCAAATATTATTTTTTTGCAGGGAGGAGTGTGCATGATCTGTGTTGTCTGAATGGTGCAAAAGTGTGTGTCTGGTTGTCTGGTGCATTGTCTATCCTCATGATCATTGTCTATTTTTGACATCAGAGTCTTTCCCTGGACATAGTCCAGCTTAATTAGGGGCCCTTGGTTTCAGCAGAGTGTTAAGCATGTGCATAAATGCCACCCATTGAAACCAATGGAACAGGATCAAAGATGTGATCCACAGCAAAGAGAAGCAAAACTAGTAAAAAAAAAAAAAAAAGAAATGTGAAAAGAGTTCCTGACCTGGATGCACTCTTAGTGACTTTTTTCAATATATTTAGAGCTCTTGCTATAGAAAGCATCTCTTTCCATTTTTTTAAAAAAGTTCATTATGCAACCCTTGCATACCAAAGAATGCTGCTGTAGATTCAGCAAAGCATATGCATACTTTGATGCTTTTTGACTTAAAAATAACATGTTTGCATATATTTTTCCACACAGGACTAATTGCTGTTGAATGTATTTTTGTTCTAAATTAGATCATTCATCTCTCTGCTTCATGCACCATCTTGGAAGGCCATATAAAACCTGGTGGTCTTCTGCTTTGACTACTAAACTCATTAAACACAGGAGACGTTGATTTGATACCCTGTAAGGGATTGCTTTCTCCAAGGTTAGGCAACTGCCAATAAATAGATGCCTTTTCTGCAACAAAGGGGTTTGTGAATTTCTGCCAGAAGGATAGAATGAGTTGGTCCTCCTAGTATGAAATGCCCCGAAAACTGCAAGACTTAAGAGGCATCACAGTTTTAACTTTAGCCTGGATGCACATGCAGTTCATACCTGCACTCCATAGCCAACCCAGGCTGGCAAAGTAAATATGTGGGTGGCTTTGCTGTCACCTTCCTCTGCATATCAACCCTGGGCAGAAATTAATGCAAGCCAGAGGCAAGTAAGAAAAGGTGCTTGCTTCGTGTCCTGTTAAGTGTTAGGGAGCTGCTACGTCCATATGCTGAAAGAGACAGCTTTAAGAAGGGCAGCAGGGAGGGAAATTTCACTAAGGACTAAATAGGAATAAATTATTGACATTCATGAGAACTGCCCAAAGCTCAGTGGTAGCGTCAAGGTTTTGAATGCACAACATCTCAGGTTCAATTCCTTTCTCATCTAGGGTGACAACTTATGCATCACCAAAAACAGAAAAGAAAGAGGAACTGAAAAAGAGGGGGGAGAGAGAGGAGATAGGTTTGCATAACATTTGCATATGCTAATTGATATGTATAGATGAGGTATAGCAGCAATACACCAATATGTACAACACCTACTGTCATAAAATGAGAAGGCGAAAAGAGCCCTATTAGAAAAATATGTATTAAATTACTTCTTAGAATAACATTTTCAGCAACTAACACCATATTTTAAAGCCCAGGCCTTTTGCAAAGCTGCAGAAACATGTCAGATTTATCAGCACAAGTATAAAGCTTAAGTGCTCTGGAATCTTTCCAGCCATATTATGCTCTTCATTAAGGGTAATGTAACAGTAACTTTAAAACAAAACAAAACTATCAACTCTCTGCAAACCTGCTTCACTGATGATAATATAAAGCTTATGGGGATTGGATAAATTCCATCTGACGAAGAAAATGGTTCAAAATCTGTTGATGGGGACCATCCAGCCAAAAGATGAGGACTTTCAACTCCAGGTCAGTGCAGCAGGGACATGGTTTTAAATACATGCTTAATTCTCCCATTGAAGTCAACGGGAATTCCATTTAGCAGGATTATACTCTCTGCTTTCCCCTACCCATTATTCTAGCTAATGTTACATAGTATTTGGGGGTGTGTGTGTGTTAATGATGAGGTTGTGGACTCTGATCCGAGCTCTACTCAGCTGCAATTGTTTGTGGTCCTGGATGGGGATTTGCATTCAAATATGTTTCAAAAAGACTTAGGTGAGCATCACTTCTAAATATGCTTGAGCATCCAGAGTTCCATCTACAGAAGCTTCATGCACACATGCGTGAATTCATGGTTACATCTCCTTATTTTGGATTGGGGTGATCAGTCATTGATTGATTGACGGCGCTCCCTGCTCCAGCAGAACTTGCAACTAATTGAATGAGTTCAGTAATGAAACACATCGCCATGTACAGGGTGGGACAATGACAAAGGACTTGAACCCAAGTCTTTTCCCCCAGATCTTCCTCCTCTGCTGCCCTTTTTTAATCTAAGAAAAAACACCAACACTTCACTTTGCTTACAGGGCTGCTGCACTTGCTGTAAAGTACTCTGTTGGTGATACCCCAGGCATCCACCATCTTAATTTGCTCATAAACCTAAATTTTCATCTATACATATCAATCAGCATATGCAAATTTTATGTACTTTACTGTCACAGGCCTGTGTCTTGAGTATTTAAAGTACCTAGGACTGCATTCAATAGTTCCAGGAGTGGAACACTAGCAGACAGATGAATTTTAATGCTGAACAACAGAGGGATTCTCCATACCAACTGCACTAGTGGAAACCTATTGCACAGTCTATTGCGACCCAGATTCTATTGTGCAACCACCAACCTACTTATGCTTTCTCTTGCACAACAATGCTCTACTAACACCAAACAAGAATACCGCCAGGACCCTGTGTGTGTGTGTGTGTGTGTGTGTGTGTGTGTGTCTATGTGTAGAGGTACTACAGAACTGGCCTATCAGTTGCGAGGTGGTTCTGTGATTTTTCATTCAAAAGGTAAAGTAAGTGATTTTTTTTTTTAAGTTAGCATTTCATATATCAACCATGGACCGTTGTTCCCAGCATCTGTGTCTCATTGTTAACTTTGGCACCTGTTTTGAAGAAAGAAGCTTTAATAAATAAAGGAAAGGAAACTCAAGACCGAACCGTAATAAATAATAATCATCATAATAACTTAAATCTCAATAAATATTTTCTCTAGATTTGTCTCTGACCGGATGCATTGCACCAAGTAGTCTTTGTTCACTCACGACGACCTCAAATAGAAACGTAGTCCTTTAAGTAAGTGACCTTTAGTCCTTTTTGTAAACCAAGAAGAAAAAAAGATCCACATTTTTTTTTCATGGCGCAGCCGAGGCAGGAGCAAGTGGTTAAAAACACAACTTGTATTCAGAGAGAAGATGAAAAGAAAACTCTTATTTCTCCCCCAATTCCAATAACCATGCTTGAGTTCAATTCACAACTTTTGTGTTGGAACTGCTTTTCAAAAGCGGGTGGAATTTTAGCTAGCTAACTGGAAGCCCTGCTCTCCAATATACCAACGGTGCAATCCTGTTCATATCTACTAAAAAAACCAAATCTCAACAAGATCAATGGGCCTTATCCCCACATAAGCAGGTATAGAATGGCAGGCTAAAAATATTTTTGCTGACACCTTAGGCTTGCTACTCAGGTTACCTCTGTGGTGTGAGAGCTTCCACGACTTCCTGCTCCTCCAGGTAACATGAGAAACCCAGTACAGTGGTACCTCGGGTTACATACGCTTCAGGTTACATACGCTTCAGGTTACAGACTCCGCTAACCCAGAAATATTACCTCAGGTTAAGAACTTTGCTTCAGGATGAGAACAGAAATTGTGCTCTGGCAGCGCAGCGGCAGCAGGAGGCCCCATTTGATAAAGTGGTGCTTCAGGTTAAGAACGGAACAAGGTACTTAACCCGAGGTACCACTGTACATGGAAAGTCTGTTCCTCTCCATTCTCACGTTAACCTAATTTTGTGAAAGCTGATACTGTTGAGCAGAGAAGCTACAGCATAGCTGGGGGGGGGGTCCTCCTGACTGACGGTGCAAGGAGGAGAGGACTTTGTAATATCCTGGTGGGAACAGACAGGAGTTTCTATAATACCAGGGTATGCTGCAGGCATGCCAACTCTAGGGGGCAGAGGTGCCATCAGCTCCCTCAATATTCCTTAGCAGGGAGCTCAGCCCTCCAAAATATTAAAGGGGCGGAGGAGGCCAAGCCACCAAGCATGGTCAAAAGGTAGGTTCCTTCTGGGCATGAGAGAGAGAAGGAGCTGCAGCTGGTGAAGCTGTGCAGCGCTGGGCAAGGCCTCCTGCCAATGACGCCTCGCCTCTTGATGATGCGTGTCGCGCACATGACATCACAGGCGCGCGCCAGGCAGCTGAACCTCCCCAATCGTTGACCCAAGGCATTGCCTGGGGCAAGCTGAGTAGCAGGCTTAAGAGTCCCACATTCTACTACCTTGCTACTTCACTTCTTTCCATTTTCCCGCCTGCTCTGCCTCAAGTGGCAAATTCACCATTGATATTTGCTGCTGAAATTCGCTGGCAGGTATTTGCACCCACTGTTTTAACTGGTTTTCGTGTTTTAACGTTTTTCTATGCTTTAAATCATTGTTGTATTTTTTATTTTTTTTAGTGAACATCTTATCTTTTTTTGTAAACCGCTTTGAGGCTTCTGTGACAATCTAGCGGTATATAAATTTTATGGAATAAATAAATAAATAAAGGATCCCTGCCCCTCTGCCCAATATTTTGGGGCCAAGGCCAGTGGTGGGTGGCTGTTACTTCCAATTCCGTAACAGAAAAAACCCCAAAGAGGAGCGGAGCAAGCTATCCGACAGAGATTGTGTTGTTAAGCACCTGCTTTGCCAGGGTTTGCTAACAGTGGATCGCCTTAAAGCAAATGTTGTAAGTCTCTTCCATCCATCTTGGATCTCTGCCCCTGAGCATTGATGCTTATTTGCCTTCCTGTAGAAACAAAACGCCCCAGCGGTTGTATCCTATCCAATTCTCCTGTGTTGGATTTCTAACAACCAGGCTCCCACAATTATTATTATTATCATTATTATATTTAGATTGATTTATATCCCGTCCTCTTGTTGTTGTTCTCCCATATGCTTGGTCCTCTTGCCTGCCTCTGAAGCCATCATTCCATCTTCTTGGGAGCCTTGGACCCTTCTTTAGCAGGAATGCAATATCAAACCCAAAAAGGATGTCAGACACACCCACATCTTTTCGCGGAATGTTTTTTCAGTATGTGATAAGTTGATAGGTCATCATCCAAAAACGAAACATCATCATCGTAGGCAATGGGTCTGCAACAAGGCTGTGGTCTGATTTTGTCACTGGCCAACTTTCTGTTTTGGGTTAAATTGTTTAAAATTTGGTCATACACGGTTACAGCGGACTCGCAGGAACCACTACAATACCGGAAAATCAACTCTTCTTTGGTGTTGTATCCCAAGCCCAAGTCAGTCACATTTAAGTGCATCTCAGTTAAGACACAATCCCGGTTCCTTCCCTTCGGATCTCTCCGTCCTTTTCTGCTGCTGGAATTATTATTGTTCTTTGCTGCACGTTGACGGTTTCTTTCCCTTTTGGAGCTATATGGCGTTGGTTTATCTGGTGACCTCTTCAGGATTTTTATAGTGGCTTGAATGAAATCTTCTACGTCACCAAGCCGCTTGGGATAATCCTCAGAAATATTAGCTGTTTTGAAAATACAGAAAGAAAATAGTTTGTCAGATGAACATGTATTGTGAAGAACCTCTTTTTATATACAGGCGTGTATAAATGTATATGTAAATGTGTGTGTGTGTGTGTATACATACACACATGCATACATACATGTGCGCGCATGCGCGCGCGCGCGCGCACACACACAGTTGTACCTTGGTTGTCGAATGGAATCCATTCTGGAAATCTTTTTTACTTCCAAAGATGTTCGACAACGAAATCACAGCTTCTGATTGGCTAAAGGAGCTTCCTGCAGCCAATCAGAAGCTACATAAGCTATGTCGGATGTTCAGGTTCCAAAGAACATTTGCAAACTGGAACACTCACTCCGGGTTTGTGGCATTCAGGAGCCAAAATGTTCAAGTCGCAAGGCATTTGGACGTACGACTGTAGTACACACACACACACACACACACACACACACACATTTTATATACTTGCATGCTTTCTCTCTGAATGCATAATTATTTAAATGCATCTTTTGATAATTGCGGCTGCAATCCTATGCACCCTCACCTGGGAGCAAGTCTGAATGAGCTCAATGCATAGGACTGGTTTGTAGCTCAGTTCAGACCTGCAAGTTAAAGCAAGAGGAGCAGACCACCTAAATTCACCATGGTAGCATTCCTCAAGCACCCCTTCTCTGCAATGTATGAACCAGTGTTCCCCATCACACATTGGGAGGTTGTGTTTGGATCCAACCCATCTTCCCTTTGCATCTTCCATTCTTCTTGGTGTGCCATGAGCAGAATACCTTTAGAGAGGACTGTACCCTAAATCAAAAGGGGCTTGGGGACTGAATGTGGCCCTGCAAGCCTCTCTAACGGACCTTTGGGCACATCCACTTCTGGCCCTACCTTACATGCCCTTGTGTGCTTTTCCACTGATAATGTCTCTTTGTGGAAGATGGTTAAAGTCAGTGGCGTAGCGTGGGTTGTCAGCACCCGAGGCAAGGCAAGTAATTTGCGCCCCCTAACCCGTGGATTTGCGCCCCCTAACCCCAGATGTTGCGCCCGGTGCGGCTGCCCCCCCTGCACCCCCCACGCTACGCCACTAACCAGTGAGAAGTGCCATCTTGCTAGTTACTCTGAAAGTTTTTGAAGCATTTTGTAAGGCACCAACCAGATCTTAAAAACATTTGGGCTTGTAAATGCCCAACTACACTCATGCTAACCCTATCTTGTTAAATATGTGTTTGCCTAGCTTAACCTTAAGAGAGATAATTTGCTTTATGAACAAAACTTGATTGTCCCCCTCTTAAAAGAGCAAATCCAAACAAAGTTGTGTTGGGGTGTGTGTGTTATAGTTCTTGTTTTTGACATTGATACGTATTTTTGTGTTTTTTTGTTGTAAACCGCCATGAGATCATCAGATAGAGAATTAGTGTAGAAAATAAAATAAAATAAAATAAAATAAATAAATAAATAAATAAATAAATGGGACTGCACTTTCTTCAAAGAAAATGCTTTTTAAAAGAAAAAATCTTGCATGGTCATGGTGAGGAATGTGTGCTGGTCTTTCGTTGGGGTACTGTTTAGGGAGGGTGGTAGCAGGGGAGATTGTTGCTGTTACTGATTAATTTTTTGTATCCTTATTTTTAAACCTTGCTTTGATTTATGTGGAAATTGTTCAGTTTGGTTGTGTACTTTTTGATGTGTTTTGTTCATTGTTTTTGACTACCATGGTTATATTTGTAACTATGCAATTTGTTTCATGCTGTAAGCCACCTTGAGCATGGTTTTAGCTGTGGAAAGGTGGCATACAAATACATGCGGCCCCCAAGAAGTTGCGCAGAAGAGAATCTGGCCCCTGAGCTGAAAAAGTGCTCCCCGGCCTTGCCTTAAACAAATATCCTTCCTGCCCTTTCTGACCCCAGTATATTTAGATGTTCATCAACCGCTGGCCTGTGAAAGTGCATGAAATCAATGAGCCGTTCTCATCTTTTCACCTTCCCGCAGCCTGGTTTGAAATGAGCAGACGTAGCAGGCTAGGAAGCAGAATATAATCCTTGCGTTACAAGCCCTTCTCAGTAATGGACGTTACCAGAAAGGAATCAAAATTCACCTGTTGGCCTTCTGAAATGGTGACGGGGCTTAAGCAATTAAAGGAACTTCTTGTATTAAGAAGAGGCTTCGTGCATGGCTTTGGTGAAATGGAGACCCGTCAGCGGCATTCGTTAACGGAATATAACATCAAAGATGCTGAGATCAAATAATCTTTAAATGATTAATGGTGTTCAGGTTCATTATCTTCCTTGCTGGCTCACCAATGTGTCAGAGGAAGAACAGAGGACAACCTTTCCTCCATCTTAGAATTCCCACAAAATCTGACACTCTCACTGGTGTCCTCTCTCTCTCTCGCTCTCTCAGGTGGCTTGTTAAATGTCCTGAGACAGTACTGGAACAAGCCAATACTTTGGGGCGGGAGGAATCAGAACTGAAGTCGCTTAGTTAGTTGTCCCCCACCGCCATAATGGTAGCAGTTGCATCTCCCTTATCAGGTGAGAGGGAGAGGCAGAAACAGGCTGGTTTTAAACTCCAGATCTAACGAATGTTTCAATATAATCTGTAGGCTGTATATACATTTAAAGCTCATACATTAAAAGAACCATGGGAATTGTAGTTCATCCCTTGGAGAGTTACAATTTTCAGGACAATTAATATGAACTGCAGTTCCCAGGGGAAGTTGTGGGTTTTAAATACCTGGTGTGTAAGCAGCCATAATCTCACACTTTAGTCCAAGAAAATTGGGGGGGGGGTCTACAAGAGTTGGGTTTAAATCTCTCCTCAGCCACAGTCTGAAATCTCCATCTGCATGAATTATATTCTTATGTTATTTATTTATTGGATTTCTTAACTGCCCTTCACCATAAGGTCAAAGGGCAGGTGGGTAGGTAGGTAGATAGATACAGATATATCTCAACATATTAAAATTAGATTACGATTGCAGGGTCAGGTCAGTTCATATGGGGGAGGCGGTCTTTGGGGTATTTATTACAGGTAAGGAGGGCCCTGAAAACACACTTCTCGGGTGTCAATGGCCAGGTAAAGAGATGTGTCTTTTGTACTCGCTGAAAGGTGTATAGTGAAGAAGCGAGACACACCTCTGTTGGAGAGGGAACTCTATACGTAAAAGTAAAGGACCCCTGGATGGTTGAGTCCAGACAAAGGCGACTATGGGGTGTGGCACTCATCTCGCTTCAGGCTGAGGGAGCCAGATTTTGTCCACAGACAGCTTTCTGGGTCATGTGGCCAGCATGACTAAACCACTTCTGGTGCAATGGGACTCCATGACAAGTGCTAGAGTGCATGGGAACACTGTTTACCTAACCTGCCACAGTGGTACCTATTTATCTATTTGCACTGGTCTGCTTTCATACTGCTAGGTTGGCAGAAGCTGGGAGAGAGCAATTGGAGCTCACCACCATTGAGCGGATTCAAATCGGCAAGCCCAAGTGACTCAGTGGTTAAGACCTATATTTACCTTTTACTTATGACATCATCCAGCATGAGCAGCCCTTAATTTAAACCTACCCAGACCCAATGACCATTATCTGAGAACTTTCTTCATGTGCCTCCTCTACAAGAGGTCCAAAGGGTGGCAACACAAGAACAGGCCTTTTCTGCAGTGGCTCCCCGTTTGTGAAAAGGTTTCCCCAGGGACGTTTGGATTTTTATCTTGTATTTTTATGAACTGCCCTGAAATCTACAGATGAAGGACAGTATACAAATGTAATACAGTGGTACCTCAGGTTAAATACTTAATTCGTTCCGGAGGTCCGTTCTTAACCTGAAACAGTTCTTCACCTGAAGCACTACTTTAGCTAATGGGGCCTCCTGCTGCCACCGCACCGCCAGAGCACGATTTCTGTTCTCATCCTGAAACAAAGTTCTTAACCTGAAGACTATTTCTGGGTTAGCGGAGTCTGTAACCTGAAGCGTTTGTAACCTGAAGCATATGTAACCTGAGGTACCACTGTAAAGACTAATAAAATAATTTTAAATAAAGGCAGGGGAACTATCCAGAGGTTAATATTGATGGAAATATTTTACATTTATAAATCTCAAATGACATCTGGCAATGGAAGAACCCGCCATCTAAAGCTGAGACAACCCTAATGACACCTCAAGTGTGGTGATGGTGGAGATGTCTGATTTTCATGAAAGGGCCGGGCAAGGGAGAAAGAGATGAAATATCCCCACTCCTCCCAGTTGTCTTCAGGTATCAGAGCCCAGGTGCAGGAGGGAAGTGGCAATGGGGATACAGACTGTAAGAGGCAGGAGGACTTGGCACCTCTCACACCCCTACAAATTGCCCCTCCACACCCAATATATCCTACTTGGGCAGACCAGGGTTTAAACAAAAATACAGTGTAGAGTGGTACCTCGGGATAAGAATGGGATCCATTCCGGAGCCCCGTTCGCATCCTGAACAGAACATAAGACACGACTACGCATCTTGATGCTTCCATGCATGCGCACGACGTAATTTTGACCGTCTGTGCATGCACGAGCGGCGAAACCCGGAAATAATGTGCTCCGTTACTTCCAGGTCGCTGTGGAGCGCAACCCGAAAATACTTATTCTGAAGCGTATTTATCCTGAGGTATGGCTGTACTGAATTTCCATGTTGGAAACCAACATCCAAATCCCCGCTCTGTTATGAAGTTTAATTTCCTAAGCACAAGCAGGATCTCATTCAGGAAGTGAGAGGGTATTTATATCTGCCCAATCAAGCCACGGTCAACCCGCAGGTGGATGCATATAGCCCTAGTTGGATGAGCGCTTAGCGGCTGCAAGCAGTGCTGCCCATGCAGTTCCTCCCCTCGATCTGGCTGCCAGGTGCATGCACAGAGCCCTGTTAGGAAATAAGCGATAATGCCAGGCAGCTATTTGGGGGGATGCCGGACAGGGGAGGGGAGGGGAAGCACTGGATTTAGTTCTGCTTCTGCTTACTGAACAGCTGATCGGCATGATTCTTTCATTGTGCACAGACAGACTTGGCCGCCCGGCGAAAATGCCGTCTGATATGTGCCTATGTGTGTGTGGTCTTCACCTGTTGCCCGCTACTTCCTCCCAGAGTACACTTGATTCCCCCTCGGACACGCAGCCGCCGGACTGCGTGTCGGCCTGCATGGCGCAGGAAAGGGCTTTGATGAAGCACTGAAGGAAGTTGCCACCTGTCCGCCTCTGCTCCTTGCAAGCCACTGTGAGAGGCAAAGGAAGCTTTCTATAGATGGCGAAGAACGGTTTCTTCAGGCCGCTTATGCAAACGGCAAACAGAATAACAGAATTTTGCAAGGCAACCCAAATTCTACTTGCAGAATAAATTGCGCACGCAGGAAATAGTATGCAGATGTGTGTCCTTTTTTTTTTGCATAGGCAGGGTCAGTCAGCCATGAGTAAAAGAAAGAAATTCAGTAGCTGAGAGCTACAAAACTGGAATGTTTGATTCTGCAGTAAAACAGTTTAGGGAGCAAAGGGCCATTAATGGTTCTGCACCAACCCAGAGGCAGATCTCGGCTAGAGTGCGGCAGGACTCTGTCCTAGACCCTGTGCTTGTCAACTTTTTTTTAATGACCTGATTTGGATAAGAGTATAAAGGGAATGCTTTTCAAATTTCAAATGACATGAAGCTGGGGAGGGACAGAAAACAGAGACTAGATGGCCTTGACTGGCTGGCACGCCAGGCCAAGGCCAACAGGATGAACTTTGAGAAGGCTGCTCCACCACCTTTTATATGGGGAGCAAATTTGACCCACAGAGCAGCAGATCTCAACCTGATGTTGTTGGACTACAACTCCCATCATCCCTGAGCTCTGGCCTTGCTAGCTAGGGGTGATGGGAGTAGTTGGCCTTCCAAAGATCAAAAATCTTGGGCACCCTTCTTGCATAGAGAAGGGTGGGTAGGAGAATGATCCCATCACTGTGATGGACAATTGCTTAAGGGAAGCTGCTTCCCTTCATAGAGCAGGCATTACCCTCACCAGGGTCGCGGGGGGCGCTGTGCTCTAAACCACTGAGCCCCTTGGGTTTGCCGATCGGAAGGTCAGCGGTTTGAATCCGCATGACAGGGTGAGCTCCCGCTGCTCTGTCACAGCTTCTGCCAACCTAGCAGTTTGAAAGCACACCAGTGCAAGTAGATAAATAGGTACCATTGAGGCGGGAAGGTAAATGGTGTTTCCATGCACTCTGGCTTCCATCACAATGTTCCATTGCACCAGAAGCAGTTTAGTCATGCTGGCCACATGACCCGGAAAGCTGTCTGTGGAAAAACGCTGGCTCTCTTGGCCTGAAAGCGAGATGAGCGCCGCAACCCCATAGTTGCCCTTGACTGGACTTAACCATCCAGGGCTCCTTTACCTTTGACCTTTACCTTTCCACCCTCACCTTCTACATTCAGAGCCTCTGCAATGACCTGCTCATCCCACTTTCAGAGCTGTGAAGAATGAACCAGTCACTTGGGGGCCAAGTAGGAATTTTGGGATCAATCTCCAATTGGCCTTGATATTTTGTGTGAGACAGAGGTATATAAATACTTTTATGAATTAAAATAAGGCTGCCAAAGGTGGCTTCTGAAGGAAGGGCGACATGAGATTACATAGGATCTCCTATCTGAAGGTAAAGATAAAGGTACCCCTGCCCGTACGGGCCAGTCATGACTGACTCTGGGGTTGCGTGCTCATCTTGCCTAAGAGGCCGGGAGCCAGCGCTGTCTGAAGACACTTCCGGGTCACGTGGCCAGAGTGACGAAGCTGCTCTGGTGAGCCTGCACCAGCGCAGCACACGGAAACGCCATTTACCTTCCCGCTATAAAGCGGTACCTATTTATCTACTTTTACTTTAGGGGTGCTTTCAAACTGCTAGGTGGGCAGGAGCTGGGACCGAATGACGGGAGCTCACCCCGCCGCGGGGATTTGAACCGCCGACCATATGATCGGCAAGTCCTAGGCACTGGGGTTTTATCCACAGCGCCACCCGCATCCCTATCTATTTTCATCAAAAAAGAAAAGTGAGTTTACAAGACACCCAAGCATTCCCTCGTCTACGCTCTGGGCCGGAGGGTGAGCAGGGTGGAAGGAGAAGGGAATGGAGACAGTTAGGTCTTTTGGTCAACGTGCATCATTCCTTGAAAGGAAATGTGGCTTCTCTCCAAAACGTGAAGAGGGAAACCCAGGAAAGATTCCAGTGGGAAGAGAGCGAGAGAGGAGGAGGATCAGACGAGGCAGAAAGCGAAAGAATGCAGATGTGGTTTTGCATCTGCTGGGAAGATGCTGAGAAGGCAAAAGAGGCTTGAGAATCCCTCTCTCTCACAGGAAAGCAACAGAGGAGAGGACTGTGTGATTTGCAGCAACAATAATTACCCTGGGAGCACAGTGCCCTATGTGCTGCAATGAGCATGGGTGGCCTGCGGAGAAGGGAAGTGGGCGTATGTGGCATATTCTGGGCAGGCCCGTGAACCTGACTGTGGCCCGCTCAGTCTTGTGCTTCTTTCCATCCTCTTTATATGTCCAGCTGTCCTTTGTCAACAACAAATTGTCACTGTTTTTTGTGTTGAATATATGCTAAATGGTAATTTATGGACCCGGGACGCGGGTGGCGCTGTGAGTAAAACCTCAGCACCTAGGACTTGCCGATCGCATGGTTGGCGGTTCGAATCCCCGCGGCGGGGTGTGCTCCCGTCGTTTGGTCCCAGCATCTGCCAACCTAGCAGTTCGAAAGCACCTTCGGGTGCAAGTAGATAAATAGGGACCGCTTACCAGCGGGAAGGTAAACGGCGTCCCGTGTGCTGCACTGGCTCGCCAGATGCAGCTTGTCACACTGGCCACGTGACCCGGAAGTGTCTGTGGACAGCGCTGGCTCCCGGCCTATAGAGTGAGATGAGCGCACAACCCTAGAGTCTGGCAAGACTGGCCCGTACGGGCAGGGGTACCTTTACCTTTACCTTAATTTATGTACCTAATAGGTATCTAAAGCCATTTGCACATAACATCATAGGAACCTACACAACACAAAAAACACTGTTGCTGTATGTAGGTTTTATTTTATTTGTTTTTTATCTTATATTTTGGAAAGGTACATCCCTTTCTTTATTCCTTTAACTTTTTTGATGGGGCCCAAGAGAATGGGCCCCTAAGCTATAGCTTGTTTAGCTTATACATAAATCCAGTACTGGGCTGCTGGACATTAAGGACCAGCTTTCAACTTCACATTTAGATACTACTACTAAGTGTAGCTAACCCTTTTGGTCTCCTACTCAGGTTAAGGGGTGATATGATAGCCATGTTCAAATATATAAAAGGATGTCACGTAGAGGAGGGAGAAAGGTTGTTTTCTGCTGCTCCAGAGAAGCGGACACGGAGCAATGGATCCAAACTACAAGAAAGAAGATTCCACCTAAACATTAGGAAGAACTTCCTGACAGTAAGAACTGTTCAACAGTGGAATTTGCTGCCAAGGAGTGTGGTGGAGTCTCCTACTTTGGAGGTCTTTAAGCAGAGGCTTGACAACCATATGTCAGGAGTGCTCTGATGGTGTTTTCTGCTTGGCAGGGGGTTGGACTCGATGGCCATTGTGGTCTCTTCCAACTCTATGATTCTGTGATTCATTTTGCTCCACTGATATGGAGGGGAACTGGACTGTCAGTAATCTGTGGCAATCCTATTTCTGGTAGCTGGCGCTTCTAGGTGATTTGGCATATTGATATGCTAGATACACAGTTTACATATTGCACCCTGAGAAGCATCGAATCTGCACAAGCCTTCAGTTTGCACCTAGATGTGGGATTCTTTCTCATAGCCTAAATGAGCCCAGTTAGCTGATGGACTTTGAATTTAAGCCCAAGGAGCATTGTTCCGCCTCCCAGCCATTGGTGTGTCTCCTTCCGCTTGGTGAGCTCTGACTCATTCTCCACGAACAAAAGCTGCCACCTCATTGACTTCATTAGGGATGCTTTGCACTCAGCAGTGCCGCCAGATTTCAAAACAAACAGACAGAGGTTTGCCCTTCCTTGTATTCATGCAGAGGAAGCGGCAAGTATACTGAAAGTACACATGTTCCTGATTATTCGCAATGGCAAGAATGCTGATGGAATCACTAGAGTTAAGGAATCCCAGCACTCCTTTGGAACCAGGCATGTAGAGACTTCTGGTTCACATGCAACCTCCTCCTCATAAGAAAGAGGAGAGGGCAAGCAAGTAGAAAAGTCAGTGGTGGCCCACAAGAGCACACCTGTGAATCTTTTTGGTTTCATAGCAATTGAACTACCATGGCGTCTAATCTCTAGTAAGGTATCCTCAACAACCTCACCAGACTACCATTCCCAAAGTCTAAAACCACCAAACGATAAAACACAGTGATAACCATATGTGTGAACCCTCAGACCCAATGATGCCAATGGGATTACAGTTTCATGGTGAATGAGTCAGCCTAGTCCTCTTAATTCCCAGTGGCTTCTGCATGACTGGGCCTGAGCTGTCAGTCATGCTTGCTATATTTCTGCTTTTGGGTTTAGATCTCTCTCAGCTCTAGGCTGGGAAAGGAGGAACCCTCCCAGGAGAGCTGGTTAAACACATGTCCAGACTTGGTGCCAGGACAACCAAAAGCATTTTTTTTCAGTAGTTAAGATGGATAGAAGTTGAAAGGAGGAAAGGGAACTTTTTCTTACAGTCCATTTGGCCAGCATAAGGAGTCAGCAGCCGGTTGGAGGTGTGATCGTCTTCAGCTCCCTCTAGCACTGAGCGGGTCTGGCCATCAGGAAGAGGAAAGGTGGAGATTGTGTTGAGTAGCAACATGCAGACAGCCACCACATCCCATAACTTCATCTTAGATTTCCTTCCAGCACAGGACCCTGGCAAACAGGAGAGAGACATGACATTAGCGTTTGCATCTTCTCCACTGATCCCATCCACACTGCTCCATGGCTCAGTGGCAGAGCATCTGAATGCAGAGAAAATTCTAGCTTCAATGCCCAGCATCTCCAAGTTGCGCTGGGAGAGACTTCCTGCCTGAAACCCCAGAAAGCCGCTGCCTGTCTGTGGACAATACTGACCTAGATGGACCAGTAGTGTGGCTTATAAGTTCTTATGCCATGTGCCAATCCCTGGCCTCTATCTCATATCCCCATCTTGGCAGTCTGCTTTAAAGCGCCAAGTCTTCTGGGGCTAGAACGCTGCCGTTTCCATCTTCCCTTACAATAACAAACACAGTGCTTGGCGCTGAGGCCATGTTTATTAGAAGCAAGCAATAACTCGTCTTGCTGGCCCTGGTTCTGTGACTCAGCTGCTGGTCAGGGTGGAGAAAGGAGGTGGGCACTTGCTTTAAAGAGCCTTTGAAAGGAACCCAACACTGTCTTCTCAAAGGCTGCTGCCAGACAGTGGATCTGTTCAGGTGCTAACTGTTGACGGCCAACCTCAAAGGCCTTCCCTGCTCTCTGTTTCTATGTTCCAAACCTTACGCTTTGTCTTTAAACCGAGCTTGGACCACACAACCCTTCAGATACACAGCAAACACCAACACACACACCCTGCTCCATCAACAGCACATTCCCAAGTGACGCGAGCGCTTCAGTTTCCCTCACACCCATTGGCAGCATGTCTGGTTACTGTGTTCATACAGGAGAGAAAGTGTCATGAATACTATTTTTGAAAAATCAACTATACCTTTTAGTATCACTGTTTATTCATTTCCACTCCACCTTCCTCCCTTGCAAGGAGCTCAAGGTGGTGTACATGACTCTCCCCTTCCTCATTTAAATCCTCACAACAACTCTGTGAGGGAGGTTAGCTAAGAGGCAGTGACAGCCCAAGGCCACCCAGCGAGTGGGGATTCAAACCCTGGTCTCCCAGCTCTGACACTCTAACCAGGCTGCACATTTATATTAGAGACGCAGGAAATCCAAAAGCTAACGAACAAAAACCAAAAAAATTCCTTCCAGTAGCACCTTAAAGACCAACTAAGTTAGTTCTTGGTATGAGCTTTCGTGTGCATGCACACTTCTTCAGATACACTGAAGCAGAAGTTGCCAGATCCTTCTATATAGTGAGAAGATGGGGAGGGGTATTACTCAGAAGGGTGGTGGGAATGGGAGATTGGCAGATAGCTGAGATGAGCCTGTTGACGACTCTTAACGACTGCAATAGGTCTTACAGGAAAAGGCAAGGGGTGAGGAGGTGAAAAATGGCTTAGTCATGTATAATGAGATAAGAATCCAATGTCTTTGTTCAGACCAGGTCTCTCCATGGTTTTAAGTAATACCCCTCCCCACCTTCTCACTATACAGAAGGATCTGGCAACTTCTGTTTCAGTGTATCTGAAGAAGTGTGCATGCACACGAAAGCTCATACCAAGAACTAACTTAGTTGGTCTTTAAGGTGCTACTGGAAGGAATTTTTTTATTTTGACTATGGCAGACCAACACGGCTACCTATCTGTAACTGGAACAAAAAACAGCCGAGGTAAATGTCACGTGTAAAAGCAATCATGCAGAGCTTTCTGCAGCACTTGACTGGCCTGTCTTCAGCCCCATGAAGGAATAATTGAGCGCCCACAGAACATCCTTCTCTCGTCACAATGAGAAGCCCACTCAGGGCCGCCCAAGGCATTGGGCTGCCTGAGGCCTCTCCCCGGCCTTAAGGGTGCATTCATGATTATTTATGCTCAGGATGATATCAGGTTGGAGGGGGGAAGAATGATTATTGGTTTGTAGGGTTTTTTGTTCTTGCTTTTATCATGTATTTTGTGCTTTCATATTGTATTTTTTTACGTTGTGAACCACCCTGAGATCTAAGGATGAAGGGTGGCTTAGAAATGTAATAAATAATAATAAGCAATCTGCTTCAAAATAGCATTTATACAGGCAAAAGGTTCAGGGTGGCCATACTGCTTCATTTCCAATCAGAACATGGCAGCAGGAGATTTTGCGTATTAAGTTATAATCCAAACATGCATGTAGAACCTTTTCTTCAATTACATAGGATTGGAAATGGGGAAAAAACCCAACGCCCCCAAATGCAACCGAACAAGAGAGATTTAAGTATCATATACATAAAAGTACAAAACTTGTTTCAGCCCTGTTTAAGCATAGTGCTTAAAAATCACTATTATTTTTCTTTTTAAAAAATCCTTGTATTTTTCAGAATTTTAGCACAATTTTCTCCTATTACAGACATTTCTGTAAGCAGTTTTACCAATATATCCACATTTGTGCAAGCAATTTTGCCCAACAGAATGCATTTTTGTCCTTCATATTTTTTTACTAACATATGCATTTTAAAGTGCAGCTTTAAAACAGAGGACTGTTACAAAATTCAGAGAAGCGCAAATTTCAAATGATAGCTGTGTCTCAGTTCTCGTACTGGTTCGAGAAGTGCAAATTACAGTGGTACCTCGGGTTAAGTACTTAATTCGTTCCGGAGGTCCGTACTTAACCTGAAACTGTTCTTAACCTGAAGCACCACATTAGCTCATGGGGCCTCCTGTTGCCGCTGCTGCACGATTTCTGTTCTCATCATGAAGCAAAGTTCTTAACCCGAGGTACTATTTCTGGGTTAGCGGAGTCTGTAACCTGAAGTGTATGTAACCTGAAGCGTATGTAACCCGAGGTACCACTGTACATGCTTCCTCGTTAAAATGCAAAATGTTAGAATATCTCTTCTGCCCCATTGCCAGTAGTGGGTTGGGCAACATGTGTGTGTTGCAACAACTAATGTGGTTTTAAGTGCTTTAGCTAAAAGCTTCCAAGTTTGTGGCGAACAAGAAAAAGGAAGAGTTGGGAATGGCCCAATGGAAATAATCAGTAGAAAGGCTCTGATCTGGGTCTTCTTACTCTCATGGTAGAAAGGACCCCCTCCTGAGTACGATGCCTGCTCAGAACTGTGCAGATAATCTTGCTCTCTCAGTAAGTGGAAGCAACGTAATACTGTACCGGCAAGGCAGGTAAGCAAAAAATGCCCCATTGTGCCCCACTGACCGCTACTGTTAGTTGGTATGGGAGAGACCCTTTGCACATGCTCAAACTGGACTCCCCACTGTGCATTAGCACTGGGATTCAGAACAGCTTCCGTAGCTTAAGGTTTGCCCCTGGTTCCGCATGTTTTCGATATTATTATTTTTTTTAAAGGGGGAATTCAGATTGGGTTACATTTAAAGGTCCTTTGATATGTAAACTTTACAGAAAGTGGGATACTTTGGCTTTCACATCAAAGTAGCAGTGATTTGGCAACTTTCAGTCATAAAGTGTTATGTAGGCACCAGTTGGGCCTGGTAAAGTGAAGAGAGAAAGAGGGAGGGAGGGAGGGAAGGGAGAACAGGAGGAGGCATCTGCAAAACTGGAAGGACGTGTAACTCTCTCTTGGCTGAGTTTTCCTATCCTAGTTGAAACTATTATCTGCCTTGCAAACTGGCAATCTGGGACCAATCAGGCATTTCCCATCCTTTCAGCTTGTTCACCAAGAGCAGGCTGGTGTGTGGACTGCATTAAATTCCTCTGTAAATATTTCAGAACATAGTTCTAGCAGAGAGGCATTTCTGTCTTTCTTGGAAAGTTCTGCCCAAGCGGATCTGAGGTCAGGGGCAAAGGAAACCAAGAGCACTTGCAGGTGCTTAATAGAGCCCGGGTGAATACCCTCCCCACCCCTGCAAACAAACCTGTTTACACTGAAAAAAAAAAGACTTATTTCTGCAAGGCTTAGTTAGTTCTGCCACAATAAAAAAATCAGCACTATTGCGCTTGTGCAGAGTGCCTTTCCCTCACCACTGGGTAACCACAAGCAGTATCCTCGGAGCTCCGATTAGGGCTTCTAAGGCAAAGGACGCCAATGAATTCTACACGAACAGGAGACCCGACACTTCTGGATTTCAGCGGGATTACAGCATTATCTGCAGCCCCTTGAAGATGAGACATTTGGATCTGACCCCTTTGGCAGCACATCCGGAACAAATTAGACCAGCCTTAATGACACATGGCACGTAAAGGCAGCTTTCCCCCTCTGTGGGATTTCAAACACCCATGTTTACCGTCACTAGTCTTATTAATTCTGGTAGAATTCTACTGCATATTGGGTTAAGACTTTCTGTTGCTGCTGCCCTAGAATCTTTACGTACATAACATTGGGGGAAGAGGCGCATTTGCACACTTGGGATGTGCATTCAGGTGGCACCAGAGAAGACACAATGGGTCGATTTCCATGCAGCTGACACCAGTAAGTGAAGTCCTGCGCATCTTTTATGCACAAAAAGTGTCACTGTATTTAAAAGGGCTGGGACATCCATGAGGCAGACTGAGGTAACCAACTTGGCTGGCAGAAGCCAATGGACACTCCAGGGTTGGATTTAGGTTTGATGAGGCCCTAAGCTACTGAAGGTAATGGGGCCCTTTATATGCCCAGCTGTCCTTTGTCAACAACAAATTGTTGCTGTTTTTTGTGTTGAATATTTGCTATATGGTAATTTATGGACTAGGGACGCGGGTGGCGCTGTGGGTAAAAGCCTCAGCGCCTAGGGCTTGCCGATCGAAAGGTCGGCGGTTCGAATCCCCGCGGCGGGGTGCGCTCCTGCTGCTCGGTCCCAGCGCCTGCCAACCTAGCAGTTCGAAAGCACCCCCGGGTGCAAGTAGATAAATAGGTACCGCTTACCAGCGGGAAGGTAAAAGGTGTTCCGTGTGCTGCGCTGGCTCGCCAGATGCAGCTTTGTCACGCTGGCCACGTGACCCGGAAGTGTCTCCGGACAGCGCTGGCCCCCCGGCCTATAGAGTGAGATGGGCGCACAACCCCAGAGTCTGTCAAGACTGGCCCGTACGGGCAGGGGTACCTTTACCTTTACCTTTTAATTTATGGACTGGGACGTGGGCGGCGCTGTGGGTTAAACCACAGAGCCTAGGACTTGCCAGTCAGAAGGTCGGCGGTTTGAATCCCCGTGACGGGGTGAGCTCCTGTTGCTCGGTCCCTGCTCCTGCCAACCTAGCAGTTTGAAAGCACGTCAAAGTGCAAGTAGATTAATAGCTACCGCTCCAGTGGGAAGGTAAACGGCATTTCTGTGTGCTGCTCTGGTTCGCCAGAAGCGGCTTAGTCATGCTGGCCACATGACCCGGAAGCTGTATACCAGCTCCCTTAGTTAATAAAGTGAGATGAGCGCCGCAACCCCAGAGTCGGTCACGACTGGACCTAATGGTCAGGGGTCCCTTTTGTTGTTGTTTAGTCGTTTAGTCGTGTCCAACTCTTCGTGACCCCATGGACCCTTTACCTTTACCTAATTTATGGACCTAATAGGTATCTAAAGCCATTTGCACATGCAGGAGGTAGACACCCTATATATAGAAATGAGCAAACCGGTGATATTTTAGGGAGCAGGCTAGCAGGTGGGGCCCATTACTGACATTATAGGAGCCTACACAACGCAAAACACTGTTGCTGTATATAGGTTTTATCTGTTTTTTATCTTCTATTTTGAAAATGTTTCCCCCTTTAAATTTTTTGGGGACCCCCAAGAGAGTGGGACCCTAAACTATTGCTTGTTTAGCTTATACATAAGTCCGGCACTGGGCATTATGTCCCTTCTCCTTCAAGCTGCTTCCCCTCTCTGGCTTCAACAGCAGCAGCTTCCAACTTCCGGCCTGTCTTTTGGCTGCAGCTTTCAGCTGCAGCTTTCGACATCAGCTTTTGGAAACCCAAAGCTGGAAACTGAAGCCAAAGCCAAGCCAAAGCTTTTGACTTTAAGCAGAGGCTTGACAACCATATGTCAGGAATGCTCTGATGGTGTTTCCTGCTTGGCAGGGGGTTGGACTTGATGGCCCTTGTGGTCTCTTCCAACTCTACGATTCTGTGATTCTGTGACTTGGTCTCTGGCTTCCTTCAGCTGGGCTTTGGGTTTCTGAAAGCCTAAGCCTAAGCCCACAGCACAGCTGTCAACATTTCACTTTTTTAAAAAGAGAAATTCCCTGATTTCAAATAGGATTCCTCGCAAGAAAAGGGAAAAGTTGACAGCTATGGCCCACAGCCCAAGCTGGCTTGGCGCATTTCCATATCAGTTTGCATTTTTAAAAAAGTCCTCGTGGAACTATATCAGCTATTTACTGTAAATTTCCTAACATACACATCTTTCTAGATAATTGTGCCCAATTCCTCCGCCCCAAATCTTTGGATCTAGCCCTCCACATCTGAGGTAATGTGCAAGATTCCTGGTGTCTTGAGCTGCACTGTAAATCAGACACTATGTCTGTGAGGTGAAAGCAGGTGGAAGAAGCTGTGGGTTCCTTGCTTCCTCCTGCATAAAGGAATTTAAAGTAAAAGCTGTGCTGGTCACTAACACTTCGTACAAGTATCGCTTTTTGAGTTATGGTCTGGCAACTCTGAGACCTTGTGCAAGAATAAAAAACACCCCAGTCTCTTACAGGTGCAAGTCTCTTTCATTTCCAGGCAGCCAGAATTAAAACAGATCATCTTGAATTTGCATGCATTGCGTTTTGTGTTTCAATAAAAAAACAAAACCCACCAAAAAACCAACGCCTCCATTGGCAGACTGCATAGTAAACAAAAAAACCTGTACATCTCCAGTGCTCATCAACACTTAAAAAAATGCCCAGTCAAGGTATAGTTCCTTGCTGCTTCTTCATTGGTTTGTTTGTTTTGAATAAAACCGAGGATGACAACAAAACTAACCACCGTAAACATTTGTGGCCATCAAGGTGACCTATGATTCCATGGTTAATTTTATTCATTTTTATTTATTGAATTTCTATATCGCCCTTCTTCTGAGGGACACAGGGCAGTTCACAATACAAAAACACAGATATAATATAGTAACGAACAGAAACTAACAATCTGTTTCCCTTTCATGACACTCAAAATCAACTCCCTGGTCACCTCACTCTCCCTAACGGATAGGACTGGCTTACTTTGGACCAATCATCTTCAAAAGCCTTAAAGCTTTTAAAAATTAATTTAAACTCCCAGTTCTTCTTAACTGGCTAGTGGGATGGGCTGTCTGACTAAGAACATCTGTACACTCCCCAAAATACATTATCTGCCTTAACCATCATGGCTGGACCAAAGGATTCCGGGAACTGTCACCTGGTGGATGTGCTGAGAATTTTACACTAATGTTCCCTAGTCCCAACTCACAGAACTGCACTTTCTAGGAATTGTTATTTAAAGCTGTCTGAGCTGTGGCTATACCGGTAGCCTATCAAAGTCAATGAGATCATTTGTCTCCTCAAAAGAGGCTCTGCAATGAAAGTGGGAAAGAACACCAGTCAGTTGCAGCTTTGCTGTAAAGACAGTGATGATGGAAGCTGCAGTTGCTGAATTTTTAGCCATGATGCAGTTGATCTTTTACCCATCAGGTGGCAACTCTAAGCAGCTCCAGTGATAGCAGGCAGTGACAAAGACAGAATGCTGCCTTGTATTGAGTCAGATTCTTACCCTATCTACAGTTGGGTTACATACGCTTCAGGTTACAGACTCCACTAACCCAGAAATAGTGCTTCAGGTTAAGAACTTTGCTTCAGGATGAGAACAGAAATCGTGCTCCGGAGGCGCGGCAGCAGCAGGAGGCCCCATTAGCTAAAGTGGTGCTTCAGGTTAAGAACAGTTTCAGGCTAAGTACGGACCTCCGGAACGAATTAAGTACTTAACCTGAGGTACCACTGTAACACAGTACACTGTAACACAGTACAGTGGTACCTCTACTTACAAACTTAATTCATTCCAGAGGTCCGTTCTTCACCTGAAACCGTTCTTAACTAGAGTTGTGCTTCTGTTAATGGGGCCTCTTGCTGCTGCTGTGCTGCCGGCACACGATTTCCGTTCTCATCCTGAGGCAAAGTTCTCAACTTGAGATAACTCTTCCAGGTTAGAAGAGTTTGTAACCTGAAGCGTTTGTAACCTGAGGCATTTGTAACTCAAGGTACCATTGTACTGTGCCAGGCAGAAGCTCTCTGGGTCTTTGGGCAGAGGTCTTTCCTTTATCGACTACCTGGTCATCGATCTGGAGATGCCCCAAAATGAACTTGGGTTCTTCTGCAATGCAAAGTGACATGGCCTTTCTCCTTATATAAATTACTGATTTTTTTGTGCTCCCCCTCAAAAAAAGAGGGCATTAAGGTGCCAGACATCCTTATCAACATGCCACTTGAAATTAAGTCCTACATTTCCAAGTAACACGTTTAGGGCCAAAAAAGCAAGAACTAGACGTCTTTTAATCGTTCACATGAGAAATTGCAAAAATTGGTGGATCTACTCAGCAGTACATAACTTGGAGCATCACTTCACATAGCATGCATAAGATCATTTTTGCATTTCATGGTATTTGATCTAGAGCAAGTACTATTCTCTTGGTCTTTATACTTAAAATCACCATGGTACACTAGACCATGGGTAGGCAAACTAAGGCCCGGGGGCTGGATCCGTCCCACTCGCCTTCTAAATCTGGCCCATGGATGGTCCGGGAATCAGTGTGTTTTTACAAGAGTAGAATGTGCCCTTTTATTTAACATGATTCTCTGGGTTATTCGTGGGGCCTGCCTGGTGTTTTTACATGAGTAGAATGTGTCCTTTTATTTAAAAAGCACCTCTGAGTTATTTGTGGGGCAAAGGAATTAGTTCATATTTTTTTTCCAAAATACAGTCCAGCCTCCCACAAGGTCTGAGGGACAGTGGACCGGCTTCCTGCTGAAAAAGTTTGCTGACCCCTGCGGCTAGACTATCCGCCTTTATAATGGAAAACACTTGATAACAGAGCATGTCTTCTAGGGCAGTGTTTCCCAACCACTGTTCCGCGGCACACTAGTGTGCCGTGAGATGTTGCCTGGTGTGCCTCGGGAAAAATTAAAAAATTCGAAAGATATTTTTTTTTTAAAGTCAAATTTTCGATTGGGGCGCCGTCACTAGATGACCCCTGGGGCTCCCTCCTCCCTCCCGCTCTGCGCCTCCCTCCTCCTCCTCCTCCGGGGAGGCCCTTCCTGGCTCTCGGCCAAGGCTTGGCGGCTGCCACTCACTCGCTCGCCCACCCGCCCCTCCATCCCTGCACCCGGCCTCTCCCCCTCCGTCCCCGGCGCGGGGGCTGCCGGGATCCGTAGTCCCCTCACCCTTGGGCTCCGCGCCCGCGCGGGGTGCACAAACTACATTTCCCAGCGTGGCCTAGCGGGCCGGGCGTTTTGTTTGAAGCGCTCTTCTCCCGGCCATGGAATGAGCGCGGCGGCCGGGCGGGCAGGGGCTCTTCTGCGCAGACCCCGCGCAGCCTGCCTGCGCCCCCGCGGAGATCGGGCGGCAGGATGGAGCCCGGGGATCCCCGCGGAGGCGGAGCGGCGGAGGCTGCCCCCCAGGTAGGGCTGCGTCGGGGGTGGGTGGGTTTATTTTTGCAATGCTGCATCCGCGCCGGAGGGGACGCATCGGACCGCGGGGAGACCCCTTGGCGGGCGTGCAAGGCAATGCATGCGTGCAGGCGTTGCATGGAATGCAGTGCAAAGCAATGGCAACGCGGCGCCCTGCATGCATGCATGCAACTTCCACCGGCGCTCCGGACTTGGCAGGTGAGGGGGGTCCCCAGTGGGCGGCAGAGAGAGCCGGGAGGGCTAAGGGGAGCCGGGGGGGAGCAGCTTTGCTCCCCGAGCCGAGCCCGGGGGGAAACTTCGGCGTCGTTGCGCCGGGTGTTGGAAGCGGAGGCTGGCGGGGGCCCCTCACCTGCAAAACCTGGTCGCCTCTCATATATTTCATGCATTGCATTCATCGCCCGCTTTCTCCTCCAAGGAGCTCCCGGGGGCGCACGTGGTTCTCCCCGTGTTATCCTCGCAACAACAGCCCTGCGAGGTGGGTAAGGCGAGTGGCCCAAGGGAGCACCCAGGGATTGTCCTGGCCAGGTGGGGTGATTTGAACCCTGCTCTCTGCCCGGTCTTCGTCCTCATTTAGCCCCCACATGTGCATGACTGTGGTTTTCCCCCCTCGTCTTGGCTATGGTGTGAGTCTGTGCTGTTAATTAATGGGGTTCTGCCTTCGGAGAAGATGAGCCAGCCCTCAAGGAGGTGATTATGTAATTTGCTAGCAATTCATGTCCCTCCTGGCGTGACGCTGCGCGCTGACGTCACGGGGCTGTAATGGTGGTGTGCCTCGAGATTTTTTTCATGAAACAAGTGTGCCTTTGCCCAAAAAAGGTTGGGAAACACTGTTCTAGGGCTCCTGGTGAAGCAGGGGAAGCCACATAGATCCATTCAAAATACTTATTTGCAAAAGCCTTAGGACAGGGCTAGATTTGATGAAGTGAACATGTGTGAGGGCCGACCAAAGTTGAACTTTTTTTAGGATTGAAGTTTACCCCAAAGTTGTGGAGCTTTCTTTAGGATTTAACCCCAAAGTTGTTGAGGGTTTTTTTTAGGATTGAAGTTGTTGAACTTTTTCTACAATTTTGCCCCAAAGTTGTTGAGCTTTTTAGGATTTTACCCCAGGACATATACTGCCACGGGGGCCAGATTAAATGGACCGGCAGGCTGGATTAGGCCCCTGAAACAGACTTTGCACATGCCTGCCTTAGGATAAGCCCCTATATTTCATCCACTGCATCTCAACCCTTAAACAGAGCAGGTCCCAAACAACTCTCTACTTCAGGTGAAGGTCAAAATGGTGTCTCCCATGCCATGGATGAACGTGGACCACCTGGGAGTTCAGCACTGGTGATGAGGCAGAGTCCTCCACTGAACCTAAAGGCAGCAGGCTAGCTTAAGCTACTGTAGTGCAGGGGAACTAGCACCTGTCAGTTGCTGGGAATCACAAGCAGGGGTGGTGCTGATGGGCTCAAGTCCTGCTTTTGGCCATCTGGTTGGCCACCAAGACAGCAGGATGCTGGACTCAATGGGTCATTATTGACCTGATCCAGCAGATTCTGTTTATGTTCACCTGCAGGACCCTGTCCGATAGCACCTTGCTGCTGCCCCTCACTGTCTGCCACCTGAGGTTGCCGGCTGACTTTGCCTAATAAGAAGGCTGGCTCTAGATAATTTTGTGGAAAAGAAAAAGGGCATACAATAGTTTAAACCCCAGCACCCCTGTTTAACAGGTTGTGGTTACAGCTCTAGAAAGACAACCTCTCGGGTCATCTGAAATGAAAACTTAGGAGAAAGCTCAGTGGTAAGCTAGTTCTTTGCATTGTTCAGGATTGCTTAGCCTGAAATGTCCATAGAATGCAATGTCACAGCTTTCCTGGACAACTGGTCCCATTATTCAATAGTTTGCATAGTTAGGATACCCAATCCAATCCTGCTGTGGAGCCCACTGATGAAATGCTGACATGTCTAACATTTGACCAATGCTCTCTGGCACAGTTTTGCAGAGTAGAACTTCCTGAGAATGTGTGCCCTGTGCCATTTTCCCCAGTATATTTACCTCCCCCTTTTTACCTTCTTTTGCAAACAAGCTATCCAGTTATTTCCCTGATCATGAAATGTAACAACCAAGAGCCACTTAAAACAAATACAGTGGTACCTCGGGTTACATATGCTTCAGGTTATATACGCTTCAGGTTACAGACTCCGCTAACCCAGAAATAGTGCTTCAGGTTAAGAACTTTGCTTCAGGATAAGAACAGAAATCGGGCTCTGGTGGCACGGCGGCAGCGGGAGGCCTCATTAGCTAAAGCAGTGCTTCAGGATAAGAACAGTTTCAGGTTAAGAACGGACCTCCGGAACGAATTAAGTACTTAACCCGAGGTACCACTGTACACATCAAGAGGACAAGGCTGTGAATAGACCTTGGATGGAACAATCTATTGGTTAAGTTGAACTCCTTTTGGAAGCTCAAACATTGCTCTTTAGTGTTTTAATAATAAAATAATAATAATTTATTATTTCAATAAAATATTAAAAATACAATAAGATGTTCACTTGAAAATGTCTGCTTTCAGCCACTAATATGAAAGATGCATCTTTCTAAAAATGTTCAGTTCTAAAGATGTTAATCTTTAGAGCTCAACATGGGCTTGTGTTTCATAAGCTCAATCTTTGCTTTATAAGAACACTCCTTTACCACAGTATGAATGGATGGTCTTGACTCCAACCTCTTCTTAATAGTGTGGAGCAAAACAGGGTTGCCCTTTATCACCACTTTTCTTTGTTCTCTCTATCAAGCCACTAGCAATGTCTGTTAGAAACAATGCGAAAATAGTGGGTGTAACAATAAATGGGAGATTGCATACTATCAGCTTTTTCATCGATGACATCGCCCTTATGTTATCTAAACCAGAAACTGCAACACCTGGGCTTGCAAAGGAACAGAGGTACTATGGTGAGGTTACAAGACTGCAAATAAATGAGCCTAAATCTGAAATTATGTGTTTAGGTACTCCATTGCAATCTCAGGCTAATACAAAGTACATTACTGGTTTTTAAAAGTTGTTCTGAAACTTAAGTATTTGGTACTAAAAACCTGCATTCCTCAAAGAGGGCAAATTTTGCACTTCTGCTAACATAAATCAGACAGGAATTGAAGTCTTGGGAGGAGCTACACCTTTCTTGGCCTGACCACATTGTGGTCCTTCCAAAGTTCCCCTATCTGTTTCAACTTTGGCCAATAGCTACAATGCCTAAAGAACTTAAGGCCTGGCAATGACTACTAGGCAAATTTATTCACCAAGACAAGACAGCTTGTCTGTGTGATAGAATTCTATACAGTAACAGAAGCTGAGCTGATTTGGGAGTGCCACACTTATACACGCATTATAGGGTGATTTAGCTAAATTTTCCATTGTGATCCTACTTTATTTATTACTGCAGTTAATAGGTTGTTTCTTAATGTTGTTGTAAATGTGGTAAACATTTGGGGAAAATGTTTCATTTTCATTCATTTTTTTTTAAAAGCAAGCTTTAAAGAGTAACACAGGGCTCTCAAAATAAAGTGAAGGAGAGATCGCACATGTAAACTACTAAAACTAGGGCACTCAAATCCAGTGCGTATTTACTGCTTGTAGCCATAGACCATTGCAAACAAGGGCATTCATCAGTTGTCCAGTGTATATATTCCTATTTGCAATGAGGTAGTTAAGCATGCAAAAACACTGCAAAAAGCTCCCTTCAAGGCTTGCCTTGGCAATCTACAGTTTCTAAAAGTTCTGCTCTGGTTCAGAATACCTGCCAGGAAATCTGCTTCCTCATCCAATCCCATAGCTTTCCAGCCAAGGTGTTGCAAGGGCTGGTTGTGGTTGGTGGGTGATGAGGGGAAAGCGTTCTGTACAGGCTCAGAGCTGCTGTCCTCCTTTGCCATCCTTTCATATCCCATGGCTGAGCCACAGAGATGCACTTCAAAGGAAGGCAGCCCTTGGACCCAAGCAGGACTTTTTGCTCCCTGAAGTGGAGCCCTAGGGCACTTCCATTCACCCCTTCCAGCTAGGGCCAACACTTAAAAAAAGGTCTTAATGCACTATTCAGACACCAGTTCATGCTTTCAGTGTCCACCCCCTGCTTTTATGGTGTGCCACCATACCTCATGTATACCTCAGTAACTCTCCAGGCAGGCCTTGTAACCAAACCAAACGCAGCTATTCTTTTTTAATTGCACTTATATTCCACCTTTTCCTCCAAGGAGCTAAAAGCGATGCACATGATTCTCCCTCTCCTCGTTTGATTCTCTGCAATGACCTTGAGAGGTAAGTTGGTCTGGGAGGTGTGACTGGCCCAAGGTCACCCAGTGAGTATCATGGCAGAGTGGGGAATCGAACTCAGATCTCCCAGGTCCTAAGCAAGACACTCTAATTGCTACACCACATTGGCTCTCAACCTCCTATGTGCTTGACATCTCCCCTGTTCTCGCAGCCTCAGACAAGCAGCAAACACCAGAACTTGACCACATTCCTGATGGGCCGCCACACACTTTGTGGACCACAAGTTGTGCAGTCCTGCTTCGGTTAGTGCTCAGGTGAAATTATCATTTCAAACCTGTCACTAGAGGGCAGTCCACACCTACTTTGGCTTTGCTGGGTTTGCAGCATCTGGCCCCTCCCCTTTCCTCAATATTTTTGGAGGGATGTCCCTGTCCCCCCCCCCCCATTGTATAACTTTGGGAAGCCAAGCTGCCTCATCGCCATGGAAACCACTTAAAAAACCCCAAGCCTAATCAAATTATTACAATACTCTTTTGCACATGCAAATCTCTTAACAGGGCAAAGAGAGGGAGAGAGATGCCTTTGACCAATTCCGGACTCGATACACCAAGCAGGTTAAATCTATATAAACAAATTGCACGCGATTTTCTCACAAAAGCCTATCTGTGGGAATGGCTCTTATTTTCAGCCTACCTCTTGGTTAGGCTAGCATGCTGCGGTCTTACGCATTTCCCAGTGAGGTAGCACCGAGAGTCTGTTGCAGGGCGAAGGCAGAGAATTTAAAAAAGTATTGTGGTACCTTAAAGACCAACTCATTTTATTTATGACAGATAAATAGCTTTCATCCAATGCACCTGGCCATGTGTAGTCCATGAAAGTGTCTGCCTTATTTATGTAAATATATTATTATTGGTCTTTAAGATGCGACTCGACCTTTGTTTTGGTGATTTTATGCATATATACCCCCAACAAAGAGTTACTACTCTTGAATTCTGGGGTAACATGCCCAAGCATCTTATAACTCTCCCCATTCCAAGTCAAATGGCAATAGACCCCTCCCACCTGTCACTGGCCCGAAAAATCGAAAACATCCCTGGATGGGATTAGGGAAAGATTCTGATGCAGGATGGAGCCCAGTTTGGGGCTCCTTCTCTGGGCATTTCCTACCCTCTCCTGCTCTAGGGTGCTAATCACCTGTGCCCAACAACTTTGAATATGCATTAACTAGATCCACACCTCTCACGCACCTCTCCAAAATATGTTGCCTCTGCGTCGCTTGGTGGCGGCTCCTGATCCCCTACGAACCCCACGGAAATCTTTAGGGAAATAAGGTGGCTCGGGCAATTGCAACCCAAGCTCGCTTTCCCTTGGGATCGCGACGCTCCCAGAGCATTCCCGACCTTTGCCGAGGATTTCTCCTCGGAGGGGAAAGGTGAGCGAGTCCCTGCCTCGATGCAAGGCGGCGGTGCTGGGCGTATTCCCTATTTCCAGTGGGAGGAGAAGAGGGCGATCGAAGCGCGCGTCGCCGTCGGATAAGCGCTGCTTCGGACACGTTTCAAGGCGCAAGAAGAGGCGCTGGCTCGGCGGGGCTGGCGTTGCCGTCCCAGCACGAGCAGGATCGGGAAACTCTGGGCCTCTGGAGAGAGGCGATTATGGGAGGAAGCTCGGTTCTGGATTCACACAAGAGGTGCCCAGCTCACGCCTGGGGAAAACCCGTCCAGCGCACTTTTTCTTTCTTTCCATGCGCTTTGGTTTCCTTTTCCCACACGATCGGCGGACTCTAGTCGGAGGCTGCTAGTTTAAAGGAAAGGACAATCCACGGTGAGACGGCGGAGCTGACAGCCAGGGAAAAGTTTAGGCGACCGCTTAAGCTTCTAGCCGTCTTGAGGGTTTTCGTGGCACTAAGCTGGTTTGCGATTTAAAAGCCTTGTGGAGCGCACGGTCCCTTGACTCGCCTTCCCGCAGCCCTCCCGTTCAGCGCGGACACACCGCACTGAAAAAGTCTTATTTTACGCATCTCCAGGATCAGTTCCCCCAGGGGCACCTTAAGCTCCTTACACCCTAGCGAAAGCAGAGAGATTTTTTTCAGGGACACCAAGGATGGACGAACCTGGCTGAAAACCTAGAACGATTTCCCTGGGAGTACGTCCCACTGAACTCAGCGGGTCCTACTTCTGAGTAAACATGTCTTGGCTTGCACTGTTATTCAAGGATGCAAAAAATGTCGCCCTTCACTCTTGAAGCTGAGGAAAACCTTGGCATAACAGGGAGGATCTGAGAGACAAGTGTTCCAACCCCCTCCCCCTCAACTTGAAACTCTCACCAGGCGACCCTTTGGCCGGTAACGGTCTCTCAGTCTAATCTGATGTCTAGTCTAATGTTGTTAGACTAAAGCGGGAGAGGTAGAGCCATATATATCGCCTTGGTCCAAGGGGAAATAACGAGACAAATTTAATTCCTCCACATTTGAAGCTCTCCAGAGGAAGCGTCTTTTCAGGTGCGCAGGCCGACGGCAAAATATTTAGAGCTGCAGGGCGGGGAGCTATTGTAATTGCACACTTACCTGGGAGTAAGCCCCATTGAAGACAGTGGGACCTTCTGAATAAATAGACATAGGATCCGGGTTCAGATAACCTCGGCCATACTGATTTGGATCTGGGGTGGTGTTGCGAGTGGCCTTATATAGCAAAGAAGCGCATTCTCCAGAAATCTAAGCAACCGTTGCGTCTGGCTGCCAGAGGCGCACCAGTGGAGAGCTATGGGGCAGGACCCCAGTTCTGTCCAGATCCCACAAGGCTTTCTCTCAACTTCGGCCCGACGTAACTACCTAACGACTGCCAAACAGTTATTTGGAATGCGCTCATCACCTTCACTATTTTTGTTTTTATTTTTAGAAGTTCAACAGTGAAGTTAAACTAACCCGCTTGAAATGACCAGAGGATGAGTCTATACTTCTAAAACGAGCTGGTGCCATAAGACCTCCCTGGGGATTTCCCAAACGCCCCCCCCGACAGGCAAAGGAGCCCACTTAACCAACGCGAGATGGCGGGATGGAGACAGAAACAACCCACTCTCCAAGAAAATAATTATTAAAAAATACCACTTTTAACTCTTGCAAGTTTCCCCTCCCTTTTTGTTAGAGGGCCCTCGCTATTGGCGCTCTTGAAATGTTACCACCCGACTCTGCTGGTTTAGACCCCTGGATTGCGGCGGATCCAGAATAACCAGGGCGGAGTTCTCAAGGTGGGGGAGGTGGGGAGAAGCCGCCCCCAAACTCCTGTCCTCGGAGCAGGCGAGTCTCTCCCCGCCCCCATCCCAGGCCCCTCAACCAGCCAGACCATCGCTGCGCAACTCCCTGAGCTCCCCAGCCCAGAGGGGCTGTTTCCCCGGAGAGCCCTCCCCCTGCTTACCTCGGATCTGGTCTCTTCCGACCCAAGGGTGACATGAACGCCCGGGATCCACGGCTCTCCGGCTCAGAGATGCATGTGGAGCCCGGGGCGCGGAGATCCTCGAAGTGGGTGGGCGATATGGGCTGGGGTGGGGAGAAGAGCCTTGCTCGCAATCCAGGCGGGGGAGGGAGCTGTTGCCGCCGCCGCCGCCCCGCGCCCTCCCCCCGCCGCAGCCCCGCAGGTGCAGCCGGGGGGCGCCGCGCCTTCCCCACGCCTTGCGCTGCGCCCGATCCAAAGCTTCAAGGTAGACGGCGCGAGAAACTCGCCTGTCCGCGGGGCGCGCCGCCTGTCAGTCGCAACTGGCCCTGGAGCCTACAGTTCAGAAGGAGAAGAAGAAGAAGAAGCCGCTGGCCGGACGCCGGAGAGAGACACCCCACCCACAGCGGCGGGGAGTCCAGTGAAGACATCGGGGGGCCCCGGCCACGCCGGCTGCTCCAGGGAGAAGAGGTGGGGAGGGGAGAGGGCGGGGCGCACCCAAGGGAGACAAGGGCCCCGGGAGTGGAGGGTCCGAGGAAGGCTGGGCGGGGAGAAAGGGGACTCAGAAGCCAGCAAAGCTGCGTCCTCCCCGAGGGCAAGTCAAAGCTTGGCAAATAGATCCATGTGGAATGATGCGCTGCGCCACCAGAGGCTCGTGCAAAATCCAGACGCCGAGTCTTTCCCGCCCTCCCCTCGCGTCCTCCTCTTCCAACACCACCAAGCACCACCACCAGGTCACTGTAAGATCCTCTGGAATCGACGTGGAGGGGGCAAGCGAGAGAAGAAGAAAGGCTCTCCTGCCGCCGGAGGTCTAGCTCCGCTCGCACGCCAGGGGGCAGAGGAGGGCGCGCTCGAGCCGTCCCAAGCGCACGCCGAGAGCTCTCTTTGCCAGGGGGAGACGGCCCGCGAGATGCCTTTATAGGCTTGGCGCTCGGTGACGCGGCCCCCATCGCCGCCTCTGATTCGCCCGCGGACCTAAACACACTCACACACACACACAAGCGAGCGCTTCTCCTTTCTCTTGCTGGCGCTCCCCCGCCTCCCCCGCGCGCCCCGTCCAGCATCAAACAACACCAGGGGATCCAGCGAATAGCTCTTGGCTGAAGTCAGCGGCTCGACATAT
The DNA here is from genome assembly GCF_965113315.1 of Podarcis vaucheri. Taxonomy (NCBI): domain Eukaryota; kingdom Metazoa; phylum Chordata; class Lepidosauria; order Squamata; family Lacertidae; genus Podarcis; species Podarcis vaucheri. Next base: position 18,687,710 of record NC_138749.1, read on the forward strand.
CGTGCGTATTCCATGGCCAGCCGCGCGAAGGAGGCTTCTGAAGTTGGCCCGGCGTCTTGGGCTCGCATTTGCTTTGCTGATGTAACCCAACGCCGCACTTTGGTGCAAGCCGCCCGAGGGGCGTTGGGCAGCCGGTCTCCCCCTCCCGCCGCAGGCAGCCCTGTCCCCGATTCCAGAGCGCTCGCATCATTCATGGCTAAAGGGGCAGGTCGACGGAGACGGCTGCTGCCATCGCTTGCTGCCACCGAAGATATGCCTCTCTCCTGTCGCCTCTTCAATATCTTATTGTTCTCTGCTTGAGGGGGGGGGGGATACACAGGTAGATGGGATGGATCAATAAAGTTGCACAAATGGGGAAAGCCCAGCAATAAACTTATTTGCAAAGCCTCGCCCATGTCCAGGAAGCGCCGCCCCTAATCGCAGATGGTGCATAAATCAGTGGCTTGTGTTGCACATGGCCGGAGGCCGGAGGCATTGCAACAAGCCCTAGGGCTAAGTTGGAGGAGGGGTGGGGAAGAGAAAATTAAATAAAGACTCTAACCATCACCTGGGAGTTTCTGCCCAGGTTGTTTGAAAGCACTTTTGGATTTCCATACACTGTTTTGCATGCATTGATTGAAGAAGGGAGATACTTTGAAACTGAATGCTAACTGCTTGGTGTTTACACCAGGGAGATGACCAGCCGGGAAGGACAAAACTACCTCAACGAGCTCCAAAGCTTGTATCCAACATTCATCCTATAAACTACTATTGCTCTGATGGACCTTGGTGAACTATTAGGGTTCCATAACCCTGAAGGACAAATATTAGTATTTGAAATGGACAGAATAGTCTGAGCAGGTGTGGTGTAGTGGTTAGTATTGGACTAGGACCTGGGAGACCAGGGTTCAAATCTGCACTCAGGCCATGAAGCTCCCTAGATGATCGTGGTCCATTTACTGCCTCTCAGCCTCGCCTACCATTACAGGGTTTCTATAGGAATTAAATGCTGAAAGGTGGGATATGAATGCAATAAATAAATGCAAAAATAAATAAGCAGTCTGGTGCCGTGTTATCAAGACTCTTGGTCCCAAAGAATCCACCCTCTTGTTCCTTGCCGTGTGACACCACTCCATGCCAACATTGCCTTGATGGCAAAATGACATTTTGGGACCTTGTGTATGCAAGGCAGATGTTCTACCACTGATCTACAACCCTGATGCAGTTTTTCTTTTTAAAACTTAGCTTCTCTTTTTTAAAAAAACTAAAGGCTGCAATCCTATAACACTTTCCTTGGAGTAAGTCTCATTGAACTCCTTATGTGTCCATTCATAGAACTGCACCTTAAGACATTCAGTGTGCGATGTATAAAAAGTCTGGAGAATCAGGCAGCTTATTCTCATCACACACTTTAAAGGACTTCCTACTGCAACAATGTTTAAAAGTGACTAATTGAATATAACTGTAAACAGCTGCCAAATGTTGCTACTGTTCTAGTTGCCATTTGCCTCTGCCACATCGTTGCCTTTCCGCTGCTGCCTCAAACTCCATAGGGATCTTGGCACTTTTGCTTGGAATTCATCACAATCCCTCCCACAGGGTAGCTGTTGCGATACCACCATCACACAGAAGTTGGGGGAATATTCCTTTACAGAGTTCAGAAAGAGAGCAGGAAGTATATCAAAGGGCAATGGAAATTAGTGGAATAGTTTTTAAAATATATGTTGATGTCTCGCTAGAATGCATGATTTGGGTGATTGCTGCACCATCACTTAAAGTGCATGTTGATTGCACAAAAAGCTTTGTCAGGCAGAATCACTTTATGGCAGCCTAGTTCAGTCCTGAGCCCTCCAGACGCTTTGACCCACAATTCCCGTTATCCCTGGCTATTAACCATGCTGGCTAGGGCCTGATGGGAGTTGTGGTCCAACAACAGCCGGAGGGCACCAAGTTGCTTAACTAAGTTGAGTAAGAGCTATTCCACCCTTTATAAAACACCTAGCCCTGGTCAGCTGCAGCTCGGCTCATGGACTTTTTGTCAGACCGCCCCCAGAGGGTTCGGTTGGGCCCTTATACCTCTAGTATGCTTAAGACTAACACAGGAACACCACAGGGATGCGTACTCAGTCCGCTCCTTTATATTCTCTACACGTACGATTGTGTCGCTGCTCACCCTAGTAATAGGGTTGTCAAATTTGCAGATGACACAACCGTGATTGGGCTCATCTCTGAAAGGGAGGGTGAAACGGACTATAGAGATGAGGTGGAGCGGCTGACAGAGTGGTGCAGAGCTAACAACTTGCTCATAAATACAAGGAAGACAAAGGAGCTTGTGGTGGACTTCAGGAGACAGAAGAGCAATGTCCAGCCACTTTTGATTGATGGGGTCTGTGTGGAGAGGGTAACAACGTTCAGATTTTTGGGCATTGAATTACAAGAGGATCTGTCCTGGAGTGTCAACACAAGGGGGCTTGTGAAGAAGGCGCAGCAGAGACTGTACTTTTTGAGAATACTAAGGAAAAACCATCTTCCGCAGAAACTGCTGCTTGCCTTCTATCACTGTGCCATTGAGAGCGTGCTCACTTATGGCTTATGTGTGTGGTATGGAAGCTGTACTACCCGGGACAGGTTGGGGTTGTGCAGAGTTGTTAAGGCAGCAGAGAGCATTGTTGGCTGCCCACTCTCCACCTTAGAGCAGATTTATGCCACAAGGTGCCATAGGAAGGCACTGGACGTAGTGAAAGATCCATCGCATCCTGGTCACTGTCTCTTCGAGCTCTTGCCGTCGGGACGGAGATACAGGATGATGAAGACGAGAACGAGCCGTCTGAAGAACAGCTTCTTCCCCAGAGCGATCTCGGCCCTGAATGGGAAGCCTGGACTTTGAAAGTCATCTAATCTTCCTTGCTGTATTATACTGTATTGTTTTAATTAGTGTTTTTATAGTTGTTTTGATTTTGTGTGGAGTGCCCTACCTGGGTGGATGGAGCAGCAAAGTAATTTCGTTGTCCCCGAGAGGGGGCAATGACAATAAAGATATTATTATTATTATTATTATTATTATTATTATTATACTTGTACATTTGACATAATTCTTTACACTTTTAGGGCTATTTATGCATATTATGAAAAGGTCTCAGGGAATGGGGGTCTTAAATTAGGGCAATTTGTGTGACTGGAGAAAGCAAGAATGAGTCAAAAGAAATGAGTGTGCACACACTTATGACCAATGATGCCTCCGTCGTACCACTTTCAGCTCTCTGAAAAAAGCTATTGTCTGTCTCCAGACAGACCCTGAATGCAGTGGATTTTTGAGGGACATGGGCTGTGAATGAACAGAGCCTTTTTGGGGTCATCACTAAGGCTAAATCAGGAGGTTTACTTCATGTTGAAAATGCTGTATAGCTAAGTCCTCCATCACCATTGGGAAATTTGGGGAAGCAGAGGTGGTGGTGCTCAGTTTAACAATGTCCAGAGGTGGGAAACCTCTCCAGATGTTCCTGGACTCCAGCTCCCATCAGCTTTCATTATTGACCAGGCTAGCTGGGGCTGATGGGAACTGGAGTCCAGCAACTTATGGAGGTGTCACAGGTTCCTTACCCTTACTTTAGCTGAAAAACTTCCTACTCTCTTTTAAGAGCAAGACAGCGAACAATGAATACTGAATACTGAAATAATAGGCAGTCTAATTAGTAGCTGTTATGCAACCACAGTAATGCAAAAAATGGCATTTGGTTTCCTGGAAAGACCTCTAGCACAAGTACCCAGTATCCTCACAGACAATGGAGAAAAATACATTATATAACTCTATAGTCTTGTGCAGACATAATTCGGGCATTAATCAGATTGGGTATTAAAAGTCTGGGAGTGGGCTATGGGCTACCCCCTCCCTGCCATCTTCCCATCTCCAAGTCTGGCATGAATTCTTTCCTCTTTCTTATCAGCCTCAATCATGGTTCAGGGTTCCAGCGGCACCCTAAAGTCTGTTTTTAAACCCAGGTTAAAATGGGGGAGCTGATTAGAATAGATGCACAGGTAACGCTGAACCATTACTGCCTCCTTTGGAAGTGAGTTCCATAGTTTAACTATGTGCAGTGTGAGAAAGTACCTTCTTTTGTGCTGAATCTTCCAACATTCATCTTTATTGGATGTCTACAAGTTATAGCGTTATGAGGGAAGGATGAAGACTTTTCTCAATCCATTTTCTCTATGCCGTGCTTTGTTTTACAAACTTCAGTTTGTAAACTTACTTGGCTTTCCTCTAAACCAGCCTTTCTCAACCTGTGGGTCCCAACGGCACCCTAATGTCTTAAACCCAGGTTAAAATGGGGGAGCTGATTAGAATAGATGCACAGCTAATGCTGAACCATTACCGCCTCCTTTGGAAGTGAGTTCCATAGTTTAACTTTGTGCAGTGTGAGAAAGTACCTTCTTTTGTGCTGAATCTTCCAACATCCAGCCTTTCTCAACCTGTGGGTCCCCAGATGTTGTTGAACTACAACTCCCATCACCCCTAGCTAGCAAGGCCAGAGCTCAGGGATGATGGGAGTTGTAGTCCAACAAAATCTGGGGACCCACATGTTGAGAACCACTGCAACTAAAAAGTCAAGTGCTGCCACCTTTCCTCATAGGGGAAATACCTGAGGTTGAGGCATTCCGGATGGCCAGTTTGTGATGTAAGAGAACATTGGATTTTGTGGTGCAATGGAATGGGGACACGCGCATACTCAATCCTGCCCATTTGTGACACTCGCTTGGTAATCTGAAGCTAGTCACTGTCTCTCAGTTTAAGATGTATCTCAGCCTCACTGGGAGGATAATCCATTCTTTTCTTAATAATCAGTTCTAATAACATAGGTTATTAATGTCAAAACCAATGTCTGCATGGACTAAGCACCCAATCTCCAGAACGATCGTTGTCTGGACTGCTACTGAAATGCTTTGCAAACAAGCTCTCAGAAATTACTAGCCTTTAAAAAAGTACTTGGAACTAGCATAGAAGGCACTAAAAGCATTGCTCTTCCTACATTTCTATGCTGGGAGGGAAGGAGTGGGTTTCTCTCCTCTGGTAGCCTGCTTGCAATCTGTCCCTTCTCTGCCAGCACACTTATTCACCTACATGGAATTCCTTGTCACCTGCGGCTACCAGGCTAGTGGTTAATTACAAGGCCGCTGTAATACAAAAGTGGTGATTTGTTTCTGGCCTCATGGAAGAGTTTTAATGGCATTTGAATCAAGGAAGCAGAAAGATAATTTAGGCTGTTCAGGAGAGCACCCTAGATCCAGACAGATGAGCCAAGCAGTAGACCCTAAACAAAAGATGAGATAATCTGTTATTCATGGCACCATTTTCATACTCTTCTCATCCTAAGCCAATGGTTGGAGTTTGACAGATCTGAAGTTTGACAGATCATGCAAAGCCAAGTACCATTCTGTGGAATGCAGGTAATGTTATATGTCCCAGGCCACTTAGGACTAGAGCTGCCAAGAATTCTCCTCCAAAATGTTCCTCTGCAAATTTTAATGTTAAATTTTTCAGAAGTTCTCTGAGTGCTCCAATATTTGGTGGAAAATACGACAACAATCTGATGTCTTTCTTTTACACAATAGGTGGTGCAATCCCATACTCACCTGCCTGGGAATAAGTACCACTGAAGTCAATGAGAGTTAGGTTAAAATAGACATATGATGGCACTGTTAATAACCATATTTGACAGGACTTTATAGCTGACAAGCAATGGCATGTTGTATCTACAATATATAGATGTACCATTTCATCACTGCTAGTTGCGTGCCAAGGTCCTGTGCCCCACAGTTCCCCATTGATTAATAACACAGAAACATAAGTGTATCTGAAGAAGTGTGCATGCACACGAAAGCTCATACCAAGAACTAACTTAGTTGGTCTTTAAGGTGCTACTGGAAGGAATTTTTTTATTTTGACTATGGCAGACCAACACGGCTACCTATCTGTAACAGAAACATAAGTATTTAGGATTGCTTACAAACACACATGATTACAAAAACAGTCCATTTTGGGTGGCCTTCCACTTCTGTGCAAACATGGTCATTTTCTGGCAGGTGCATAGCCGACCAAGGTCTTCATTTTTTAATCTCTTGCTCTCTCTTACATGAATTGGTTTGTTTCATTGACAAACCATCTTTTAGAAATTCTCCTTTATTACAGTTTCAAGACAGGTGTGTCGTGAGCAGGTGGGGCTGTGAGGATCGCGCCTATGACTGTCATGAAGAGACTCTGCACTTCTGAATTTGCCACTGCACTACTGACTGACACTAAGGAGGAGGAGGGAGCTGACAGGCAGTTCCTTCCCTGGACTGGAAGTATGTCATAAGGCAGACAGCTGGGGTCTGGCTGGGGGTCAGCGGAGGTTGCTTGGACGGTGCCCCACTTGTCATGGTTTTCCCCCAATTCATGGAAGTGCATTTTACCAAGTTGCAAAAGGTCCGTTGGTGCTCTTTCAGTCCCAATGTTCTTTATTTTAGCCTTCCTTCCCTTTCATGGAATTTCTTAAAAATGCTATTTGATCTCCATGGTGTTTTAACATTACTTTTCCCCATTGAGTACAAAGCATTATTATTTTACTGCATATCAGTGACAAGACATTTGGAGAGTTTCCTTGTCTTTGCTTTGCTGTGAGGAGCTTGACCCCTGGCTCTGAGAGGGTGTGTATTCAGAAAACAAACTTCATACTTTGTTATGGCAGCTGAGATGATCAGATGCCAGAAGGAGTGAGTATGTAGAATAAAATGAGGCGGGGCTTCACTAAGGATGGCTACTATATGGTGGACACCAAGGCTCCTTTGAAAGTGCAGATAGTGGACACCTGCCATATTTTGACAGGGAAATTGTTCCACAGAACAGGAGCAGCCACACTAAAAGCCCTGCTCTGAGTTACTGCAGGGTGGGCTTTTAAGATCTTTGGAAGAACTCTTCTATCTGAAACACTCTCAGGTCTCCATAAAACAGTATATAAATGTTGGATTTTATTGTTATTTTGAAACCACAAATAGTACCATACATGGATATTTGACAAGCGGAAACATTGCAAAATGTAGGTGTCCTTGCACATGGATATAGATTTGCCTGAACACCATAAGAAATGATTCTTGCATAGCAAAAGTGGCAGTGTCTTTACACAGGCTGGCTTTCCAAATTCTCCAGCCCGTGGGGCGTCAGTGGGTCTTTAATGACTTATCGCGCCACAACATGCGACTGCTTGGCCCCTGGGAGCGTCTCCTCATTCATGGTCGTTAAGCCAGAATGAGGTGATGCTGGTTAAACAGAAATAGCAGGTTCTAAATAGCTGGCCTATTAAAACATCTTCATTCAGAATAGTCCGTGATAGGATTTGTCATATGATCGTCCCCTGGCTTTAAAACACAGGTGTGAGAAATGATCTTCCGTATTGCCAATGTGAGCTTGATTTAGACTCGTCAAGCATAAAAACAGTAGCTGTGGACAAAAGAAGGGCTTCTACTTCTGATAGATGCAGTGACGCAAATTGAATGCACGGTTCTTTGGATAAACACAATGGGATACTCTTGATTTTTTAAATGCGTACAGTTAAAACAGCAACAAATAGATATCTCAAGGTGCCATATCTTTAAATATTCCAAACACAAGATGTGTATTTATTATTATTTATCTAAAATGCCATTATAATCATTCAGAGAAACTTTCTAATGGTAAGGGCTGTTGATGATGGAGCAGATTGCTCTGGGAGATGTTGGGCTCTCCTTGCCTGGAGTTTTCTTTAAGAAGGTTGTTGGCTACCCTGCTGCCAGGGATGCTGTTAAGTTACAACCATGCATTGCAGATGCTGGAAGAGAGACCAGTGGCATCCCTGTTCTTCTGTTGCCACCCTCCAGACCTATAGTGGAAGGGGCACACGAAGAAGGGCCTCAGATGATGGTTGCAGGGTCCAGGTTGGTTCATATGGAGAGAGGTGGTTCTCGAGGTATTGCGGTCCTGAGCCATTTAAGGCTTTATAGGTCAAAACCAACTAACTGGCAGCCAGTGTTGGTGTTATATACTCAAATGATACAATTGTTGGGAATCAACAGCAGGAATGGGTCATTATGGTCCTGCTTAGAGGATTCCCATGGGCACCTGGTTGGTCAGTGTGATGCTAAACTGGACAAGCCTTTGGTCTAATGCAGCAGGGCTCTTTTTTCATCCTTGTTTCTCAGGTTGTACTTGTCCTTCAGCCATCATGCCTGAAAACCAGGGTGTCAGCACATTTCCCATAATTCTTTGCTTCTCTTGGCAATATTCTCTCGTTTGGCAATGGACTGTTGCTGAATTTTTGTCATTTCTGATCATACTGACCATGGGGCTTCTTTCACATTCCTCAGCTGCTCATTCATGTTATTTGGAGTTTCTTCCAATAATCACTAGAAGAGAGTTTACTCTATTGTTCAACAACTGTTGCTCTTCATGGCAAAGTTCCTGATCTTTTGCTACCCTCTGTGCTTGTTCTTCCTCTGTTTTTCTGTCTGCTGTTATGGCAGCCTCAATCAGCAGACTTCTTGTCTCCTTTGCTAAAACACCAAGATCCACCTTCTGTTTTTATATCTATGGAAAGCTCTCAGCCATTTGCTGTGCTGCTTGGTTCATCTGACACAGCAGGCCAAGTGCAAACATTGGACGATCTCCTTGTATCTGTTCTTTCCTCTCGTGTATTTGAAACCTGGGGTTTGCCACAGGCTGAAAGGAGCACATACAGAACCAGCCAAAAATGGTCAATAGCAATGGGGGAGAAATTCGATTCACTTTGCACTTTCTGAAACCATTTGCAGGCTGAAACAGTCATCTTTCAAAATCCCCATTTCTACGAATGTTTTAGTGCAGTTCTCCAGTCAAATGTGGATAAAAATGCATGCAAAGTATCCATAAAAATGCACATGTTAGTGAAAATAACATACAGGAATGCATTCTATTTGTGAAAATTATACAGCTACCTATGATCTTAATAGTGTCCAATGAGTGGTGTACATATTTAAATGCAGATGTTATAACTCAGCAGTGGTAGTTCATTTTGGATTCTGGGCTTAATGATGCTATGGGAACTCTTCTTTAGATTATAACATATTTTACTCCCCACTTCAAATTGTGGAAAACCAGCCCTGCTGTGCTTGGTGGAGGTGGGCCACTGGACCTCAGCCCCAAACATCTGCTCCAATGGCATTACTGCAGCTAAGAAGAAGACTTGCTTTATCAGCCAACAGTCCCAGGTTCAATCCCTGCATCTCCAGTTAAGGAACTCAGATACTGATGTGATGGCAAAGACGTCTGCTTGAGACTCTGCCAGTTAGACAATGGAGACCAGGCAAATAGTATGACCTGGTATAAGACAGTTTATGTTCCTACTGTAGGCGAGAGACACTAGGCCTGGATCCTCTGACATGAAAAAGCAGCAACCCTGAACTAACAGAACTACTGGGTTTTGGGGAGAATATTCTAATCTCATGTCCAGCCCCACAGCAGTTCTGAATGTGCTGAGAGGTATAGATGGATGTATAGATTTATTTAAGGCAGGGCTGGGGACTTGCGGCTCTCTCCAGCTATGCTTGATGTTTTATTGTGTTTTTAATATTCTGTTGGGAGCTGCTCAGAGTGGCTGGGGAAACCCAGTCAGATGGACGGGGTATAAATAATAAATTATATTATAATTATCATTATTCCTGGAATACAAGTCCCAGCAGCCCCAGTCAGCATTCCCAGTGGTCAGGTGGACCTGTAAAAGGGTAAAAGAGTACTGGGAAATAATTCATAATGAATTAAAAAAATGTACTTTTCCAACAACAACAACAACACAGAGTCCTTTTTGTTGGGGATAATTCAGATGGAAATTCCCAGGTGTCAAAAAAGGTTATTTATGTATGCCACTACTGCGGCCTGTGTTTTGCTAACCCAAAATTGGAAAACGAACGAGGTCTCAACTAAAGAAGAATGGCAACTTAAACTGATGGAATATGTGCAGCTTGTGGACCTAACATATACAATAAGAGAAGAAGACTATACGTTTAGAGAAGATTGGAAAATGTTTATTGAATATATGGGGGGAAATTGTATACACTTGAAAACGTTGGCAGCATTAAGATAAATTCAACAGTGTAAACAAGTTTTGATGGATGTAATAATGGAATACTGAATGGTTTAGTTTATGTAAAATATGCAGGGATTTATAATATGCAAAATGAACCATGGAAAGAGAAGAAGGGAAGTCATTGACATTTTAAGGTTGTTTAAATGAACATCCCAAATTGTAAAACAGAAAATTTAATTTTAAAAAAAATACAAAAAAGGAATGGTGTGAACATTCCAAAATTTCAGGGGGTGCAGGAGGTTCCTCTACACAGGGCACTGAGCTGAGGGGGTGCAAAATTGAGAAGATCCACAATTGAGAAGATCCATTTGGAGGTGCCAAAATTTGGTCTCGGACAGGGTGCCATATTACGAAAGATTACCCAAGTCTGCCCCTGGGAGTGAATTGTTGTCTAGCGACATCTGGAGGGACCCTGGTTCTCCAACGCTGATTTGGAGGCCAACGCTGATTTCCCACCATGCCCTTCAACGGGTTCTGAAGGTGGCTTATGTTGAAGCACTGGATTTACCTCAGCCGCTGTCTGAAGTTGTCCAGTCCGGCAATGGAAACACCACATGAAGCTGCTGGTTGTGTGTGTTTATCTCTTAGTCTATCATTCTAAGTATAGGGTGAGCCAAAACAGCTCATTCGTATAGATTACATTGTGGTTGTGCCTCCCCCCATCACTTCTCCTTCATGTAGCTTCATGGAATGGCCAGTTCTGTACTGACATTGGAAACTGGAACAGGGTGTTTGGTCCTTGCAGCCTGGCAGGACTCAAAGGAGCGACGGGGCTGAGGCTGCTCCAGAAGTGAATGCTAGAAAGCAAGGGACTCAGGGTCAACAGCAATCCACTGGGGGTCTGGGCAGTGAAGAAAGCAGGAGTCAGGGATCCTGAGGGGAGTGCTGGGCTGTTGAGGGCAATGGAGCCGAGGTCAGTGCTTGAAAGAACCATTGGAGGTGCTGAGATCTCCAAACCTTTGGGTTTCTTAGCCTTTGGGGGAAGAGAAGGAGATTTTGCCTTGGATCCTGACGAGAGGTTCAGTGGCTCGAGAGAATCAGAATCCTGGCCACTGGACTCAAAAAAGATCATAGAATCATAGAATCATAGAATCATAGAGTTGGAAGAGTCCACAAGGGCCATCGAGTCCAACCCCCTGCCAAGCAGGAAACACCATCAGAGCACTCCTGACATATGGTTGTCAAGCCTCTGCTTAAAGACCTCCAAAGTAGGAGACTCCACCACACTCCTTGGCAGCAAATTCCACTGTCGAACAGCTCTTACTGTCAGGAAGTTCTTCCTAATGTTTAGGTGGAATCTTCTTTCTTGTAGTTTGGATCCATTGCTCCGTGTCCGCTTCTCTGGAGCAGCAGAAAACAACCTCTCTCCCTCCTCTATGTGACATCCTTTTATATATTTGAACATGGCTATCATATCACCCCTTAACCTCCTCTTCTCCAGGCTAAACATGCCCAGCTCCCTTAGCCGTTCCTCATAAGGCATCGTTTCCAGGCCTTTGACCATTTTGGTTGCCCTCCTCTGGACACGTTCCAGTTTGTCAGTGTCCTTCTTGAATTGTGGTGCCCAGAACTGGACACAGTACTCCAGGTGTGGTCTGACCAGAGCAGAATACAGTGGCACTATTACTTCCCTTGATCTAGATGCTATACTCCTATTGATGCAGCCCAGAATTGCATTGGCTTTTTTAGCTGCCGCGTCACACTGTTGGCTCATGTCAAGTTTGTGGTCAACCAAGACTCCTAGATCCTTTTCACATGTACTGCTCTCAAGCCAGGTGTCACCCATCTTGTATTTGTGCCTCTCATTTTTTTTGCCCAAGTGCAATACTTTACATTTCTCCCTGTTAAAATTCATCTTGTTTGTTTTTGCCCAGTTCTCTAATCTGTCTAATCTGCTTCTGTGTTCGGAAGGGAGGGGTGAGTTCGGAGACAGAGACGGCGACCGGGAGGAAGATGGCGAAGCCGACGAGATGCTGGCAACATTGGGCAACATTAGTGAGGATATTTTTGCAGAGACAGAGGATGCTAAGAAAGCAGAAGCAGCGGCTGCCCCGGATGTTGATGGCAGGGACACTATGGGCCTCATGACTTGCTTGTCTGATTTGTTTGTCACAAACTTTATAACAGTCCGGACTTCTTCCAGAGGGGTGGGCCCCTCCTGTTTCTTCTCCAGCTTCTCTGTTTTGATCTGTTTGAGAGTTTCTGGCTGGTTTTGCAGGGAGTTGATGGTGAAAGAGGAGTACAACCCCGAATGGATATATTCATTACGGCTTGCGCCTTTCAGGGCCGCCAAGTCATGCTTGTGTTGCTCTCTACCTTCAAGAGGCATCTTGCAGTCGCTGTCCTGCAGCAAAAGGCTCTCCCTACTGATTTCCACAGCATGAGGATCCATCTTCAAAATGTACTGACATTGTTCACATTAACCTGCTCAAGAGGACCAAGGCGGTTTATAAGCAGCTGCTTTGGGCAGAAAGGAAAGAAAACAAAAAACCTCCAAAACAGACAACGTGGGGGGAAATCTCTGCAATAAGTGCCGATCCCAAAATTTGGACTTTTTCGACATTAAACATGGACTTTCATTTGGCATACGGAGGCTTGACCACTAATGACAGAAAAAGGCATTGGCTTTTGGGTTGCTTTTCATTTTCCACCAGTGTTTGGGTAGAATTTGCACTTCCCCTCTAAATCTGGAGCTGTTCCTGGAATTAATGAGGGAAAAGAGAAAGACTCAAATCAGAAGACTACATATTTTGTTTGTCTACATAACTGAGCCATTTTTATTTCCTTACATACCAACCATTTAACCTCAAGATGACCTTAATGTAGGCAAAAAGGAGTACTTATATACAAGAGTTAGCAAGCAATAAACAAGAAGCCTAGTTTTGAACAATAAGAGAGAGGAAAAAGAAGAAGCACTCTCTTCCGTGACTTCACAAACCCTATATTTTACTGGTTACAAGTAAACTGCTTTGAGACTAACCATAATGTGAAAATTAGACAGTGGGAAGCTGTGATGACAGTGTCCTTTAGTTCGGTGATCACTCGTGATATAGCTTCTGCTACATCTGTATAGTAAAGCATGAGAGACAGAGATTACAGTAAGTGTCAAGGAATGTTCTAGCTATATATACATATACATATGTTGTGGAAGGATGCAACACAGCAAAAATGAACAGTGCCATCTAAGTGTGCTTTGTTAATCCAGGTTTCTTGATTGTCTACGTTATCCAAAACACATAAAAACCATCAGCAACCGTGCTGTTCCATTAGAAAACACTCCAAATACCACAATACTTGTATTAGGACCAGGTAGGAACATAGGGACGCGGGTGGCGCTGTGAGTTAAACCACAGAGCCTAGGACTTGCCGATCAGAAGGTCGGCGGTTCGAATCCCTGCGACGGAGTGAGCGCCTGCTGCTTGGTCCCTGCTCCTGCCCACCTAGCAGTTCGAAAGCATGTCAAAGTGCAAGTAGATAAATAGGTATCGCTCCGGCGGGAAGGTAAACGGCGTTTCCGTGCACTGCTCTGGTTCGCCAGAAGCGGCTTAGTCATGCTGGCCCCATGACTCGGAAGCTGTACGCCGGCTCCCTCGGCCAATAAAGCGAGATGAGCGCCGCAACCCCAGAGTTGGCCACGACTGGACCTAATGGCCAGGGGTTCCTTTACCTAGGAACATAGGAAGTTACCTGACTAGAGGATAGCTCAGTCAGTAGAGCATGAGACTCTTAATCTCAGGGTCCTTGGTTTCAGCCCCACGTTGGGCAAAATATTCCTGCATTGCAGCCATTTGGACTAGATAACCCTCATGGTCCCTTCCAACACAATGGCCCAGTTTGCACATCACATTTAACAAACCGTGGTTTACTGCTGGACTAGATGGGCCATTGGCCTAATCCAGCAAGCTCTTCTTATATTCTTATGCTAAACAAACAAAAACAAAAACAAACAAACAAACACAATTCTACCATGAATCACTTCAGACAGAATGTTTTCATGTAGATGAAATCAAGTGATCTCTCGCTCCCCCCCCCATGCATTCATGTGAACCAGCTATGCTGTTTACCATTAAAGCACCAGACCGAGAGTGTGGGAATATTCCATAGATGCACCCTCAGTGAACTGGGAACATTGTGGGATGGTACTAGAGCTGCAGGGAGGCACCAGCTGAGAGGCTTCCTTTGGAGTGTGGAAGACCCCCACCGTGTGCCAGAAGACATAAGGCTCCCATTGTGTCCTCAATTGGCCTCATTATGGAGTGAAGCCTGCGCTTAATTTTTTAGTCAACATGAGCATACCCAGATAATAAGGCACTCACTTGAGATGTCTGTAAGCAGCTTCTTTTGTAATCTGTTTGCCCTTTCTGCCTGTGGTTTAAACTTTGGCATATACTGTAGCAAATGTAACCAAATGTCAGTTATGTGCCCCGAGGCAAAACCCGAAAATTAAACTTGATACCCATGCACTGATTGATCTGGCTGCAGACATAGACATCTGCTGGAGTAAATTGCATCGATGAAGGCAGCAGCATTTTGCTTCTTTCCTGTATTAACGACGGGCAGGATTAATTTATCACCATGTAAAAATGGGTTGATTATAAAAGACGTGTAAAGGACAGATGAAATGAAGATCTGTCACTTGTCGGAGCTGATAATTTAATTGGCAATTTTTGAATTACGGCATTATTTTAACCAACTGGAAACAGTGGAAACAGACAATTGAGTACAAGCTTGATCTTATGCATATGCTATTGGAAATAAATCCCCCTGATTTCAGTGGGGCTTCCCTCAAACTAAAAAGAATGGGATTTCAGCCTGAGACCTTTTCCCAGCACTGGAATGATATTGAGACGGATTTTAGGCACGAGGCTTTAATTGGTGCTGAACGTCTCGAGCAATTTATGCTGATGGCTGGTAGTGTGGAAAAGAGAGATCTGTAATGCAAATTAGCATTATTCCTAGTGTAGGTTTCAGATGC
Source organism: Podarcis vaucheri (assembly GCF_965113315.1). Lineage (NCBI taxonomy): Eukaryota > Metazoa > Chordata > Lepidosauria > Squamata > Lacertidae > Podarcis > Podarcis vaucheri. Next base: position 18,702,794 of record NC_138749.1, read on the forward strand.
ACCTTACAAAGTAATTTTTGCAGCAAGGATTGTTTTAAGCCTTTTGTGTGAAAAAGCTCTTCATCCCAATTTATGCATGGTTTTTTTATTAAAAAAAATGAATATACAACCATGCTTTCAAATAAATGCAAAGAAAACAGAATTAAGAATAAGAACCAGAGAGTATAAATAGGAAGAATATAATGAAAACTCACACTAGCAGAAGCAAGGACTTAGAATTTAGAGCTAGCATTAGAACTTAAAAAGTCCTGGGAGAATGGAAGTGTTTTTATGACACCAAAAATATACCAATATTGGTTCCAGGCAAATAATGTTAAGTGGTATGGGTGGCTTAATTTCTGGTTCCCTCTGCCTTGCGTGACCTGGCAAAGGCACAGTGAAGGTGTGTCCAGTACTTTGGTGTGGGTTTTTTGGAAATCATTTTTATTGGTTTTACAAATACAAAGTTACAAACAAAACAATCAAAAAGTATATGCATATAAACAGTTTCCTCCAAATCTCAGGACTCCCCCCCCCCATCTCTTCTATGGGGTCCCATTTTAAACATATTCTTCCATACTCCAGTTTTTATACTCCGTGGTAATTATTACACTACAAGTGAAATGAAATTCCTGCCAATGTTTCCATCTGCTTACAGTGGTCTCCTAAGTAACTTATAAATTTGTCCCATTCTTTTATAAAGTTTTTGTCCTCTTGTTTTATGAGTTTTCCAGTCAGTTTTGCCATTTCGGCATAGTCCATCAGCTTGGTTTGCCATTCCTCTCTGCTAGAGACTTTGTCTTCTTTCCGTCTCTGGGCTGGTAACATCTGCTGTTCCATACATAAAAAAGTCTTTTCTGCTCCTTTGGAATGCTGGTACCTGTACTTCCGAACAAAAAAGCTTCTGGTTTTTTAATAAAGGTTATTTCATAGAATCATAGAGTTGGAAGAGACCACAAGGGCCATCAAGTCCAACCCCCTGCCAAGCAGGAAACACCATCAGAGCACTCCTGACATATGGTTGTCAAGCCTCTGCTTAAAGGCCTCCAAAGTAGGAGACTCCACCACTCTCCTTGGCAGCAAATTCCACTGTCGAACAGCTCTTACTGTCAGGAAGTTTTTCCTAATGTTTAGGTGGAATCTTCTTTCTTGTAGTTTGGATCCATTGCTCCGTGTCTGCTTCTCTGGAGCAGCAGAAAACAACCTTTCTTCCCCCTCTATATGACATCCTTTTATATATTTGAACATGGCTATCATATCACCCCTTAACCTCCTCTTCTCAGGCTAAACATGCCCAGCTCCCTTAGCCATTCCTCATAAGGCATCGTTTCCAGGCCTTTGACCATTTTGGTTGCCCTCCTCTGGACACGTTTCAGTTTGTCAGTGTCCTTCTTGAACTGTGGTGCCCAGAACTGGACACAGTACTCCAGGTGAGGTCTGACCAGAGCAGAATACAGTGGCACTATTACTTCCCTTGATCTAGATGCTATACTCCTATTGATGCAGCCCAGAATTGCATTGGCTTTTTTAGCTGCCACGTCACACTGTTGGCTCATGTCAAGTTTGTGGTCAACCAAGACTCATAGATCCTTTTCACATGTACTGCTCTCAAGCCAGGTGTCACCCATCTTGTATTTGTGCCTCTCATTTTTTTTGCCCAAGTGCAATACTTTACATTTCTCCCTATTAAAGTTCATCTTGTTTGTTTTGGCCCAGTTCTCTAATCTGTCAAGGTCGTTTTGAAGTGTGATCCTGTCCTCTGGGGTGTTAGTCACCCCTCCCAGTTTGGTGTCATCTGCAAATTTGATCAGGATGTCCTTGAGTCCATCATCCAAGTCGCTGATAAAGATGTTGAATAAGACCGGGCCCAAGACAGAACCCTGTGGCACCCCACTAGTCACTCTTCTCCAGGATGAAGAGGAACCATTGATGAGAACCCCTTGGGTTCGGTCAGTCAGCCAGTTACAAATCCACTGAGTGGTAGCATAGTCAAGACCGCATTTTACCAGCTTCTTTACAAGAATATCATGGGGCACCTTGTCAAATGCCTTGCTGAAATCAAGGTAGGCTACACCCACTGCGTTCCCTTCATCTACCAGGCTTGTAATTCTGTCAAAAAATGAGATCAGGTTAGTCTGACATGACTTATTTTTCAGAAATCCATGCTGACTATTGGTGATCACAGCATTCCTTTCTAGGTGCTCACAGACCATTTGCTTAATGATCTGCTCCAGAATCTTCCCTGGTATTGATGTCAGACTGACTGGGCGATAATTATTTGGGTCCTCTCTTTCTCCCTTTTTGAAAATAGGGACAACATTTGCCCTCCTCCAGTCTGCCGGGACTTCGCCTGTTCTCCAGGAATTCTCAAAGATGACTGCCAGTGGTTCTGAGATCACACCTGCCAGTTCTTTTAATACTCTTGGATGCAGTTCGTCTGGCCCTGGAGACTTGAATACATCTAAACTAGCCAAGTATTCTTGTACTATCTCCTTAGTTATTCTGGGCTGTGTTTCCTCTGCTGAATCATTTGCTCCAAATTCTTCAGGTCGGGCATTGTTTTCTTTATCGGAGAAGACTGAGGCAAAGAAGGCATTGAGGAGTTCAGCCCTTTCTGTGTCCCCTGTTTGCATTTCACCATCTTCTCCTCTGAGTGACCCCACTGTTTCTTTGTCCTTCCTTTTGCTACGGACATACCCATAAAAGCTATATGTGAGGAGAATACAACGCTAGTGTGTTTTAAAGAGGCTTTGTGAAAAGTGAGGAATATCGCAAAAATGTAAATAAGGATATAAAGGAATTACTTAAAGGTGATACTATATATTAAGAAATGCGTAAATAGGAGAATTATTATGGATGACTGTCAGAGGAGTGGAGGGAGGTTCAACAAACTAAAATACGTGATGTGGAAAATGGAAAGATGGAAGTTTTTATAGAAAATGTAATAAAAAATATTTGCAAAAAAAAAAAAGCCTTTTTTGTTGCTTTTAACCTCTCTAGCAAGCCTGAGTTCATTCTGTGCTTTAGCTTTTCTGACTTTGTGTCTACATGTGCTCGCTATTTGTTTGAATTCCTCTTTGGTGGTTTCCCCCCTTTTCCATTTTTTGTACACATCCTTTTTAAATCTCAACTCAGTTAAAAGTTCTTTAGATAGCCACCCTGGCTTCTTTAGGCACCTTCCATGTTTCTGTCTCATTGGGATTGCCTGAAGTTGTGCTTTTACTATCTCCCTCTTAACAAACTCCCAGCCATCATGAACTCCCTTTCCTTTTAGTATTACTTTCCGTGGGATCTCACCCAGCACTTCCCTAGGTTTTATGACACCCTCCCCCCACATTTCATTATATATCATCTCCCAGAAAGCATTTGTTACCTTACAAGTCCACCACATATGATAAAAGGTACCTTCCTTTTTCCTGTGCTTGTAGCAAGTTGTTATGGGTCTTTCTTCTGGTTCAGTTAACTTAAGTCCCATGAATTTCATTGGGACACAGAGGCAGGGGGAAATATGGATGATTATTTTCCACAAGGTAAATTTCCCCACAAGTGTTCACATTACTGACATTACTGGTAGAACTGCTGGCATTCTCTACATCAGGGCTAGGCAACCTAAGGACCACGGGCCGGATCCGGCCCAATCGCCTTCTCAATCCGGCCTGTGGATGGTCCAGGAATCAGCATGTTTTTACATGAGTAGAATGTGTCCTTTTATTTAAAATGCACCTCTGGGTTATTTGTGGGGCCGGCCTGGTGTTTTTACATGAGTAGAATGTGTGCTTTTACAGTGGTACCTCAAGTTAAGTACTTAAATCGTTCCGGAGGTCCGTTCTTAACCTGAAACTGTTCTTAACCTGAAGCACCACTTTAGCTAATGGGGGCCTCCCACTGCTGCCGCGCCGCCGGAGCACGACTTCTGTTCTCATCCTGAAGCAGAGTTCTTAACCTGAAGCACTATTTCTGGGTTAGTGGAGTCTGCAACCTGAAGCGTATGTAACCTGAAGCGTATGTAACCCGAGGTACCACTGTGTTTAAAATGCATCTCTGGGTTATTTGTGGGGCATAGGAATTCGTTCATTCCCCCCCCTCCCAAAAAAAATATAGTCCGGCCCACCACATGGTCTGAGGGATGGTGGACTGGCCCACGGCTGAAAAAGGTTGCTGACCCCTACTCTACATGATGCAAAGCAGCTAGCAGAATTCCCAGTGTGATCTTGCTGCTTCTTTTGTTTAAGTCTGCCTTGACACCATTAAAGGGTGGCAAAACTGCCTCTGGGTATCTGTCCATCTGGGTTATGTGCGATGTTTTCCTGAATGTAAAGATTTTGGTGCACATATAAAACTCTTCATCAGCTGAGTTAAGGTAGCAGAAGAAAGGGTTTTGTTGTTGTTTTTAAAAAATACTTTTGGAATGACATTCCGGTCTAAGGGTTGCTGCTCTGTTAATAAGCAGAAGCTTCCCCTGGTAGCTGGAGATTGGCCCATGCCCGACAACATACAGGGAATTCAAGCCTTTGTTTAAAATCCCTTATTTTAGAGGTAGTCAAATTATTGGCAGCAAGAGCTGTGTGGGTGTTGAGAAGCAGTGAAGAAAAAGAAATTCTGGGTTATTAGACTTTTATCTCTGTTACGCCGGCATAAATCTGGAGTAATTTCCTGGAAGGCAATGGAATTTGCTCCAGGTTAATGTGGAGCAGAATCCACTTCTTAGTCTCAAACTATCATTTTCACTAAGTGAATATATTAGATAATTATATGACTTCCCATAAGGTGATGGAGTAGTCTTCTAGCTCTAATTACACCAAACTCTGTAAGAGTTAGAGTTAAGAGTTAGAGTTAGAAAGAGAGAGAGAGAGAGAAAGAGAAAAAAAATATGAAGGGCAGTTTGTGTGTGTGTGTGTGTGTGTGTTTTAAAAACCAAACCCACACAATAGAAGTTCCAAACAGAAAATTCAAAAAATTGCAAAATGTCTGACAGGATTGATGCTGAGACAGGGTACAGTGTGAGGGCTGGGCTGTGACCAGCAATCTGAGGTAAGCCAGGAGCCAGGAATAAGACGCTGTGGAACAAGCCAGAAACAAGGGCCAAAAGAACTAAGTTGGAACTGAAGGACAAACCAGAGTCAAAGAACAAGCCAGGGGTGAAGAACAAACCATAGGTCAGAACTGAAGAACAAACCAGAAGTTAGGAAAGAGGAGCGAGCCAGAGGAGGGCAACCAAAATGGTCAAAGGCCTGGAAACGATGCCTTATGAGGAACGGCTGAGGGAGCTGGGCATGTTTAGCCTGGAGAAGAGGAGGTTGAGGGGTGATATGATAGCCATGTTCAAATATATAAAAGGATGTCATATAGAAGAAGGAGAAAAGTTGTTTTCTGCTGCTCCAGAGAAGCGGACACGGAGCAATGGATCTAAACTACAAGAAAGAAGATTCCACCTAAACATTAGGAAGAACTTCCTGACAGTAAGAGCTGTTTGACAGTGGAATTTGCTGCCAAGGAGTGTGGTGGAGTCTCCTACTTTGGAGGTCTTTAAGCAGAGGCTTGACAACCATATGTCAGGAGTGCTCTGATGGTGTTTCCTGCTTGGCAGGGGGTTGGACTCGATGGCCCTTGTGGTCTCTTCCAACTCTATGATTCTATGATTCTATGCAGGATTAAAGAGTAACCAAGGATGCAGGAGCTGAGCAGGCTATATTATTCAAGCAAGTTCCAACTGTGACGGAAAGTCATTTATTTCTTGAGCCCCATGTTGGGCAAATAGATTCCTGCATTGCAGGGGGTTGGACTAGATGACCCTTGAGGTCCCTCTGGAGTTCAATGATTCTATGAAAACAGAGTAAATCAAGAGGAAGGAGTCACAAAAATCCATCAAAACAAATGGCATACAATCAGCAAATTCACTGGGTTTAAAATAACATGGGGGGGGGCTTTTTATGATTACAGTGCTACCTCAGGTTACAGACGCTTCAGGTTACAGACTCTGCCAACCCAGAAATAGTACCTCAGGATAAGAACTTTACCTCAGGATGAGAACAGAAATCACGCGCCAGTGGCGCAGCGGCAGCGGGAGGCCCCATCAGCTAAAGTGGTGCTTCAGGTGAAGAACAGTTTCAGGTTAAGAACGGACCTCCAGAATGAATTACGTTCTTAACCTGAGGTACTACTGTATTTATATTTTGTGTGCCACACTGAGCACAGTTCATGTAGAAGAGCAGGACAAAAATGAGAGCAAAAAGATACATAAATAAAACGAACCAAAATACCACCTACCTGCATTTCATGTCAGTTCTGAAGGATGGGTGCATGTAGAAATTCCCTAAAACACATTAGTAAAGGTTGGAGGGTGGAGGGCGCTGTTCTTTCCTACAGACCTGTTCCTTATATCTGAATGGGGGGGGGGGTAGGGACTTGCTTCATTCTCTTGTCTATCTCCCACACAGCTGCTCTTCATAACTTGCACCATATACGTGCGTTTTGTACTTGGGTATCAGAATTCGAAGACAAATGTCACCCCTCGGTTTGTCATAGCCCTTTAAATTAAGAAAAGATTTAACGGCAGGGCATGGCTATGCTGTACTATATGTAGTAATGTATACCGAGTGAGTGCAAGATCTAAAAATACATTGAATGCTGACCCGTATTTTGGATAAGTACAGAGTAATGCCCGAACTATTTACATAGTGTTTTGTTTCACTTTGCCTGGGAGGAAGTTAGTTAAAAAAAATAAAAATAAATGAACTTTCTGCTGGTTGGGTTCACAGGGCATTCTTTTCCTATATGTGCAAGCATCTGACTTGCTCTTGAACAAATGGAAAGGAGGGTAGGATTGATATTTGGACTATGTGTGTCAGGAGAAATGGCTTCCTAGAATATGTTCTGCGATCATAGCTGTAAACCAGGAATCCTGTAGGTCAGAGGCTGGCTTTCTGTGCCAACCAGGGTTCTTTCAGGAGGATGGAACTGTGGGAACACTTGCACAAAAATCTCCAGAATCTTCCTGGTAGAGGAGTCAGGTGACATTAGAGGGCCAATCCCATGCCAATGTGTGAAACCGAGCTCTTTGAGCTGGTCCCTTCCCTTGGACTGGGCAACTTTCTGAAGGAGGACACCGGGTTCTCTTTGAGCTGCTAGATCTGCCTTTCACCCCATTTGGCTTCTGCCTGCCTACTGCCTGTCCTTGGGCCTGAGCACTTGGCAGAATTCTGAAAAGAGAATTTTCTTGAGCAGCTGCAAAAATGTAAAGATATTTTCTTCCTCATAATAAGGTAACCATTTCTCCAATTGGGAACCAGTTGCCCAAAGTGGTCCAGAGAACCTATAAGGCAAGGGTCAGCAAACCTTTTCAGCAGGGGGCTGGTCCACTGTCCCTCAGACCTTGTGGGGGGCCGGATTATATTTTGGAAAAAATATGAATGAATTCCTATGCCCCACAAATAACCCAGAGATGTATTTTAAATAAAAGCACACATTCTACTCATGTAAAAACACCAGGCAGGCCCCATAAATAACCCAGAGATGCATTTTAAATAAAAGGGCACATTCTACTCTTGTAAAAACACACTGATTCCTGGACCATCCGCGGGCCAGATTTAGAAGGCGATTGGGCTGGATCTGGCCCCCGGGCCTTAGTTTGCCTACCCATGCTATAAGGTATGCATTGTATGGTTGGCTCCCAGTAGGGCACAGAAGGGGATTGGATCAGGGAGTGCTTCCTGAAATAGACCTTGATTTGAGCTGTCAAAATTGGATTCTCAAAATGGAGTTTATGCTGTACAACCTGGGTAAACTGGAACATGGCAAGGACACACGGCAGGCAACTATTTGGCACCCTTTCCAGGAATGGCCAAAATGCTCGGACAGTCATGATGTAAGCTGGAACAATCTGCTTGAAAGACATTACTAACTCCATGTTTTCCCTTTCAGGACAGGGTGAAAGCCAGTCTAGCAATCTCTTCAGATTGATGCTGAAGAGTGTGTGGATAGTGTCATTTCATAGTTTGGTCGCTAGCTGGTGCTGGAATTAGTTGTATCTGGGTGGCATCAGAAATATTGTATTGTTATTATACTCTTGTTTAAAAGAGACAATAAAGTTCTTGTCTAGCTTCCATGACAAGTAGATCGTGAGGATATTAAAGGGGAAGGTGAAAGGAACTCAGAAGGGGGCAGAATAGGGCAGGGCAGAATGGGCTTATGTAGGACCACTGATGTACACAAAGACCCAAAATGAAATCCCAGCGCAAATGGGGACTTGCCTGTAGTCCTGTTATTCAACGCCTTATTGCTATTGTCAGAAAGAAAATTCTTGTGCCATTTTAAAAAGTCCTAACTGATTAACCAAAATGGTGTAAAAAGGGGATCTTGTTATTGTGACGGTAAACTTTTGTGAGTGAGAATTTGTGTTTAGTTGTGTGTGGTTTTTTTAAGGATTGGAGGTGCATCAGGCTAGGATGTCATAGCCTACACGCGACATGCTCAGAAGCCACAATGTACTATTAAGAATTTTGATAAGGTGCCAGTCAGGCACCACTGGCAGAATAATTTACTGTAATTCATAGGATGAAACAAACTTGGATTAGGAAACACTGGGATGTGTTTATATTGTGATCTCAGCAGAGAAGGCAGGTAAGAATGGAAACCAGTAATTGCCTAGCAAATAGACAGAGGAAGGATCTTCTAGGCAACACGGGCTGTACTATATACTTTACACACATTGTTTTCCATTTATTTCCTGCATGCAATTTGTGTACCATTTGCCTGAACAAAGCAGGTGCCAAAGGACAGCTGATACTGTGGCCTTGAAGGACCTAATTAAGTGGCACATCATTCCTTCCTGGCCAGTAGAAGCTGCAGACAAGGTTGAGTTGCCTGGAGTAGCAGGGAGAATGAATGGACCACTGAGTGGTTTCCTGGCCCAAGCTCCAGTGCCAGTGTGGTGTAGTGGTTAAGAGCGGTAGTCACGTAATCTGGGAAACCGGGTTCGTGTCTCCGCTCCTCCACATGCAGCTGCTGGGTGACCTTGGGCCAGTCACACTTCTGTGAAGTCTCTCAGCCCCACTCACCTCACAGAGTGTTTGTTGTGGGGGAGGAAGGGAAAGGAGAATGTTAGCCGCTTTGAGACTCCTGAAGGGGAGTGAAAGGCGGGATATCAAATCCAAACTCTTCTTCTTCTTCTTCTTCCCCTACCATTCCTGACACCAGTGGGGTGGGTGGATTAAAGGTCGTGGAAGCAAAAGTGAAGAGAGGTGGGCTTTTGTCTTGAGTGTGTGTGGTGGTGGTCCAAAGCAGGTCTTTTGCATGGAAGCCCCATAGAGACCTGAAGCTTCTCTCTCAGCCTTTATAGTCTTCCAGTCTGTAAAATGGAAATAGTAGTCAGCTACTCCCCAGACTGGGTGGTGTAGTGGGTTAAACCACAGAGCCTAGGACTTGCTGATCAGAAGCTTGGCGGTTCGAATCCCCGCGACGTGGTAAGCTCCCGTTGCTCGGTCCCAGCTCCTGCCAACCTAGCAGTTCGAAAGCATGTGCAAGTAGATAAATAGGTACCGCTCCGGCGGGAAGGTAAACGGCATTTCCGTGCGCTGCTCTGGTTCGCCAGAAGTGGCTTAGTCATGCTGGCCACATGACTCAGAAGCTGTACACCAGCTCCCTTGGCCAATAAAGCGAGATGAGCGCCGCAACCCCAGAGACTGGACCTAATGGTCCTGGGTCCCTTTACCTTTATCTTTAAGTATTCCCTTTATCTTCAGCTCCCCAACCGAAATATCAGTTCCCAGAGTTCCCAGGGTCAGGGGTCCCTTTACCTTTATCTTTACTCCCCAGACTGATTGCCATACTACTGTTAATAACTTCATAGGCTAGCTTTCTTTTCACTGATTTTAACTTAGTTTGTCAGCCAGTGCTTTCAACATTATGCATTGAGTTTGTTTGAAGGGGATTTTGTTGATTTCATATATCTATAATATTAATTATTATAATTAATATGGGCATGTTTAGCTGGGCATGTTTAGCCTGGAGAAGAGGAGGTTAAGGGGTGATATGATAGCCATGTTCAAATATATAAAAGGATGTCATATAGAGGAGGGAGAAAGGTTGTTTTCTGCTGCTCCAGAGAAGCGGACATGGAGCAATGGATCCAAACTACAAGAAAGAAGATTCCACCTAAACATTAGGAAGAACTTCCTGACAGTAAGAGCTGTTTGACAGTGGAATTTGCTGCCAAGGAGTGTGGTGGAGTCTCCTACTTTGGAGGTCTTTAAGCAGAGGCTTAAAGAGTGCTCAGGAGTGCTCTGATGGTGTTTCCTGCTTGGCAGGGGGTTGGACTCGATGGCCCTTGTGGTCTATTCCAACTCTATGATTCTATTCTATGATTCTAATCTAAGAGTTGTATGGAAGTCATGCTTTGCTCTTATTCAAAAGCAGGACCCCTCCCTTAAGCATCCATCCAGAGGTCCCATGTGTGTGTGTGTGTGTGTGGGGGGGCTGTGAGTCATAGCATGGCTGGGTCAGGCAGATGAAGAGGCCTTTTGAGCCCCTGGCCGATTGCTTCAGCATGTTGGTGCAGGTCTCACTTTTCCCATTGCAATTTCGCATTCAGTGCTTCTCAAACTTATCCAAAACCGCAGAAGCTAGGAAAACTTTCCTGTTTTAAATTCCAGCAAGTCCCTGGAACTAACCTCACTTCTCTCACAAACTCATCAGCACCATCTTCATTTTAGCAGATCGTACAAGATTATTGGATACACACATAATCCTTAACAAAGAACAGTATAGAGCAGCTAAAACCACAGATCAGGCTTACCTCTCACCAATGCATGCCTGAGCTGCCTGAGCAACCTGGTGCCGAAATGATAATGGAGAAGGTGTTCCATGTCACAATGCACCTCCATCACCACATAATGTGCCTCCACCAACAATGGGAAGCAGAGAAGAGGCTCCTCTGAAGATCTGCTATCCAAGGACTAAACTGTGGGTGGCGGTGGCAGAGATGTGCATTTAAAAATGGATTGGGTAAAGTGTTGAAAATGGGGGACTGCTTTTAATACTGAAAGGATGGAGGATGGGAACTTGAAGAAACTACAGTGTGGTGTAGTGGTTAAGAGTGGTGGACTCGTAATCTGGTGAACCGGGTTCGCTTCCCCGCTCCTCCACATGCAGCTGCTGGGTGACGTTGGGCTAGTCACACTTCTTTGAAGTCTCTCAGCCCCACTCACCTCACAGAGTGTTTGTTGTGGGGCAGGAAGGGAAAGGAGAATGTTAGCCGCTTTGAGACTCCTCAGGGTAGTGATAAAGCGGGATATCAAATCCAAACTCCACTCATAATTTGCCTCCTCCTCCCACTTCTCTTGCATACCTCAATGGGAGAGCTTGGCTGCGGGAAAAAAGACATCTAAAGGCCTCACCCAAGCACCATTTTGATGCTAAAAAGAGACACACGCCCCTTTTGAAACAAATCTATGTTTAGGCTGACATACTACCTCAGTTCTTCAATCTTTAAGAAGGAGATAAGACAGCTGGACAGGGTTATTGTAGTGATTATAATGTTGTGTTTTAATGTTGTAACTGGGACCTTGGGTGGTCAATAAACAAACAAACAATTTTGTTATTTGTACCCTTTCCATCTAAATAGGTTGCTCTAGACACTCTAGGCAGCTTCCAGCATATACATGAAACATACCAACATTTAAAACTTTTTTATACAGGGCTGCCTTCAGATGTCTTCTAACAATTGTATGGTTAATCAATGAATTCACAAAATAATAATATTTCTCAAGCTGTATATAAAAAAATAATAATTGTCCAGTAGCCCCTTAGAGGCCAACTAAGTTTCTTCTGGGTATAAGCTTTCATGTGCATTTTCACTTCTTCAGATACACTGAAACAGAAGACAACAGACCCACCCTCCCACTATATATAAGAGTCTGGTGACTTCTGTTTCAGTGTTGGTCTCTAAGGCGCTACTGGACAATTTTTAATTTTTTAAATATATATTTTGACTGTGTCAGACCAACACGGCTACCTACCTGAATCTATTTCTCAAGCTGTCTGTCTGTCAGCAGAAGAGTGGGCTGCCCAGACTTCCATCTAGATCACTGGCAGGCCAGTCTTTTTTTGGGGGGGCAGGGCCACTTGGAGGAGGGGTTGGGATGTAAAGAAGTGAGCAATTTCTCCTCACCCAAAGTAGCCTAATAAGAAATCCCAGTACCAGAGCCTCCACTCTTTCCACACCCTTCACTAGCACCTGGGCTGGTAATTGGAAGGCAGATTTTACTTTTAAATGGGATCAAATTTGCCACTGGAGAGCCTCCAAGCTGATCCATAATCTAGACCTGGGATAATGGGGGAATGTGACCCTCTAGATATTGTTGGACTTCAACTCACATCAACAACAGCCATTTTGATCAACAGTCAGAGAGGATGGAAGATGGACTCAATAACAATATCAGGAGGGCAACAGATTCCTTGCCTAGATAATATGCAGTTGTGAAACACCTAAACCTAGGAAAATATTTATTTATGTATTTATGTCCAGCTTTTTCAGGCAAATAACCTCCACAAAGCAGCTTGCAATAGAGTCAAACTGGCGTAGCTAACTTTTTAAACAGTATGATGAAAGCTTGCCATAAAAACAATTTTATACATAGGAAAGACATTAAACTTAAGAAAGCAGCATTAAAAAAACTGAATCCATTATTTGATGTCTTGCTGACTTGCACCGGATTTGTAGTTTAGCGCCAGAATAAAGCAAACATTTCCTGACGCAATCTGTGTGGGAAGATAAGATAATGGGAACAAGGAAGAACTACAAGGAAATCAGGTTCTAAAGTATTTTGTAAGTGTGAATGGTGGTGGAAAGAATTTAGATTCTTTTATTCTCTTTGCATGAACTGGATTGGGATTTTCCTTTTAATCACTCCATGATGTGACTTTCTGCTTTCTGCTTGCATTTATTTATGAGTGCCAGACAGTTACCACATAAGAACTCTTATTGCCACAGCAGCAACAAACACAAACAAGTGAGCGTTCCTAGGACCTCTAACAGGAGGCAGCAGGAGGCACCCTAAAGATGTCACCCAGCACCTTGGTGAAAAGTGATGCAGAATTTGGTACCAGAAGTCCAGGTGATCATTCCACAGAATGAGTAGGAGGGTCCCAAAATGCACCAGAGCTGACTTACTGCACATTGAAGTATGTGAAACAATCCATATTGCTATCTAAAAGAGGGCATTTGAAATAAGTAGCATATATTTCCATCTGCCGCTCCCCTAGGATCACTAGCATCAGTAGATACTGGACGGTCAAGAGGTGTTGGGATTGCACTATTCCCTGACTCTTCTGACTAGCTTACCAGGAGACGATTTGGGGGGTTCATCTTGAGTAGTACAGTGGTACCTCGGGTTAAAAACGTAATTCGTTTCGGAGGTCCGTTCTTAACCTGAAACTGTTCTTAACCTGAAGCACCACTTTAGCTAATGGGGCCTCCTGCTGCCGCTGCCGTGCTGCTGCTGAACGATTTCTGTTCTCATCCTGAAGCAAAGTTCTTAACCCAAGGTACTATTTCTGGGTTAGCGGAGTCTGTAACCTGAAGCATATGTAACCTGAAGCGTATGTAACCCGAGGTACCACTGTAGTAATAATACAGGTCATCTACAGGTCAACAAAATCAGTATGGATTTCACCTCTGCACCTGAGGCAGAGAGAACGAAGGTGAAAGAGATGTGAGGAATTAGAAATGTCATCTCTTCAGGTCAAAGTTGGTTTGCCATTTTGCTGAAGATCTTGCTGTGTAGTTAAACTGTGTATTTGGATGCCAAGAGATTTACCAGAAAGAGCAGGTCATTCCAGTGCTCTGTGTAAAGGCCAGCAATGATTACGATAGCTACTGTTCTGGCATGGGCTGATAGGAGGGGAAATGGATTTAGGCCTCCTAATGGAAACCCCCAAAGAGAAAAGTGTCTGTTGTGACACGCAACAGATTTAACTTAAGCTCGTGCCCCATGCCACGGATAGCTCTGCTTAATATCTGCAGAGCTGCTGGACTCCTGTCAGACTGCCCCAGGCAGATCTCCTGGATTCCAACGGACGCAGGGTGTGTTGGAGCTTCGAGGCACCAACTTTATGACGGTCTCAGCAAAGGGATTTCTGGGTTTCTGTTGTTGTGTTTTGAAAGTGACCTATCTGGTCTCGGGATTAGTTTTTAATGCCCGTGAAAGAAATTACTGAAGCATGTGGCATCCTGATAACAGACATGCAATTCTCCACAAAGTAGAAGATATTCTGGCTATCTGGACCCAGGCAGCAAGTGTTTGAAGTCTCGGCTTCAACTGAAAAATGTCGTCCTGTGTTTTCCCACTTCCCTGAGATGTAGGAATTTCTAAGAGCAGCGTTTTATGGAGTCAGTTTCTTTGAGACAAGAGACTGCTGAAGACTTACGATGGTCTCATGTGGCTCCCAACTTAAGGAGAAAAGTAACTATGCAACATTTAGAAGACATATGAAGGCAGCCCTATATAGAGATTTTTTTTTTATTAAAAAAGTGTAACGTTTTATTATGTTTTTATATATGTTTGCAGCCACCCAGAGTGGCTGGGGCAACCCAGTCAGATGGGATGGGTATAAATAATAAAATGATGATGATGATGGATTAGGACGTCCGTATTTTCATTGGAGAAATGTTGGAGGGTATGTAACATTTGTTTATTGTTCGTCATATAGAGTACAGGGAAAGCAGGCAAGCATCCAGACAATGCTAGAAAGTACTCCAATAATTAAGGACTAATAATCTGATTATTTTTAAAGTTTTGGTTAAGGATATGTGATTGTGTGTCTGGCTCTACTCACTTTTGACCCTGGCCATTCCCAGCTCTGGGTCTGGCTCCATCTTCTGCTCGAGGGCAGCTCCTTCACATTGAAAATGGCTCCCCGCTCCTGAGATAGCAGCTAACTTTAACTTTAAAAGGCCCAGGTCTGGCAGTACGGCTCACACCTTTTCATGTTCTGGTCCAATTCCAGAGTGCATAGGGAAAGTGGCAAGGCTGGAGGCGAGGTGAGGCTGGCTGAAGGTTGCTGGACCATGGACAGCTCCAAATGAGCAACTTGTTCCCACAAAGGTTTGGATCAGACTAAGGCTTTTAATGTCTCAGTCTCCAGACTACCTTGTCCAGGCTTCACCCCTTGAGAGAACTTCAGAGCCTTAAAGCGCCAACCCTGTGGCCTGAAGACAGGCACTCCTCCTTCATTCCTTGACCTCCCTCCTGATGTGCTTCCAGCATGAGTGGACTGCTGGTGTGCCATGGGAGGCATCTGGTTCTCAAGTGTCCACGAGGGCCCAGACACTGGACCTATATGCCCTGGTGGTCTTGGAGGTTCCACTTGGAGTTCTTGTCCAACCCCCTCCAGCACAATGACATCACTATCTTCTGCAATCAGCTGTGAGACCTGACTCAGGCCTGGCTCCCCATCTGGTGCTTCTGAAGCCTCTGACTCCGTGTCCAGTTCACTGCTGGATACAGGGTTCTCGACACCCTTAAAGTGTATTTGTGTGTCTTATAAACCAGTACAGAGGAAAAGAAAACCCAACTTCTTCAAGATATTTAGCTGTTGGAAGCTGATCAGAAGAGGGCTTCACCAGTGAAATCTGGTGTCAGCAAGAGATCAGGTGGAAACCGATGGTGTTAGCATCTTATGAATCTTCACAGAACTTTAGCCTAATGGTTGCCATCAATTTGATTTGAATTAATTTTATAATGAAATGATTTTAGAATGTTGTACTATTTTATTGCTGTTAGCCGCCCTGAGCCTGGCTTCGGCTGGGGAGGGCGGGCGGGATATAAATAAAATTTATTATTATTATTATTATTATTATTATTATGAAGTGGAAGAGGAGAAAAAGATAGACAAGATACATAGTTGGTTTCAATATCAATGCAGGATCTCAAGTACCAAGAAGCCAGATTTGTGTAGTAGCAATCAGAGTGTCAGGCTAGGACTGTGGAGACAGTTCCCACTCAGCCATTAAGCTTACAAATAAACAATTGTGTGAGCAGAACAACTTCTGCTTGTGCAACAGGACTTTACACCCTATTCCTCCCATATCTGTTTTCTTTTTATGCAAAGCTAATCAGTTCTCTTGTATTGGCTACCCAGGGGACTAGAATTATTGAATGATTAATGTCAGCTGAGTATTTTGCATGTGACTTTCTGTTGTTTAAAAAATGAAATGTTGGCCCACGTATTCTGAATTTCATTAATTAAAAAGGTAAGAAACTTTTCTTGCAACAACATTTCCTATTCCAGACCCTATTTTCCTCATTTGCCTTGGCATTCCCTTTGACTTTAAGAAAAAGGAAGGCCTGATTTTCTGATATCGTTCTGCTAATTCACCTCCATTTTAAATCAATTGCTCTTTGCTAGCTGTCCTAAGTGAAACTATTCTTTGATATACTGCCATTGCCAGTTCCATTTATTTTAATGAAAATATTGTGCCCCATGTAATCCATGGTAACAATTTATAATATTTTGGTTTCTGAATTACCAAGTGAAGGAGGGACATATTCTACGGGGCTGCAATTCCACCTAGCACCCATTAACCTTGTCATAGGAGCCTCCAGCATACTTGCTAAGTTTACTGGCTCTCTGGAGAATGGCTGTCAGGCCATTGTCTTCATGCTCAGCCAGTTTCCTCACAGGCATTAAAATTAAAAATAGAGGGAGATAGACAAACCAGGAGACTGGCAAGTCTCTTTCCCTGCTTCCAGAATGGATCTCTCTCTCTCTTCCTCTTCACATAGAAAGGTCTGGCTTATGACTTGGCAGCCCCAAACCATGTGGAATAAATTAAGGGTGCATGTATGGTTTTTAGGGATGTACTCTCAGCGCATATCCCAGTTCCATGTGCTGTCCACCCCTGATAGTTTCAGAGAATATCAGATCATCAGCACATCTATTGTAATCCACACTCCAGAAGGACATTACCAAAACCCACACTGAAGCCCTTTTTGCTTCTTGCTTTTCCAGGACTGATCTTACCATTAGAGTGGAAGCTGCTTTATACTGAGTCCCATATGCTGACCCCACTCCTGTGTTTCCTGTTGCAGATATTAAAACTACATAGCATGAAGCAATTGTATGCATAAAAGTTGACTCCTTTTGGAATAAAAATGGTGCCAACCCATAAGCATTATTCAAAGCTTTACTAACCAGAACTTCTTCAAAACAGGTACAAATCAAACAGTGATACACCCAGAAAGTTGTACATATAATTGAATCACAATTGGAGCTGAAATCAGTTCTCTGTCTCTCCCACAGCCTGCATTAGCTTGCATCTAACCTAAGGCTATGCAGCTCCTTGAGAGGCTTCATTATGCCATCCTTCTCTCACTGTGCCAGGGAACAAAGGATGCAAAGGCCAACTCTCCTCATAATGGCAGATTTGCAATTGAGTACTTTACTCACATGACCTAAGGTTAAACACACATGGGAAGGCTAACAGAGAACATCAACAGTTGATTGTGAACTCAGCCAGAAGCTAAGAGAGAGATCTTAGCATACTCCAATTGAATTTCCAACGTTAAACCCTTAGCAACATACATTCTCCATTTCAGTGTGCAATTAAACTTAGCATTTCCCACCACCTCCCTTGCTATCCATGTCTTGTGGAAGAAGGGAAATCTGCCAACCATGTGTAGGTTAGCTGGAACCTTGACTGTGCAGGGTGACAGCTCATGTTGAGTAAGCTTCTGCTCAGCAGGCATGCCTTGAGTGTGTGGACAGAGAGGCACATGACAGCAGTGGCAGGACTGGGTAGGGATGGGAGAGAAAGTTTGCATTTAAAGGGAGAGCTACCTAATATTTGGTGGGTGGTGCTGTGGGTTAAACCGCGGAGCCAAGGACTTGCCGATCAGAAGGTCGGCGGTTCAAATCCCCGCGGCGGGGTGAGCTCCCGTTGCTTGGTCCCTGCTCCTGCCAACCTAGCAGTTTGAAAGCACGTCAAAGTGCAAGTAGATAAATAGGTACCGCTCCGGCGGGAAGATAAATGGTGTTTCCGTGCGCTGCTCTGGTTCGCCAGAAGCAGCTTAGTCATGCTGGCCACATGACCTGGAAGCTGTACGCCGGCTCCCTCGGCCAGTAAAGTGAGATGAGCGCTGCAACCCCAGAGTTGGTCACGACTGGACCTAATGGTCAGGGGTCCCTTTACTTTACCTACCTAATGTTCACTTCTAAAACATTATGTGAACCAAAACATAGTCACCCATCAAAATTCACACACCTCTGAATTTTGCAATGTAGTTTTTCAGCCAAGTAAGGAGTACACAAATGCATATACTAAGACTAAGTGTACATAGTAATTCTGGTTTCTGGGGGAAGCAGAATGGAGCTGGCTGAAGGTAAACTGAGCTTGGTAGGGCAATGCCCCATATGTCCTAATGAGCGAGCCTCCCCTGATTTCTACCCTTTCAGGGTGTAGTGCCCCAGCAGTTGCCCCAGGGTGCTGCATGCAGACTTGGGACCTGTGCATATGAATCCTAAGACACCACAGCTTGCTATTTCACACACCACAGCTGCTGAAGTATATTTTGAGCTGTTGGTGATATATTATGTTTTTGCAATGCATCTTTCACTTAAGGGACAAATACTATGCCGGCTTTCAAATCTGTGCCAGAGAGGCTGTTGCAGAGTAAATGGGAACAGCATACACCAGGTAGCAAAGAGCCCTTCAGCAACAAGTAATATTGGAGGGAATGTCAGCGTTGTTGCACAGATTACTGAAACAATATATGTGAAATGTTTTGAATGCTCAGGTAAGCTGCTCTATAGATAAACAATCTCTTCGAGAAATAAGTATCCTTTAACATGCACATTTAGCGGAATTTTTCTCTCTGGGATCAGTAACTTCTGTGGCGGGTGGTTGAGGACAAAGCTTATCTTAATTTTCTCCCTTCAAGTTCCCCCTTATGCGTTACTGGCCTTTCTGGTGGAGAAAAACTAGAACGGCGGAGGAAGAGACCCCATGTAAAACCGAACATGTGATTTCAGTAATCGTTGCTGAGTCTACCTTCATTATTATTGTACAAATAGAGACATTTGAGCTTGGCACCAGCAATCCAGAGCTGATATGTGTATTGTTGCTTTCTGCTCTATGATGGCACCATCCTTGGAATAACTTCTCACTCAGCGATGATGTGGATGGTGTCTCCTGTCAGAGTGATGGATGAATCTTAGTTGCTTTTATGGGCATGCAGACGAGAGAAAGTCCCAGCTCTGGGTGCACATGTGCAATCGCAGGCGCCAGTTGTAACGATGAGAGAGGAGGGCACAAGGTGCCTTATATGCCGGGCGCCTCGCAGCCCGACAAGCATGACGCCTTTAGTCCATCAGTAACTATGCCTTGCAAGGTGATAATTCTGCTGGACTTCAGGGTGGCCTTTACTGCATCCTTATAATGCTTCAGCTGCTCACCTCTCTTTATGCTAATCAGACTGTAACTCAGGGGAGGCATGTGAGCTGACTTTTCAGTCAAGCAGCTTCTTAACTCCTTATGTCACGTTTCCAATTCCGAGATATCACCACTACTTTGGCTCAATTCAGGCATTACCTAAGCAACTTGGCTACTGCCGGAAAAATTGCTTCTGTGTGGTTGGGGGATCCCAACCTGTTGCAGCCATAACATATGCAAGAGCCAATCACTGTGGGTTTACTTGATCATGTGGTAACTTCCCATGCCACCCAAGGTGAGGATTACTGTTCTGGGGAGTGACCGGGTGAGCTGCGTTAAAAGATGACTGGTGTCAGAGGAGCATGCTCTGGGCTTTTTTTTCAGCTGGAAATCACCAGAACTAAGGGACACGGGTGGCGCTGTGGTCTAAACCACAGAGCCTAGGGCTTGCCGATCAGAAGGTCAGTGGTTTGAATCCCCGTGACGGGGTGAGCCCCCATTGCTCGGTCCCTGCTCCTGTCCACCTAGCAGTCCGAAAGCATGTCAAAGTGCAAGTAGATAAATAGGTACCACTCTGGCAGGAAGGTAAACGGCATTTCCGTGCGCTGCTCTGGTTCGCCAGAAGCGGCTTAGTCATGCTGGCCACATGACCCGGAAGTTGTACGCCAGCTCCCTCGGCCAGTAAAGCGAGATGAGCGCCACAAACCCAGAGTCATCTGCGGCTGGACCTAACGGTCAGGGGTCCCTTAACCTTAAAATTCTGGCACCTCTCAGGTGGGTGCCATTGCCATAGGAGAACAAGAGAAGTGTTCATGGTGAGTTATGGCGCCCCTTTTTCTAGAATAATAGCACTGAGCATGCTTATTGTGACGTCTTCTCTCCCTCCTCACCAAGCACTGTGGGATCAAATACCAATAAATCATCTACACACATACGTACACAAAGTTCACACACTGAATCAACCATGTTTCTAATGCCATGCCAAGAGGAAGACCAACAATTGGATAGCTTAGACACACACAACTGGTCCTGGCCAAGTACTGGCAGGACCCCAGCAGACTCCATAGCCAATGCCTAGTTTAGTTCCCCGCTTAAAAGAAATTGGTGCTCTGACCAACACCAGGTGGCTGGGTCTGGCAGCAGCTGTTTTAATGTAATGTACCATCACTCTGGAAGATTGCAGGAAATTAAAATGGCAGCTCCCCACCTGGCACTGATTGAAGCACTAATACTGCCGGCACTGCTGCCAGGTAAAAGCTAAGGTTCACCCACGAAGGAGCGGAGAACCACTGGGATAGGGGGGAGCCTACAAGAAGATGCTTTGCAGCTAGCACTACCCTCTCTTCTCCCCTGCACTCTCCCCAAATTGACTTGGGGGGTGGTGGTTGAGAGAACCCTTGGAACAGCATGCAGGGGGAGGAGAGGGCAGAATGTTCCTCCAGGCAAGCAGAAATGTTCATCCTGGCAGAGCAATCTGCTTAGTGCTGTGCTATATTCCTCCCATTAATTTTAGTGGCTCTGCTGTGAGTAAAACTTAGTTGAATACCACCCAATAGCAACTGCATGTTTGTCTGATTTTCATCAGGACAGCATCATTCATGGAAAGGAGATTTAATCCTTCCCTCCCTGGCCATGATCCTGAAAAAAGGGGCTCCTGTCTTGCTATGGGCATCAGGGAAAGAGCTCTCATTGGTGTCAATGGAAACTTTCCCCCCGCTAAGGAGCATAGCAGTGCAGGGATGACTGTTGTTAGATTTTGGCAGGGAAGGGAAGGGTTTATCCTCCCATCCATGTACCTTGCAGTAGTGATGAAAATTGTCCCCCCTGCTTGCTGTTAAATTGTAAAAAATGCACCCTGATGTAGCTCTGTTTTAGCATCACACACAATTAAGCTTGCAGATATGCTTACATATGCCTCTGTCCGCTACTTCTGTTGCAAAGACAGAAGCAGCGGACAGAGGCATATGTAAGCATATTTACAAGCGTTTATTCAGCATTAGAACAAAGGAGAAACATGTCTGCTTCTCTTCTTGTCCAAGCAAACAGCATAGGCAAAAGCTATATACAGCGGAAGTTCCCGGCAGACTGTGCTGGAAGTAAACAGACATGTGACATACAGCAACTCCACATGCCTGTTCTAAAGGTGGAACGGAACAATATCCTAACAGTTTGGTCCTTATAGTCCACCTCAACCTTTTCTATTTGTTGTTTGCCCTACAGCAGCCTTCCCAAACCTGGTACCTTCCAAATGTTTAGGACTACAACTCCTTTCAGTCCTAGTCAGAATGACCAACGATGAGAGATGATGGGAGTTGTGGTCCAAAACATCTAGGGAACATAGGGAAGGCTGATAAAACCAAGGAAATGCTGTGAGAAGAACGACCTGGAAAGAACCAAGAGAGCCTGAGTCAGCTATTGTTTTGAGAACTTCTTTTACCGTAGGATGACAAGCGTTTGGATAAAGTCACTTTCACTCATGAGCTGACCATCCATTCTTGAGTGAGCATAATTGAGCTTACTAAAAGCAGAACTACCCTGGCCAATATTAAGGACGTTGTCAATCATAACAGCATTCTACAAAAGAAGAGTGCCAATGGTGCAAAATTTTGTCTGCGACCTTGAGTGGTACATTATTAACAAAATACAAGATTGGCCTAAAAATGCCCTGGCATGCAAGTTCAATTGATCCTTAACCAATTCTAAAAGGTCAAAGGCATTATGGTTCCCTGAGCAGTGTGATTGGCTGGCTACTGAATCTCTTCTCTGAATATGCACCAGCAATGGGCAACTCTGGGTAGAAACCAATTCATAAACAGTTGATGTGATGGACGCTCCTCTTGTTTCTCATGTGAAGTTTCCATTGGAAAAAAATGACTGTTGCTGCATGCTGGAGTCAAAGGTACAATTAAATGAGTACATTTAGCTGTGCAGAAGATATTTGCTCCATTCCAAAGTAAATTTTAGTAGGGTGATGCTCTGCTGAATAGAAAATGCGAGAAGGAAATCCTTATCCAATTTCCCAGTGCAGCAAGACTGTGTTTCCTATGTTTGCTTTGATGTTTGGATGTCTTTGCCACAATGATGTAAAGCTAAGAGAGCAAGATGGAAGACATAACCAGAAAATAATGCTATGTCTTGATTTCCTAAGATACACATTCATTTCAGCATCATTATTGCTCACTAAGGCTTAGTCTGCATTCCTTCCTCATTGAAAAATCACTGCTGTTGTGGTGAGCTGATCAAAACTGTACACAGCACAGTCACTTCACCATATATTTGTACAGGCATTATGATATTGGCAGTTTCACTTTCAGTCCCTTCCTAACAATGCCTAAAAGTGGAATTTGCCTCCTTCACAGCTGCCACAGTTTCAATGAGCTATTAGCCCCAGCCTCAATATATTTTCCTGGTCAGAGACAACTTGTTCAGACCTAATTAGCATTTATGTCAAGCTAGGACCTTTTTCTGGTCTTTACATGAGCAAATGAACCTGCTCATTAGAAACCATAGATCTGGAAGGCCTGGTGTATATATAGAATGCAGACCATAAAGAAGGTTGATTGCCGAAGAATTGATGCTTTTGAATTATGGTGCTGGAGGAGACTCTTGAGAGTCCCATGGACCGCAAGAAGATCAAACGTATCCATTCTTAAGGAAATCAGGCCTGAGTGCTCACTGGAAGGACAGATCATGAAGCTGAGGCTCCAATACTTTGGCCACCTCATGAGAAGAGAAGACTCCCTGGAAAAGACCCTGATGTTGGGAAAGATGGAGGGCACAAGGAGAAGGGGACGACAGAGGATGAGATGGTTGGACAGTGTTCTTGAAGCTACAAACATGAGTCTGACCAAACTGCGGGAGGCAGTGGAAGACAGGAATGCCTGGTGTGCTCTGGTCCATGGGGTCACGAAGAGTCGGACACGACTAAACGACTAAACAACAAGGACCTCTTGGCCCAATATATATCACATTCCACTCAAATAAGAGTCACACCTACCTCTGGGACATTTATGAGCAGATTAAAAAGCACCAGATCCTATATAGATCCTATGGGGACCCTACTTGTTACATCCCTCCATTGTGGGAACTGCCCATTTATTTTGAGACTCTGCTTTTTAACTAGTTACTGATTCATAAGAAGTGATGTAAGAAGGCATTGCTTTTTCTTTCTGCCCTGCATTTGTTGCAAGCAGAACTCTTTCCATTCCTCTGCAGTTCACATTCCTCCAAAACCAACATTATTGGTCTCATTGTGTGCTGTGGTGAAATTACACAATTAATATAATTTATGCAGTTTATTATGGGAACGACATAAGTTGCGTTGTCATGTTATTCCACCTCATGTATTTCAATGCAAAGGAAACACAATGCAATGGGAGAGAAAACAAAACCAACTACATGTCATTTGTGGACAGACAGCAGCAGCAGCAGCAACAGTGAATGCCGATTGTTTTTGCTAGATTCATTTCCATTCTGGACACAGCACAAATAAGCAAACATTGGGAATTTCTGCTCCCATTTCTGTTTTCATCAAAATTCTCTGACATCCCTATCGATAAGAGGATCTGTTCTTTTATCCCATGCCTTGCTAAGCTTGCAGAGGAGTCTTTGGTGACGGATTCTATCAAAAGTGTTTTGAAAGTCCCAAGTACACAATGTATACTGGGTCACCCTTTTTGGTTTTTATAAAACACATAATTTTGTACTTCTGCATTCCTCAGCATCACCCAAGCATGTAGATACCTCCCTGTTGATTTTAAGTAACCCTGTTTGGCTCCAGTTCTGCTGGGATTTAGTGAATTTGGCTTGTTATGAGAGGATGCCTCCTATTTATTTATTATATCTAGATATGCTTTGGTAGAGAAGCATCTACATTCTATATATACACCAGGCCTTCCAGATCTATGGTTTCTAACAAGAGCAGGTTCCTTTGCTCATCAGACCAGTTACAGCCACTGTTTTACCTCGGTCTCCTCCCCACAGGACCTGTGTATTTATGAAAGGGCAGCAAAAAGATCACTACAAGCAAAAATGGCCAATTTTTTAACAAAAGCCTTGATACAAAATAGGTATCTAAAGCCAGTGTTAGCGGAGGTTAGATGAAAACGCACGGAGCTGATTAATATTCTGCTCAAATTCTCAAATAGATTTAGGTAGGCAAGTCCACCAATTAAGGTCTGTAATTTGAGGTGGTCAGGTGATGCATAAATATTCTCTCCCCATGACATGATAGGCTTGCAAGCAGGCCTACGGGGATAATCACTCTTTAATTTCATTCTCCTCTCTAGCACTGCCTTGTCGCATGACCTTGGGTAAAGCAACAGAGCTTTCCCCCAGAGATAAAACCAGATCCAGCTGTCCCAGACTGTAGTCTGTCTGTCTTTGCTGCTGTCGGAATCCTGTATGCATTCAGGTAGCAATTTCATACAAAGCCCCCTATTCAAATGAACGGGATGTCAGGACAAGCCGAGTGTATCCAGTTGCACCGAGTAAGTGCACTGATTTGGCTCTGCAGGGCACGACACTTCAATAGGCAGCAACACTGTTAACATTGTTGATACTACTGCGGCTGTAATTAGAGGTCCGGATATAGAGTTCCATTAGAACAAATGTGGGAAATGTACAGCTCCATCCCAATGCAATTGTTTTAGGTCCTCGTCCGTGTGCTTCAAGAGAAGAAGAATGAAATTCAGTGGCTAAAAAAATCAAATAAACTAGAGGATTTCATTAGAGTTGCAGGTGGTTGCTTGGGTTGTTATTACCACCCCCTCCACTTCAAACTCAAAAGTTCCTCCCACTCTTGATAGATGCAGAAGAGCGAAGGAAGCTGTGCCCTCTAGGGTCTCAGGCAGTGGTCCTTCCCATCACCTGCTACTGAACCCTTTGAATTGGAGATGCCAGGATTTGACCTTGGGCAGGGGTCGGCAAAGTTTTTGTGGCTTGGGCCGGTTTACGGTCCCGCAGATGCCGCGATGGGCCTGAATGCGTGTGTGTGCATGGATCTGCAAATTCTATTTCCAGCATTCCTTCCAGCGCGGAGGAGGTGTGTGCAGCTTCCCATTGGCTGCAGGAAGTCCCTGCAGCCAATGGGAAGCTGGCTAGCATTGCAGAAGGCGGTCACCGCTCTGCTGTGTTGCCAGTTTAGCGCAGCGCATGGGAGCCAACCGAGCAGGCGGTGTGGACACCGAGCGGGCAGCGGGGATCCATGGGCTGGTTAAATGACCCCCATGGGCGGCTTGTGGCCCATGGGCCTTAGGTTGCCGGCCCCTGACCTTGGGCTTTCTGCTTGCAAAGTATGAGCTTGACCAGTGAACTATGGTCAGTCACTTCTAGTCTTCTTTACTGCTGCTCACTTTCTCTGGTTCTCCCAAGATGCCTCCTGGAGGCTGGAATGAAACACTTCATCAAGTGCAGCAATTGACTAAAAGTCCAGTTGCATGTCATTCCCACCACCACCACATGAGGGGAAGATTAGGGATTTCGTTTGCAATTGAATAAGAAACGGCCTAATCTGCACTTCTCAAACACAAAGGAAAGCTCAATTATCCTTTGAAATTGCACTTCTCTGAGTTTTGTGACGCCATTCCCCAGCCATATGATTTGTACAGAACTGCATATATTGGTGGAAAGTCTAAAATGTACATATTAGAGGAAAATTACAAACAAAAATGCATCATATTAAATGCACCACATTGCAAAATTGCTTGGGGGAAAATGTTCACAATAGTCAGAACCGCACAAAAAATGTGTACATGTGGAGAAATTGGTACAAAAATGTTGCTGAATTTCCATAAGGACTTTCTTTTTAAAATGCAGAAATGTGGAGATCCGAACTTGAGATAGGAAAAATGAGAAAGTGAGAGAAACCAAAACTGACGAATTCATGCATCCCTCAGGAAAATCATGTAAACCTGGTTGTCATGTGAGCAGATGCTCATCCAGAATGCCCAATTTATTTATTTAAAACATTTATAGCCTTCATTTTTGGTCTAGGTTCCACAAACTAACAGAACCAATGTTAAAAACAGTACATAAAATCAATAACCATATGATTTAACAAAACAACAATCAAACAAGCCAGTAGCACAAAGCCAAGGGAAAAAAATGTAATGGAAGAATATTTGAACAAAACCCAACCCAGCATAACTCAAAATATCCAGAAGAAATCCTCTTCAGCCTCAAGCTGAGATAGGTAAGACAATGAGGAGGGGGATAGAGAAAATGTCCCCCAAGAAAGAGTTATTGTTGTCATTGCTGGTGCCACTACCTGTGTAGGGACAAGGTTCCTCTGCCATACTATTTCAGTGCTGCCCCCTCTGCCTTGTGGCTGAACTTATGGGTTGCATCTAGAAAGCCCATCAAGTTCCTTGCATCTCTAGCTAAAAAGCTTCCCTAGACGTTGGAGAGCTACTGCAACTAGGACTAGATAGGGTTGTGTCAGGGACCGTGCTGAGGAGGGCTGTGCTGAGGGAGAATGATGGGAGCCACCCCCTCCTCCTGATCCTGATCCTGAATCTTCCCAGGAGCAGGAGGACAGTATAGATTTGAAACTGTGGTTTGCAGAGGGGCATAGTTCAGAAGGCAGAAGCTGGGAAAGACTGGATGGAGAACAGCTAGCAGAAGAAACACTAGAAGAGAGAGACTTAACAGATCCACAGTCTCTGGATAGTATCCACCCCACTTCCCCAAGGTCACGGAGAGCTCAGAAAGTGTCAGAACAGAAAGTTCAGAGGCTACAAGCTCAGATTAAAAGACATAGGAGTGATGTAGATTAATAGGGGTGGAAGGGGGAGTGAACCTTAATTGGGAGCACCGCCATTCTGGGTAGATGCTTTCGCTGTGTTTATTAAAGAAACTAGCTGGCAGGAATTCCCTTTCATTTGATCTGCTCATTTACGGCCACGGGGGAGGAAGCTGATTCCCTGAAGCCTGGCAGGTTGGCTAGACGGGGCAATGGACTTAAGGCAGCTCCTTATACACCTGCTTTGGTTACTATCTCCTATTAAATTAAAGACAAGGGGTGGTATTCAACAAAGTTTGACTTAGAGTGGACCCATTGGAATGAATGAACATTACTGTTAGGTCCATTAATTTCAACAGGCCTACTCAATAGTAAAACTTAGTTGAATGCTCCTCATACGCCTAAAGCCTTTCCAGAATATGTCCTCTATATGAAATATAGGATAGATTACTTGCATCTGGATGTCACAGTGTTGTGTGTTTCCTCACCTTCTACCTGTGGCAGTCAATAATAACATGATGACTTCAATATCCTGCATTGATTGGCACCTGTGAATGGGCAATTGCAGATATGTCACCACAGATAGTATTGCCACACAACACTTTTCAATGGAGTCAGTTCACGGATTCAGCTGCTGCCGATTAAGTGAACGCGGTAAAGAAGTGTTGTGCTATCCAGCTGTGTATACATTCATGTGTGAACCAAGTCAAGTGCACACAAATCACATGGCATATGCAGATAAATCATGTGCAGTATCCAACCAACTTGTTTCAACAGGGCAAGGATTTACAATTGCACAACAGAGCTCCCTCCCAGCGCCCATTAAATATGTTCTGGGGTTCTCCCCCCAACTCTCCCAAGCAGAATTGGGGCACCCATAGTGAGGGGTGGGGGAAAGCATAAATCCTTGTGCCAATGGATTGAGCTAGGTATAGATAAGGGTAGATAAATGTCATGGTATACAGACACATGAAACCCTTAAGTAATCTTTGGGTTCTTGGCAGTTACCTGTGACACTGGGTTTGGGACCAGTTCTGAGAAAGAACTTTTCGTTCTTAAGAGGAAGTGTTAAGGCAAGGGTAATTTAATCATGAATAATTTTGCCTTGTGCAAGCTAAGTGAGATTGCAATAGGCTAGTCAAAGCAGCCATGCTCTTTGTTAACAGTATTTATTAATTTAGCATTTGACCAAAGTCCTTGCTTAAAACGACAGAATTTGTTCCCTGGGGTATTGTTGGCCAAAAAAATAACAGCGCAAAAGCTCTCTCCAGTCTTCCTGCTTTATTTACTCTCTCTCTCAATTTCTTCACATGGCAGGGAAAAGGAAAAGATTTATACTGTGGTTTCAAAGAACAAACCCCAAATGTGTGATGAGGGAGATGCAGAATGGAGAGAGGAGGATTAGAGGTTACTGCCTTTCCTGCCACCATCCTTCTCCACTCACTCAGAAAATAAAGAAATATTTGGACAGGAAGTGCTTAACTTCCCTAAGGGAGGACTACTTCCACCCTGAGCCAATGAGGTATTACAGGTCATGTCAAGTGAGGTCAAGCAAGTGCTTCTAACCTCTAGTGTTTTGTTGATTTATTCTGTCAGCTGTTAGTTGACAGGCAGCTCAAGACCCCAAGTGCAGGAGTATTAGAGCAGCGTAAAATGATGGGAGGATGTTGGTTTAAATAAGACTGTGCCACGTTAAACCGAAAGACACACTGTGTGTCCTGCTGGGTGATTATAGATATCATTATGTATGATGGACTAACGGTATTTAACACAGTCAAATGTTGTTGTTGTTGCTGTTGTTAAAACTATCTTCTAAAGAGCCTTCCCAAGGCAATTCTACTAAAGTTGAGTAAAAGCAGTTAAAAACACAAAAACAATGAATGCATTTACTATACAAAGTAGACACTCATGGTAAAGACCCATTCATCCAGCTGGGAAAGCCTGTCAACACATAAACGTTGCAGGTAGTGGGGTGCTTGTTGTATCCCAACGGGAATGATATTCCGCAAAACGGAGGCAGCCACCCGAAAAACCCTGCTTCAAGTTACTGTGGAGTGTGGCCAATGTATTGTGTGATATCCTCCTTTGAGAAACACTATTTTGCAACAACACATCCTTTCCTTTTTTCACATCCCATGGAGGCCAAAGGAGGGGAGAAATGATGGCGACGAGAGGGGGGAAGACACACTAGATACCTGTCACTGTGATGATGATGATGACTGGGGGACAAAGATCCATGTGTATGGTCTGACTGATTAAGACACTTGAGGCACCTGAGGTGAACCACAAAATGGCAACCCATACCCCAGGTCAGGGAAGAAGAGATGAGTGAAGATCATCACAAAGGGGAAGGGGTCAAATCAACCTTACCCAATGGTTGAAGTGGAAATCAGAGGCCATTACAAGAGAGAAGGGGCTTCACTCTGAATCACCCTGGGCAGGTGCAGACCCCAGCGGGCAGACCCCCATTTCCTCTCTAGGGGGAGTGGGAGAAGACCAGCAGCACCTCCTATTCGCCAAGAGGCTACTGTAGAAGCAGCATGGGGAGTTGCCAAGGAGGCCACAAAAGCAGCAAGCAATGCTTTGGGGCCAAATCAGCAGTTACCTCACCTTGCTTCACGGTGGGTCAGCTCTGAAACCAATGTAGTTTGGGTAGTCAGGTATCGGAACCTATGGACTTGAGTGAGGATATAGTTAAAAATAACAATCATAATCATCACTAGGGAGGACGTTCCACAAATGGGGAGGCAAGACCACAAAGGCACTACCTGCAAGGCCTTCCTGTGGATTGTAGGGCCAGTCATAAGGGCATAATTGATGTATGCACATACTCAAGTGTTTTCCCAGTGTTTTCCAATGAACTTTAAATTGGTTCAGCGTGTCTGGATTGTGACCAATGTGCAGTTAAAAATGAAAGACAGTCCACTGTTTTATGTTTTTTTATTTCATAGAACTAAGAACACTGGTGGCCTAGAAACAGCTCTACAGCAGAATATTGCAAGACTGGGATCATTCTGTGAACTATCTTTTATTACTCAGCAGAAAATGCATGCACTGAGAACAAATGCTGTCACGACCAGGTGATAGTACAAAACAATGCATTTCCAGAAGACCCGACAAGACTGGTCTTCAGAAGCGTTTTCAATGTGGTTAAAATAAGCAAGGTATTTCCTGCAACCAGGGAAAAAAAATATGCCACTACTTAATTGTCATTGTTGAAGTTCCCCCAAACCCTATTCCTACTAAGAAACCTAAATTGCAAGTATCCAAAATCTTATTCATATGGACCTGTCACATCAGAAATTAATGCTTGTGGAACTGTAAGCATATTTGATGTAGAAATGAAAAGTCATTGGATCGCAAAGTTATTGTTTGAAGGTACTGTGCATGAAGACTATTGGCCTTGGCTATCTTAAGAAGGCTGATCGCTGAAGAATTGATGCTTTTGAATTATGGTGCTGGAGGAGACTCTTGAGAGTCCCATGGACTGCAAGAAGATCAAACGCATCCATTCTTAAGGAAATTAGCCCTGAGTGCTCACTGGAAGGACAGATCGTGAAGCTGAGGCTCCAATACTTTGGCCACCTCATGAGAAGAGAAGACTCCCTGGAAAAGACCCTGATGTTGGGAAAGATGGAGGGCACAAGGAGAAGGGGACGACAGAGGACTAGATGGTTGGATGGTGTTCTCGAAGCTACCAGCATGAATTTGACTAAACTGCGGGAGGCAGTAGAAGACAGAAGTGCCTGGCGTGCTCTGGTCCATGGGGTCACGAAGAGTCAGACACGACTAAACGACTAAACAACAACAACATCTTATGCCACATGTCTCTGAGCTTTTCCTTCTGCACAACCATTGTAAATGTGCTATACTGTGTTAGGCTACAGGGTCATTGAACAGGCTCGACCTGGTATGCCGACCTGACTCCACCTCTGAGTTCAACCTCAGCGCTGAGCGATTTGATACCTGGTTTTTCACCTGCATTCTTGGATGGAGGCTTAATTATTCCACACTGAAAGGTAACACTATATAACATTATATTAATAACAGACAGGTTCTGACATTATCTTTGGCCATTGTGCCTTGAACCCAGCGGAAGAGCCCCTCACACCCTGTCCTAGAAACACTGTGAGAAATTGTTGGTACCTAAGCTTTGAGTGGCATTAGAGAAATCATGTAGACATCAGACAATAGATCAGATAAAAGCAATCTGAATGCTGACTAAGTGCTCAGATACCTAGGTGACGGGAGCAGAACAGGAAGGGGTCTACTTAGAATGGGGTAATATTGAGTGGGTAAAGAATGCCTGGTATTGTTGCAGTGCCAAGATTTCAGTCTCACCTGCCAATCTGAAACATTGTCGACTTTGTTCCTTGATCAAGTGTTTTCATTGTTATATTAGGAGAATGTCTCTTTTTCGGGGAGAAGGTCACCAGATGGCCTATTTTAAGTAGCAATCTCCTCTGCTACAGTACATTAATGTTTGTATATGAGTGTTTATTTCCCCATTGACTGCCAAATCAGCAAGCCCCACCCGAGTGATCTGCCAGAGCTAGGTTTGTGAGGTCCAGTGGATCTCCTCCCCTGTCAGTGGGACCTGTTGGCAGGGCTGAGTCTAGGCTTGGTCACTGCCAGTGGCCTCTAGCACAAATTCCCAAGGGTGTGTTCACACAACAGATTTTAAAATGGCTGAGCAGCAATTCTATTTCCCCAGGAAATGTAGATTTGTGAACAGGGCTAATGATCTGCGTGAAGGAGAATTATTGCCCA
The DNA here is from genome assembly GCF_965113315.1 of Podarcis vaucheri. Classification (NCBI taxonomy): domain Eukaryota; kingdom Metazoa; phylum Chordata; class Lepidosauria; order Squamata; family Lacertidae; genus Podarcis; species Podarcis vaucheri. The sequence goes on from NC_138749.1 coordinate 18,734,710, forward strand.
AGGAAAGCCTGTTGCATCAGCTCAGGGACATTTGGCTGCACAAGATCATTTCCTTTCTCTCTCTCCTGTCCCTGTGGGCCCCACACCCTTCTCCAAACCTCTGGAGCAGATTTGGGGAGGGTGTGGGACATATGGGGACAGGAGATGGGGAAGCTGCATTGCAGAAGTGGACATTGCTGTCCTAAAAAAATGAATGCATTGGTTACCGCCTAATAGTAACACTAATAATACCAAAACATTACTCTTTGCAGATAAAGTCACAGTGCTTAACATGAGATAAAAACTCATCTCTGCCCTCAATCTGTTCTAGAAATAAGATGCATGTGTGCTTTGTTCAAAACCCTAAGCATATTCAACAGGCAAGATTTTTTTTCATATCCAGATTTGGTGGCAACTTTCTATTTTCTCCAACTGTTAAGATTTCTTATTATTCTTTGAAGTATGACTGAAGGCTTGCTGTAATTGTTGCTTTTCTTTTTACTGACGTTATATTACAGTAAGGGGGTTCACATAAACACTTGTTGAAAGACCCTGTGAGAGGGTTGAAGGATTGCCACACTCCTCAAACCCAGGCTAACACCATACACAGAACATTCTACCATCCCAGTGATTTGTAAGAATATTTTGACTTATGTGCTTTATCTGTGGCAGCTAGACTGGTGACTGGGAGCAGCTGCCGAGACCACATAACACCGGTCTTGAAAGATCTACATTGGCTCCCAGTATGTTTCCGAGCACAATTCAAAGTGTTGGTGCTGAACTTTAAAGCCCTAAATGGCCTCAGGCCAGTATACCTGAAGGAACATCTCCACTCCCATTGTTCTGCCCAGACACTGAGGTCCAGCGCCAAGGGCCTACTGGCGGTTCCCTCACTGTGAAATGCCAAGTTACAGGGAACCAGGCAGAGGGCTTTCTCAGTATTGGCACCCACCCTGTGGAACGCCCTCCCACCAGATGTAAAAGAGAACAACTAAAAACCATACTTTTGGAAAACATCTGAAGGCAGCCCTGTTTTGGGAAGCTTTTAATGTTTGATGGATTACTGTATTTTAATATTTTGTTGGAAGCCACCCAGAGTGGCTGGGGAATAAATAATAATAATAATAATCTGGGTCATTTGCTTCCAGGCCCATTAAAATAAGCAGTTTTCATTGTGTTCACCTGCTGCTATTACATTACATTTCAATTGTCCTTTTTTCAGTTTTACATCCTTCCATCAAGGGAAACCCCAGTCTTTCACATGAACTTCATTGTCAGATATCTCTTTCTCCTGCTTCTGGCTTAGCATTGTTGTACGCAACTGACCCTGAAGGAAGCTGCTTCCTGGAGAGACCAAACAATGACCATACTTGTCAGTAGTCACCACAACCTCATTGCTGGATCTTTTAGGGCCTTGCGTAAGTCATCTTCTGCCTGCATGCTGATAAACAAATGACTCAGTGAGTAATTATCCCTCCATTCCATAATCCCTACCCTCTCCATGGTCTACTCTGTTTCTTATTACACAGCTGCTAGGGTAGGGGTTGCACAATAACTCCTTACTGGTGTTATGGGTCCACATGTAAAGGCTGCGGATATCTGTGACTCAAGTTCCTTACCAATATGTATTAAAAAGTCATTAATGACCTTTCAGAATGCCTGTGGTGGCCTTGCAATTTTTAATCTGTAACTCACCATCTAGTTTCTCCCCCTTAATTATAGGAAATATGTGGCCTATTTTAACTACATTGAAAAAATATCTGGGGATCATTGTTGTCTTCTGAGCGGACAAGCTTTTATTAATACTATTTATTCTTTGTGCTTTAGCTTACAACTGATTGATAAATACAATGATTGCAATTGTGTAATATTATTGCAAGAGCTGGTGGAATCTCTATACATTTGTACCTTATGAAAAGGAATTATTACCTCTCCTTATTCATCCCAACTATGTCAGATGCTCTCTTGTAGCTCTGTATCTTTGACCTTAGTTACACAGTAGCAAGCAAGTTTAAATGCCATGGCTTCCTTGAAAGAATCATGGGAACTGTAATTTTGTAAGGGTGCTAAGTATTTCCTTAGGGACGCGAGTGGCACTGTGGGTTAAACCACAGAGCCTAGGACTTGCCGATCAGAAGGTTGGCTGTTCGAATCCCCGCAACGGGGTGAGCTCCTGTTGCTCGATCTCTGCTCCTGCCAACCTAGCAGTTCAAAAGCATGTCAAAGTGCATGTAGATAAATAGGTACCGCTCAGGCGGAAAGGTAAACGGCATTTCTGTGCGCTGCTCTGGTTCGCCAGAAGTGGCTTAGTCATGTTGGCCACATGACCTGGAAGCTGTACGCTGGCTCCCTCAGCCAATAAAGTGAGATGAGCGCCGCAACCCCAGAGTCGGCCATGACTGGACCTAATGGTCAGGGGTCCCTTTACCTTTAAGTATTCCCTTTATCTTCAGCTCCCCAACCAAAATATCAGTTCCCAGAGTTCCAAGGGTTCAAACTACTTTAAGCCTTAACTACCAAACTAGTGCTCTCCAGACTCCCATCAGGGCTGGGGAAGCTGTGAACCTCCTGATGTTGTTGGACTCCGATTCCCATCAACCCTTGCAGCATGACCAGTGTTCAGGCATGATGGGAGTTGTGGTCCAAAACTTCTGAAGGCTACACTGCACTGTAAATGAGGAATGGGGACCCACCAACCCTTCAGATGCTGATGGAATGCAACTCTCACCATCACTGACCAGGTTGGAATCTAGAAACATCTAGAGGGCACCATGTTGACTACCCCTATTGTAGGTATGCACTTTGTTTTCTAGCCTAAAAGTAAATACATATCTTAAGTAGGCCCAAGAGTAATAGCTATGTCACTGTACATTTGTTAGCCTGTCATTTTTCCAGGGATGGGCTAACACAGCTATATCTCATGCCTCCACCACTGCTGTTAGGCCCCCACATCATATCCTAAAAACACAGCTCTAGACTGCAGATATCAATGGAGATGACTGTGCAATTGAATTTGTAGAAGAAAAAAATAGAATTTGCAGAGCCTGCAAGATGAAATAACAGAATTAACAGGAAACTGGCGGTTGGGCAAAGGCCAGGATAGAAAACCAAGGATAAGGCAGTTTCTTCAAAGTCACTGCAAGATTAGTCAATAAAGAGTTTCCTTTCCATGTAGAAGGTCAAACATCAAGACAGGAATTTAATTTGGGCTGCAGTGAAGACGCATTGACCTGAAGATGTTTGTGTCATCCTGATAGAGTCAGCTGATGTAGCTGGTTCAAATGTGCTATTTTCTAATGTAATATACAGTCTTCTCATTTGGAACATAGGAAGCTGTCTTGTACTAAGGCAGGCCATTGGTAATCTAGCTCAATATTGTCTGAGCAGTCTGGAGATGATGGGGATTGAACCTGGGATTCTTAGCATCCAAAGCATGGGCTCTGCCACTGAGCCATGCCCCTTCTCCAACCAATGTGATATTTCCACCTCAAAACTTGACTGTGTGTACCTGTGTGGTTGGTGATTTGAAACCTCTCACATGGCCCACACGAAAAGCTTAGATGTTTGAGAGAATGCCTGCCCTAGCTTTCAGTCAGGTCCTGATCCACACAGATATTCATGTATTCACCTCTTCCTACGAGTAGCCTCATGAGCAGCTGGCCAGACATTTTGTTGTGATGACTCTGAAGTTCCTGGATGGCTTGATTGTCCCCTGCTCCCATAGTCCTGGAGAAGCTGAAGGGAGAGTCTGTGAGCCAGCTCGGTACCTCCAGTCCTGGGGCAGGAATGACCAGGTCTGCTATCTCCTCAGGATCATTCATGGACAGTGTGAAGATCTGCAGGAGACACAAACTCCCCTTGCTCATCATCTGAGGAGACCTTCTGTTCAAGGTCTGGGCAGTGCTAAACTCTGACACCAGTTCTGGGTCTGGTCAGCAGTGCAACCCGGGAACCACATGTGCATTGTCTTGGGCTCCATGATGAAAAAAAGCTAGGATATAAATGTAAGAACAAAATAATAATAATAATAATAATAATAATAATAACAACAACAACAACAACAACAACAACAATGCTTACTTCACCTGATGGGCACTGGAGTTCAACAGCATTTGGAGTTTACCACTTGGCTATCCCTGCTCTAGACCAACCATCCAAAAACCTTGAGCCCTCCAGATGTTCTGAACTATCAGCCCTAGTCAGCATGGCAATTGTCAGGGATGATGGGAGCTGTAGTCCAAAAACAGCTGGAGCACATCAGGTTGGGAAAGGCTGCTCTAGACACATACTGAATCAATTTCACAGCTCTCTTGCCACAAGCCTAGGTCATTTCAAATGCACCGTGCCTGCAATTTGTACCCTATTATATTGTAATTCATTTAGCAGCAAGGGCTTTTACTATTTCAAGAGGGAGCACAAGCAGTTCCCATCAGAAGTGACTTGACTTGTCAAATGTAAGTGCTATCATTATCATCATTATTTCAATGGTAAGATGAGCTGCTGATATTGTCAACCAGGCATTTTTCTCCTGGAGTTAGACTGCAAGAAAACATTCAAGAAAGTGAAATAATAATGTTGAATGTTATCAAGTTTAAATTAGACTTTGTGTAATATTGATTTTGGTGCTGGAGGAGACTCTTGAGAGTCCCATGGACTGCAAGAAGATCAAACCTATCCATTCTTAAGGAAATCAGCCCTGAGTGCTTACTGGAAGGACAGATCGTGAAGCTGAGGCTCCAATACTTTGGCCACCTCATGAGAAGAAAAGACTCCCTGGAAAAGACCCTGATGCTGGGAAAGATGGAGGGCACAAGGAGAAGGGGGCGACAGAGGACGAGATGGTTGGATAGCGTTCTCAAAGATACAAACTTGAGTCTGACCAAACTGCAGGAGGCAGTGGAAGACAGGAGTGCCTGGTGTGCTCTGGTTCATGGGGTCACGAGGAGTCAGACATGACTAAACAACTAAACAACAACACAATATTGATTTTGGTAAGTTTAATCAAGAACAGGGCACACTGAAGAGATGGGTTTTTTCACCCTTGGAGTGGACAACAATTTGTAATGGATGCAACTTTCCTTCTCCTCCCATTGATCTTAAATAATGGCAAAGCATAGGGAGCCACACTTTGGAGGAAGATATAATTTTTTTAAAAACAAATGCCTAGCTGGAACCCTGTCCTATCCTAGGATTCTTCATTCCATTCTCCCTCCCCCTCCAACAGCCAGGGAATATCCCATATCCACTGGGCATGCTGTTTTTGAGTGTCCTCCCAGGTTTATTTTCCTAAAGATTTGTTGTACTTCTGCAAATACTGGGGTTCCCCTAAAGCATAGGAGGAGGAGTTTGGATTTGTTATCCCACTTTATCACTACCCTAAGGAGTCTCAAAGCGGCTAACAATCTCCTTTCCCTTCCTCCCCCACAACAAACACTCTGTGAGGTGAGTGGGGCTGAGAGACTTCAAAGAAGTGTGACTGGCCCAAGGTCACCCAGCAGCTGCATGTGGAGGAGCGGGGAAGCGAACCCGGTTCATCAGATTACGAGTCTTAACCACTACACCACACTGGCTCTCTATAGGAACATAGGGAACTGCCTTATGCTGAGTCAGGCCACTGGTCCATTTAGCTTAATATTGTCTACACTGACTGGCAGCAGCTCTCCATGATTTCAGACAGCGGACATTCCTAGCCCTATCTGGAGATGTTGTGAATTGAACCCAGGATTTCTGCATACAAAGTAGCTGCTCACCCATACCTCTCTTGCGTCTGTTGATCTCCCTCTCTTGAGTATGGTTGGTGCCATTCTGGCTACATAAGCAATGCCACTCACAGCCCGGACACTGAAAATATACAGAATTATGATTGGATTTTGCTCCGTGTTTAAGGGCTGGCTTCCTGGAAGAAGGATTATCGTCACTACAAACAAGGCAATTGATTTCCCTCCAAATTCTGTCCTGCACAAATGCGCCGACATAAATATTTGCACCAGCACAGCAGTTTGGAGGATTACAGCTGAGGAAGTTTTGAGTTAAAGTCCCAATTTTGGTTTGTCGTATGGGAAAGATCAATCATTAGATTTTGGGAGGAAACCTCTGAGGAAATGCTGATCATTTGACAAATCAGATTACTAGAATGAGTTTTCCGTTGAGTCCTGAGATAAGTTGTGTAGAGTGTCTCTCTGCTTCTTAGTATGTTCTGTAGATTTCCAAGTCATAGCAAAGCCATTCCAATAAATAATAACTTTTCTTTAACAGATTCATGCAGTGGCAACAGTAAATGGAACCTCCATCTTTGAATGGCCAGCTGTGGATTAACTGCTAAACCAGGGATGGGGAACTTGTGGCTTCCAGAAGTGTTGGGCAACAACCTGCTAAAGTCCCAGCCAGCATGACCATTGGTCAAGGAACAGGTGATGGGAGATATAATCTAACTTTAGGAGAAAAACAAATACATTCCCTTCTCTTGAGTTTGTAGCAGTGGGGCAGCGGCAGGGGTGGGAGGGAATGGATGGATGCTGACGAAGCAACAGGCTTTAATGAGCAAGGAGAGCCTGTGACAGGGAGCAGCTCAGACTTAGTGGCTGAAGAAGGAGAGGAGGCAAGAGGCTGCAGGAGAACCCCAGGAATCTGCCTCTCCTCCTGCGAGAAGCTCCCCTCCTCCCTTGACTCCAAGGACGCACAAGACAATGCATAGGGGGGAACAGAGATTACAGGTGCCCCAATGCAGTTTAAGGCTGCTTGGGAAACATCTGGCAGAGAAGGAGACATCTGGCAGTAGAAGGCAGGGAGCGTCAGCCCTGGCAACTGGAGGGACACACAGTGGCAGGTCTTGAGGTCCCAAATTTCAGCAGCACTCTGTGCAGCACCAAAATTTGGTGCCCCTCTTCCTCTTGCGCTCCATTCTAAAACATAGTTGGGGTGACCCACGGTTTGCACCCAGTGCAATTGAACTGGTTGTGCTCCCCAAAATCAGCCTCTAGGGACACAGTTCTCAAGCAGGAACAGAAAAAAAATGATACAAAATAAAAAAGCATGGTTCCTTGATTTTGCAGTCAAAGTGGCAGCCTCCAGACAGGCCCAGAAAGCATAGTCAATGGACAGAAGTGATGGGAGTTGTAGTGCAGCAGCATCGGGAAGGCACCCTATTGGCTACTCTTGTCATAATTTATTCAGCTCGCAGAATTCAGCTAGACTTGGCAGAGAACACATTTCAGTGCATTTGTAAAAAGTACAGTGTAAAAAGTAGCTGCAGGAATAAGGCCTCAGCACAGTGGAATGGAAGACATCAGCTGATTTCTTGGACACTACGGGACTGACACCATCAGCTGAATCGGTGGAAGGGGGAATACAGTGAAATGCTACTACAGTTAAATTCCAGTAGTACGTCTGCTCATTTGCCAAAAGGGGGAAATTTATGAATAATATGATTGTGTTGATGTCCATTCTAAACGCTTCTTTGTCTCTGCTCCAACTCTGAGACAATAAAAATGAGGGAGTTTATTTCTGGCAGCATTCCCCCATCATTTTGTGGATGCTCTGGGGATTAAAATTGTATTTATTAAGAAGTGCTATAAATTCTAGCCGTTAAAACTGGTGACTGGCTTGTTAACCGCAAAAGCTGGCTGCTTTCTCATGCCATTTTAAATTGCTAGCGGGGTGGGAGGGGGAATCTTCTTTGTTCCATGCAAATTATTCCTTCTGGTTTTTTAATGTAAATATTCCACAAGGAAACTCTCGTAAGGATTTGCACTATTTGGTTTCCTTAACTTTTGGGTAGATGTTACAATTTCCATGAGATTCAAATGGAATGCACCAACCATTCTGAAAATCCAATAGTTTTATATTCCATTGCTTCTTGGTGATCACTATCTGAACACATTTTCAGCCGACTGAAGTGTAGCATAGTTACAGTTGCCAGTGATTATATGTGTTCAGAATATAAGGTATTTCTTGGGCATGAGTTTGCTTTGAACAGTCAAATATATCCCAGCCACTCTCCAAAGAAACCTAGGCAGCATACATAGAGGCTTAACATTCAGGTTATGAAAATGACATAATATTTCCTCTTCAAAAAGCATAGATGTTTTTAGATTGATCTGTCTGAGGGCCCCAGCTTCAAACTTAATCCTGCTCTTCCCCTCACCCCAGAGTGGTCCCATTGAAAATGTCCCCCCACTCTAGAAAGCTGCTATTAGAACCAGAAAACAAGCTATTTCCTCATGTGACAAATAGCAGCTTCTGGGATGAGGGTTCCCACACATCAGGAAGAGGAGAACTAAGCCTTGTTGTTTAGTCGTGTCCAACTCTTCATGACCCCATGGACCAGAGCACGCCAGGCCCTCCTGTCTTCCACTGCCTCCTGCAGTTTGGTCAAACTCATGCTGGTAGCTTCGAGAACACTGTCCAACCATCTTGTCCTCTGTTGTCCCCTTCTCCTTGTGCCCTCCATCTTTCCCAACATCAGGGTCTTTTCCAGGGAGTCTTCTCTTTTCATGAGGTGGCCAAAGTATTGGAGCCTCAGCTGCAGGATGTGTCCTTCCAGTGAGCATTCAAGGCTGATTTCCTTAAGAATGGAGAGGTTTGATCTTCTTGCAGTCCATGGGACTATCAAGAGTCTCCTCCAGCACCATAATTCAAAAGCATCTATTCTTCAGCGATCAGCCTTCCTAACCCTACCCATGGCCAATATCATTAAAGGGGGAAAACAAGACATGTTAAAATGCAATCATTCATTTAACCTCATGCTCTTAAGGCCTTATGTCTGGTTTTCATCTAGCAAAACAGCATGCATGGGTCGCAGCAGGGCGAAAACTCCAGAATCTCCTGATGCAGTGGAAGAGAAGGCAAATGTATCCAATCCCTGCATAGTCCTGCTCTTCATCCACATCTGCTCTTCATCCACATAGTCTCTCTTACCTGTTTATGCAAGTAGGTTTCCAAGCATGCCACAAAGTTGGGAGAAAAGGGAGTATGACATCACCAGGCTGGGAACAAAACAAAGCAAAACCAGGGTGGGAACAAGTGGGAGCAGCCATCACAGCCTTATTTCCCCCTTTTTAGTATTGTTTTTCACTATTATTTTGCTTCCCCAATTTCCTCTGCCATGTGTTCACCTTGCTCATAACTCTGGCCCATTTATCTGTTCTGCCAGTGCATTTTCCCCGGTGCACCAAATGTACCAACAGAGCATTCCACTGGCATATTGTGTTAGTGGTAGAGGTATATCTGGTGTTGCCGTATCCTATAGTTCACCAGATGGTGCATCTTAAGTTTAGGACCATACCCTTAACCACTTAGACTGCAGTCCTATACATGCTTGCCTGTGAGTAATCCATATCTACCCTTCTTCTGAGTAGACAGCTGTAGGATTGCACTGTGCATCAATGAAAACACACCTGAGTTATTGACTAAGCTTTCTTTAATTGGATGACGGCCCTAAAACAAAAAGATTTGAAGAACGTTTCATCTTTTCCTATATTTTCAGTTACTAATATGCCCACAAACTGGGATGTCTGGTCTTGAATTCAATATAACTTCTGTGACACGATTCCACAAAGTCCTTTGGCTGCTTTCTTAAGTCACATAAACCTTTCAGATTTCACAAGCCATTTATATTTATTTGCACGTTCTCTGAAACATTTCCCATTCCTACCACTTTTATCCTCAATGACTAACCAACAGATAATTCATCCCACCCTATATCAGCAGACTCTTTGATCTACACTGTTGCAACAGCTATCATACCCCCATCAGTCTTCTCTATATTACGTACCCACGGCCCTTTTAAATTCTCATTTAACCTTGTATTCCAGGTCATTTATCATTTTTGCTGGTCTTCTTTGAACTGCCTCCAATTCGTCTTTCTCATTTTCTTTCAGCCAGAATGTAAAGAAGCAGCACGGCAAACAAACATGTTGACTTGATGAGAATATTTACCTGATATGCTTTGTGTTTCTTACCACTGTAATAAAATAGAAGCCTTCCTTTTTATTTGCTCCTGAATTGTTGAGTGACTCCAGGTAATTTATCACATGTTGAAGCCCACAGACATTGTTGCGGCCGATCTGCTCAGGATGAGGTCTTGCATTCTCTGTTTATTGCCTAGGATAGGATACTTGGCTTGCTATGAACCTGATAAACCACTTCCTCCCTTAACTTCCTTCCTGGACTTTAAGCTCTGCTAAAGAGAATACCTGTGTCTTGACTCAAAACTTCCAGGCACCAACTCATGGAAGAATCATCAAAGTCTGAAAATTCTGCCCAACCATTAAGACACTGGGGGAGGGTGTGTGTGCTCTGCTCCACATCCTATAACTGGTACCTGGCCCTGAAACCTGCTCTTCTGGAAATCCTGTTTCGCTCCTTCTGTCTTTGCCTCCAGATTCTAGAAAAATTGTCGAAACTGTTGTTTTCAGATGTACTGCCTGATCTGTCGAGCAGTTGTTCATTTGGGTCTGGATATCAGAATGTATATATCTTCTAAATAAGTAAGTAAGTAAGTAAGTAAGTAAGTAAGTAAATAGATAGTAAATAGTAAATAGATATTAAAAAAGTAAATAGATAGATAGATAGATGGAAGATAGATAGATAGATAGATAGATAGATAGATAGATGATAGATAGATGATAGATAGATGATAGATAGATGATAGATAGATGATAGATAGATAGATAGATAGATAGATAGATAGATATAGATAGATAGATAGATTTATGGTGTATGCACTATTAAAAGACTGAAGCAAATCCATTTATGCCATGCAGGCAATCAGCAGCCCAAGCAGCAGGCGGATATGATTATGCATATCTTCTTCTTTCTTCCTCTTCCTCCTCCTCCTCCTCCTCCTCCTCCTCTTCTTCTTCTTCTTCTTCTTCTTCTTCTTCTTCTTCTTCATTTTATTTGTATGCCGCCTTTCCACAGTTAAACCAATGCTCAAGGTGGCTTACGATATGAAAAGCTTTACATAGTTACAAACATAGCAAAGTAGTCATAAAACTAAATAAAACACATCAAAAACTACATAACCAAACCGAACAATTTCCACATAAAAATAAAGATACAAAAAAATTGAATTGAAAGGTTAGTGGGCAATGACATTGTATGTCTCACATCCAATCTGAGCATCATTCCCGGTGCTTGGGATGCTACTTCCCCTGAAGGGGTTCAGAAAACCCCCACCACACTTTCTAAAAACACTAGGTGGGCTCATCCTTTCTGAAGTCTCCAAGGAATCCCACAGTTTCCTGGAACTCCTCTTAAAAATCACCACCCTAGAACCAAGTCCACTGAACCCTAGTGAGGGTGGTTTCAGCCTGGCTTATCAGCTTTCCCCCCAGCTGATGGGCTCTTTCAGTGTCTCCTAACATCAAGTCAATTTTAAACCACTGGTCAGATCCCAGAGATGCTGGTGTACTTTTTATTACCTCCTTCACCTTGTTTCAGAAGCATCATTACGCAAGAAGTCCTTTCTATAAAATCTTCCAGAAACATCTGGAATCAGTCATCCGAGATTAATTATGTCAAAAAAAAAAATATGTTGCATTTCAAAGCCCAGCTTCCCAGACTCCTGCAATATGAATGGCTTTGTGCTGCCCTCTGCATGCTGGCATCATCTTAAAAAGTCAAATCGTTCTGGAAAACATTGTTCAAACTTAATAGGCAAATCATTATTTTCCTTTGAAACGAGATACAAAGCAATATCTTTCATTTGAGCAAGTTTCTCCCTCCCCTTAAAAAGGCTTCCAGTAAACTTATTCACTTTTCATTGGAATTGAAATGTATTAGTTAAATATTATATTTAAAACACCAACACGCACGGACACACAATATATAACTAATAAATTGCAATGGTTTAGCAGATCAAAGTATCACAGTTTATGTGACATATGAGGGTATCACTATTGATGGCCCTGATCCAAAATATTATATAAGGAGCAGGGATTCCAACCTCTATCTGCTATTAATAAATTAACAAATAAGCTATCTGCTACTAACAACATCAGCTCTGTTCAGTTACACGAGTCAGAAATCTGAAATCTGTTGTCATGACTTTTGCTCTTGTCTTGAGCTTCTGTTTCATGAAGTCGGAAAGAGAAGCCTCATTTCCCCATAAACTGTTCCATGTTCAACCAAGTTACATAACACAGAGATAAAATTCATGGCACATTGTGCTTCAGCCCACACAGAGGATTTTCTTGAGGAAATTTGAAAATGTGTCTTTCCTAATTTTGGAAACTGAAGTGCACAAACGATAAGAAATTGGGGATTTTAAGGGTTCTTCTTCCCTATAAGATCGGCATTCTGCTTCCACGCTGTGCTGTAAGTTACAGTCCAATGTACCGGTATTTGTCATTTTTGCAGTGCAAATAAATAAATGCATAAATAATGGCATTATCAGGAAACCGCCCCCCTTTAAAGTCAGCAATTTATATCCTGCACTTAATCTAAAGATCTCAGGAAGGGTAAGAGCATTCTGTAAAATAACCAGAATGTTAGAATAAAACAATAAAAGTCCCTCCACATAAAACCACATTTGTGTTTCACACCACACAGCTGAGCTTGTCCACTAAAGTACCAAATGCTTGCATGAAGAGCTGCTTTTAGCCGGCTTAAATGAAGCTGTTTTGAAAGAGCTGTGGATTTCACTGTGTGGTGAAAACTGTCTGTAGGAAAAGTAGAATGAACTGCTAATAGCAGTTTTTTTCTATTATGGTGAGGAGTCATGTTGTCAATGTAGTCATTGGCTTCTTCCAAAAAAATATTTTATTCATTTTTGGGTTGCATTTTTGTCAACATCCCAGCTTAAGCGTGGATATTTTGTGCTGAGGCTAATTCATTTCAGCTGATATTTATTGGCAAACGGTTCCCGGACTCAGTGAAAATAAACACAAACGTAAGGGCAGGACTTTTGATGTAGGAGTATTCATTTTTTTAAAAAAATAGCAGTTCGTAAAGGGCAATGGCCACGGCAGCCACACAGCGTTATCTACTGCTGTCTCTTATTATCACTCCCTCAGATAAGATTTAGTCGTGCATCATATCAACAAAGTCAGGTGCAAAGGAGTCAGACAAGGGGAACACATTGCAACAATAGCAGCAGACTCTTGCTATCCTCCACCCCTTGTTTGGTGTGAATAGCTTTTGATGGGGCCCAAAGATTAATGTATGCAACATCTAGTTTGCTCTGTCAAGCAGTGTCTGGGTTGCATGTTAGGCACAAGTCTGGAATGAGCCAGGAACTGGCAGTCATGGGACCAGTCTGTAATCAGGACTGAAGACCAGGGGAGGACTGAAGGGCAAACCAAGATCATAGCACAATCCGGAACTCAGGACTTGCACCCTTGGCAAAGAGCTGTATTGGTGCCCCCAAACCACTTCTCCTGTGTTTGATCTCACCATGACAATGGCATTGTGTCACCACACACATATGCTCCATATACTCCATAGTCCCCAGTGGTCTACCTTCATGCTGCCTTCCCTTTTCTCCTACCGCTCAGCTCCCAGCTCACGTCTAAACTCACACCCTTACCCAGATAACTAGAGACAGATTTATGGGGTAAATTTTGCCTATTTTGCCAACCCCTAGGCACACCTCTAATAATCAAGGATGAAGGGACGCAGCAGAGCTCAGGAACAATTTATTGCTCAAGCAGTGCCCAAGAGGAAGCCCTCTTAGATGCCTTCTTGATGAGGAAGTTCCAATGTAATGCAACCTCATAGCTAGCTTTTCTTGTTAGTTAGGATAGCCACATTCTAGGTGGGGTCTTTTTGGAGCAAAGATGAATAGCACTAGCCAAACCCCCCCCCCATGGAAAGGATGGGAGGGCCGGGCCAGGAGATGAGAAAGGCAATGACTTTCTCCCTCACTCCTCCTCCATGTAAACAGTGTGTTGACTATGTCATAACCTAATGGGCTATGCCAGGGGTGCAGAAACTCCAGCCCGTGAGCAACTTTTGGGCCACCAGGCTTCTGCATTTGGCCTGCGAGGCTGTTTTGAGCAAGCCACACCCATCCTCCCTATACTCATGTCGTAATTGATTAACCAAAATGGCGGGTTGTTGGGAGCCTTTGAAGCATGGCACAAAGCAGGGACCCTTTACTTAGCAGAATTGCTCCCCCTTCCAATCAGCCAATGTGAAGGCACACCAAAACTGCTGTCATGTTTGTGTTTCCCCCCATAATTGTCTGATTATTCTGTTGTAACCTACTCTGAGGGCTTGATCTTGAATGAGGAAAAAACTAGACAAGGAAGAGAGACAGATAGATTGACTAATGGGCTCTCTTTCTGCCACTCCTCCAGTAATCATAACAAGGGGCAATTTGCTAGTCTTTACATAGCAAGGACAGCGTGCAGCTGACACACTAAACCAATGTCAGCCATGAAGAGTTCTGAATTGTCAATGGATTTTGTTTACTTGAAAGAACCAAACCAAACCAATAAGCGATAGCCAGTTTAAATTCCCCAAAGCTAAAAGTGTGTTATTCTTGGGGTTAGGTTAAGAAACAGCATAATCTGGCATTCATTAAGCTTAAAGTGAAAACTAACATCTGTCTCTTATGAGTGAGGGATAGGGTCTCATTTTTATATCTCTTCATATTTGGAAACAATACTTTCCCTAGAAAATTATGGTTTTGTGCCGTTCAGGAAAATGACATGAAACACAACAGTAATCCAACAATACCACATTAGCTACAGCATATTAGTAGGATCTGCTTAATGGAAAATGCAAACATTTGAAGTGCTCAGTTTAGAATTTCTCTTAAAAACCCAAGCCTGCATCTGACCCTCTGGGGTAGTTCTAACTCCTTTGTTTCATATTCCGTTAAAACCCACATGCACCTACTACAGGAACTTTGGCTGACCTGTTCACTGATTCATCACTGACAAGAAGGTAGATTCTGAAAATCAAGAGACAAATACAGTGTTAATAAAATTTGTTTTGCTACTGGAGCACCTGAAGTACAGGCAAAATGCCAATGGCCTCACAAGTAAGGATGTAACAAGGCATGGTTTTCTTGCACGTGGCACTGTTTCCCTCCCACTGCAGTTCATCTTTCCTCCAAAACTTCACCATTTGCGTCACTGTTACTCTGTGGCAAAATTGCATAACTTACAGAATTTACATAATACTTGAGTTATGTTCTCATTGCATTACTCTACGCCATTCATTTAAACACAGAGGAACTACATTGCAAATGTGTGTTGGGGGCCAGCATAATCAAGTACGTATCATTTGCAGACTAGAAGCAACAGCAGCAGTAAATACCAATTTTCTTCACTGGACTGATTTCCGTTCCAGACGTGGAACGAATAAACAAACATTGGCAATTTCTGCTCCTGTTTTCATTGGAATTCTCCCACAGCCCTACTCCCAAGAGATGCTGAGCATAGAGTGCATAGAGCACATTGCAGTTGTCTAAGCTGGAGATAACCAGAGCGTGTACCACTCTGGTGAGAAGTATGCAGGCAGGTAGAGTCTCAATTGGAGAACAGCCTTTACCAAAGGTGTCATGGGCTTTGAAGACATTCGAACTCAGGAAGCAAGGGAGAAACGTGCTAAGAGGAAGGCACACTTGGCAAATCCACACTGTGATCAACTCCCACCTGGAAACCAATGTCCCCACTGTGGAAGGACGGGTGGATCCAGAATTGGCCTCCACAGTCACTTACCGACTCATTGTTAAAACCGTGTTTATGGCAGACAATCTTACTTGGCTACGAGTGATCACCAAAGAAGAAGAAGAGAAGAAGACCAGATGGAGCTTGTAGACAAAATCAACCTGCACCTTCATGGACAGCTGTGAATCCAAAATGACACCCAGGCTGTGCACCTGGTCATTCAGGGGCACAGTTACCCCATTAAGGACCAGGGAGTGCTGGAAGGAGCTGGGAGGACCACGGGGAGGAGCGCAGAGAGAAGAAATGCCATGGTGCATTTGTAACAGTGAAACCGGCACCTTGATCTGCCCCAGCTGCAATAAAACATGTCTCTTCTGCATTGGTCTCTACAGCCATAGCAGGCACTGTAACTCTCCAATGGATTCACTTTACCCTGGATGGTGTATTCTTCCATTTTTTTTTGAAAAAGATGGATGTCAACAACTCTCCCCACTGAAATGCCCCCCTCCTGAAGCTTCTATTTGCTTTGCTGAGCAAATCGAACAAGTGCCCCACCTCGCCTAAAAACATGTCCTCAGTTCCGTTTTGGAAATGAAGCACTGTACAAAATTTAGAAAGCATTTTGCACCCTCTTCTCTTCTGACTCAATGTGAAGCTGGCCTCAAAGTTCAGGCCGTTCCAGTAACACAAACGTTACATTTTAAAACTTGGAGAGAGGCTAAAACACTATACAACCGCTGCGTAATACAGACCAGTGGATTTGGCTCAATTCTTGGAAAACAGCTTGTTAAGGAACAAGCTATTTTGAT
This sequence comes from Podarcis vaucheri, assembly GCF_965113315.1. Lineage (NCBI taxonomy): Eukaryota > Metazoa > Chordata > Lepidosauria > Squamata > Lacertidae > Podarcis > Podarcis vaucheri. The sequence continues at coordinate 18,751,118 of NC_138749.1, forward strand.
TAAGAGTTTTCGCTCTCAATAGATGTTTCTGTATGTTTTCAATTGCATTGGTAAAATGGACTCGGATGCCTTTGAAGGAACTATTCCAATCCGTCCTGTCAAAATGTATTTGGGGTTCCTGTTATCTCAACAATCCTGGGATATTTTTATTTTATTAAAAAAACAACAACACATCAGAGTTTCAGGGTTTTTTTTGCTCATATTTTGGAAGTAAGGCTGTATTGGTAAATCCTGACTTCTCTGGTTTCTTCAAATTATGCACCATGCATATGAAGTCTAGAATGTTCACCGTGTCTTTTACACTTAGGGCTATGTATAGCCAGCACAAGGGGAATCTGCAACAAAATGTTGCCCCTCTTCAGGTTTCTAGGCAGCCAGCCATGACCTCCATTCCTTCTCCAGCTTGGTTTCCCATGTCCTTCTCCACAACAGGCACTCAGCATTCTCTAGCCACTGAAGAGCCTGTTGCTGGAGGTTTCTTGTTTTCTTTTGTTTGACTCTTGAAGGGGGTCTTCCCCCCTTCGCCACTTCTTCAATCTTCGGGGCAGCCCTGAGCATGCTGATACTAGACCAAAATCCCTTCCTCATTTTGTGAATCCATTCTCTACACCACCACCTGCCCTTGGCAGCCAGATGAGGAGGGGTTGTTGGTTTCGTTCAAGGTGGGAGGAGAAATTTATCTGAAATTCTTCGTGTGGAGGGTTTAGTCCACCTTGCACTTTCAGAGACCCTTCCTGCTTTAAAAGCAAAGGTGTCGCCAGTGGCAAAAGAACTTACAGTGCTACTTTGGGTTACAGACGCTTCAGGTTACAGACTCCGCTACCTGAGAAATAGTACCTCGGGTCAGTGGCGTAGCGTGGGGGGTGCAGGGGGGGCCGGCCGCACTGGGCGCAACATCTGGGGGTTAGGGTTAGGGTTAGGGGGCGCAAATCCACGGGTTAGGGGGTGCAAATCCATGGCTTAGGGGGCGCAAATTACTTGCCTTGCCCCGGGTGCTGACAACCCACGCTACGCCACTGCCTCGGGTTAAGAACTTTGCTTCAGGATGAGACAGAAATCGTGCGGTGGTGGCGCAGCGGCAGCGGGAGGCCCCATTAGCTAAAGTGGTATCTCAGGTTAAGAACAGTTTCAGGTTAAGAACGGACCTCCAGAACGAAGTTCTTAACCCGAGGTACCACTGTACTTGAAGGGGAGGGGAGGTGGTGCAAGTGTTTATATTCGATAATACAACTTCACGGTGGCCTGAACTCATAATACAACTTCATGAACTCATGATATCATAATACAACTTCATGGTGGCAAAAGATGAAATTAAAGAAGGGTTCATCTTGTATAGAGTAGCTGAACCATGGAAATCAATGTGACTGAAGTTAGCCATTGGTTTCACTGGGTTTTGCTCTAAACAGAGCAGTTAAGTCTGCATCCAACCTGACATTATTTTATACTACTACTACTAATAATAATAATAAAAAATCTTAATACTAGCCAAAACTTCTTGGGGTGTCTTGGATGCCTTTATTTTGCTATTGGTGTACCAAATTACTGCTGAGCGATTGGCTTCCTGTTCTTCCTAAACATTTTAAAGATCTCAGCTCCAAACTGATTTAATTAAAGGTGGATCAACTTCCAGTAGCAGTGGCAGAGCTGAAATTAGATAGGGAAAGGATTTGTGATGCAGCCACTGAAATATCATGAACAAACCATACACCTGTTTTCAATATACCTAATGGCTGGCTTTTATTCGTGTGTGTGTGTGTGTGTGTGTGTGTGTGTGTATCACATAACTTAAACTGGGGAATTGTCCCTTCAGCATATTTCCCCTGTAACTGGATGGAGAGTATAGACAGGCAGACATGAGGAAATGTTCATTCCAATTTGAAGATGAAGGATGGGAAGAACAATAGCATTTGACGTGCCAAACAGCAGAGACTGAAAGTTGGCTTGAAATGTATGATGGAAAGGGAACAGGAAATATTGTTGCTGAAAGTGGAACTGAAAAAGGTCAGCAGCCTGTGCTAAATTCAGACATTCAGATCCTACACCCAACGAATGTGCATAGGGAGGGCAAGCTCCCAGCATGTACATTAACATAATCCCTGAGTGGAGCCCCTGCAGGTATAGCTGTACTTGCAGAGGGCTATTTTCATGTGCCAAGAAGACAATACATCTTAACTGATCCAGACCAATGTGTTCGGGGAGGGAGTATGCACAACTGTCCCCTCCACAGGGGCGGACTTTGGTAAACTTTGATAGAATGGCACCCTGAGTGAGGCAAAATATGGTGCCCAAAAATGGATCTTCTCAGTGATGGCTTCTCAGTTTTGTGCCCCCTTGGCTTGACACGCTGTGCAAGGGAACCAATTGCCCCACCCTACATCTGGCGCTGCTCCCCACAAATCCCATTTGCAGATACACACATTAAACTACTAAATCATTCATAGCTGTCTACTTTTCCATTTCTTTAAGGGAATCCCCTTATTCCGAATAAGGGGATTCCCTTAAAGAAATTTCCCTTAAAGAAAGATCCCTTAAAGAAATTTCCTTATTCCGAATAGGATTCCTCGCAAGAAAAGGGAAAAGTTGACAGCTACGAAATCATTCCATCATGTTATTTCCCCCCCATCTCTTCAGATTGAATCATTAAGAGGGCTGGCAGCATCCTGATGCTTCCATCCCCATGAATACTTGTAAGGCTAACAGAGGCAGGGTAAAATTCTTGCAGATTTTTGATCAGAATTAACATATTGAATTGGGCCCAGAAAACTATTGGCAAAATTGTTGCCTCAGAAATTTGCACTATCTGCAATTTCTGGACCATCTACGAGGGCAGTCCCACACAGAGTGTATTATAGCAGTCTAACCTGAAGAAGCTCAGTTAGCTTCTATAGTAGCATGGGCAGAGAAGTTTACATACACTGACTGTGCTGCCTTAACATCTGAAAGGGGCCTTGATGAAAATGGATTTTGTGTCCCATTTTGTGTCCATGTTGGTCCCAATAGGAACACATGATAGTTGCATTCAAAGGAATTTCAGGGATCAGTGCCGGATATACGTATAAGCTAAACAAGCTATAGCTTAGGGTCCCCCTCTCCCCACCCATATACTTCTTAATTGTATTTCACTGTTAATATACTTCTTAATTGCATTTCAGTTCAACAATTACTCTGATAAAATACATATTTTGTTATGTGCAAATGGCTTTAGATACCTATTAGGTCCATAAATTACCATATAGCATAGATTCAACACAAAAAAACAGCGGCAATTTGTTGTTGACAAAGGACAGCTGGACATATAAAGGGCCTCATTAGCTTCAGTAGCTTAGGGCCTCACCAAACCTAAATCCGGCCCTGGCAAGGATCATGAACTGTTTAATACTGGATGAGGGATTCGTTCCTTGTTGCACAGAGGAACAGGCACATTTGCTGTTGCATTTTGGCAAACCGCCTCTTTCTACATGTCCTTGGTCAAGAATCGAACCAATGATGGAGTAAGAAAAAGCAACTAGCCCTGCAGTTCTTTTCTAGTACAATATCTTACCCAAGCAGGGACACAGGTGACGCTGTGGTCTAAACCACTGAGCCTCTTGCACTTACCGATCGGAAGTCTGACGGTTTGAATCTGCACGATGGGGTGAGCTCCCATTGCTCTGTCCTAGCTTCTGTCAACCTAGCAGTTTGAAAGCACGCCAGTGCAAATAGATAAATTGGTGCTGCTGCGATGGGAAGGTAAAAGGCATTTCCATGTGCTCTGGCACTCGCCACAGTGTCCCATTGTGCCAGAAGCAGTTTAGTCATGCTGGCCACATGACCCGGAAAGCTGTCTGTGGACAAACACCGGCTCCCTTGGCCTCAAAGCGAGATGAGCGCCGCACCCCATAGTCACCCTTGACTGGACTTAAACGTCCAGGGGTTCCTTACCTTTTTTTAAATCTAGTATCAGAAATGGTTCCAGTGGCATAGATAGTGAAGAAACTGACATTGTTGCACTGACTCTGATAAATAGCAATAGCAAATGCAGACAGTAGTCATGAAAATCAAGACTGAGCAGTAGACTTCAAAGGGAGACGAACATTCTGGGACTCTGAGATCACAGCAGATCGGGAAGAATTGTAGGGTTTTTTTCCTTATTATTATTTCTTTTGGAACAATGAGGAAAATAGGCCACATATTGGTTCCTGGCTCCCAGACTGGGTGTTGCTGGCTGCAAAATTTTCAAATCTTAAAAATATTTTTATTCTATTGCGCTTATGTCATGAGCATGTTTAGTTTGATCTTGGCGGAGAGAAACTCAGAGAGGGTGGGGGACACAACTCAACCACTCTAGCACATTCAACAATTGGAAACATATTGAAAATCCTTTTTATTTTCTTCCGGAAAGACCAGTAAGAGCCTACTGACTCTAACCAGTGGAGCTATCCACTTGGATTAAACATAGCAGCAGTCGAATCTTGGGGTTACCAATGCATGGATGTGCATTGTGGCCAGACCATCCCTATCCAACAACAGTTGTAGTTGGCAAACCAGCCATAGCTGGTGAAAGGGACTCCTGGGCACAGAGGCCTGTTATGGGATGTTATGGAGGTTCAGCTGTAGTCTGAAAGAATGAACTGCATTGCCAGTAGTGCATTTTGGCAAGGTCTCAGTGGTCTACACACTATCAGAGGAAAAAGGAAGAAGTAATAATAATATTATAATAATTTATTATTTATACCCCGCCCATCTGGCTGGGTTTCCCCAGCCACTCTGGGCGGCTTCCAAAAGAATATTAAAATACTGTGATACATCAAACATTAAAAGCTTCCCTAAACAGGGCTGCCTTCCCTAAACAGGGCTGCCTTCAGATGTCTTCTAAAAGTCTGGTATTTGTTGTTCTCTTTGACATCTGGTGGGAGGGTGTTCCACAGGGAGGGCGCCACTACCGAGAAGGCCCTCTGCCTGGTTCCCTGTAACTTGGCTTCTCGCAGTGAGGGAACCGCCAGAAGGCCCTCGGTGCTGGACCTCAGTGTCCAGGTAGAATGATGGAGGTGGAGACGCTCCTTCAGGTATACTGGACCGAGGCCGTTTAGGGCTGGAATTTATCTTCCTTAATCATCACTCTTTTTCATTTAGAAAAAATGTACTTTTTTGGTGGGTGGGGGAATTACACTGCAGATCAAATAGTGAAGGATAATTCATTCCAGGCCACTGCGGGGAATTAAAATGCCAACTCCGAGCTGCCCTTGGAGCACTGTCGCCATCATGGCCAAATATGCTTGAAGGGAACACACAAGGCAGCACTTTGCTTAAACCAGGACTTGGCCCTGCAAGTTCTGGCTGAATGTTGCTACTTGGCCAATTCTCTTGGTTCCAGTCTGGAACCAATATCCAGCCCTGCTTCTCTGCATGCCTGGAGGGGTCCTTGCCCGTTACATCACCATCCTGTTTTGGCGTGCCAGACTTTTAGCAGAGGCCGCTGTGACGCATCATGCACATGAAATATTGAAAGAAAACTTTTGATTTCTTGTGAAACGGTAGGTTACTTTGAAGAGGACAAATGGCACTGGCATTCCTTGTAAGAGAAACCCCAAATTTAGTGTTTAGTGTGTGATTTTGGCCATGGTAATTCAAAGATGAACTGGATCAGATTTTGGGCACAACTGAATTTGGATATTTTTGGGTATTTGGGGTATTTTTGGAGGTTGGTGCTATCGGTGCTATAACTGACATGAAATTTCATTCACAGCCATTATTCTATCCCCAAACAAATGGTGCAAGTGTCCTATGGGATATTTTACATATTAAAATTTCAATAGAGGAACCTAATCAGTTGTCCCCTATGCGAGAAGAGTCCACATCACAAATATGGTTCAATTCATTATTGAGTTACTATTGCCACCCATACAAACAACAGACTTAAAGAAGGGCCAAACTCATTTAAGAAATCAATAGTTTTAACATTCCGTGCAGGTGGAATTGCAAAACAGGCCCCAATGAGGTTAACAAATGTTCATTTCATTTGATCACAAGGCTAGTAAATCCCCAAAATGGCAAAAAAGCCAAACCTACACACTTTTCTCCAAAGGATCAACACAACACATTCATCCAATGAACACAATTTGAGCATTCCATGCACACAAACCACCATATATGGACACAACTGACCTCACCATACAGTCCAGAACAGAGATGGGTAGATGGGTTTTCCAGTATCAAAACATCTCAGAAGAGGCAGTTTTTGGATCTGCAGAGGCAGACCGACCAACAAAATCCAGTCATCTCCAGATTTTGGCATTCTCTCTACTCACTACAGATATTAGGCATCCACACACACTTTTAAAGAAACACTAAAGTTGATGGTACAGTATCTCTGGAAGTCTTCCTTTTATAGAAGCCTTTTGTAAAGCTTACAGTGTGTCTTGATTAATAGGCTTTCTCTGTATTGTGTCATGATTTCTATGTATTGTATGGGTTTTCTTTGTGATTTTTTTCATGCTTTGTGAAAGAAGGCTGTGTAAACACAGGTGGGCTGGATGAATGATCTCATATTAGTTAACATATACAGGGATTTTTATATGGGGGGGAGATCAAATGACAGGACACTATCATAATTATTTCTCATTTTGTTGTAGCTGAGACTACCCTTTTCACAACTGTTTCATAGATAACAGTTGCAAGGGAAGCCAGATATCCCCTGCCACGGACGTGACTGTGATGCAAATACGATACACCTGCTGTTCTGAGGATAAAGTAGCTGTCAGCAGATCTGCACATGCCTTTCTTTAACATCTACCTGAGTTTCCTAGGCAGTCTACAGGCCATTGAAACAGAAATATGATACAAAAATTAAATGATTTTTAAAAACTCCAAACCCAATGAAACCAATGATTATGAGCTAAAACAAACTCAAGCATAGCAACTGAAAACATAATGCACTAAAGCAGATGATTGTCTTGTGAGTAAAAGGCCTGCATACCTAAAAGGTTATAGAGTGGGTGGGTAATCCATAAATTGGATGCCACCACTTGAAAGGTCCTGATTGCCAGTCACCTCATGTCATTAGGAGCAAGGACCATGTGAAGGTTTTCTGATGAAGATCTCAAGACCTGCACAAGTATATATGGGAGAAGACAATTTCATACCAATGAAAATAAGGATGTCCTTTTCAACAACTTCTCCTTCTTCTTCTTCTTCTTCTTCTTCTTCTTCTTCTTCTTCTTCTTCTTCTTCTTCTCCCATCCATCTGACTGGGTTGCCCCAGCTACTCTGGGCAGCTATCAACATATATAAAAACATAATAAAACATTAAACATTAAAAAAACTTCCCTATGCAGGACTGCCTTCAGATGTCTTCTAAAGGTTGTACAGCTACTTATCCCCTTGGCTTGCGTGGGTGGGTGGAGTGTCGCATAACTCCATACCCTCCAATATTTCTCTGATGAAAATAGGGACGTCCTAAGGAAAAGCGGGACATTCCAGGATCAAATCAGAAACCGGGACTGTCCTGGAAAATAGGGACACTTGGAGGGACTGAATTCAGAAGACCACTGGTACAGTCCCAGACTTCTGCCTTGTCCCACCACATCCCATGGGGGAAACCAGGACACAGGAGCAACAACACTCTCCCCACTTGACCCGCACAGCAGCTGGAATGCAGAGAAGCTAGGCCTGTGGAGACAGCATGAGGTAGCACAAAGCAAGATACACTCTCTCCCCTCCCTCATGTGGATTCAGGAGAGGTGAGGGTAGCAGTGAAGTCCTCCCTCTCGTGTTTTGCTTTGGAGCAGGCAGAAGCAGCAGGAGAGACTCACCACACATCTGCTGACTCCAGTGCTAAGTGCAATACGAGAGCATTGCTTGCTGCTGCTCCCGCAAGTCCTTCACATGTGCCAGAGGACTCTGGAGAGGAGGGAGGTGGAGGTGGAAGCTTCGGAGAAGTCAGAAGCAGCTCCCCGCTCAAAAACCTAGAATGATACAGCACCTCTCTAGATCTGCCTGCAATTCGCAGGCGGTTTCAGGAAAGGGGAGGTAGGCTACGAGCTGCTGGTTGTTTTCACCAGTGGGCTTGAAATATACTCAGAGTTGAGAGTGGATTTCATGCTCTTTATTCAGCTCATAGTGGTGAGGAGGAATGGAAGTTCCCCCACAATATCTGCTTTATATACATTATTTACACAATGGGCTGCACGTGACTGGCTAATTCCGGGATTCTCCTGTAGGCCAATCAGGTTGTGGATTCACTTGAATCTGGAGCCGGATTGGGTGGCTCCTGCAGACCAATCATACTGCTGCATTGTTCTAGGACCAATCAGACTGCTGCATTCTGAATCCTATTGTTCTAGGACCAATCAGACTGCTGCATTTTGGATCCTATTCAACTCAGTACATAACGGGGCTGTAGAGCTCCCGGGGTGGTTGCATGTAGATTTGTGAAGATCTGGCATGAGCTTAAGCTCTTTGCATTTTCTCTGTCTGGAAAACTGTTACATGCTCTTTCGAATGGTGTGTGGATACACAGGAGATAACGTATCTTTTCTCCATGCCCCTCTTCCTCCTCTCTCAGTTGCCTGCTTTGGGATTATTTAAGCATTCTGCATTTCTTTTGCGGGCTCAACATACAATGGGAAGGTTGCAATCCCATCCCGTAAAGGTCATGGCGGAATTGGTTTTACATCATTTTAATTGTTTCTCCTATTTCAGAGAGTGATTTTATTGACTTTTGGCCTTACAGCTTCGGTGCTCATATTTAGACAGATGTGAAAAGCAATGGGGACTTGGGCCGGCATTTAAGACGGCCAGGAAGACTCAGACATTCTTGCAAACTGACGCAATCGAGTCATTACTGTTGATTGCAAAAAGAGACCCCCAAAGACCCTCTTATCTCATTGTCTCTTCCTTTTCCTAAAAATGCATGGCTGTAATTGCAAGAAGCCACCAAACACCATCTGGTTGTTTGGACGGATTGCTGTTCACAGGTAAAGCAGGATGAAATATACTCTGAGTCGAGAGTGGATTTCATGCTCTTTATTCAGCTCATAGTGGTGAGGAGGAATGAATGTCCCCTCAAAGTATCTGCTTTATATACATTATTTACACAATGGGCTGCACGTGACTGGCTAATTCCGGAATTCTCCTGTAGGCCAATCAGGTTGTGGATTCACTTGAATCTGGAGCCGGATTGGGTGGCTCCTGCAGACCAATCATACTGCTGCATTGTTCTAGGACCAATCAGACTGCTGCATTCTGAATCCTATTGTTCTAGGACCAATCAGACTGCTGCATTTTGGATCCTATTGTTCTAGGACCAATCAGACTGCTGCATTTTGGATCCTATTCAACTCAGTACATAACACAGGAGATAAGGGACTTTGGGTGGGTGGGAGGACACACAATTCAAACAACACTAAAAATCACAACTACAACTACCGGTGAGGCTTTTTTAAGTTTAGAAAGAAAAGGTGGAACATGACTAAAGTCTGTAAGTGGTCAAGTGGAGGCAGAAAATGTACACGTTAAAAAGGATTGCATGTTAAAAAGCAAGAGTTTTTCTAGAAATATTTAGAGCATCCAAATTTGCAACTTGCCCATATTCGCATTAGGAAACACAGTTGTGATACAGTTGTGACTTGTGGCAGAAGCAGGATTGGAAACCAAGCTGGCTCAGCTCAGAGCAGCAACTTTGCCAAATGCATAGACTCTAAACCCGCACTGCGGTTGAATTGCACCCGGGTGCCCTTCTACGGATCAGAGGTACATTTGCAATATTTCTCGCAGATGCACCACAGCGGCCTGTTAAGTCTGCACAGTGATGTGATTGTGGTGTGTTAATCTGTGCTGTGACACAGCTTTGGTCCTGCACCACATTGTTCCCTTTAAAACAGGTACATTTCATCCCAGGACAGTCTGTCCCATCACAACACCAAGACAGGCACAGGTGCAGGGACAACTTATGCTCCCTTTTCCTTTCTTCATCAGCTGTGACCACGGAACCTTGGAACGCGATGAAAACCGTTCTCCAGGCAACTTCTCTCTCTCTCCCCCCCAGACCCAACCCTTTACAAATTCCCGTTTTCCTTCTGCGGTCTGATGCCATTTACTTGCACTTTGAAATGCATCTGCATGCAATCCTCTTTTGTAACGCAAACAAGGGTGAAGCTATGAAACATCGTATAGCTGTCATAATAGCACAAGATGCCTCTTGCCTCATGGGCTTGCTTTTTTCCTTTTTGTTTCTGAAGCAATGCGTGCATCTGAGAGGCGTTCCTCTTGGGGAGACAGCTGCACATCTATGCAGCCATTAGTCAGGCGTGTTAAGGATAGGACGGAAGACAAAGAGGGAACTTTGAGAGAACAATATCAGACAGAGGGGAAGAAAAAGGTCATGGTGTGCTTTCGAACAGCAGAAAAAGACCAAAGGAAAAGTGGCACGTGCTGAACAGGACAATGAATTTTCCCCAAGTTCTCTTCAGGACTTCTCTTTAGTTTTTTTTTTCCAGAATGCATGAACCACCTGAATGGTGTGCAAAAACACACCTGGAAACTGATGTCCCCACTGTGGAAGGATGTGTGGATCCAGAATTGGCCTCCACAGTCACTTACGGACTCATTGTTAAAACCGTGTTTATGGAAGACAGTCTTACTCGGCTACGAGTGATTGCCAAAGAAGAAGAAGAAACGTTAATATGAGTAACAAAAAAATATTGAAAACATGAATTCATCAAGAAGCAAAAACCGATAGGGGAAAACCCTCAAAACAGCCTATTGAGGACTGAGCATTCTCCATGCCCATGAGATGCTGTTGGAGGGAAGAGAACATTAAATGGAATATCCTGGAAAAGGGGGTAGCTGGCTAGATCCCTGAACAGGAACAATCTATACTGCAACATTTTGTTGTAGGTCCCCCCTTTTTTATATATGCGCAGCCGAAACAGTTCAGTTACGCATCCTCACCCCACCCCCGCATTCTGAAGTGGAACAGTCCAGGAACAGTTTTGTGACCTCATCTCCATTTATGCAACGGTCCCATTTTATTTCAGTGCTACTTCTTCCCAAGAAAGTGTGCTTAGGATTGTTGCTGCTGCAGCAGCAGGCCCACCAAAATCAACAGTAGGAAGGCTCTAAAGAAAGTGGCTGGAAGGTTGCAGAGATGAATTAGGTCCTGATTGACGGAGGAGACCATGTTAAAAATAATTAGTAGCAAATGCTAACTGTCTGTGCTCTGCAAAAAAAAAAGTAAATAAAAAATAGCAACATATCCTTCCTGTGAGGAGAACATATAATATGCAACAGAACACATAATATGCAACAGAGGTTTGTCAGAAAAGAATGAAAGCAAAATTCAATGAACAGCCTCTGCGGCTAAAGATTATGCCAGGACGTCTTCTGGTTTAGGAGAACAAGTCATCAAAAGTGTCCAGCAGGTTCGGACATTTGCAGTCAAGCACTCATGATTAGAGTTTGTGGAAGGAAACCCCACACTGCTCAAACTGATGCCATTTTCGGAAGATGTGTACTGCTTATGAAATACAGTGGTACCTTGGGTTACAGACGCTTCAGGTTACAGACTCGCTAACCCAGAAATAGTAAAAGGTAAAGGTTAAGGGACCCCTGACCATTAGGTCTAGTCGTGGCCGACTCTGGGGTTGCGGCGCTCATCTCGTTTTATTGGCCGAGGGAGCTGGCGTACAGCTTCCGGGTCATGTGGCCAGCAGGACTAAGCCGCTTCTGGCAAACCAGAGCAGCGCACGGAAACGCCGTTTACCTTCCCACTGCAGCGGTACCTATTTATCTACTAGAACTTTGATGTGCTTTCGAACTGCTAGGTTGGTAAGAGTAGGGACCGAGCAACGGGAGTTCACCCCGTTGAGGGGATTTGAACCACTGACCTTCTGATCAGCAAGCCCTAGGCTCTGTGGTTTAACCCACAGCGCCAACCCAGAAATAGTACCTTGGGTTGATACTAGGATGGGAACAGAAATCGCGCGGCGGCAGCAGGAGGCCCCATTAGCTAAAGTGGTACCTCAGGTTAAGAACAGTTTCAGGTTAAGAACGGACCTCCTGGACGAATTAAGTTCTTAACCCGAGGTAGTTAACGCGAGTTAACGTGAGTATGATGTAATCAATACAGAAGGATGGAAAGAATTCCGCACTAGGATTATACAGCCTTTAACATGGCAAATTACAATTTCTTTCTAGCCCCAAATCCATTAGTTGACCTCATGTCACTGCAACCACAGCTACAGCCATTGAAATCTTTATTATGATTCAATATGGAGTTGGTAAACTGTTCAATAATGCCTGATTATTCAGTAACGCCTTATTACTGCCATTCACAGTTTTACTCAGCCATTTCAGTTTTCAGAATGGGGGCGGAAAGCAAAACCCCAACCTTGGTTTTGAAAGTAAACCATGCCACACTTTGTTGGGAGATCATATAATTAGTAATAACAATAATAATTTTATTATTTATGCACCACCCATCTGGTTTGCATTTCCCCAGCCACATACCTAAAAACATAATAAAAACTTCAATCCTTAAAAACTTCCCTAAACAGGGCTGCCTTCAGATGTCTTCTAAAAATCAGATAGTTGTTTATTTCCTTGACATCTGAAGGGAAGGCATTCCACAGAAATAATAATAATAATAATAATAATAATAATAATAATAATAATAATAATAATTGCTTTTAAATGGGGCTATTAGATATCTTGCTTGAGCACTGAGCTGAAAAGAGAGCATGTGGATGCCAAGCTTCAATTTCCCTCCCGTATGCACAGCAATTTCGTCCTCTCAATTATTTCCACTCCTCCGAATTTACAAAGCCTCTGTTGTGTACAGCCTCACTTTCCAGATAAAAATAAATCCAGTGCTCTTTGTCACTTAAGATCTGTCAGCATATTAACGGGATCAGTTGTGAAGTTTGGATAATACTTAATTGCTCTTCATAATTTTTAAAAATCCTAATTGCCATGCAACTGAGGCACTGCAAAGTTCAGAGCTCAGAACCAGTTGCTTAGCTCCCTCTTGAGTCCACATGGAAGCTTTTAGATAGAAATAATTCTCCTCTTCTTCCTTCCATGGGCTGCTGTCTGGTTTTGTTTAATTTTGTTATACAGTGAGTAAGTGTTCTAATACGACTGAGTTCCAAAGCTTCTTTATTCCATTCCTGAAGTTGCAGCCCTTCAAACATAAGGCTTCACTGATGAAATTCTGAGCACTTCTAGCAAGTATTATTATTATTATTATTATTATCATCATCATCATCATCATCAATCACTTATATCATTCCAGGTCCAAATAACTCAGCCTAGTGCTTTTTTTTCTAATTGTGGCTGGTGGGGCGGCTGGAGTGGGGGGAGAAGATTGCCAAATCACAATTTTAAGGTGGGTGGCAAAAATAATAATAAATCAAGGGGAAGGAGGGTTCAGCTAGTGGAGGCAGGCTCCCTTGCCACCCCAGCAATGGGAATGGACATAGCATCATTCCCGCTGGACATTTTGCAGAAAGAGAATGCCCTGCCACTAGGCTGCTCTTTGTCCCTCTGCTGCTGGATGATTTAAAAAAGAAAAGAAAGGGGGAACCTGCTACCAACTCTTTGAAAAATGGCACGCCCCCATCGCCCCCACATTTTTATTTTTCACCATCCAAAAGTGGACGCTCCTATGCCTGCCTCTTCTCTTGATATTCACTTGTGCCTGTGGTGGGAAGAATGGTAGCTCTGTTCAGAAAGTTCTCCTTCCTACAGTGAGAAGGTGACCAAAATAAATCAACTCATTCATTCATTCTCCCTCCTGTCACATGCAAGACAGGTGCCATCTTCTTGCCACTTCCTAAAGTCCATCCTTTCGCAAGAAGACTTTGAGGCGAACGTCTTTGTCCCGGTCTTTTCCTGCATTGGATTTGAAGGGACCCTGAAGGACATGTACTCCAAACCTCTGCAAGAATCTCAACTAGAGCATCCCTGACAGTTGGCCATCCAACCTCTGCTTAAAGACATCCAATGAAAGAGAGCCCACAACCTCCCAGGGGAGACCATTCTTCTGCCAAATAACTCTCACTGCCAGAAAGCTCTTCCTGAGGTTTAGTTGCTACTGGAATCCATTGGTTCGGGTCCGACCCACTGGAGCAGGAGAAAACGAGCTTGTTCCCTCTTCCAGTTATTTGAAGAAAGCTATCACATCTCCTCTCAGTCTTCTCTTTCCCAGGCTAAACATACCCAGCTTCCTCAATAGTTCCTCATAAGGCTTGGTTTCCAGACTCTCCTCTGCACCTTCCTCTGCACACGTTCCAGCTTGTCAATATACTTCTTAAATTGTGGTGCCCAGAACTGGATACAGTATTTCATCTGTGATCTGACCAAGGCAGAATAGAGTGGGACAAAGACTTCCTTTGATCTGGACACTATACTTCTGTTGATGCAGCCTAGAATAGCATTAGCTTTTTTTTGGCTGCTGCATCACACTTGTGGTCTACTAAGACACCTAAGACACCTACTGGCAAGTCTATCATCTATCTATCATCTATCTATCTATCTATCTATCTATCTATCTATCATCTATCATCTTCTATCTATCATCTATCTATCATCTATCTATCTACCTATCTATCATCATCTATCTCTATCTATCATCTATCTATCTATCTATCTATCTATCTATCTATCTATCTATCATCTATCTATATCTATCTATCATCTATCTATCTATCATCTATCTATCTATCATCTTCTATCTATCCAAATATTGATTTAATTGCATTTTGGTATGTTTTTACTGTCAAATTGCACTGAGATTTTTCAGAGTAAAGTGATTCACAAATTAAACAACAAACAAATAATATCGCCTCCCCCTCCCTGTTCCTCCCCCCCTCTCTTTCTCTCATGCACACCATGCAAGTATGGTAAGTACTGAAACTCAACACACACACTCCCAAGGCTCTTTGCCTCTCTGAATGTTACATAAAGAATTCAAATGAGAAGGTGCTCCGTGATCAGAATTAACAAGATGGCTGAGCCGTTTCCCGCCCCTCCCCTCCCCAGCCCTGCGTCCCCCCAACTCTCTCTCCTGCATGATCATATCAGGGCTGTCTGCCGGGCCCTTGCAAATAGACAAGAAATTGGCAAAAGGGTTAATTCCATTATAGCCTGAAACAGATGGACAGGACAAAAGCTGAGGCACTTGTTGCCTGTCAGCCCAAAGGACAAGAGATTGCCTTGGGGAAGAACGAGCTCTACACCTGGGCTAGAGAACTGGAATCAGTCCCAGACACAGATTTTTTTTTTTTAAAAAAATGTTTCCTCTTTCCACTCTCCCTCCACCCCTTTCAACAAGCATGATTATTTTTCCCAAGTGGGGGAGAAATAGCTGTCTTTTAATTTTTGTTGTTGTTGTTCCATTCAATCTTGCTATCGTTTAGAAAAAAAAATCAGTTCCCATATGCATAATCTTTATGCATCCTGAAAAGAGAGAGAGTCAGATAGATGTATCGGCTTCAGAGAAATTCATTCCTTAATTCTTACGTCTGCTTTTGCATCTGCATTCTGTTGCTGCCTGACAACTATGGAAACATTTTGATGTGATTATGCCAGGGTTGATGAGGGGCCTTTTTTTTCTTTTTTGGCCTATATCAGGGTTGCGGAAAACAGAAGTGAAAGGAATGAAACCCAACCAGCAGTCATGGCATTCATTATGCAAAATAAGTAATGCAATATTTTCTCTAATAGGCTAATGGCTGTTGAGGTGTTCTCAGCAACCATTCTTTTCTCCAGGGGCCCCCAGTCAGCCTGTTCATGAGTAAGCAGACTCTCTAATACATTTGGTGCCACCTAGGTAAAAGGTAAAGGACCCCTGGACGGTTAAGTCCAGTCAAAGGCTACTATGGTGTTGCTGCGCTCATCGTGCTTTCAGGCCGAGGGAGCCAGCGTTTGTCCACAGACAGCTTTCCGGGTCATGTGGCCAGCATGACTAAACCGCTACTGGCGCATGAAGGAGGACCGTGACGGAAGCCAGAGTGCACGGAAACACTGTTTACCTTCCCGCCACAGCAGTACCTATTTATTTGCTACTTGCACTGGAATGCTTTCAAACTGCTAGGTTAGCAGGAGCTGGGACACAGCAATGGGAGCTCACTCCATCGTGGGGATTCGAACTGCTGACCTTCCAATCGGCAAACCCAAGTGGTTTAGACTAGGGGACTCACGGGGGTCATTTAACCAGCCCAAGAGCTGCTCGCTCGGTCAGTCACCGCGTGCTGCACTAAACTGGCACAGCACAGAGTGGGGACTCGTTTCTATAGTGCTGGAATCCGCGTCTGCACATGCACAGATGCCGGAAATCGCATCTACACAGACGCCAGAAATCACGGGCGGGTGCAATCTGGCCCATGGAGGGATCTCTGCTGGAGTGAACTGGCCCAGGCATGGTAAACCTTGCTGACCACTGGTTTAGACCACAGCAACACCTAGAAAAAAGAGATACTCTGTTATACAGCACACCCAATTGGACACAGCCAGGCCATTGCATACAGCACCAAAAGAGAGGTAATATTTTAAGTTACACCAGCAACAACTCTACACGGCTATGCATCCATCCACCTGCTAAATGATCACTGTCATTTATTTTACTACTACAGATTTTTAGCAATATTAGCTTTTTTGGCTCTTTTTTTTAAAAAAGGAAGTTTTTAAGAATTTTATCAGCACAGGGTAAAAAGTTGCTGAAAAGTGTAAATAAAGTGCTTACTGCAAATGCTGCCACTATGCCCAAGTCTGAAATGTGGGTCCTTAAGGAATTTGTTATTTGCAAATACTGATTCAAATGGACTTGGCTCTGTATCTAATACTGTGGACACAGTTATCAAAACACAGTTCCTGACAAACCATACAAAAATGCTTATTTTAGGACAGAGATTGGGAATTTGAACAGGCTGGAGGGTTGGAGGGTTTGGGCCCCCACCCCTTGCAGGCCAATTTGATAGAAGCCCACCTGTCAATCATCTGACATCACCATAACATCAGGTAAAGAATTTCTCATTGCAGACAGGCTTTAATTCAGTGTCGGCAAAGGAAATCATTTTTTCCTTTGCCGCCTGGCTTATGTTGTGGTGCTGAGGATGATGACGGGTTATAACAATTTAAAATTCATAATTAAAAACATTTAAAAGAAATTTCACATATATATCAGGTGTCAAAGGCCAGGGTAAAGAGGTCTGTTTTCACCAAAAGCTGTACAGCTGTAAAGCTGCTAGGCACATCTCTACATTCAAGTCAAGCTTCAAAAAATAAAAAATAAAAATGATTCTTTGCACAGTTCAGCTTCACTTGTAAGTCTCTGAGAGTGTCAGTTGCTGAGGCCAGTCTTGGGTTCAAATCTTCTCTCATTCATGAAGTTTAGTGACCTTGGTCTGTCTGTCTGTCTGTCTGTCTGTCTCTCTTTCTCTGCCTAAAGCTGTTTCTACAACTCTGAACTTCTCAGGGAAATGGGGGGTGGAGAATCAAAATTATATAGACAAAACTGAAACACACCTATCCTTCAAAATTCAGACTTTTCTGAATTTTGCTAGGCTGCTTTCCAGCCAGGTAGTGAGTACAAACAATGCACATTCATGGGTAAAGTGAGCATTAAAAATACACACCAGTGTATACACAGGTGCATACAACATAAAAAACAAATTACATTATGGGAAACTGCTTTGCAACAAATGTGTATGTCGGGCAAAATTGCTGACAGAGGTGTATATTCAGGAGGAAAAAAATCACACTAAAATGGGTGATGAATTTTCATGATTCATTAACATTTTCGTGAGGACTATTCTTCTTCTTCTTCTTTTAAAGCAAAATAATAGGGAAATACAGAGAACTGAACTTAAGATAGGAAAAATGAGAAACCAAAATCGTCAGAGTTGCCTATTCCTACTTCTGAGTAAATATGTCATGAGTGTCCAGACAGTGGTGGTGAAATTACTTTCAGGTGCAATAATGCCCTGAGAGATTGTATGTTGAGCTAGACATTAATGTGTGACGGGGTTACATGATGGGAGGCTGCCATACTCAGCAATAACCCCACCAAAAACACACGTCATTAATTGTGGCATTGCTCGACAACGGAAACAGCAGGACTCATCAGCCTTTGTATGTGGGTAAGTTCTAATGAGTTTTCAGAAACTAGATTCAGAGGCAAAAGCCTGGCCAAGTTATGTAAATGAGACTTTGAGTAGACAGTTTAATGCCAGCCAGCTTTCATTGCAACAAAGTTAAAACCAAAATTCAATTATACTGCTGAGGCTTGGGGAGAAGCCATAGCTCCATGGGAGAGTGCATTATTTGCATGTATAAGGACCTAGTCCTTGACATCTCCATCAAATGGATCTAGGCAGGACTTCTTGGAGAGCTACTGCTAATCGGTGCGTCCACCACTGGGTTAAAACCTAAATGGACAAATGGCGTGACTCAGTAGAAGACCTTTTTTATTTCATGACTCAGAAGTCAGTAAATTAAATGTGCATGGGTTTCCTGGTAATAGTAACAGCAAGTGAGTTTGGAGCCATTCCATATCCTGTGTAGTTGATGCTTTGCATTAAACATACATGGAAATATATTAGTGGCTTCAGTGAAAGACATGAGATAGGCATGTTGCTACATCAGTGGAGGGAAGATGATGCAGTAATGGGCAGTTGTGGAATTTCTGGGTTTGTTTTTTTTTAGAGTTATATGCATGTAGATCTCTTTGCTGGATAGACTTGGGGAATTGTGGAAGCTAACTTGACACCTAGCTTGGGACTGGCTTGTATTTTTCTTTTATGAATGTTGCTCTTTGATTTCTTTAGTCATCTGAGGCCAGACTTCTGGGTCATTCCTTTTAAGAAATGGCATGACTAGAGTGATCATTTACATGACGCAATACAACCTTGTGAGTAGTTGTGGACTTCAAAATGAGAATTTGGATAGATGATCAGCGACATCATCACTGGATGACTATAAGGAAATAATAATTCTCATCTGCCAACCTGATGCCCTCTAGATATTTTTGGGTGACCCCCAACCAGCATGGCTAATGGTCAAGGGTGATGGAAGGTGCAGCCCAAATCATCTCAAGGGTGATGTTTGCTGTACCTGATTAGTTATATAGGTCACAACCTGGCTGTGCAAAGCGGAAGTATGAATTCATTATGGATCTTTCTATCCAACTGTAGTCTGAACATTTTGGGCCCATGCGATAAAGATGCAACCTTTCTGGTTTTTTGAATTGG
This sequence comes from Podarcis vaucheri, assembly GCF_965113315.1. Taxonomy (NCBI): domain Eukaryota; kingdom Metazoa; phylum Chordata; class Lepidosauria; order Squamata; family Lacertidae; genus Podarcis; species Podarcis vaucheri. The sequence continues at coordinate 18,770,344 of NC_138749.1, forward strand.
TGTTTACTGAGTTTTAGAAAGCAACATACAAAAAAGACAAACGATAAAGAAACAAAGAACGATGACTGTGTGGAGCACATTATTGCAGCTAGAATAAAATAAGCAGAAGGTTCAGTACACTCTTGCATACACCCTAATAAAATAGATTCCTTAAAGGGACGTTTTGGAAGCAAGTCAGGTGTTGATAAGGTAGCCTTGTCACACAGATGAATGTGTTATTGGGGGCCTATGTAGTGTGCTGCTTTTATTTATAAAGATATAAACAGAGAGCATACAACATCAAAATGGACTTAATCCCTCTTAGAACCCTTCTGTGATGGGAGGAATGCTCAGACTAGGCAATGTCCCACTGTACATTAAAAGTGCTAGGTTGCATTCTCCATTTATTTCCCAAGTTTATGAAATATTTCAGATAACTCCATTCATGTTGCAGATTGAAGGCTGATTTCACCTAGTCACTGTTCACATTTCATATACCCAGAATTCAAAAAGTATTAAAACTGGCTTCCGATTTCCCTTTCCCTTTTCTTGTTTCACTACCCAGTTCCAAGACTTCCCTGCTATATTCCACTGCCACCCTTCCCTCGACTAATCTATTTCCCATAGATAACTGTACTACGTTTTCCTGCCAACTTGGTTGGCTTTATTTGTTTTCTTTTCTTTGCATTTTGCGCCCCCCCACCTATTGGGAATCTCCTTAGCTTCTTTGCTGTTTCATCTTCTGTTTCTAAAGGTGAGGGAAAGAGCAACAAGGTTCCCTGTGTGCCCTGATAACGCTGGTATAAATGAATCCGAATATATTCTCATCGTGGTCAGAACAGTTATTGCAAGGTGAATAACCTGTGTGTCTGGAGTCTCATTAAAGCACAGATTATTCTCCTCCCCCTTCCAAAAGGCAGGGAAAGGTTGGGGAAGCGATTGATGGATTGCATTTATATACCGCCTTTTGCCAAACCTCCCAAGATAGTTTGCAATTTGAATACTGCAAAAGTATTTTTAGGCTCCCTTTAGGAGCTGATAGCACAAACTCCCTGCCCTGGGCTTTCTCACAACACCTGCCATTTTTGAAAATTGATCCGGACAAGGTTCTAGATTGGCCTGAAAGAGATCAATGCCCCACCATATAATTCCCCATCCCTAGTGACATGCTGTGTATGGCTTGGAAGGTCAAAAGTTGTGCAGGCCTGCCTTCTGTTGGAGATGATTTTGCATGGATTTAAACTAGTTGGCAAACTAGTTTGGCTGTAGAAACATCCCAGTCTGATGGTTAAAGGTTAAGATGTTTGAGGCAGCATGTCTGAAGCAAGGGTCTTGTTGCCTATCATTGCAAAGAACTGAGGAATCTCGGAAGCCTGGGACCAAACTCTGGGGCCATTTGAAGTCATTATAGGGTCCTTAAAAAACACACCAATAACAAGAATATTGACGTCAATAAAATACTTGAGCTATGTGAACTAATCCTCAGGAGAGCAAAAATGTCATATGAATGGAGCTGATTAGAAAAGGGGAAAAATGTTAAGGACTAATTGTCTTGCTATGTCAAATAGCTGACCTTTGAAAGGGGCACCCAAAATATAATTGAGAAATATTTGATAGATGAAAGCTTGTTCTCTTTGGCTTTTGCTATTAATCAGATTTCTCATACAAAAAGCAAGATTTACTTGCCTATAATGAAATGCAGCTTTGCTGATCACTATTTTCGTCTTAAAATAGTCTCTGGTTCAGGTCAAAATGTGCTGGGCATTTTGACATCTCCACAATATTTAATTAACTAGAGTAGACAGAGTACTTACAGAGAGGGGGCAAACAAGGTAAGTGGTGTAAACAAATTCTATGGTAGTTTATTGTATTCTTTTAGTATTCTCTGTGTTTATTAAAGGCTGATTGCTACAGATGAGTTTTCTGAGCAGGACCTGTTTGTTCTTCAACGACTTTTAGGCCATCAAAACGTTGAGGCCTTTTGCACAAGCTGACTTTGCATGACAGTAAATCTGGCCCTGGCTTTATCCTTCTTCGTACGTTACAAGTTGTGGATCCGTCTCGTTGTGAAGGTGTCTTGAGCATGTGATTCAGGCAGCGTAAAAGAATAAGAAAGGAAGAGTTCTTTTACATCACACCAACGTGTTAGCTTTTGCTATCTATTGACATTTTTTCCCCCCACATGGTTATGAAAAGCGCGAGTTCAGATTTCTCAGTCCCCATTGCCCATCTGCCCTTCATGCTGATGGACCTCTGACAGAAAGCTTGCAATCGTGCCAAAATGCTGAGCTATTTAAAAGCTTGCTAGGTTAACAACAACCCTAACATTCCTTTTCTCTGTGCACGTGGCATGTTGATTTGAGAAAAATGAAGCTTAAAAGCAGTGTTTGGTGCCTGATTATGTATTGAGGCCTTGCAAAAGAGGGCTCTCCAGATGTTTTGGACTACAACTGCCATCAACCTCTTCCAGCAGAGGTGGATTAGACCAGGGTTGGTGAGACCTGGCCTCAACCCCTTCTGCTGTCATGAGACTGGTTGACCTGCAGCCAGGTGCTGTCTAGTATTAGTATTAGTCAGTGCTTTTTTCAGCTGGAGCGTGCCGGAGCAGTTCCGGCACCTCTCAGGTGGGCACCATTAAGGGCCAGTGCTTCCCCTACGTGCTCCTTGCCTTTACGTACTTATGAGAAGCCCAAAATGAACATTTCAAGTCAAAATGGAAGCTGGCCAGCATGTGCAAGTCTACACTTTCTTTAGATCTATGACTCCAACTAGCTCCTAGCTGCTCCTAATCATGATTGGTCAAGCTATGGGATGGGGCCAATTCTTATTTCCTTTTCTTCATTCTGAGACAGCATCAGCTTGACTTCTGAAGTCCTCCAGCACTTCAAGGTTTGCTTAGCAAGGTTGCAGCACAGTATGGTGAATGGCACACTAACAACACCCCCATTATTTACCTGACAGGGTTGTTGTATAGAGCTATAAAATGAAGAGATACAATGAAGAGTACCCTAACTGGCCTATATTGTCTGCAGAATTTCCATCTATATGATGTTCCACATTTGTAACATGTGTCCCCCTACTCCTCTGCCAAGGCAGCCAGGAGAAGTGTTGTTCAAAACCTGAGGGAGCAAGAAAGGTAATAGACTGTGCTTGGGAAATCTGGAACACCTTGCCTGGTGTGACGGGATGATGAGCTGCTTGTGCGTAAAATCCAAGTCCCTCAGAGTTTGGTTAAGTCCGCAAACCTCTGTCTGTAATGGAGCCCCTTAAACATGGCTCCGTTAGTCGCTGGCAGATTCCGACAGTGGTTGCTTTCGAAATCTCTTCCAACATAAAAGCTCCTTAACGGAAACACGTCTTCTGGACTCTCGGCGTGACAGTTTCCGGCGAGGAGTGGGTGTCCCTATAGGAGGTCCTGAAACCTCCCCACTGTTTTTGCTGGAAGTGTCTCTGAGCCATCCCTCCTGCTCACTTTCCCTCGGAGCTCCTCCTCTCCCCCTGCTGGTTCCCTCTTCAGCTGCTGAGTCTCTCCCAACCTCTGTGAGCCCTTCCACCTCCTGTCCTTCCGATGGCAGTTCCCTGACACCTGGGAAAAAGCTCCCTAATAATATCCCTTCCTCTTAGGAATTGCAATGGAGTAAACACAAATAAGGGTGTTTGTGGCAGCCGCCATCAAAGAACTGAATCCCTTCACACCTATTTTCATCTTTATAATGCCCACCGACTGACATGTAGCTCCTAAGCTCATTCAGACTGTTACCTAGCAACCAAGAGACCTCAGTACTGAAGGCTGAAATACTCATGTTTGGAGGGGCCGTGCGTAAGGGCCAGTGATTGCCATGTGTGAGGCTTGAGAGAGGTATCATAAGCCTGGCTTCTGTCTAAATCCGAGGCCCCTCTTCTTCCAGAAGTCTTATATAAATAGACAGGACAGGTTGAGTTAAATCAGTTTATCCAAATGTATACAATAGGTTCAGAGCATCTGATATTTATTTTATCGCTTCAGCACTCTGATTATGGTGGTTACAGAATGAGAAGAGGCAGCAGGTCCTTATGGGTTGAGGGTCTGAGATGCTCATAGGCTGATGCTCACGGGAAAGATAGTAATGGAGAGGAACTGTGGGACTTGACTGAGAGGGGGTGGCTGTGCTCAGAAGGGGTGAGAAGGAGCATTGGGCAGAAGCTTGGACAAGTGGATCTTATGTCCAGTGGGACATAAGAAGAACCCTACAGGACCACAGAGCACAGCATCTTGTTTCCCCTGATGGTCAGTCACCTGCCTCTTGAAAGTCCATAAGCAGGACATGGGGGCAGTGGACTCATCCTGATCTCTGAGCCTGCAGATAGCTACCATTCATGGAGGATAGAACCATTAAGGGCACTAAGTCATGATGGCGGATAATTTCCTCCATTATCAGAGGCAATATGCCTTTGAATGCCAGTTGCAGAGGAGAATGCTGCTTCGTATGGTCTGATCCAGCAAGTATAGCCATCTGAAATATCGCAAAGTGATTTCATGCTCTTTATTCAGCTCATAGTGGTGAGGAGAAATGAATGCAAGTCCCCTCAAAGTATCTGCTTTATATACATTATTTACACAATGGGCTGCACATGATTGGCTAATTCTGGAATTCTACTGTAAGCCAGTCAGGTTGTGGATTCACTTATATCTGGAGCAGGATTGGGTGGTTCCTGCCAACCAATCATACTGCTGCATTGTTCTAGGACCAATCAGACTGTTGCATTCTGAATCCTATTGTTCTAGGACCAATCAGACTGCTGCAATTTGGATCCTATTGTTCTAGGACCAATCAGACTGCTGCAGTTTGGATCCTATTCAACTCAGTACATAACACCATCTTATAGCCATCATGATCAGTAGCCTATGGCTACTTCCAGATGGGTGGCTCCTAGCAGCACTATCTAAATAGTGACCCTACAAGAAGAATTTCACTTGACTCTCCACACCATTGGGAGTATTCCACTTTTTCTATGTGTGCGTCCCACTACGTTCCATCCACACCAGTGGGTTTGACATAACTGGTGTAGGTAGAGCTATTTGAAGCTTACCACATATTCACTCTGAGAATATTACCTTGTGGTGGGCACCGTTTTATATCGTTTTATATTGTTTAATATCGATCTTTTAAGCATCACAAAAACACCATTGCTTTTATTGTTTTTCAATGAAGGTGAGATAGACCACTATAATACCATATGACTATAATGTTATTTAATACAACAATAACCTTTATTTTAGCCACAATGGTTAATGGTGTTTTGAAGCTGCCCATAGTGGTTGGGGCAACCCAGTCAGGTGGATGGCACCTAAATAAATTGTTGTTGTTGTATTTAATATACTGCCCTTCATCTTGTAGTTTGGATCCAAACTACAAGAAAGAAGATTCCATCTAAACATTAGGAAGAACTTCCTGACAGTAAGAGCTGTTCGACAGTGGAATTTCCTGCCAAGGAGTGTGGTGGAGTCTCCTTCTTTGGAGGTCTTTAAGCAGAGGCTTGACAACCATATGTCAGGAGTGCTCTGATGGTGTTTCCTGCTTGGCAGGGGGTTGGACTTGATGGCCCTTGTGGTCTCTTCCAACTCTATGATTCTATGATTCTATTCTATGATTCTATAAGATCCCTTCCCACAGACACATTTAAAAGCTTGCAGAATATTTAATCAGCCAAAGGCCTGTTTGAAGAGGCATGTTATCTAGCCTGACACCTAAAAATAAAATAAATATTATTATGGAGGTAATCATGGAGGACTTTAATTTTTTTCTTTAAAAACAAAACACATTATACTGTTATTGATTTTTATCTTTTATTAAAAGAAGAAATTTATATATATTATTTTAGCACTGGTTTGAAGATGCAGAAAATATATTAAATACCTGCTAAATTCTTACAGAAAGATGAAAAGGTGTGGCGATAGTGCTACTGTTCTGTTCTTCTAGGCTGGACTTTCTGTAACCTGAAGAAATGTGGAAGAGCCACAGGGAAAGGACGCCCCACAAGATAGTGAATGAAGCATTGCAATTCACAGTAAATTCCTAACTGGTTGTACTAACAGAAGCCAGGACAAGGATTTCCACTAGTGCAATAGGACTTCCCTCCTACTTCCTCCAGTGCCGTCCTCAAATCTGTTCTGGAAGGTGGGGGAAACACCCAAAACAACACACAGGAAGATGAGAGGTGTGATTGCTCCATAGGGCACTGACAGATCCATCTTTTTAGTGCTATTTTGAATATAACCTCTAGTATGGAAGTAGCTATTGACAGCTGTGTCTTCCAAGGATATCTGTGTCTTCCAGACACAACAGGGAGGAAAACCTCATGTAGTGTGTAATCTCACTTCCTTTTTTGGTTTCTCCCAGTTCATGATGACACCCTACAAAGACGCACATGCCAACATATCTCAGACATAATTATCCTTTATCTACTTGCATTCCAGACAATTGCTCATCATCGGACCAATTCAGCAATGGCTTTCCAGCAGAATGCACAAAGAAATAGCGTGGCTAACTTCAGCATGGAATTTTAGCAGGTTTAATAATCATTATTAATTTCATAACTTCTTTCTTAAATGAAGCTGGTTTTCTTTAGTTGTTGTAGTAGCAGTTGCCGAGACATTATTCAAAATGAAGCGAGTTAATGCACTTATGTATCTGAAGTTGGAGAATGCTGATGAGTAATAGCACTGAGATGGGAGAGAAATTCCTCTCTTATCACTGTTCCAAAATACACACTTGGTGGAACTTGCCGATCCTATGATTATACTCCCTTCTGCAAGTCTCTTTGTTTTATTCGCATTGGGTTGATGTATGGATCCATGAAAAGCTGGTTTCTGAAGGGTCAGGGAACACCCCAGAACACAATTTAAGATGGTACCAAGGGTGGCAGTTGGAAAGAAATATTGAATGGAAGTGCATTTCACTTGGATATAGGGCTCTGTGGGTCTCAACCCTGGATTTATTCTGTTTATTATGGAAAAGTTGTTTGTGGGCACTGGAGAACTAGAAGAAAATTGAAACCTCTAATGTCCACAAGAAGTAGTGCTATGCAATGGAATTTAATGTGTTTTGAGTTGAACTTTACATAATTGCAATGCTTTCAAAGCAACAATAAAGGCTGTGCGTTTCATTCATAGACTCTTTACCAATTAGTCATAACACCAAACACATAAATGCACCAAAATAATATAACCAGTTCATAAACAATCTAAATGGTTTTTAACATGAAATTACATGAAATACTGGATTGTATTCAATGTTGCTAAGGTGAATGTTCTATAAGCAGGCCCCCGTGTGGAATAACAACTCAAGACAAGGTGCTATGGGATTAAAATTGGCCTCAACTTTATTATGTTTCAGATGTGGGTAGACCTTGGCTCAGGCATTGGGCGTTTATCCTTCCCAGTCCCCCGCCGGGGATCTGGGGAACATCAGGATTATCCAGAGTGTGTGGGGGGATGGGCTGGCTCTGGAAAACATATGTTCAAGCAGAGAGAGCCTGCCTCCATTACACAGCCTTCGCAGGGGAGAGCAATGACAACCTCTAGGTGTACGGCCAAAGCCTTGCCTCAAAACAACCTCTTTAACGGGGAACCCTGGTATCGCCGCTGCGAAGAGAAAGGGGGGGCGTGGGTCACCGCTACATGCCCACCCCCATTTAGGGAAGACAGACTAAAGGATTCCGACCAAGGCCTGATACCGCCAAAGTTGTGACATTTTGCTACGGGATAGGCAAACCTGCCAATGCAGGAGAATTCCTTTCCGGCCCTTCAACAGCGACCTTGATGTAGCAGCACCCGCATACCTGTGAAGAAAAGGTTAACCTGCAAAATAAGACTTAACTGAGGGTGGGTAGGGTGGGAGAAGCTCTGGAGCCAACTTACGATTCCCAGGGAAGATCCTCTCCCCATTGTGTGGTCAGGTGCTCCCTCCCCCTACCTGGCCTGATCTCCTTGGCAATGCCTCCCCAGGCGAGATTGGGCAACTGGCTGAGGTAGGCGGAGACCTCCAGGTATCCCACCTGGGGAAGGTGAAGCCAAGCCTGTGCTAATGGTGCCGCATAGGGTCCTGGGGGCTGTGCGCAACCACGCAAAGAGTGCCCCCCATTTAATGTGGGGAGCGGTCATTCTGCAATAGAATATTTCCCCCTTATCTCCTTCCCCCACCATCTGAATCTGTCCAGGGTTTCCCCCCAACTCTCCAGAACAGATCTGGAGATGGCATGGGGAGCACATGGGAGAGGAAGGGAGGAAATCCCATTCCATTCATGCTAATCCTTGTGTCAGCACAAATATTTTGTTAAATACTACCCATCAGCAACCAATCAATTAATGAATTAAGCTTGTTCCACAAAAAGGTCTTCAAGTGACTCACAACATATTTAAAGACTTAAGCATACATTAAAATTTAACATTTAATATAAACACATTTACACAAAATATACAGTCACACAAAAACAATGGTATTCATAAAAAATAAACAATGCAACCCACACACGCCTACCTGTGCCAGCAACAGAAAGCTTTGGCGGCAGAGCTGACAACAGAAAACTTCATCGCAGTCCACCTTCCATATTAAAACAAGAATCAAATTTAATAACAGGCACATGGTTTTAATCTAGTAGTCAGCAAACAATCCCCTTTAACTTCTAACATGTTCAGATCTGCCTAATCCCATGGCTTCAGCTTTGAGGAGTCATTAGCCAAAATAGTAGGAGCAGGTCCATCTAATCTTCACCATCATTGCTGCCAGTTTCTTTGTTACTTTCATGACCCATGCTTAGGGGGCCATTACCATATCAAGAAGCTGCCCCGCTTGGGCTACTGCAATGAGCTCTACGTGGGGCTACCTTTGAAGGTCACCCGGAAACCACAACTAATCCAGAATGTAGCATCTAGACTGGGGGCAGCCACCGAGACCACATAACACCGGTCTTGAAAGACCTACATTGGCTCCCAGTATGTTTCTGAGCACAATTCAAAGTGTTGGTGTTGACCTTTAAAGTCCTAAACGGCCTCGGGCCTGTATACCTGAAGGAGCGTATCCACCCCATCGTTCTGCCCGGATGCTGAGGTCCAGTGCCGAGGGCCTTCTGGCGGTTCCCTCACTGCGAGAAGCAAAGCTACAGGGAACCAGGTGGAGGGCCTTCTCGGTAGTGGCACCCTGTGGAACGCCCTCCCACCAGATGTCATAGAGATAAACAACTACCTGACATTTAGAAGACATCTGAAGGCAGCCCTGTTCAGGGAAGTTTTTAATGTGTGACATTTTGATGTATTTTTAATCTTTGTTGGAAGCCGCTCAGAGTGGCTGGGGAAACCCAGCCAGATGGCCATGGTACAAATAATAAATTCTTATTCTTATGTTCCAGCAATCAGGGCTTTATCTGGCTGCAACTCACCGGAACTCAGTTCTGGCATCTCTCAGGTGGGCACCATTGCCATAATAAGAGAAGAGAGGTGTTCACCTCTTTTTCTAGAAAAATAGCACTGCTGGCAATTGAATCCTTGCTAGATCCAAGAATTAGATCCAAGAATTAGACACTCTCTCTCTCTCTCTCTCTCTCTCTCACACACACACACACCCACACCCACACCCACCCACACACCACTGCAACTCATAACACTATAGACTATTGCGACTTAGAATCATAGCATTGGAGGGAATCCAGGGGCTCATCTATTCCAACCCTCTGCAATTCAGGAATCTCAGCTAAAGCATCCATGATAGATGGCCATCCAACCTCTGCTGAAAAACCTCTACTAAAAAGCATACTTCTGTGTTTTTAAAACAGAACATAGACCCTGCTGGTCATAGAGAAAAAACAGCGGGGAGAATCCTATAGGAAGTGGGTGTTTGGTACTAGTACCGTACTAATGATGATTGTGGCACATAAACTGTAGTGATATTGGCAGCCTGTGAAATAACCAACGGCGCCGAGGTAACCCCAAGTGTAGCAACAAGCGTCCTTGATCCGTGCCTCAGGCCTCACATTCCAAGGCCACCATCCAGCTCAGTGTTAGGCACACTTAAGCCCATTGATTTCAATGGGCTTAAAGCATGCTTAACTCTGGGTTGGGTTCTGGTCCAACTGTATAGCAACCTATTTGCTTTTCTTCCTCCTCCATTTTTTCACTGCCTCTTTAAAGAAATGTGTCTAAAAATATCATACAAGATAAAAAGAAACCAGTCAGCTACTGTAAACAGTCAGTAGTTCAAAAGGTTCCCAATACAGTGGTACCTCGGGTTACAAACTCTGCAGGTTACAGACGCTTCAGGTTACAGACTCCGCTAACCCAGAAATGGTACCTCGGGTTAAGAACTTTGCTTCAGGATGAGAACAAAAATCGTGTGGTGGCAGCGGGAGGCCCCATTAGCTAAAGTGGTACCTCAGGTTAAGAACAGTTTCAGGTTAAGAACGGACCTCCAGAACGAATTAAGTTCTCAACACGAGGTACTACTGTACTGCACTTTCCTCAGTACAGACACTCTCCTTTGCCTCAGCATCCTTTTTTAGCACACTGTTGGTCCTAAATAAAATGAATGTTGACCCAAAGCAGCAAATCACCTTCCTCAATAAGTACAGAAGCCTGCAGACACTTGTAATGGGCAACATTGAATGCTTCCTTGGGCCGCATTCAGAGCTCCTATATCTTCAGTTAATTCTTAGTTGCCAACCCAAATCCCACTTCTTCCTCTTTGCTGCCTAGAAACAACCTTTTCAATAAATGGGAAAGGAGGGCACACGAGAGAGAGAGGCGCACACATAAGGGACAAGTGTGCCATGATCAGTGCCGGCCCTATCATTAGTCAAAGTGGGGCAGATGACTCAGGAGGAAACTGCTGTGTCACCAGTGCTGAAGTTAATATTTAACTTTGAGTCTGTGGGTGGGGGTGTCATCTTGAAAATGTTTTAGGTAACGGATATTTTAATGTGACTGTAATCAGGTGATTTTGCTTCATTTATTTGCTTGACACAGATAGGTAGCCGTGTTGGTCTGCCATAGTCAAAATAAGAAAATTCCTTCCAGTAGCACCTTAAAGACCAACTAAGTTAGTTCTTGGTATGAGCTTTCGTGTGCATGCACACTTCTTCAGATACACTGAAACAGAAGTTGCCAGATCCTTCTATATAGTGAGAAGGTGGGGAGGGGTATTACTCAGAAGGGTGGTGGGAATGGGAGATTGGCAGATAGCTGAGATGAGCCTGCTGACGACTCTTAACAACTGCAATAGGTCTTACAGGAAAAGGCAAGGGGTGAGGAGGTGAAAAATGGCTTAGTCATGTATAATGAGATAAGAATCCAATGTCTTTGTTCAAACCAGGTCTCTCCATGGTTTTAAGTTTGGTAATGAGTTGCAATTCAGCAGCTTCTCTTTCCAGTCTATTTCTGAAATTCCTTTGTAGTAAAACAGCTTGACGATATTTGCTTGACGATATTCCTTTGCACTTCATCACCATACAGTCTGCGGTAGTACACTTTCCTTATTTGTCTGTAACACCTACAGACTGAAATGCTTGAATTGTGTTGTTGCAGCTATCTGTAACAGACGCGGGTGGTGCTGTGGGTTAAACCACAGAGCCTAGGACTTGCTGATCAGAAGGTCAGTGGTTCAAATCCCCACGATGGGGTGAGCTCCCATTGCTCGGTCCCTGCTCCTGTCTACCTAGCAGTTCGAAAGCACGTCAAAGTGCAAGTAGATAAATAGGTATCGCTCTGGCAGGAAGGTAAACAGCGTTTCCATGCACTGCTCCGGTTCGCCAGAAGCGGCTTAGTCATGCTGGCCATGTGACCCGGAAGCTGTACGCTGGCTCCCTGTGCCAATGAAGCGAGATGAGCGCAACAACCCCAGAGTCAGCCACGACTGGACCCAATGGTCAGGGGTCCTTTAGCTATCTGTAAGTTTTTCTATAAAAAAAAATGTGCATCTGTTTGCCACTCTGAGCTTCTTCGGGAGGAAGAGTGGGATAGAAATTAATAACAATAGCAATAATATATATAAAAATAATGAAGCACTCACTCTACAACTTGTACACACAAAAACTGAGCTAAGTAGGTAAAAGTTGAATGATTCAATATTCATTAGGAATGTTGCAGCTTACTCAATGTATGCTTTCCTTTAGATGTGCAGGAAGACAATCTGGCTAAAACATGTTAATGTGCTGGATGTAATGACTATAACAAGTGGTTTATGGGCTTTTAAACTACATCATTTTTTGTGTGTTTTGTTTTCAGCTGCCTGGTCATTAGACTGCAGAGATAACCCTTAAGTGGTTTGAGCTGATGATGAAGACAATTAATCCAATATTTATCTTTGGCATAAAGCACTGGAGACAAATAGTGACTTTGGCTCAAAGCTCACACATCCCTCCAATTTTTTAAGAAGGTTAAGCCCAAAGACTTCAAGTAAAAGCCCTATAAAAATATCTTTCCATTTGTATGGTATTTGCTGATTTATGATGAAATCCAGTCTGTAGTCTTAGCAGATTTAACACAGCTGTGTGATCCTGGAAAATGTCATATTCTGAGTATTCTTAATTTTTTTTGCTCATTGGATTTTTATGAAAACGTATGTCCTACTATGGTACGCAGGGAAGCTTGTCCTACCCTATTAATCTCTCTCTCTCCCTCCCTCCTCTCCCTGCCCCTCAATTACTTGAATGTTGTAAGAGTCTGTCATCAATGAAATGGACCAGTCCAGTTGATGGCAAATCCTAGAGGAAACTGCTCAGCATAACATGCAAAACTAAAGCATTTTAAAAGGAAAGGAAAGGACATTAAGTTTGCTTTCTTTTTAAGATGGTTGTTGCTAGTTTTTAATTTATCCCACAGCCTAAATTCCCAAGGAAGCCAAGACCGCAAACACTTGGCATATCAATAAAGTTCTACAAGAATGGCCCACACATGGAAATTTTAAAAGAAAATGTTTTTCCTCACAATGAGCAGAGATGGAATACAATTGGTACTGGAGGTATCTGCTGTTATAATTCCAAACTGAGCATGCAATCTAACTAAATGAGTTCCATTATTAAGGACGTTTTCCGGAGTGGTTTCTTCTGATTAGGTGTGAATGACACACTTGACACTTAATTGCTCATCTTGGCTAAACAGAGGATGAGCCAAAGTGAAATGTTAAATGTCTGTGCCATGCGGATCATCCATGAACTTTAATTAGAGTCAGTATGGCATAGTGGTTAGAGTGTTGGATTAGGACCTGGGAGACTAGGGTTCAAATCTCCACAAAGCCACGAAGTCCACTGGGTGATCTAGGGCCAGCAATCATCTCTCAGCCTAACCTACCTCACAGGGTTACTGCGAGGATCAAATGAGAAGGTGTGAACTATGCACACCTTCAGCTCCTTGGTGGAAAGGTAGGGTGGAAAGGCAAGCAATCATCCATTCACAGAGTCACAGAACTGTAAAGTTGGAAGGGATACCCAGAGTCATGCAGAAATCTCAACTGACGCATCCATGACAGATGGCCATCCAACCTCTGCTTAAAAATTTGCAATGAAGGAGAGTCCACAACCTCCTGAGGGAAGAAGAAGAAGAAGAAGAAGAAGAAGAAGAAGAAGAAGAAGAAGAAGAAGAAGCACATCTCTGCCACCGCCACCCATAGTTTAGCCCTTGGATAGCAGATCTTCAGAGGAGCCTCTTCTCTGCTTCCTGTTGTTGATGGAGGCACATGATGTGAAGAAGAAGAGGAGGAGGAGGAGGAGGAGGAGGAGGAGGAGTTTGGATTTGATATCCTGCTTTATCACTACCTGAAGGAGTCTCAAAGCGGCTAACATCCTCCTTTCCCTTCCTCCCCCACAACAAACACTCTGTGAGGTGAATGGGGCTGAGAGACTTCAGAGAAGTGTGACTGGCCCAAGGTCACCCAGCAGCTGCATGTGGAGGAGCAGAGATTGTAATCCCCAGATTACAAGTCTATCGCTCCTAACCACTACACCACTGGCTCTCTGGGACTCTGTCCTGCTGTCAAACAGCTCTTTCTGATGTTTAATCAGAATCTCCTTTCTTGTAACGTGAAGCCACTGGTTCAGTCCTACCCCCAAGAACAGGAGAAATCAAGCTTGCTCCATCTTCCATGTGACAACCCTTAAGATAACTGAAGATGGCTATCATATCTCCTCTCAGTTTTTTCTTTTCCAGGCTAAACATACCTAGCTCCTTCAACCATTCCTCATAAAGCTTGGTTTCCAGACCCAGTTCCCTTCTGTACACATGTTCCAACTTGTCAATATCCTACTTAAATAGTGGCGTCCAGAACTGGACACAGTATTCCAGGTGTGGTCTGACCCAGGCAGAATACAATGGTTCTATTATTTCCTTTAATTTGGACACTATACTTCCATTGATACAGCCTAGAATAGCATTGGCTTTTTGATGCTGCATCACATTGTTGACTTATGTTAAGCTTGTGGTCCACCAAGACCTCTAGATCTTTTTCACGTGGACTGATAGTAAGCCGGGTGTCCCCCATCTGCAGCTGGTTCTTCCTGCCTAAATGCAGAACCTGGCATTTGTCCCTACTGAATTTCATTTTGTTAGTTTGGGCCCAGTTAAGGTCATTTTGAATCACAGTTCAGTATTCTGCAGCATTAGCTACGCCTCCCAGTTTGGTGTCATCTGCAGATTTGATGAGCATCCCCTCAATTCCTCCATTCAAGTTGTTTATAAAGATTTTGAAAAACAACAATAACAACAACAATTTATTATTTATACCCTGCCCATCTGGCTGGGCTTCCCCAGCCACTCTGGCCGGCTTCCAAAAGAATATTAAAATACTGTGATACATCAAACATTAATAGGCTCAGTTTCACACATCTGCTAGCCAATCAGGGAAGTGAGCCAGAATCAGGAAGTAGGAAAAGTACAAAACCATCTCTTTGGCAAGATGATTGTAATGTAAATCTGTGTGTGTCTCCTCAGCCTTAGAGGCTGAATTCAGTCCTCCAGGTTTCTCTGTTCAGGACCCTCCCCAGGCCACATCTCACACTGGCGCTGCTCCATACTGACCCAGATTGCTTTTGACTGGATGGAATGTGTCCATTACAAAGAATGTGTCCTAAGAATCCCTCTTGCGTGCTTGGGTGCATCTGGAAACATCTGACTTCTGTATGGCTGCTGCTCTGTCCACTTTTGCCTCTGGCCAAATCCACCACTGGCCTGCAACCTCTGGAAGTTTGCCCATGCAGGACGAAGAAGGTTCTCAACCAATATTAAAATGGTTAAGTGGCTGCCCCAGGAGCAAGATATGGTGAGCAGAGGCTGTTTTAGGGGGTGCTGCAGGGGACACCACCGTTATTATTTAGAATGGGGTGTGAGAGGCAGGGGGTGCCAAATTTCGCACTGGGCACCCCTGAAATTTGAGACCCCTGAAGTCTTCCACTGTACTGAGAAATAGCACTGGGCAAACTGTCAAGATTTGTCAGTCATCACCAGGCCAAGTAATCCATTGTGGAAGTTGAAGATGGACCAACAATGATACACATGGAAGGATGGAACTACTTACTGATATTTTTTTGTGGTAGATAGGGAATGGTGAAATAATTGGAAAGATTGGAGATACACTTACATGAATGCTAAAACAAAATACATAGGAAAACTTCTTATTGTTCCCTGGCAAAAGCCATTTCCTTCCCCCAATAGTTCACATTTGTCTCCATCTTTTTAAAAAAATACTACTACTACTACTACTACTACTACTACTACTAATATTTTCTGTGTAATTGTATCCAGGCTTTCCTCCTTTCCTCTTGTGTTCCCCAAAATTGTATTTTTGACTAATTCCCTTCAATCTTGTTTGATCATATGGACTAGAATCTCATCAGACTTTTGTGTGCTTCCATTTAAAAATCCATTGGGTGACCAGTTGCTCCAGAAATTCAAAGGATGTTACATTTCCTTTTAAGAAAATACAAGAAAGTGTAGTAAGCTTTATATCATGTAAAGACAGCATGGTGCTAGAATGATTCATACCTGTTCTGTATAAACTGTGTTACTTAAGTTTAAATATTTTGATTTACACTATATTTAGAACTGGCAAGCTGCCAGTCAAGCTAATTCCTGTTGCCATTCTAAAAAGGGCACAATAAAGGTCAGGTAATTCACTTGATCCAAGAAGACAAGTGTAACTACAAAAATCCAAGAGTTGTGCTTTAAAAAACAATAATAACTCAATGCATGCCAATTTATGAAGCTTGATGAAAATCTGCAAAAGATAGTTTATCAAAATGAAGTTTGGTGCCAAAATCTGTAACTCAGCTGAGTACTTTTACTTAGGCCAGTTTAGGCTACCATGGGGCAACACTGTGATCCTAATCAATCTGAATTTGATCCACAGATCTGTGAGAGCAGTAGTACTCAGGTAATATGAATCCTTTCTTCCTCCTGAACAGATTGTCATTGGTAAACAGGAAAATGTACTGAGCAAAACTCAGAGTTAAGTGCACTCAAATGTCTCATTGAAATTGTATTGATTGCAACAAAAGTCCTAACCAAGTGTTTTCTGAATTCTAGTGTTAATTGGTAGCATATGACTCTGAGCTGATTTTTACTAAATCAGTTTCTAAATTGCATAATGTGTTTATCTGCATATCTAGTGTGCTTGCAAAATCACATGCCAGCAAACTGAGGTTGTGCAATTAAAGTTGATTTGGAGGTCTTGCTCCCCTCCCGCCCCACCACAAAGACTGGGCTACTTTTTGCTATAAAGAAAGTGATAGCAATATGCACTTGAAAGCACTTGCTTGGTGCATGATGAAGCAGCATATACTCTCCCTGCAAACGAAGACTGATTTATTGTCAATAAAAAGGTTCCCTGGAAGTGACCACAGTTCTAGAAAGGAGAAAGTGGAGAATAGTTGATGCAGCCCTGATTATTTAAAGTCTCACCTTGGCTAAAGATGTAAGAAAGTGTCATGGGTCCTGTGAAGGTGGTGGTCAGATCCTGAGAGTTAGATTTGGAGGACTCTAGAGAGGGTTGAATTGATGCTTTTGAATTATGGCGCTGAGGAGACTCTTGAGAGTCCCATGGACTGCAAGAAGATCAAACCTATCCATTCTTAAGGAAATCAGCCCTGAGTACTCTCTGGAAGGACAGATCGTGAAGCTGAGGCTCCAATACTTTGGCCACCTCATGAGAAGAGAAGACTCTCTGGAAAAGACCCTGATGCTGGGAAAGATGGAGGGCACAAGGAGAAGGGGACGACAGAGGACGAGATGGTTGGATAGTGTTCTCAAAGCTACCAGCATGAGTTTGACCAAACTGTGGGAGGCAGTGGAAGACAGGAGTGCCTGGCGTGCTCTGGTCCATGGGGTCACGAAGAGTTGGACACGACTAAATGACTAAACAACAACAACAACACAAAGAGAGGGTCCCAACATGGAGGTGGTTAGCAGATGCCAAACCCAAAGGGATGTCTGATCCCGGGGGAAGGTCCCAGCAGGATAGGCTTAGGCAAACTCTCAGACGTGTCAGAGAAGAGTGGAAGAACACACAAGGCCAAGACTTGCCTGGGCTCATTCCTTTCATGATAAACTGTGGCTTATTGTGAAGTCTGAACTCCATATAACGGGTCTGTTAGCAGTTATTATATTTTAGATTCCCACCCTGCCTTACACACACATATATGAGCAAACTGAATACAGTTGTACCTTGGATCCCAAAAGCCCTGGAACTTGGACGTTTTGCCACCGAACGCCGCAAACCCGGAAATGATTGCTTCGGTTTGCAAACCTGAACATCTGACAGGACTTCCACGGCTTCTGATTGGGTGCAGGAGCTTCCTGTACCAATCAGAAGCCACAATTTGGTTTTCAAACGTTTTGGAAATCGAACAGACTTCTGGAACGGATTCCATTCGACTTCTAAGGTATGACTAAACTGGTTCACTAGCCAGCTCCTTTAATGGAAAAATGACTAAAAGTTGTGTATTTCATCCTTCAGCTTCTAAAAACCCATTTCCCCCCAGAAGGTCTGAAAACTACTAAAGAGACTGAAGTTTTGGAGGTGTCATTCTGATATTATGGGATACTAGGCAATAGGGACCCTCAACTACTGCTCCCCCCCCTCAAACTCAACTACGCTGAAAACTTGCAGAACTTGTTTTTCAGAGCTCACCTCAGGAGAGTAAAAGGTATGTTTGAATTCAGTGCGGTGAGGATACTTTCAGCATACTTCCACTGTTCTTGAAATGTTATGTCTGACTTCACCGCAGAAGTAAACATTGGGACCTTGCTAGCAATTTGCCTTATTGACTCCTGAATAAACCAGAAATAGCCTCTATGTGAGCATTTCATCTAATGAAATTTAGGGTTGCAATCATCATGAAATTAGACTCTAATGTGAGTCAGGAGAGAAGAGGTGTTTAATGGACTTTTCAACATGTTACAAAAATAATAGGGAAGATACATGAGAATGCAACAAAAGCATATATCATACCTATATCTGTGCCAGTTGTTTGTTTGTTTGTCAGTTTATTCAAAACTTTCTCAGGCTATCACCTCACACAGTGACTTTCCTGAAGTTTGACGTCTGCCAAAATGTGTTCTTCCTTAAGACTTGGCAGCTTGTGAAAATGCCATTTGAAAAATTTAACTGTATGTAAACATGAAAGACCAGCTCCCCCATTCTGGCTTTCCACAATTAAAAAACAACAACACAAAACCCCCCATCACTTTCTCCACTATGGTATGTGTGAAGATTTGAAAGCTACCTTTTAAATTAACACACTATGCGGGTTAAAAACAAAAACAAAAAAGACACAACCAAACAACAACAGCATGTGGGATTAAAATGTACTTTTTGAAATAATGCTCTAAGTATAGAGATTCTGTGGGCTTTGCAGAAAATTCCACAAAATGTCCATTCTGTAGGATGCAGCAGACAGAAGTAATTGAATGAGTTCCAGTCTGAACATCTCCAGATGTTTCAAAGCCATTGTGTAGAGTATCTTGCAAGCAAAAGAGGGGACATGCTATAAAAAGTAATGATATGTTGCAGCTTCTTTTACACGTGTCGTTTCCTATTTTTGTAATATTTTGTACATTCTCGGTCTTCTGTTTGTTTCAACAACCACAAACACTCCCCTGGAGTTTCCTAGCTTGCTCTGGGAGAGGACCAAGTCAATTTCGAAATGCTCTGCTACATCTGACACTTTGCAGTGAAGGTAAAGGAACTTTGCAGTCCCATTTTGATTCATTGCGGGATGCCGGATGCCAAAGGAGGGCAGGATACCTGCATGTGCAATACTTTTGCAGAAGGGAGAATTTCCATTTCAGCAACTTCAGGTTTCCTTACCATTGCTTCACCTTCCAATCCAGGAGCTGCTTTATACTGAGTCACTGATCCACCCAGCTCAATACTGAGTCTACCCTGGGTGTGGGCTGAAAGCCCACAATGCCATTGCCTGGTTGAACCTAAGGAGGTTTGGGACTGTGACACTGCCTGGGGAGCACTTGTATGATGCCTTCAGTTCCATGATGGAAAGAAGGTAGAATATAAATGTAAGAAAATAACATAAACAAATTACATTGTTTGGTAGCAGCTCTCTGGGTTTTTAGATAGGTATACTTCCAAGCCCAGAGGACGTGGGTGGCACTGTGCTCTAAACCACAGAGCCTAGGGCTTGCCTATCAGAAGGTCGGTGGTTCGAATCCCTGTGACGGGGCGAGCTCCCGTTGCTCGGTCCCTGCTCCTGCCTACCTAGCAGTTCAAAAGCACGTCAAAGTGCAAGTAGATAAATAGGTGCCGCTCCGGTGGGAAGGTAAACGGCATTTCTGTGAGCTGCTCTGGTTCACCAGAAGCGGCTTAGTCATGCTGGCCACATGACCCGGAAGCTGTACGTCGGCTCCCTTGGCCAATAAAGCAAGATGAGCGCCATAACCCCAGAGTCATCCACGACTGGACCTAACGATCAGGGGTCCTTTACCTTTACCTTACTTCCTAGCACATTGTGGAAAGACTGGAAATTGCACTAAAGGTGGAGGAACCATGTCCTCAGTTGCAGCTGATCCCCCTACCATTGCCCAAAAGATTTCAGTGGGATTATTGGCAGCCAGCCTCATCCTGAAGGGGTGTCTCCACCTCCACCGTTCAGCCTGGACACTGAGGTCCAGCTCCAAGGGCATCTGCCCTGTGGCTTGCCCTCCCATCAGATGTCAAGGAAATAAACAAGTATCTGACTTTTAGAAGACATCTGAAGGCAGCCCTGTTTAGGGAAGTTTTTAATGTTTGATGTTTTATTGTGTTTGTTTTGCTGGAAGCTGCCCAGAGTGGCTGGGGAAACCCAGTCAGATGGGCAGCATATAAATAATAAAATTATTATTATTATTATTATTATTATTATTATTATTATTATTATTATTATTATTATCCTTGCAGCAACTAATGACTCCCAGCATCAGAACATGCTGTGGGGCACTCTTTCATCTTCTTCAGAAGACACGAGGCAAGAAGAGCAATACCAGCCACCTTTGTTTGTTGGTATTATCATATTTATATCCCATTTTTTATTAAAGGTAGTACAGTGGACGCTCGGGTTGCGAACGTGATCTGTGCAGCAGGCGCGTTCACAACCTGCAGCATTCGCAACCCGCAGCACCACGTCTGCACAGGTCGTGATTCGGTGCTTCTGCGCATGCTCAAAGCACGATTTAGTGTTTTTGCGCATGCACGAGCACCGAAACCCGGAAGTAACCCATTCCGGTATTTCCAGGTTCGGTGCAGTGCACAACCTAAAAGCACGCAAGAAGCATCTGTAACCCGAGGTATGACTGCATACGTGCTTTCCTCTCACTCCCATAAAAATGATTTCAGGTTGTGACAGATGTGCAGGGACAAAGATGAAAAATGGCAATGTTGAATTTGAACAGATGCTTTTGATGTTGTTGTTTAAATCCACGTGGTCAGGTTGACTGGTGTGATGGATCCAAAGGAAGGCTCTGGACAGTGGCTTATGCCGTTGATGTGTGATTTTTGGTGCCAGCTGGTTACATGAAACACCACCCAGCTCACACCTGAATTTCCTTTCACTCCAAGCCTTTGCCAGAGGGGGCCCTTTGAAATCCCTGGAACGGCTCGCATTGACTTGAGCAGGCTTTGAATAAGTCTGTGATGGCTTCACTTTGACTAAACATAGAAAAGAGATTCCAAACAGTCCAGCCTGAAAGAGTGATAGAATTTGTTCCCATAACTGTCATCCTTACGATAAACCGAATTAGCGTGGTTCTGCAGCCACCGGGTATCTTGTAAACTGCAGCAAACACGAAAGCTGCACAAGTATTAATATTTACATACCGCCCGGACACTCGGCATGATTGCCGTTTGCTGTGCTTGCTTGGGCTCTGTTCTTTCCAAGAAATGCCAGAGGGAATTATTTGAACACTACCCCTGCCACCATTGCCCCTGTCAAATCTGGGCAGAGATAAGAGTCCGCCTCCTTGTACAGAATCCAAGGGCATTGCTGAAATGCCAGGGCTGTGAGGGAGAACGGGAGGGGAAATGTTATCGTGCCCTGAGTCTGTGCCATAAGGCAAAAGAGTTGAGCTAACGTACAATGAACAGCAACAACTGAGACCTGCAACAAAATCTTGCCTGTGGCAGAACACCACCATCCCTCTCCACATCTGAAAGTTGCCAAGCTCAGTCTGAGCAAGGGATGGGCCAATTTGACTGTTAAGTTGTGGGTGGACATATCAGACGACACAGCGATTCTTCAAACAGCTCTTGTTTATTTACAGGCCAGAACAGAACTGAACTGAAGGGTTCAGCCAGCCTGCTTATATAGAGCTCCACTAGAACACAACAGTAACCATTTTATGTAACTATCCAATCACTGAACGTCACTTTCAATCCCTTATTTGCATATGCAGACCTGAGTGAAAACTATCTAGGGAGAGAACTGGCCCAGGGGGAGAACTTCAGTACATAACATTGACAATTCAGGCTTCTCTCACTTTCTCACTTTCCCACGTTATATGCAGGGGTCATTTTAAAGTCCTCATGAAGATCCGTTAGCATTTTGGTGCAAATTTCTCCTAATTTGCACATTTTTGTATGCTACTGTCCCCAACACAACCATTTTTTTGCAAAGCCATTTCCCCTAATATACAGTACTAGAAGTTTTAATATTATATTTACTACATATCTCTGCAACCCACCACATGTATTTTGCACACATTACTTGGCTGCAGAATTCAGAGAAGCGTGAATTTCAGAGGACGGTTTTGTTTCAGTTTGCATTTCATTTTGGCGCAAGCACATTGGGTAAGTTCCCCTTTAGATGCAAACTGAATCAAAATTCTCCCCTGTTCCTAGACTCTGAACGACTTGTTCCTTGAATGGAGGTTCAACTGCTCTCATACTGGACTTCCCTGCAAAATCACCAGCCTCAACACGTCCTCTGAATCTGCAGTTTACCAAAAGAAGAACAAGCATGTCTCTTTTTCTTTGTCAAATGTTCAGAAGGTCTGCACTTCTAACTGTCTCGATGTTTAAAAGGGAAAGGTTTATCCCCAGGAAAGGGTTGCAGTAAGTGGCAGTCTCCTCTCTTCCGCTACTTTCACAACAGTAAAATATTTCTGTGGAAATTCTATAGTCGCTTCCTGCAAGGCATTCTGGGTAAACATGGGTCACAGACAAATTATAAACACCGTGACCTTTGTGAGGGAATGGCTAGAAAAACTATGGGAGGGAGGCCTTTTATCAGGGGGCAGAGAGTTCGCCACATCACACACTCTAAGCTTTTATATATACATTCCTAAAAGAGGTTTAGTGACGGCAGTCTTCCATTATAGGTAGAGCCGGGGTACTCATCATGTGTTGAAGGTAAACACCCAGACCAGATATTTGACCACCAAAGCACTGCTTTTTTTTCACGCACTGAGTGGGTATTTCATTTCACACTTCATGCACAGCTTCCTCCTTTGATTCCAAAATGTTCCACTGAGAGGAAAGTTGGTTTTGTTTTGTAAAGAGAAAACAGGTTTCACTTTGGATATCTTTTCCAAGGCATGTCTGTTAATGTGTGCCAACCTGCCCTGAAGGCATTTAGAGCGGTCTACTAAATTTCATCTTCACAACAACCCTATAAAGTAGGCGAGGCTGAGAGAGGACAATTTGCCCCAAAGCCCCAAATCTCCGTAGTCCTAGTCCAGAATACTGCCCACTGTCTCACCATAGACATCTGTAGGCATTTGCTCATTTATGGCAGAGATACTCTTGCCGCTTTGGTGTTGCAGATTTTTTGTTTGTTCAAGTAACTAGATTTATATACTGCTTTATTTTTATTTTTAAACTAATATTGGTTTGCACGAAACAATAAAAAATAATCATTAAAATACTGATAAAATCAAATTGAACAAGTAGATACAATAAAATATAAATATAAAATATAAACTCAAGAGTTTTAAAAGCAAATACTCTTCATGAAATTACATGTCCGAGTCGGCGTGCCTAAGCAAAAAGGGTTTTAGCAGGTGTTGAAAAGAGTAGAATAGAATTATTACTATACAGACTTCAGATATTTGCTAATCCACCACCTGTTTCATTTCCCCTAGGTATCCTTACACTGGGTGACACACAGCCATCTATATCCATGGGTGGCTTCTCCACACGAATTAGAATGCCTGAACACATTGTACAGTCTCTGTGCATACATTTGCATTTGCACAGGCTTCCCCTTTGGAGAAAAGACGGCAGCAGTTTATCATTGTCACTTATGCATGCATCATCACAAATTAATCTCTCCTTCCTACTGCTGCCTTGTTACAGAATGCTTCTAGTGAGAAAACTGCAGGAAGAATAGAGTGGACCAGGGACTCTACGCCACTGTGTGAGACAACCACCATCTCTGTGGTTGACAGAATCAGCCAAGAAACCCAGATGATCTCAGCTTTGTTGTTGTTGTTGTTTAGTTGTTTAGTCGTGTCCGACTCTTCGTGACCCCATGGACCAGAGCACGCCAGGCACTCCTGTCTTCCACTGCCTCCCGCAGTTTGGTCAGATTCATGCTGGTAGCTTCGAGAACACTGTCCAACCATCTCGTCCTCTGTCGTCCCCTTCTCCTTGTGCCCTCCATCTTTCCTAACATCAGGGTCTTTTCCAGGGAGTCTTCTCTGCTCATGAGGTGGCCAAAGTATTGGAGCCTCAGCTTCAGGATCTGTCCTTCCAGTGAGCACTCAGGGCTGATTTCCTTCAGAATGGAGAGGTTTGATCTTCTTGCAGTCCATGGGACTCTCAAGAGTCTCCTCCAGCACCATAATTCAAAAGCATCAATTCTTCGGCAATCAGATCTCAGCTTAGAACTCAGCTATAAGAAGGTGAGCAATAGATGTTCAAGAAGACTTGAAAGTCATCGAAGTACTCAATCAAACTTGTTGATGTGCATGTCTGTGTTTGGGAGGGATTTCTCGTCTTTCGGTTAAGATAACCTTTCTAGACCTGAGCTGTCTAATTCCAGTGGTTTAGTCAAGTTTCTTATTTCCTAATTACGGTTAATCGCATTCAGTCTGTAGGTCAATTTATGCACCGTAGTGTGCTTTTGACAGAGATTTGCTCTGTTTGTAATATGCTGAACTAAGGCAATTGATCCAAATAATCCCAGATGTTGGGATGCGAAGAATAAAATAGCATCTGCAATGGGGCTATATTCTTTTGGTTTTCCCAAGACAAAACGGTGAGAGCAATTGCTTTTAAATGTGTGAAATTTTGATGCTCCTTTGAAACATTTGTCAGGCAAGTCAGAACCGGTGATTTCCCTTGAAAATACAAATCAGATATCAAGACTTCGAAATAAAAATAGACTTCATGCTGTCTGCTTCTCCTTTTTGTTAGTTATTTCAAAGTGTCAACATTACCTATCAAGCTTTGAAATGAACACCCTCCTAGGATAAATGGCTGAAGTTAACACCTCTATAGGCACTGGTGATGTCTGCTTTAGATCCCTGAACTACAGAATGGATTGCTTTAAAGGTTGGAGGTTATCTTCCCATGCAACAGAGCAAATCGCTCTCTTTCTTCAAGGAAGTTCTGCTTTCTGTAGTGAAAAATGTCGGGAGGGAAGCCCCAGTTGGGCAGTTTTTCAAATTGTTTAGCTTGAACATAACAGGTTGCAGCACTCAGCTCGATAATCTGTGATGGAATTAGACATTTGTTTCCTTGCCACAAACAGGCATTGCTATTAGGGCAACATGCAATGTAAAGATCATGTCCCACAGAGTTATAGCGCTATGGTTCACTTTCCTCTTGAACCAGGGTTCTCTACTTTTTTTTAGTGGTTGTCTAAAGCAAGATTTGGAGGCTCCCCCTCAGGGCAGTCAGCTACAGAAACTCTGAGGGCTAAAACAAGAGAGTTTTGACAATACTGGGTAGATTTCTCAGTGAGGTTTTGTCATCCATAAAACAACAATACCATCAAGAACAGTGAAGCAATTCAGGCAATTGATTTGGTGTGTCAGGAAAAGTCAGCAAATTGGTAATACTTTATTGTATATGTATCTTTTCTGCAAAGGAGGGGGAGCAGTCCTTGTTGGACCTGGGGAACTGCCACTTGACTTGTGGAGGGGTGCACAGCACCATTTCCTGGGTCTCAGGCCAGGCCAGCAAATACATATTTGAAACCTGCCTGCTTCTATGTCCACCCACCTTACTTCAGTCATCTGTCCCTCTCTCTCTTTCTTTCTCTCTCCAGTAGGAATGGGAGGGAAAGTTGATTCCGTTTGCATTAAAAGGCAAATCCAGCTAATTTGCATGTTCTGAAACAACATGCAAACTGAAACACATTCATCCTCTGAAATTCATACTTCTCTGAATTTTGCAATGCAGTTCTGCAGCCAAGCAATGTGTACACCAATGCACAGAAATACAAAGTAGTAAAAATAACGTATTATATTGGGGAAAATTGCGTTGCCTAAATGTGCGTATTGGAAACGCTGCCATACAACAATGGGTATATGAGGATAAATGTGCCCTAAAATGCTGATAATTTCCATGGGGATTATTTTTTAAGCAAACCGTTCTGCAAATGTGGAGAACTGAAATTAAGAAACTGAAAGAAACCAAAATATTTGCCCATCCCTGCTCCTCCGTGCCATTTCTGACTCCTGCAACCAGCAGGAGTGAGTCACGTGTCAATTCCCAGCCCCCAGCTCACACCTCTAAAAAGTAAGCAAATTTCCCTGTCCTTTCCCCTGCTCATCAGAAAATGTATCTCATCTCTCAGAGCTGACAGGTATCTGTCAGAAGTACCAAGATATGTGGAGCCAAGGGATTCTGAATGCCTAGTTTTCATCCGCCCAATACCACTTAAAGCACCTAGAATTCACAGAAAAATAAACAGGGAAACGAGTAAGAGCAAATAGCTATGGAATAGGCAGGGATGAGGCAGGAATGATACTATTTACAAAAAAATTAAATAAAAGCAATCTTCCAGAAGGAAACTGCACCGATTAATAGGGCTTACTCCCAGGTAAGTATAGGATTGTAGTCTAATTTGTGGTTTCTAGCTTACTCTTAAAACCAAACTAGATATTCAGCTAAGCCCAGGAGCCCAGGTCTCCAAGGAGCGTCTGACAGAGGCAGTGGTGCAGTTTGGAGGAGCAGGTTGCATGGAGAAGTGCTTAACCCATGTACCACCCGCTGCATTCCTCCAGTGTTCCCCTCTCCAGCCATTCCCCCCCCCCTCAGCTGCAGTTCCCACGTGTGTTTCTTGTGTGGGTGGGAAATGCAACTGGGGTAAGTTGCAGGGATGGATATGAGAATGATTTAAGCACTTCCTTGCCTCTGCTTCTCCATTCCAAGTTACCAGGGCTGTGCACAGCCCACTCCTATCTGGATGGCCACCCCAGACTGAGCCAGACAATACCCAACCTGGATCCAGCCCAGATCAGTTTGCTGAACTGTTGAAGCAATGATACTTCAACATCAACTTCGTTGGACTGGTCATTTTGTGCGGATGCCTGATGATCATCTTCCAAAGCAACTACTCTACTCTGAACTTAAAAATGGTAAGCGTAATGCTGATGGTCAACAAAGACTCTCTTAAAAATGTAGTACAGTGGTATCTCAGGTTACATACGCTTCAGGTTACAGCCTCCGCTAACCCAGAAATAGTACCTCGGGTTAAGAACTTTGCTTCAGGATGAGAACAGAAATCCGGGGAAGAGGGAAGCAGTGCATCTCTTTCCATATTGTCAAGGGATGATTAGCTGCTTGTGCTTAAAATAGTGCCCCTTCAGAGTTTGTGCGACCCCACAAACCTCTGTGTGTGACAGAGCTCCTCAGACATGTCTGCTCTAGTCACTTGTAGAGTCCGACAGTGGCTGTCTGCGGAAGCGCTTCCAGCAAAGAAGTTCCTTAACGGAAACGCGTCTCCTGGACTCACGACGTGACAGCTTCCGGCGAAGCATAGGTCTCCCTGCAGTTGCTTCTGACACCTCCCCGCTATTTTCGCTCGAAGTGTCTCTCACCCCTTTCTCTCCCCTTCTGCTTCCTGCCTGTGCTGCTGCGTCACTCTCAGCATTACTGAGATCCTCCTCCAGAGACCCCGCGCTCCCCCTACTGGTCCCTGCTTTAGCTGTTGACTCTCTCCCAGTCTCTGGGAGCCCTGCCACTTCCCTTTCCTCCGATGTCAGTTCCCTGACATCCACCTCCCCTCCAGGGCCCCCCTCTCCCCCGCCCCTATTCTCTCCTCTGGGCGGTGAGGAGCTGAAACCCCTAAAAGAATCCTCCTCATCTTCCGACGTCTCGAACATTTCCCTCCATCGGTCTTCGTTCCGACTCGCTGAATCCTCCTCCACCTCGGAATCAGCGAACCCCTCCAACTCTTCTTCTTCGTCGGTGGTGGCGAAGTATTCCCTCCGGAACCTTGCCACTGGCTGGGGTTTCCGAGGGAATCTCTGATGAAAAGTTTCAATCAAAACCTCGTCATCTACATCCTCTGCCCTGACCCAGGTGTTTTCCGACTCCGGCTCCCCTTCCCACATTACCAAATACTCTACTTGCTCTCCCCTCCACCTGGAATCGAGAATCTCCGCTACATGGTAGCTGTGTTCTTTTTCCTCCATAGCTGGTCCCCTATTGACCCTCCCCTCTCTGTCCCCTATATACGGTGACAGCAATGATCTGTGGAACACTGGGTGCAACTTCATGTGGTTAGGTAACCGGAGTCTGAAAGCCACTGGGTTGACCTGTTGCGTGACTTCAAATGGGCCCAGTCTTTTGGGTCTTAACTTCTTACAACCTCCTTTAAATGGTAACCCTTGGGTGGACAACCACACCTGATCCCCCACCCTAATGCTTTCTCCTTCCCTTCTGGTTTTGTCTGCCTGCCTCTTATATTCCTCCTTCGCCCTGTTTAAATTAAGTTGGAGCTGGCGATGGATCGCTTCCATTTCTTCCACGAACTGTTCTGCGGCTGGAACGCTCCAGTTCTCCCCCTCCCCCCCTGGGAAGGCTCGGGGATGACACCCGTGATTGGCCAAAAAAGGGCTCATTCCCGTGGACACGTTCTCCGCATTGTTATAGGCAAATTCTGCCAACGCCAGCTTCTCCACCCAATCATTCTCTCTGTCATTCACATAACACCTCAAATATTGCTGGAGGACACCATTAGCTCTTTCCGCCTGCCCGTTGGTTTCTGGATGACGGGCAGTTGAGAAATTCACCTCTACATGCAATAAGCTCATGAGCTTCCTCCAGAACCTGGAAGTAAATTGTTTCCCTCGGTCCGAAACCACCCTCAAGGGGGCACCATGCAATCTAAACACATTTTCCACAAACAATTTAGCGGTTTCTTCTGCTGTGACCGCATGTGAGCAGGCTATAAAGTGGGCCATCTTGGTTAACAGGTCTACCACAACCATGATGGCTGTCTTCCCTTTGGACCTGGGCAGATCAGTCATAAAATCTATTGCCACTGCCTCCCATGGTCTTTCCGGCGTGGGTAGTGGTTCTAATAAACCTGCCGGTGCCCGCCTCTCCCCCTTGGCTCGTTGACATCGGTCACACCCTCTCACATACTCCCGCACATCTTCCCTGACCTTGGGCCACCAGAATTCCCTGGTAACCAGCCACATGGTTTTGTGTTGCCCAAAATGCCCTGCTGTGGGGCTATCGTGCAGTTGCTTGAGTACCTTTTCCCTCAATTCTCCTTCAGGTACGTATAACGCTCCCTTGTAGTACAACGCCCCGTTTCTCTCCTCAAAACCCCCGGGTTTGTCTCCCTCCCTCCTGAGACCCCTGAGTTTGTCCTGGGCATATTCATCCTGCACCGTCCCCTCTATCAGTTCCCTTAGCCCCACCAGTGCCGCCCCACACACCCAGCGATCCTCGGGAATGACATGGGTCTCTTCGGGTGCACCCTCTCCCTCCAAATATTCAGGTTTGCGTGATAGAGCGTCCGCCCTAACGTTCTCCTGGCCTGGTACGTAACAAATCTCAAAGTTAAATTTGGAGAACTCCTGGGCCCATCTCAACTGCCGTTGGTTGAGCACTCGCGCAGTTCTCCAATACTCTAGATTCTTATGGTCCGTGCGTACTTGCACCTTCTGTTGTGCACCAATTAGTAGGTGCCTCCATCTCCGGAAGGCCTCATAAATCGCAAGGAGTTCCCGGTCATACACCGTGTAGTTTCTCTCCGATTTGTTCAGCTTTCGCGAAAAGAAGGCACACGGTCGCCACTCGGACCCCTCCTTCCCTGGCTGCAGAAGAAGCACCGCCCCTATGGCTCTGTCAGAAGCGTCTGTTTCGACCCTCAGCTTTTTTTGTAAATCCACATGTAGAAGTTGTTCGTCAGAGGCGAAGGCCTTTTTCAGTTCCTCAAACGCTCGCTCCGCCTCCCCCGTCCAAACAAACTTCTTTTTGCTGCTGAGACAGTCCGTGATGGGCGCCGTCAGGTGAGCGAAGTTTCGGATGAACTTACGATAAAAGTTTCCAAACCCTAGGAATCTCTGCACATCCTTCTTAGTCTTGGGGGTTTTCCATTCCAGCACCGCCTGAACCTTGCCGGGGTCCATGGCCAACCCCTTGTCTGACAAGCGGTACCCCAGGAATTCCACCTCCTTGGTATGAAACTGACACTTCTCCAGTTTCACCCACAGTCTGTTGGCATGCAGCCTGCTCAACACTTCTCTGACGTCTCTCACATGTTGCTCCTCATTCTCCGAATACACCAACACGTCATCTAAAAAGGCCACGCAATTCTTGTAGAGCAAAGGCCCCAGTACATGGTTCATATAGGCTTGAAAACACGCGGAGCCTGCTTGTAATCCAAAAGGCATAACGAGATATTCAAATGCCCCCAAAGGGGTGAACATGGTGGTCTTCCATTCATCCCCTTTCCTTATACGTATCAGGTTGTACGCCCCCCTTAGGTCCAGCTTTGTAAAAATCTTTCCTGTTCGCACCCTGGTCAAAATATCATCAATCCTGGGCATAGGAAAAGCCACCGGCTCTGTCACTGCATTTAGGGCCCGAAAGTCACATACCAGTCTCGGCTTGTCCGTGTTCTTTTTATCCACAAAAAACACTGGGCTACCCCCCGCTGCCTTGGACTCTCTGATGAAGCCTCTCTTCAGGTTCTTGTCAATGAACGCTCGCAACTCCTGCATCTCCCTGTCTGACATGGCATACAACCTGCCTACAGGAAGCTGTGCTCCAGGGAGTAAATTGATCTGGCAATCAAAGGGCCTATGCGGGGGTAGTTGGTCAGCTTCCTTCTCGCTGAACACGTCGCTGAGATCAGCATACTGTGATGGCACCTTCCCCTTCTCCATCACTTCCGTCCCTGCTAGGGTGGCTTGGGCCCCTGCTGACCCCTTTTCCCCCCTGCAGTGTTCTAAGCAATGTGCGGAACCGAAGGAAACCACTCTTTGATGCCAGCCCACCAGCGGATCATGTAGGGCTAGCCAGCTCATTCCCAAAATAATGGGAGCGCCTCCCAAGGTGGCCACATTAAACGCTATCAGTTCTGTGTGCCTTGCCACCCTCATTATCATTGGGATGGTCTGCAAGCTGACGCCTCCTCCCAACAGTTCTCTGCCATCGATCGTGGTCACCTGCAGGGGGTTGCTTAAGGGGATAGTCTGTATCTGGTGTTCAGCCGCAAACTCCTTGCTCATGAAATTGCAGGAGCTGCCTGAGTCCAACAGCGCCTTTATTTTTAGGGGGTGTCCATTTTGCAACTCTAGCGACACTTCAATCACTAGAGCAGGTCGAGGAGCTTCTGGCACTGGCACTTGGGAAAGGGGCACTTTCACTGCTCTTTGGCCTGGCTGCAGTGCCCTGCTGGCAACCAGGCGTTGGCTTTTACCTGCTCCGTTTCTCCCTGCTCTTCCCCCTCAACAGTTCCCACCATCCCTTGCCATTCCTTCCTCTGGGGGCAGACTCTGGCAAAGTGGCCTGGCTGTTGGCAGAGATAGCATTTCCGGGGTCCCTTTCCCTCCTTCTTCGCCCCCTCACTGGGCTTTGAAACTGCGCGCGCGCGGGCTGTTCCGATTTCCATCGGCTCTGCCGGCGGGAAAGCTGGCTCAGGAATGTCTGGAATGCGTAACTCCTTCCAACGTTCCCCTCTCCCTTCCCGCCTCTCCAAGGCTCTTGCCTCCTGGCGCGCTCCAATGGTCAGCGCAGACTTGGTCAGCTGATCCATAGACACCGCCCTGGGGCTCCTGGCCAGCTCGTCTTTCACAGCTGAAGAAAGACCTTCTTCAAATAGCATCTGAATGGGTGCTGCCGATAAATCCCACCCCAATCTGTGAATCAGCATGGTAAATTCAGTCCAGTACTCACGGACAGATCTGCTTCCCTGCTTGCAAGCCATTAGCTGTCTGCGCACTCCCCCCTCCTCAATATCGCTGGAGAACATGATATCCATTGCCCGAAAGAATTTCATAGCGTCCTTCAGGATGTCGTTGTGCGTTGCCATCAGGGGTCGAACCCAGTCCCGCGCCCCCTTCTCAAGATGCCCAATTACGAAAGCAACTCGGGATTCCTCATCAGGGAACTCATCAAACTGCACATTCAGGGCATATTGCATTTCAGTCCTAAAGGCATGGTAATCCTTGGGGTCCCCCCCAAACTTCTGCACTAATCCTGGTACCTTTCTGGGGAACTGAGTGGTTCTCCCCTTCTTGTCTGCATCTTGAGCCCTCCTCTCCTCGAGCCTCGCCGTCTGCAGCGCAAGTTGGACCTCCAATGCTCGGTATCTGTCTTCCAAGCTTGGACCAGCTCCACCCCCTGCGGCTCCGGCTCCTGCTGGGTCACTCATGATGCCTTCTCCTGCACAGGCAGCGTACAGAGACTGTCGGACTGCTGTCAAGGGATGATTAGCTGCTTGTGCTTAAAATAGTGCCCCTTCAGAGTTTGTGCGACCCCACAAACCTCTGTGTGTGACAGAGCTCCTCAGACATGTCTGCTCTAGTCACTTGTAGAGTCCGACAGTGGCTGTCTGCGGAAGCGCTTCCAGCAAAGAAGTTCCTTAACGGAAACGCGTCTCCTGGACTCACGACGTGACAGCTTCCGGCGAAGCATAGGTCTCCCTGCAGTTGCTTCTGACACCTCCCCGCTATTTTCGCTCGAAGTGTCTCTCACCCCTTTCTCTCCCCTTCTGCTTCCTGCCTGTGCTGCTGCGTCACTCTCAGCATTACTGAGATCCTCCTCCAGAGACCCCGCGCTCCCCCTACTGGTCCCTGCTTTAGCTGTTGACTCTCTCCCAGTCTCTGGGAGCCCTGCCACTTCCCTTTCCTCCGATGTCAGTTCCCTGACACATATCTCCTGACCTCACAGCAAGCAGGAGGCTTGAGTCCTTCTGAGTGCAATTTGTAATGTGCAATTTCAAGAAACACACACACACACACACACACACACACACACAGTATTGCTGGATCATATGAAAAAAGTAAAACTACATTAGGGCAATACCTTTACAAAGCACTCTAAGATATCACAAAATAACGTGCAAGCATTTGAGTTCTCCAGCATTCTTCTTCACACTAGGTGGTAAACAGTGCAGGAGTGCAGAGACAAAACATCTTGGTTTAATACACACCCAGTGCAGGCTCAAGGTGTCCCACAGCAGCCAAGACTTTCTCCCCACACGTGCTTTCTTTGCCCTCTAGCCCTGGGGTCAGCAAACTTTTTCAGCAGGGGGCTGGTCCACTATCCCTCAGACCTTGTGGGGGGCCAGACTATATTTTGTAAAAAGAAGAATAATGAATTCCTATGCCCCACAAATAACCCAGAGATGCATTTTAAATAAAAGGACACATTCTACTCATGTAAAAACACGCTGATTCCTGGACTGTCTACGGGCCGGATTGAGAAGATGATTGGGCCAGATCTGGCCCCCGGGCCTTAGTTTACCTACCAATGCTCTAGCCTGATGAAGAGTTCTGGAGAACTCAAAAACTTTCACACTACTTTGTGGTATTTTGGTTGACCTAATAATACCCACCAATATATTGCCCTAATGTGTTTTGTTGTTGTTTTTTATTTCAAGGGGGCGGATGTTTAGACTGAGCTAAATGGGAACCTCAAGAAAAGGCTGCCTTATATTTTATAGTGATGGTGGTTGCATTTTGATATTGCTCATTTATTGCATTTTGATATTACTATTTGTTTTTTTCATGCAGGATAATGTTTTGTTATGGGGCAGCATAGAGATGAAACATAAAAATATTATCATCAATAAAACACATGCATAGAAAAACACCCAAATTATTTTTGCTTGGAGACAAACTGACCTATCTTATATTTTGGGAGGGCCTTCGATCATTGCTGCATTGTCCTTTCGGAAGCTGCCAGAGAGAGACAGTCATTTGCCTGGTGAGCTCAGCCCATCCAGAGTGTAAGCTAGAAAAGGCTTTGCAGTGACCCACAACAGCCTTTTCCAGATGGCATCTTGTACCCGCTGGAGGGACTTCTCATTAAATGGCTGATTGGGTGCTAGCTGGTGTGCTGGGGAAGGGGAAGCTGTTTTTTTTATTGCTGGCTGGAGATCAAGGGCTTTTTTGAATATTGCAGTGTCTATTTAGGAAGCGTATTTGTTTACACAGCTCTTGACAGCTGTGGTGTTAATAGGAGGGCAGCTCTCACTTAAAGGCACAGGATGCAACAGACTTTGCCGGACTGCTTGTTCCCTATCAGTCTTCTGTGCCTCTGTGATATGCGGGAATGAAGGACGTACCTTTAAAAAAACGAGATGCAAAGGTATTGCGAGACTTTGAGGATTCCGGGTTTTAGGAAACAGTGCAGAAATCCATTCAAAACAATATAGAATCACAGAGTCTAACCGTAACAATGGCACAGTTAGGGAAGGGTGAGAAATTTTGTTCACTTTGCATTTAAAGGCAAACCTAACCAAATTCACATTTCCTGAAACAGTATACA
The DNA here is from genome assembly GCF_965113315.1 of Podarcis vaucheri. Lineage (NCBI taxonomy): Eukaryota > Metazoa > Chordata > Lepidosauria > Squamata > Lacertidae > Podarcis > Podarcis vaucheri. The sequence continues at coordinate 18,804,732 of NC_138749.1, forward strand.
AATGTTGTATATTGCAATGCATCCACCTTTTGAAATTCTCTGGGTTTTGCAATGCAGGTGGTCAGCCAGGTAATATGTACGAAGTTGCTATAGTAGGGTAAACTCAAATGAAGTGAAAAAGCATACATTAGTGAACATAACATACAAAATGCATTATATTAGGGAATTTGGCTTGCAAAAATATTCACAGTGGGCAATATTGCATACACACACACACAGAGCTTTTTTCTGGGGAGATGCAGGGGTACGCATACCCCTAAACATTTTGTGAATCTCTGTACTTTTGTCCATTTACTGTATTTATTTTTCCCAATTTGAGCTACAAAATGGTGATTTTCTTGCGTCAGAATGAAAGTACCCCTAAACACTTTTTAGAAAAAAGCACTAAATAAATTTGCACTAAAATGCTGGTGAATATTCATAAGGCCCATGATTTTTAAAAAACTGATATGGAAATATGAATTGGTATTGCAGTACTTTAAATTATTATTATTATTATTATTATTATTATTATTATTATTATTATTATTATTATTTCAATTTACAGTATATACCACCCTTTATCCAAAGATCTCAGGGTGGTGTGCAACATAAGAAATGCATTACAAAACATCAGTGCAAAAAACATTAAAAAATCATAGTAAAAGGCATACTGGCTGATAGCCTAAGAGTAAAATAATCATCATAATAACAGTCCTCTCCCCCACACTTTCGCAAATGTATGGTGTGAATGTGGCCCTGGTATTCGCAGGTCACATCCGTCCATGGCTGACTCCTTTCCCACACCATCTTCAAGTGCTTTTGCCTGGCTGAAATATATCCTGGAACCACAACAATGCCTCTTTTCTTTCCTGGTTGGAGACACGTAGAAACCACTTACTTTTGTATTGTTGGAATATTGCCTAATGTGCAAGGGTAAGGATCACATCTCTTGCTCTGGCCAATGTTTGCCACTGTATGTGTCACCCAATTCTCCAAACGATGAAAGAATCTGGGGGGTACCTGCACTTTACCCAGTTTCCTTGGAATGAAGATCAGTGGAGACTGTGGTGTCTTTATGATATATTGCTTTATGTACACATGCAAACAACCTGAGCATAGCATTCCCATAGATATTGCTTCTCTATTAGATTTCCCGAGAAGTCCCAAAGCCCAGCACAGGACAAGACATGTTTCTGTGTCCTCCAGCATTCAGCTTCGACATTTCTCACACAACAACAATCCTGGCTATTGTTTTTCTACATACCAGCCTGATGAGGGGTGGGGGAAAGGCCTACCCATTTATTCTATGGCACAGAACAACTTCTTTGGATATGTTCAATGGTGGTATTTAACTAGCCAGCCAAAGCCATTACTTTGACAAACGAAGTGGTCTGCCAGGCTTCCTCTACCCTCACAATCCCTGGTTTTGGAAGGGTCCCAGGGTGTCATTCAGACAGACCTCCCCAAACTCATAACACTATTACAAAGTTTTTATTATTAAACGCTGTACAGTGGTACCTTGGGTTAAGTACTTAATTCGTTCCGGATGTCCGTTCTTGTCAGGGCTGCCTCAGGTCTCAGCTCACAAAAGACCAACGCCAGGCTCTTCTTATATACAAGGATGTTTATTGCAGTTCATTATCAGTTCCACAGCCGGAGCGCGCAGCCCCGCGTCTGTTAGGCTAGACATTTGAAGTCCCCTCTGAATCGGTCCTGCCCCTACACCAGTGTAAGAGGCTTGTGCTAGACCACCTCTTCCTGTCCTTTCTTTTCCGCAGGGTCTTTCTGCCCCCCTGGGTTCCTTCCCTCCTGCTCTCTCCTGAAGCGGATCCCCCAGATGCCTGTTCCCCCCTCCTTCGTGCTTTGGGGCCAGGCTCCTCCTCCGGGCTCTCTCCATTTCCGCGCGCCTCCACATTTGAACTTGGCGCGCGTTCGCTACCCCTGACCTTCCTCTTGACACTTACACAACTCCCTGTACTACTCTCCTCCTCTTCCGGCAGGACGTCCTGCCCTGATCTCCTTCCCCCGTCTCCATCCTGCTCCGCTCCGTGTATCACACTGGGAACTCCTCTCTCTTCACTTCGTTCCTGCTGGGAAGCCGGTCCCGATCTCCCACTCCCACTCGGGGTTTCCCTGCTGCTTCCCTGCTCCTTGCAGGTTCCCCCTGTGACCCCCCTTTGCCTGACTAGGGGCGCCTCCTTTTGGGAATCCTCTGATTCACTTGACAGACTCATGGAAGACCTCAAGTCATTGTCATTCTCTTCCTCACTGTCCTGGGATTCTTCCCCATCGCTCTCCGTCTCCCCCCTCATCTCTGCCTCTGTCTCTGAACCCCTGACAGTTCTTAACCTGAAACTGTTCTTAATCTGAAGCAGCACTTTAGCTAATGGGGCCTCCTGCTGCTGCTGCGCTACTGCCACACAATTTCTGTTCTCATCCTGAAGCAAAGTTCTTAACCTGAGGTACTATTTCTGGGTTAGCGGAGTCTGTAACCTGAAGCGTCTGTAACCTGAAACATATCTAACCCCAGGTACCACTGTAGTCACCTTTCTACAGGAAACCTGTCCACAAGGTGAGCTTAGAAATAACATAAAAATGCATCCACATGGTAAAAACCATGACTGTAAAATGAGTGAAAAGATTAAAACAATAAAGGCAAGCAAATAGGAAAGTTCTCCTAGGCTCAGGGGGGCTGGCTGCTAAGGAAGTGTGTAAAAGCGTGCAGTCTCTCTGGGATTCAAGAAACTTATTTTTTAATCTTATGACTGTTATAATTGGGGGGGGGGGAGGACTGCAAATAGAACCCACATCCAATTTCTGCTGCCTTTCCCCTCCTGACAACCTTGAACAAGAGCAGAACATATAGCAGAAGAAGCTTTTCCTGGCGTGGAAGAAAAAATGGCGGGAAAAGGCTTGCTTGTTATTTGTGTGCATGAGTCTGCTAAGGCCACAAGAGCAGGGCAAGTTGAAACCCTGTGAATTTTTTTCATCGCAGGTGTCAGCCCCTTTAGGGTTTTCCAGAGTCCCAAAGGAATTCTTTCACTCAAAAACTGATAGTTTTCCCCCCTCGTCAACCTCCTGCCCTGCTCTTTAAGGCAGTTACAGATCAGACCGAATGTTTGTGCAACAGCAGACAAAGAGCACATGCCTGCGTTAAGAAACCTTTTGGGGAATGATTTATATCCTAGACACATTACACAGCGACCCACAAAAGTCACTGATATATTACTGCAAGACTGGAGGCAAATGGAGCATTTTGGAATGATCTGCCAAGTGATTTATACTTGAGGCCCAAAGGAGGTCAGAGTCTGACAGGTTCATTTGGTATAATCCAAGAGCAGCTGATTGTGAGTTATTATTAATTAATTATTACTAACAATAATTGTTCCTTTTAAAACAAAATTTATTTAGTTTAGACCTGTTGTTTTCCATCTTTCCCCCATCGGAGATTCTTTTCCACACAAACTCAACTGCTGAGGAGCCCTGCGATATCTGCCATAGAAACCACAGGGCAGAGGATTCTGGGTGATATAATAATAATAATTTATTTATTTATTTATACCCCACCCATCTGGCTGGGCTTCCCCAGCCCCTCTGGGTGGCTTCCAACAAAATATTAAAATACAGTAATGCATCAGACATTAAAAGCGTCCCTAAACAGGGCTGCCTTCAGATGTCTTCTAAAAGTCTGGTAGTTGTTGTTCTCTTTGACATCTGGTGGGAGGGCGTTCCACAGGGCGGGTGCCACTACCGAGAAGGCCCTCTGCCTGGTTCCCTGTAACTTGGCTTCTCACAGTGGGGGAACCGCCAGAAGGCCCTTGGCGCTGGACCTCAGTGTCCGGGTAGAACGATGGGGGTGGAGACGCTCCTTCAGATATATTCTGAGGTCCATATTTTGTTCCTGCGGAGTATTGCTAGAATCTTCTCGCCCTTCTGCAAACTAAGGGTCAAACTATACATTGTGTTTAATATGTAGCCTAGGACCACAGTTTATTGGGGAGTTTTGATCCTCCTCTCCTCAGGCATGACATCCCAAATCTCACACCACATGTAGGAATGGGGGAGAAATTCATTTGCATGCCACTGGGTCAAGTTTAAGATCTTGCAATTGGCATAGAAAGCCCTGAACAACTTGGGACCTGGCTACTTTGGTACCAGGTCTTGCTCTGTATACCCTGCTTACTTCAGTCCTAAGAAGAGACATGCTTAGTGGTGCTGTGTGCTCATGAGGTGCCTCTTATGTCCACTAAACCCCGGACTTTTAGGGAGGCTGTGTCTGCCCTTTGGAATGCACTCCCAGTGAACACCAGACAGGCACCTACAGTACTGACATTCAGGTACCTGCTCAAAGCTCATCTATTCACCCATGCTTTCCTGAGGTGTGATAACAGTTATGCTGATGTATTAATTTCATCTATAGATTTGCCATGCATTTTGTATATGCTTTAGATGTGGAAGGTTATTGTTGATTTTGCGCTGTTCGCCGCCATGGTATTTTCCCCCTAATGTTGGCAGTACAGACTCCCCCTCTTTCTGCAAATTAATAAAAATATATGTCCAAGCAGAGCAAAGAAAGCCCTTAACGCACATAATTCACGCTATCCTGAAACAGATGGGGAAGGCAATTCATTCCCTTCATCTGGAAGTGTTTGGGAGAGTTTTAGCTCATGTAAAGCTTTTCCACAAATGCTGCTGTTTCTTGGGACTGCCACAAATCAGTTTGTGACAAACTGTGCACTGTGTCCTTGGCAGGAGGTGGGGAAATGACTTGTGTGACTCATTTAAAAGTGCTTGCAAAAAGATTTTAAAAACAAAACAAAAAACACCTTTAGCTGTTTAAGAAAAGTGTTGTCTAGGTCTCTTTTAGTATCTCTTCATTGCTATGTAAATTGGCAGGATGGCTAGACACAAACCCTAGACATAAGCTATCATGGCAGCAAAAATATGTTTTGCCTAAAGTATCTAGGTCAAATCAAATCAAGCCTGGAGCGTTATTTTGGGTGTATTCTGTGACATGTTATTGAAACAATAATAGTGATTTTATGGTGGATTTATTTTGTCTATTTCTTGTTCTCTATTGTTTCCCCAATGCTACCATATTATTTCTGCCTGCAGGTGCTATAGCATAACAAAAGTGTGGTGGGGGGAACCCCACTTGCCCCCCAAATTTATGGAATTTCAGCAGGAAGTTACAGGGCACACTGACTGGAAATGAAGCAGCTTGACCACTTCAAAACCTTTGAGGGCACAAAGAGTTTTGAAAGAGGGGTTGTGTTTGACCACTTTGATATCATCATGAGCACACATAATCAAGAATGCAGAATTTTTAAAAAGTCTACTGGGGCCCAGGGTAGTACAGTGCCAGTGGAGACGGAGTATTAGACAGATTTCTAACATTTCTTTTGCAATACAGTACCTGTTGCATTCTAGAATTATGTCTTTTTTCATTCATATACCACAATATCATGCTAACTTTTCAATGGCAGAAATGAACTGTATGCTGGGATTAAAAAAAAGGTAAAGGACCCCTGACAGTTAAGTCCAGTCGCAGACGACTCTGGGGTTGCAGCGCTCATCTCGCTTTACAGGCCGAGGAAGCCAGAGTTTGTCCGCAGACAGTTTTTCCGGGTCATGTGGCCAGCATGACTAAGTCACTTCTGGCGCAACGGAACACCGAAACCAGAGCAGTGCATGGAAACACCGTTTACCTTCATGCCAGAGCAGTACCTATTTATCTACTTGCACTTATTTATTTTTTTGGCATGCTTTCTAACTGCTAGGTTGGCAGGAGCAGGGATTGAGCAACGGGAGCTCACCCTGTCACGGGGATTCGAACTGCTGACCTTCTGATTGGCAAGCCCAAGAGGCTCAGTGGTTTAGATCACAGCGCCACCCACATCCCTACATATCCTGGGATACCTCCTCCTATTTTGTCAATGTGAAATTCCTGCAACTTTCTGAGTTAGGGATATTGTAAACATATTTTTTTCTGGAAACAACACAGAAATGAGTGCATTCCTTCCAATTCCACTGGATTTCCAGAAGTGTCTCTTATGTCATGTGGAAGATCACATAAAACACGAAAATGCACATGTAAGGAAATTTGAAGATGGAGTAAAGTATATCTGAATGCAGCCATTGTCTATCTACACTGCATTGCTTTCAGTGAATAAGTGTGTGACTGCATATTGGAATGTGCATCAGCTACCGGTATCGTAAATATAGTTTAGTTTGGATTATGGCTGAATCAGGCTGTCAAGGGCAGGAATTTTTAAAAATTGCATTATTTGCATAAAGAGCTCTTTAAAAATCTGATGCGAAAGCCACAAAGACCTTGCAGGATCAGCTGCTTGAAATGTTAAAATACCTGCATACAGTGAGTGTTTAGTTGTGGGTGAACATATCAGACGACACAGCGATTCTTCATATAGCTCTTGTTTATTCACAAGCCAGAACAGAACTGAACTGAAGGGTTCAGCCAGCCTGCTTATATAGAGCTCCACTAGAACGTAACAGTAACCATTTTTTGTAACTATCCAATCACTGAACGTCTCTTTCAATCCTTATTTGCATATGTGGACCTGAGTGATAACTATCTACAGTATCCCCCTGCTGGCCCAGGGTGAGAACTTCAATACATAACAGTGAGAGATTTATCTGCAGCAATGAAACTAAGGACAACCATAGAAAACTGAATGCTTGTTAGATAGATGCTATGGCTTCTGCACCAACTCTTTGACCACTTGACAATGAATAATAATAATAATAATAAAATCTCATCCCTCAAAGCAAACACAATGCAAACATGTAAAATGCTGTGGGGTGAATTTTACCACCTCAAGTGATCACGAAGCTGGGGAGGTGGATTCCTGATGTGGGAAGCAGAAGATCTCAACTGCCTGAGATGGAGATTACAAGCAAATATAAATATAATGTAAAAATGGACTTGCACAAATGGTAAGTCCACATCTAGACTGACTTGTGTAGGGTTGATGTGAGGATAAAATGAAATAAGGACATAATGTAACCTTCCTGGAGCACTTGGAATAGGAGCAGAAAGTGCTCTGAATAAATTATTTCATAGCTACAGCATGCATGCACATAACACACTTATTTTTGGCTTATACTAGTATGCCTTCTAGTTATTCCTATTAAACTCATGCAGTACCTATTTGCCGATCATGAATACTGATTGCTGGCATTTACTAGATTCAATCCCTTGCCTTTTTGACTGTTTCTCTTTGGCTGGCTCAATGATGCCCGTGTTAGGCTGGGATCCTATATGTAAAGTGGGACTGTAGACTTTCTGAGTAGAAACACACAGCATGGCTTCTTAAAGTATCTTCTTCAGGCATGGTAGCATTTTAGTTTCGAACGTGCTAGCATCTACGCTCGATTTAAAAGTGGATTTCACAATGCTGTTTGACATGACACAAATCTGGAAATTTGAAACAAATGATTATGTGATAATCCAAAACCACATGTGTCTAACACCTAAATATCTCATTATATTTTTGTTTTTTTTTAAGGATGAGCTATGTCCAGAATATGCCCCTTTTAAAGAGGTATTTCAGCCCCAGCTCCTCCAAGGCCACAGAAGAATGCCTTATATCAATTAAATATAGCCTCTGGAGATTGATTCTCCACTAGAACCATAGGCAGTGGCGTAGCGTGGGTTGTCAGCACCCGGGGCAAGGCAAGTAATTTGCGCCCCCTAACCCGTGGATTTGCGCCCCCTAACCCGTGGATTTGCGCCCCCTAACCCGTGGATTTGCCCTAACCCCAGATGTTGCGCCCGGTGCGGCCGGCCCCCCCTGCACCCCCCACGCTACGCCACTGACCATAGGTGCCAGCTCCAGGCGGCTGAGTGCAGGATCCTACCACAACATTGCTTTGTACACCCAAGGAGATGTCTAGGTCAGATTTTATGCTTGGGCCGACTATATAACAAGACTTTGGCTGACAGCTGTGTTTCTTGGAAATGATTAAAACAAGGCAACTCCTAGGAAAGCCGTTTTTTTGCAGCTTCCTTTAAACTTTTCTAATGTTTGTTATGTTCCATATTCAAAAAACTATCCAAGCACCTGCTTAATTCCTCCTGGCGTCATCTGGATGTGTATTTTAAGTGCTTTTCTGAACCAAGGCCTAAGAAGCTCTCAGCACCAGCAAGTTCAAATTCTGTTGTCACAAGTTTGCTTAATTACTTTGGCAAATCAAGAAATGCGTCCAAATCTCTTTTCAGCGTTCTTTATGCAGCCTCCCCCACAGCTGATTCCTCTTAAACTAGAAGGAGTCTCAGATGTGCCTAAAATATATGCGGGTATTCTTGAGATTCTCCTGCCAAGATTGAGCCATAAATAGTTTTTCTTTGACCAACTAAATCTTACAGACAGGGCAAAAAGGAAGATGGGCATTTGGCAGAGATGGTCATATAATGAACTCTCTGATGTCATCTTTTACAAAATAAATTAAGTTGCTCAACTTTTATGGATTGCCAAGCCCAGTATAATGCTCAAGGCTAGTTTCCACCTCTTTGTCACTTGCTGCTATAATATCAAGTGATGACTCACTCACATTTGGTGAATGAATGGTCCCACATGAGTAGTCACAATTGACACACACAAAAGAGGAAATACATGATAAAAAGGGCACCGATTTGCATAAAATTTGCAATGCTGTTGAACACTTAGAAATCATTAATGTGATTTAAATGGATACATGCCCTGACTCCTGCCCCAAAACACGCAAGCAGAGGCTTTTACTTGTAAATAAGAAAGAGATATTTTTTCAGGCAAATATAGTTAACAGGCTCAGCAGCAGATGCAAACCTTTGGAGTGGTGATTGAGGATTTCAAGAGCAGGGCAAGAGGTTCAGAACTGAGTTGAAGCAATGAAGATGTCCCAACAAGTTTCTTTGCCATTCCTGCCAACTTCTATGGATGAGGCATGCTGCACTCACTCGCAATACTCTCTTGCCTTGTGGGAATGCCAAGATTGGAAGCATGTGGTCCTTCAGGTGGGTGGATGGAGCTGCTCCTATCTGCAAAGATGGCACCTGGTTCTGTGTGACAAAGCTGTACCCTCCTGTTCAGGCTCTTGTTGAGTCATGGCCACCTCTTTATTAGCTTCCCACCTTGGGTGATCAAAGACCCCTCCAGCTCCAGTGAGACCCTATGTCCCACAGGAAGGGGAGAGGGGAGAGCCAGCATCCCTGCTCCCCTTTCCAAAGTGACTGGAAGGGAGAGATCCCCTCCCCATCTTCTAGTCAGACAACCATCATCCACTCCCTCTCCTCCTCCTCCTCCTCCTCCTCCTCCTCCTTCTCCTCCTGCTTTGGAGCCCCTGTTGAGAGCTAGTGTGGTGTATGTTAGGAGTTCAGCCTACACTCGAGTAGGACTCTGGAAGGCTGGCATGTTCCCTCCCTCCTGGTTGATTGTTCGGGAGCTTCATAAGCTTTCTTCTGCCCAAACATCACAGCGACCGATGCCAACAGACACAGGCACACTTAGGGATCCGCAGAGTCTTTGCAGCTTTGCGTAACAGACCTCAGCAACTCAGCATTTTGGCTAATTTATTTTATTTACATATAAACACACACGGAGCACTGCAACATGGCTCCCTCTCTCTCTAGCATCAGACAGCAAAGAGAATGAACAAAGGACAATAGTCCCACTTCACGGAACACAGTAACACAAACATCCTGTCTCTGTCACTTCCTACTCTGTGGAGTCAAAACATATACCGTCATGTGATAGACAAAAATCCCATGACTCCAATCATGGATCAGATTGCGGGACTAGACCAGGGTTCAAATCCCCACGCAAGCCACAAAGCCCACTTGGGTAGCCTTGGGCCAGTCACACTCTCTCAGCCTAACCAACCTCACAGGGTTGTTGTCAGGATAAAAATGGGGGGGGGGGTACCACTACCAACAGTGGTTGCTTCTGCTGAATTTCCTAGATTCCCCCCTCCTCAATCAGAGAGCCAGTGTGGTGTAGTGGTTAAGAGCGGTAGACTCGTAATCTGGTGAACCGGGTTAGCATCTCCGCTCCTCCACATGCAGCTGCTGGGTGACCTTGGGCTAGTCACACTTCTCTGAAGTCTCTCAGCCCCACTCACCTCACAGAGTGGTTGTTGTGGGGGAGGAAGGGAAAGAAGAATGTTAGCTGCTTTGAGACTCCTTCGGGTAGTGATAAGTTGGGATATCAAATCCAAACTCCAAACTCCTTCCCATGCCACAGCCCACCTCATACAGCAAGGCCCACCAACCCTCAGGGGAACTTTTTGGGAGAGGTTGTTGGGATTCCCAGTAGATGAGGGAATGGGAAATTCAGTTCCAGTTTGCCCCGTGACACTCACATTTCCCTGGATCCATCCCATTTAAAATACCGTATTTTTCGCTCTATAACACGCACCCGGACATAACACGCACGTAGTTTTTAGAGGAGGAAAATCCGTAGGCATGCCACCCGTAGGCATTCCCTCCATAACACGCACAGACATTTCCCCTTACTTTTTAGGAGGAAAAAAGTGAGTGTTATGGTGCAAAAAATACGGTATACATTAAGTAGTAGCAATTGTAATGTTAGTTTCTGCAGCAGGAATAAATCACGGCCCTTTCCTAACTGAGATCCCTTCCACTCATTCATCCTTGTTGATTTCTCCCCTTAGGAAGGGGTGGTGGGAATACTTAGTACTTTCTAAAACAAACTTGCACAGTGGGTGAGAGGAAACTGTCGTTTAAACCTCAAATTTATAGGCAGGCAACACCTCCCCTAAATATTAGCTGGATTTTGCATCTGAACATGTGCAATCTATTAAAAGAGAAGATTCAGAGACCTTGGCCTGCATATTCTTCTCACATGGACAGGAAATGGAAAGAAAATTTTTCTACATACTCTATTGGTTATAATACTTTTATTAGATTCCAAGATAAATGTATATAAATAATCGATGGTGCCTGCTTCATTCCATGAAGGGGCTATTATTGTAAGTTGTGCAATTCTTATAACACAGTCAGTGAAGGGAGCAGACTTGAGACACAAATGATTTTATTGGAGGAGGGTTGTTTTTTAAAAAAAGAATTTGTACTTTTTGTATCTTGTTGTACACGGTGGCTTCAGATTGTGGAGTGGTTTATAAATTAATGAAAAAAATTAATAATACTCGGCTTTCCTGCATCAGAAAAGGCATCGGGTCTTAATGCATACAAAAGCCCCAGCATGAAGAACAACAATTTCAATAAAACAACAATATCTGTATCCACAAAATCAGAAAAACAGTTTAACATCATGAGTCTATCAGCTGAATACCACTGGGAACTTCTGAAAACCTGCATAAAAATGCCAACTAAATTTCAAGGGGCAAGGAGTTCCAAAGCTAGATCTAGAGCCTGTTCTTCTACATGTGTTGGGTCACTGAGAAGTTGAGAAGGCCCCGTGGTTGTTATGTCAAGCATGCTATTAAGCATGTGTTTTTGCCCTTTTCTGTAGCGTGAAGTTGACAGACATGCAAATAGATATGAGTTAAGAATGGGTGTCAGGGAGGAAGGGGACATTGACAAGGAAGGTTTATTTTATTCTTTATTTATTGAATTTATATACCCTATACCCGGGGGTCTCAGGGCGGCTCACAGAATAAAATCAAGACATAAAATCACAAAACACGCAACAAAAATAAAACAACAACCCAATAACCAGCCCACCCAGGTGAAAAGGTTCAGGTTTTCCAAATATGGTCTATCACCTCTCCACCCTTTTCAGCTTTCTGGTGGTATTTCTCCCACCTGCAATGGATGAGAAGTTAAGGAATAGATGGACATGTCAACTTGCTAAGGCCCATGCTATATGAAAGACCTTTCCCCCTCATATGAACCTGCTCAGGTTTTGAGATCTTCATGGAAGGCCCTTCTTTTGCTCCCACCCCCATCACAAACATGTTTGGTGGAGACATAGGAGAAGACCTTCTTAGTAGCTGCTCCCAGACTTTGGGACTCCTTCCTGAGAGAAGCTAGACTGGCTTGCTCTATGTCCTTCCACTTTCTTGTTCCAACAGGCTTTGGGGAACTGACTGCTGGTGCCATGCTGTTTTTTATTTGTATGATTTTGATGGATTGGCTAGATTGAGATATATATATATATATATATATATGCAGGTTTTGGTGTCTTCGGGTGTCTTCCCGTGTAAGAGTCGGGGTGTCTGTGCGACGTTTCGACGAGGTCTCACTCGTCATCTTCAAGAACCTACGAGAAACTAGAAATCCGAGACCTCGTCGAAACGTCGCACAGACACCCCGACTCTTACACGGGAAGACACCCGAAGACACCAAAACCTGCATATATATGTGCTTTCGTAGATTTTCACGGGTACAGGAATGCAGGTTTTGGTGTCTTCGGGTGTCTTCCCGTGTAAGAGTCGGGGTGTCTGGGCGACGTTTCGACGAGGTCTCACTCGTCATCTTCAGGCTGGTGCTTTCGGCTTCTTGTTACTGGAACAGTAACAAGAAGCCGAAAGCACCAGCCTGAAGATGACGAGTGAGACCTCGTCGAAACGTCGCCCAGACACCCCGACTCTTACACGGGAAGACACCCGAAGACACCAAAACCTGCATATATATATATATAGAGAGAGAGAGAGAGAGAGTGTTTTAATTCTATCAATATTTACCGTATTTTTTGCACCATAACGCTCACCTTTTTCCTCCTAGAAAGTAAGGGGAAATGTCTGTGCGTGTTATGGAGGAAATGCCTACGGGTGGCATGCCTACGGATTTTCCTCCTCTAAAAACTACGTGCGTGTTATGGTCGGGTGCGTGTTATAGAGTGAAAAATACGGTAACTGTTTTTTTAAATGATTTCCCCTTTATGTCTTTAGTTGTTCTTATTTTTATCTGTAAGCCACCTTCAGTACCTGCAAAGCAAAAGGTGAGGTATAAAACAACAACAACATTAACAACAACAACTTGCATAGGTTTGGAATGTTAATCCAGACCTAAGTGGGCATGAACTGTCAAAATGTAAACCTCTTTGAGATACGTTCCATTTACCAGGTTTCCAGACAAAAAAACAACCATTCTTAAGTTGCATGATCTAAGATACACTTTATTTTTATCCCACTAGAAAAGAATAGAGGAATGTGCTGAAGATTCAGTTCAATTGGCCCACATTCAATTGGCTCTGAATATTTGAATCTTGACTCGCAACCCTACTGTTCCTGTGACACTGGTCGTTCCCAAATTTAGCAACACCTATTTAGCAATTTCCCCTTTCCCTTTCTCTTCTCATAGCATTTCTGGGCAAGGTTATTGAGAGGGTAGCTGCCAACTAGATCTAGCTACTTTTGGAAGAGACAGATTTTCTAGACCCCTTTCGATCAGAATTCAGGTGTGGTTTGGGTACATAAACTGTCTTGGTCACCCTGTACAATGACTTGTGTTGGGAAGAAGATAGAGGGGGTACGACTCAGTTGATGCCCACTGATCTCTTGGCAGCTTTCAGTACCATTGACTATGGTACCCTTTTGGATAAATTATTTAAGTTGGGTACGAGATACACTGCATTGTGGTAGTTCCATTCTTACTTAGATGACCGATTCCATAAGGTGCTTGGAAATCTTGTCACACTGTTAGATAAAATGTTTAAGGAACATCTTTTGTTTCAATCCTAATGAACCAATAAATTCCAATACACTTATAATTACCAGTTTGGTCCAAAGTCTGTATTTCGGTCCCATCATGTACCCCAGAGTTTGGCAATGAATATCCTTTTTTTTCAGACTTAATGTGTAACATTAAACATTTTTTCAAATCAACATCACATCTGGACATCATTGCTAATAATTTGGTAACTTCCAGAAATCCTTTTGTTGCATTGTTCCCTTGGAATGGTTGTTCGCATTTTTGTTTTATGTCTCCTAACAGCTAAATGTTCTTGGTTATTTTATTAATTATTGAATTTTAAATTCAAATTTGTAATATTTTTACTTTCTTATTGAAAGGAATGGAAGAGTAATGTGATTCACTTTAATGGGCTGTGACTGTACAATTTTCCCACAACTTCCTTGTGTAAAGGGAACACATTGAAGGGAAATACCAATGACTACCTCTTTCCACATGAGCTTACCCAGACTCTGAGATCATCCTCTGAGGCCCTTCTTCGTGTGCCTCCTCTATGAGAGGTCCAGAGTACGGCCACACGAGAACGGGCCTTTTCTGCAGTGGCTCCCTGTTTGTCCCCAGGTAAGTTCGACTGGCACTTTCATTATACACCTTTAGGCTCTGGGCAAAAACGTTCCTCTTTAACCAGGCCTTTAGCTGATTGACATTAGATGCCCTTTTAAATATGCTGTGGAAGGGAAGGGGAGGGTGTTTTGGATGTCTTTGTCTTTATTATTTTTATTATGTATTTTGTATTTTTCATATTGTAGTTTTATGTTGTGAACATCCCTGAGATCTACGGGTATAAGGTGCTATACAAATTGTAATCATCATCATCATCAGGGCTGTCTTAAGTATATGCGGCGCTGAGGTACAAAGATCCGCCCGACGCCCCCCCCAGGTTGCCCAGTCCCAGGCGCGCAGGAGGGCGGAGCCAGCCGGCCACCTCAGCATCTCGCTGGCTCAGTCGCCCCCAAACTCACAGCAGCAGAAGAGCCCGCCGCGGCACTCTGACTGATGGACAAGCTCTTCCCCGGACTCAACTCTCAGGTCCTGGACTCTTGGCCTGGCACCCCTGAGAGCCCGGCGTCCGGGTGCCCTGCACCCCTAGCGCCTATGGGTAAGACGGCCCTGATCATCATCATCATCATCTTTACTTTTGTGAAGTAGGCTAGTTTCTACTCACTTACAAGCCTCTCTCTGTTCTCCATCCAAGGCAAGGGACATCATTAGAGTTTGAGGACACATTCCAGCTATTTCAATGGTGCTTGAATACTGGCGCTTATATGTCAACAGTGCTGCAGAAGAGCTGCTTAAGTAGGCAAGCATAGATCCTGCATTGCTATGAATGATTTCCTGGGATAAAATCTTTAAAAAGCATTTAACACTATCCCTGAAAGAGGGCATTGCAACTGAGCAATGCGTTCCAGGAAATAAAACATCAAAATGATCCTGGTATTTGTTTTGTTAGGTTTCCCTTCGCTTTTGACCTTTAAAGGGACACTGCTGCCACCCTCTGGGTGGGCGGAGGAGAAAACCTCAAAGCCATAATATCCCCTCAGCTCTTCTTTTTTGTGTCCCCCCCCCCCGCAAATGAATTGCAGGCAAGTTAGAGGGGATGTGAACTGAAACGACCCCCGAACACATTTGATTTTCATTAGACTAAAAAGCTGTCAGCGGTTCCTAGAAGCGAAACGGTTTTGCTGTGGAAAACCTAAGAGTTGTTTACTTCTCCTTTGTTTAATAGGGTTCCCAGCTTTTAAAAGGCAAAATTTCTGATATCTGGGTGTGGGCTGAGTCACAGAAAACTCTCCCTATTTTATTTCTTTATTTTTATGCCTCACAAATCCCCTGTTGTTAAGCAATGCCAAAACAGGTGGAGCCAAAGCAAGTCTATGTACTCCAACAGGTAAGACATTGTGAAGTAGCAGGCTGAGATCAAACTCATCAAGAATCATCTACACTTGATCAAGAATCCACTGAAAATAGTTTTAAATAAGAAATTTGAATAGAAATATCTCAGTAACATATAATAGATAAACCTGGAAAAACACTGTAGCTGGGTAAATAAACAACTTATAAAAACTGTACAAAATGTTGATCTTCAAAGCATTTTGACTTTGAAGTCTTCTTCAGTGTTCCTAATCGCATGTACAGTGGTACCTCAGGTTACATACGCTTCAGGTTACATACGCTTCAGGTTACAGACTCCGCTAACCCAGAAATAGTGCTTCAGGTTAAGAACTTTGCTTCAGGATGAGAAGAGAAATCGTGCTCCAGCGGCGCGGCAGCAGCAGGAGGCCCCATTAGCTAAAGTGGTGCTTCAGGTTAAGAACAGTTTCAGGTTAAGTACGGACCTCCGGAACGAATTAAGTACTTAACCTGAGGTACCACTGTATATTTATTTGTCCACTGTTTAGCACAAATACCAAATATCAAAAGGCTATTAAAAGGGGGGGGGCAACTAAGAAATAAGATAAGTGAGAAAAATATGTGAAGTAACATTACCAGGCATGGCTAACAATAATGATATCTGTCTATAAAGCACCTTGTATACATATATTCTTCAGAATAAATGCTCAGACAATTGTGGTTACAATAGGAGCCTCCAAAGATTGTCCAAAATTAGACCAAATGCTTACCTAACTGTTCATTATTATTTTTGTTGCTATTTATTAAATTTGCATACCACCATCCATCAATCTCAGGGTGGTTCACAACATAAAAATACAAGATAAAAGCACAAAATACATAATAAAAACAATACTGTAAAAGAAAACACAAACCAATAACCCCTGCCTAGTTTATAATGTCATTTTGCTGTCTACGGACAAGTGACTAATTGAACTAATTTTGGATAATCTTTAGATGTTCCTATTGGCAGTGGGGAAATCGAAAAGAAGATTAGAAGAAAACAAAAATGGAAGATTAACTTATTTTTTAAGTGTCCCCTGAATTCTTGCCTGAGCTTTGTGTTCCGTTATTTATAATTTCTAGCCGTTGCTTGGCTTTGGCACGATTTTTGTTTTTTAACAACCACCCATTCATTTCCCTAAAAACCACACATTCAGTCTGAAACTGTCCAACTCAACTCATTTTCTGGTTTATACCTAGCTTTCAAAATCCATTGAATAAAATCTGTCCCGCAGGGTTTTTAAAGGAAGCTCACTGATTGCCTCCACTTTTCACTGACAGTGAGTCATATATTAAATGTCCTCAGAGACGAGAGGAACATGTGACTTGAGGTCCTAGAAGTCTGGTCAGGAATGCGATGAAACCAAACCTTGTAACTTCCTTGAATGAATTCAGAGCGATAGAGCAATAACATTAAGTATTTCAGAGGATTACTGGATTTTGGATCCTCTGCATGTGGGATTTTAAATGGTTTCCTCACACATTTGTGGAATCTCCCCCCGCCATTCTACATTCAAAAAATCTACAGTATACCTGTGTAGGCAACAGCTGAGCTGTACAACAGAACAGGTGAAACACACTTTTACACAAACACTTGGGTGTGTGTAGAGACAGCTTGAACTTAAGCTATGTGTAACATTTTCACACCCTCCGTATCTCTCCAAAACCGATTCTATTATTTTGCCTCAGATTGGTTTTCCCTCAGGCTATCCCTACCACCTACACAAAGTATGATTATTAATGGATATTATTATATTGTTTTGAGAAAGCAGAACCCTCTGAACAGTGATCAGATGAGGGACCACCTGGGAACCACATGTCTGCTAAATTGGATTCTGTGATGGAAGAAAGCAGAATATTTAAGTTTAATCCTCAAAGAATGGATCATAATTATTATTTTTTTGTGGGCATGTCTGATTATATCATTCTGGCATTGAATACGGAGATGCAATAACAAACTGTTACAGTGATTTTGTGCTTCCATTAAATCTAGCAGGAATCTTTACAGTTTCTCATTTTCCCACTCTTAAGTTCTCCACATTCCCACACCACTTTGTGATAGGCTGGAGAATTGCATTGCAAAATCTGGAAAAGTACAAAATTTGTTTCACATATTTTTTCCAGAGAGTGTGAATTAGGTAGATTTGCCTTTAAATGCAAAATGAATCAAATTTATTCCCCCATCCCTATAAAGGAATGCCTATAT
This sequence comes from Podarcis vaucheri, assembly GCF_965113315.1. Lineage (NCBI taxonomy): Eukaryota > Metazoa > Chordata > Lepidosauria > Squamata > Lacertidae > Podarcis > Podarcis vaucheri. The sequence goes on from NC_138749.1 coordinate 18,822,488, forward strand.
TTGCCTTATAACAACTGATAAACACAGAGGATGATCTAGCAGGCTGATGAAGTGCATGACAAATTAGACGCGGCTCACACTTTAAAGTTGAATAGCGCCATTGACATCAAGGAGACTTTTCTGGAAGAGTTTGAGACTTGTAGCCCACAGCCATTTTCAGAAAGCTCTTAGGCTCTGAGACCACCTTCAGGAAGCTCTTTGTAATATGAAACTCTTTGTTCCATGCAAAGCTTTGGCTTCCCAAGAGCATCTCTCCAGCGGAAGTTCAGTATTGTCAGGTGGTGTGAAAGGACATTCCACAGTCCAGTGATCTGCATCTGTTCTTACACAGCAATTCATTTGGGTATTAATATTTGCTGAACAAAGGGCAATATATTTTACCTTTCTTAAAAATAATAATAATCATTTTTAAACCTGTCCATGTAAAAGAAGAGGTTTTTTCTGAGTCTGGGGTGATGGATTTATTTAATTAACACAGAGGCTGAACACACTTACTAGCGAGTAAGCCCCTCTGAACACAGAGTTGTGTTGCATATTTCATCTACTTTTCATCTAGTTCTTAGCAAACCTTTATTGAATGTTGTTCTTTCTATTTTTTATTGTTTTTATGTTAACTGCTTATATATATTTACTTTATTGAGCGGTGTGTTTTAATTAATTAATTAATGTGCATAGGATTCTGCTGTCAAAACACTAGGTCTGGAAATGCTTTATATATTTAGCAAAATGACAGATGTCTTTAATTCAGTTTTTGAATCTCACAGGTCTTCTAAAAGAAAGAGTATAGAAATACTGAACATGGTCGAGGGACCTAAGGATACATGTGACCTAAAGGGTAGTATCCAATTGGTGTCGCCCTGTTGATGGAATAAATCCATCAGTGGGACATGTGTGTGTGTAGCATCTTTCAGTAATTCTTCCTCTCAACCTTTAGATCCCAAAAATCTTCTCTGGAAGATACCCCTAACCCTCTAGAGTAGATTTAGAAGGGCTGGGGGTGGGCTGGGGGGAGAGAGTGGTACAGTGGAGGGGATCCCTGAAAAGTGCCTTCTCCCCAGTTCTGTTGCCAAATGCCTTCTGCTGGCAGTATACTGTTTTTGTGGAAAACATAGTTTTCGCAAGTTTTACATCAACAGTTTGGGTGGGTCAAGGGCCTTTCTGTTGCCTCTGCAGGAGGTGGCTTCTCTTCTGTTTCAAGTTGTTGCTCTCCCCTCTGATGAACACACTGGGCTTTGATTCCTAGACTCACAACACAATGAGCCACATTGTTGCTTCAAAGCAAACTTGCGGGTCAGTTCGATGAACACTGCTGGGGTGGAGGGTGAGGGGAGCTCTCTCTCTCTCTCTCTGTGTGTGTTTGAGTGTGTGTGTTTAGGGGGTAGGAAACTCCTTCACAGAGAAGCCCTTACAGAGCTGAGACGACTGAGTCACCAGCTAACCCACACAAACAACTTGCGTTTGCAAAAGTCCCATTGACTATGGCGGGATTACTCCACGGGTTGAGAGGACAGAAGCTAGAATGAGTCAGGAAGTAAACACAGGACTGGTGTCTCAGAAGAGTAGGGCTGCTATATTTATCCTCCGTCTCATGATTCGCAAGACTGTATTATTATTTTTATTAGCGCTGCCCACTGTTTTGCACCACGGCACACAACCAGAGGACAAGAAACTTGATTCAGCCATTGTGTGCGGATCCTATTTTTAACATCTTTAGCACTGGACCCACATGGGTCAGGCGGAGAAGACGAGGGCCTCAGTCAGCAGAAAAAGTTTCTGATGGCATGCAAATACTGCTGAAGCTTGTCCTGGAATTTATTTAATTTATTAAATGTTCCTCCTACCCTTCCTTCCAAAGGAGTCCAGGCCAGCAAACAATCAAACGATGCCATTAAATATTTCAGCAGGGGTGAAGGAGGAAAGCAAGCAAGCAAGCAAATCGGTTCTTGAATTCATAGGTGTGCTTTAGGAAGCTCCCCCCCAAAAAAAACCCCTAGCATTTTTGAAAAACACCTTTGTGAAGATATGTAGGCGTTATTGAGGACTAAACACATTTACTATGAAGCACGGTTTGGTCAATGGCCCTCATTCTGTTAATGGCAGCTCTGAATATAGGGAGTTGGAAACAAACAAACTAGAAATGGCCCTATCGGAGTAGGTCACTGGGGCAGCACTGAAATGAAACCCCCCTTTTAGCTTTTAAACAATCAATAGAAAGTCATTACTGGCTTTGGGCAGTGCTCTGCGGGTTTCCCACTGGTGACTGTAGCCAACAGAGTATTTCAGCTCACAACGCGTTGTTCCATGCCTGGTGTGTGCCCTGGAAAAACTTTTGAGAGGGATTGTGTACAGTAGTACCTTGGGTTCAGAACTTAATTCGTTCTGGAGGTCTGTTCTTAACCTGAAACTGTTCTTAACCTGAAGCACCACTTTAGCTAATGGGGCCTCCCGCTGCCGCCACGTTGCCAGAGCATGATTTCTGTTCTCATCCTGAAGCAAAGTTCTTAACCTGAGGTACTATTTCTGGGTTAGCTGAGTCTGTAAACTGAAGCGTCTGTAACCTGAAGCGTTTGTAACCTGAGGTACCACTGTAGTTGTGAGAAAATACTTCACTCCCACCAGTGTTCTGGATGAGGCAGCGGGTTCTACTCCTTAGGTGTGGCCACAGAGAGGGTCTCTCCATCTGTGTCCCAACCAATCATGCATGCCACCATCATGACACAAATAAGAGCTTTGCCAGCAGATCTTAGAGAATGAGTATGATCCCAAGCTGCTTAGGTTTTTAAAGGTAACCGCTAGGCCTCCAACCCCCATCGACCCCAGCTAGCCAGGACAAAGACTGAGGATTGTGGGAGTTGTAGTCCACCAACATCTGGAGTGCCAAGGGTTTTCCATTCCCATTGTTGCTGTTATTTAATGTTTTGCTCTGAAAATCTAAGCCTGATGTATTCTATATATGTGAACCACCCTGAGACTTGCAGGTATAGGGTGATATATAAACTCAACAAATAAATAAATAAAAGTGTATGTTTCAAAAGCAGTGCCGCAGCTACAGGGAAGGGGGCGTGCTGGCCAGGTTTTTTGCCCTGGGTGAAGCCTTCAGAGAGGGGTGCCATTGAGGCTCCCAGTCTCTCTCTGTGTGTATACGCAAATGCGTATGGGTGGGTGTGCCAAACTGGGTTTTGACCCAGGTGAAAGAAAGCCTAGTTTCACCCCTGTCAAAAGCTCATCTCTTTATCATTTTGATGTGCCCCCTATAAAATCTCAGCTTCTCAACTGTGAAATACTGTCAGTGTCACTGCATATTTCTGCCCCCACCCCATTTTTCTTAAACACTAAAAACTAACATTTGTATACATCTAATCCTATCATACTGAAATAAAATATCAGATGCCAAACATTTGAAACTCACTGTTGGCTAGAAAACTCACAGAATCCTCACCCAATATTTGAATATTCAGATATTTTTAAATAATGTTACAGAGGAAAATATGTGGGAACAAATCCCACTGGCTTTATATTTTTCACTGTGTGATCCTACCATGGATTTTACTGCTGCTCTTATCTTCATGCTGACAGCATGCTCAGCAGTGCCTGTCTGTCCCGTCCCCCAAAAAACTTCATGAAAACTTTGTTAAGAAGTCTTAGCAGGCACACTGAGAATTTCCAGAGGAAAAACAAAACAAAAACACAAAGCTGTCTTTATTCATATGGGCTACCAAGTCTGCCACAAACATGACACCTCCATCTAATGTACATTTCCTCTGAGATCTCCTCATTGCCCTCTCCCAAGCAAAATCTATATTTATAATGCATAGTATCAAATTTAGAGACAACTGCAAGAATTGCAGCAGCAGCCCAACACAATATTTTAATTCTTGTCCTATGTTAGTGCACGAGTTTAAGCAAAATGAAGCCCTTCTGTCGGATCTCCCCCTCCTCTGCCCCCATTCCTGGGGCAAAATATAATGCTCAGCTAGTGTTCTCTTTGCCTGGGGATTGCTTTTGTGGAATCAGGATAAAATGTGGTGCTCAGTTGCTAAACTAATGGAGAACTAAGTAGAGAAAACCATTAGTTGCTGTGTGCAATATAGATTTGCTGGGACTTTCGTAGAAGAGTCATTTAGCATGACACATGCTGACTGCGAGTGGGATTAAGGCTTCTCCTGGCATTCCTTTGTAAATACCAGCCCACGTTCTTGCAGCCAGACTCATGCACTGATGACTGGAGCATCTGTAACGAGACAAAGGATTTCCATACCCCAAAACACTTTCATTCACTTTCAGAAACTAATGACAGGCATTTCTGGGAATGGACTCGCAATTTCTGACTCAATTATGGAAGAAATTAGATTCGAAGGTAGGCTGTCCTTCAAAGACAGGATTGAACGGTGCCATTGTTGTTAAACGTTCAGAGACAGACTGTCAACAACCCCATCCGTGATCCAGGAGACTTCCATGGAGTCGTGTGCTCCGGCTTAGCACTGTTGTGAACCGCAAGCCCAAGGTTTCACAACCAGTTAGGTCCTGCGTTTCTATGATTGACAACGTAAGTCTTAGTTACAGATAGGTAGCCGTGTTGGTCTGCCATAGTCAAAATAAAAAAATTCCTTCCAGTAGCACCTTAAAGACCAACTAAGTTAGTTTTTGGTATGAGCTTTCGTGTGCATGCACACTTCTTCAGATACACTGAAACAGAAGTTGCCAGATCCTTCTATATAGTGAGAAGGTGGGGAGGGGTATTACTCAGAAGGGTGGTGGGAATGGGAGATTGGCAGATAGCTGAGATGAGCCTGTTGACGACCATGGAGAGACCTGGTTTGAACAAAGACATTGGATTCTTATCTCATTATACATGACTAAGCCATTTCTCACCTTCTCACCCCTTGCCTTTTCCTGTAAGACCTATTACAGTCGTTAAGAGTCGTCAACAGGCTCATCTCAGCTATTTGCCAATCTCCCATTCCCACCACCCTTCTGAGTAATACCCCTCCCCACCTTCTCACTATATAGAAGGGTCTGGCAACTTCTGTTTCAGTGTATCTGAAGAAGTGTGCATGCACACGAAAGCTCATACCAAGAACTAACTTAGTTGGTCTTTAAGGTGCTACTGGAAGGAATTTTTTTATTTTAACGTAAGTCTTAATCTTGGATGGGAAAACCCAGCCATTTCCCATGAAGACTGGATACGTTTACAGAGATTCTGGCAAGTTGCTTCTTGTCATCAGAGGAGGGTAGCTCAAGAACCACCCCTGACAACATGAACCTACCTGGACCATGAGTTAATATTTCGGGGCCCTCCACGTGAGAGCTCCAGAGCGTGGCAACATGAGAACAGGGACATGGGGAATGCTCTTCCTGGGGAGGTTTGGCTGCAACTTTCATTAAACACCTTTAGGTGCCAGGCGAAAACATTCCTGTTTATCCAGACCTTTGGCTGATACACACCCAATGCCCTTTTAAATGTGCTGTGAAAGGGGGGTTATTGGTTTGTTTCTGTTCTTATTTTTATTATGAATTTTGTGCTTTTATATTGTAATTTAGGAAAGTTGTTAATGTTTGATGTTTTATTTTGTTTAATATTCTGTTGGGAGCCGCCCAGAGTAGCTGGGGAAACCCAGCCAGATGGGCAGGGTATAAATAATACATCATCATCATCATCATCATCATCATCATCATCATCATCATCATTTTATTTTATGCTTGAACCACCCTGAGACCTTGGGATATAGGGCAGCATACAAATTTGATAAATAAAATAAATAATATTAGGGGTAGAATATGGCCAGCAGACTTATTGCCACCATTGACAGCCCTATCCTCCATTAATTTATCTAATTATTATTTTATTATTTATTCCCTAAATCTGAACAGATTTGTTGAGCTTTTTTTTGGTCTTCCCAGACATTTTGCCGAATTTGCCCAGAGGTGTCCAGGAAAACCCAGACACATGGCAACCCCAATTTATTGAATTTATATACTGCTGTACACCCACAGGTCTCTGGGCAGTTCGCAGAATAATCCTCTTTTAAAGCCATCCAAGTTGGTGGCTGTCACTGCCTTTTGTGGGAGCGAATTCCATAGTGTAACTATGTGCTGCGTGAACAAGTCTTTTGTTTGTCCTGAACCTTCCGGCATTCATCTTCATTGGATGCCTGCTTGTTGGCTTCCTTGATAGTGCATGTGTTTGGCCACTATGGAAAATAGGATGCTGGATTAGAGAATATTTTGTCTGATCCAACAGGGCTGTTCTTTTCTTCTACGCTATGTTGAGAAAAAGTTCACCTGAACAAGACAGTTTGAGCATATAACACCAATCCTGGCACAATTGCACTGGCTGCCAATTAGTTTCTTCTTTTCTTATCTCTGCGGCTGCAATCTCCTGGGTGACGTGGATGTTAGAATTCCTGCTTCATGATTGCAGTCATGGGATTGTTGTCTATCACATGACAGTGTATGTTTTGACTCCACAGAGTGGGAAGTGAAGGAGACAGGATGTTTGTGTTGCTGCGTTCCATGAAGTGGGACTATTGTCTTTTATTCTTTCTCTTTGCTGTCTGATGCTAGAGAGAGAGGGAACCATGTTGCAGTGCTCCGTGTGTGTTTATATGTAAATCAAGTAGATTAGCCAAAATGCTGAGTTGCTGAGGTCTGTTATGCAAACTGCAAAGACTCTGCGGATCCCTAAGTGTGCTGATGTATGTTGGCATCGGTCGCTGTGATGTTCGGGCAGAAGAAAGCTTTTGAAGCTCCCAAACGATTGACCAGGAGGGAGGGAACATGCCAGTCAGGCATGTGTCTCTGCCAGGGTCCTACTTGAGAGTAGGATGAGCTCCTGGCAACGGACACTGTTAGGCAGTTGAATGTGCATGCATACTCCGTTTCCCTCCCACCCCCTCCACATGGCCCCGGGCACTGCCGACCCATGCTGTGCCACTGGCTGAAGATCAGATTAGCCCACAGTTACCAAATTAGTCCATGCCTAAGTTAGGATTCATAACTCTTCTAACTGGATTCCAGCGCATATCAGTTAATAAATATATCATAGAATGTTTTGACCAGTAACCCTGTGGAAACTTGTCTCCAAAGCCTTTCTCTAAAGCAGTGGTGGGAAACATATGGTCTTATAGACAGTCAGCATCCCTGAACATTTGCCATGCTGATGGGCAGTTGAGTCCAACAAGATCTAGAAGGCCACAAGCTTCAAAGAAAGCTCCCACAGGAGCAAGGCATTTCCAGGATTTGGAGATGCGTATTAAGCTACCTTTCTGTGTGTCAGACCATTTGTCCCAGGTACTGATTGACAGAGACTCTTCAGGCTCTCAGCAGAATTCATTTGCCGTGCTGCAATGCAAGTACCTTTCAACTGGAGATTGAACATAGCACTTTCTGCATGCAAAATAAATGCTCTAAAATGGAATTATGTATCTCCATGATATACTTTGCTTTTACTTTCATTGCCTCGTGATGTGTACGCATATTAATTATAACACTATCTTTGGATGGCAGAGATACTTCAAAGCAAATTGAGGTATTGCCAGGAACATAACGATTTTGTACTTGAGACCAGTGTCATTTAGCAACTCTTGCTTAATTCAAGACAACAACTGGCTCCAAACTCAATAGATAAAGGAATTTCCATGTGTGTGTGTGTGTGTGTGTGTGTGTAGGATCCAGATATCATTCCTCAAGGACATGCTGTCTTGTGTGCATTTTCCAAACATTCAAAAAGCAACATTTTGCACATGGAAAAAGTGCAATTAGGAAAACAGGAAGCTGCCTTGTTCTGTGCCAGATCATTGGTTCATCCAGTTTAGTCATGTCTGTGCTAACTGGCAGAAGTTCTCCAGAGTTTCAGACTGGAGAATTTCCCAGATGTAGGGCACTGGACCTCAAGAACTTCTGTATGCAAAGCAGATGCTTAAGCTACAGCCCTTTTTGCTGAAGATGGTGCACATGCAATGGTATGAGTGTCATTCGTGTATATCAGATATGAAGAGACTACATAAGAAATTTGCTGCTGTATCAAGCGAAGGATCTATCTCATCCAGATGAATCAGGGCTATTTAAAAGCAGGAGATATAGACAACTACGCTCCCTGTTTGTCGCTAGCATTTGGCATTCACAGACATACTGCTCCTGTTCTCATTCCTTTTCTGATTTATTTTGTTCAAATTGTTGAAGCTGAAGTCTCACCCCATACCACTCTAGTGCAGAGAACTCAGCAAGGTATACAGCCAGCTGCCTATTGTCTAGTGACTGGCTGCTTCCTCTGCAGGTGACAATTTGTGCAGGCTTGCTCCAAAGCATGTTATACCTGCTTTGAGAGGTGAGTTGTTGTTGTTTAGTCGTGTCCGACTCTTCGTGACCCCATGGACCAGAGCATGCCAGGCACTCCTGTTTTCCACTGCCTCCCGCAGTTTAGTCAAACTCATGCTGGTAGCTTCAAGAACACTGTCCAGCCATCTCGTCCTCTGTCGTCCCCTTCTCCTTGTGCCCTCCATCTATCCCAACATCAGGGACTTTTCCAGGGAGTCTTCTCTTCTCATGAGGTGGCCAAAGTATTGGAGCCTCAGCTTCAGGATCTGTCCTTCCAGTGAGCACTCAGGGCTGATTTCCTTCAGAATGGAGAGGTTTGATCTTCTTGCGGTCCATGGGACTCTCAAGAGTCTCCTCCAGCACCATAATTCAAAAGCATCAATTATTCCGCAATCAGCCTTCTTTATGGTCCAGCTCTCACTTCCATACACCACTACTGGGAAAACCATAGCTTTAACTATACGGACCTTTGTTGGCAAGGTGATGTCTCTGCTTTTTTTTATTAAAAAAAGTATGAGTAGTCATACATAAATGTAACCAATAAACAAGGCTGAAATCTTACAGCCTCTTACCTAAGAGCCTTGCTGTACTCTGTGGGATTTATTTCTGAGAAGACATGTCATGTATGGCACTGTACTGTAAAACTACATGCTATACCACAGGTAATATAAGAAGAGCCTGTTGCATCAGGCCAAATAGCATTAAACCAATTATTCCTAATTAAAATGTCCTGTATATGCAATATTCATGATAAAACGCATTTGCGATGCAGCTGTACAGAATTGTCAGAACGCATACCCAGGACACAGTGTGCCCTTTTTGACTTTCATTGTGCTTTTATATGTTGTGTTTTAAATTCAGTTTAGAAAATAATTTATAATAGCAATTAAAGGCAGCAAAATGAAAAGAGTACAAAAATGAAACTAGTCCATCATGATGTTGTTGTTGTTGTTGTTGTTGTTGTTGTTTCATATCCCGCCTTTTTCCCTGTTGGGACTCAAGGTGACTTACAGAGAAAAACAAGAATTGCCAAAAAGATAGAAAAACCAATAATTAAAAACTAATTAAACATGAATAGACTTAAAGCTATATACATATATAAAATCTGTTTAAAACATACAAATAATTACAATAAAAGCAGAATGGGGCCCTTTAATTAAAAGTAGCCAGTTCCCAAAAGCCTGTTGGAACAGGAATGCAGAGCCATACGTAAGTCGAAGTTCCACTGTAATGCAAAATGGATCAAGCCGTTCCAGACTTTTAAAAACAACCCCTAAAACAGCAATTTAACATGCATTTTACTATCTAACGAGACCACTGATCCATAAAATGAAAGCAATAAACAATGTACTACAGCCACACCATCAATCTATCAGTAGCTGAACTGGGTTCCACACAGTCACAAAAACAAAACAAAGAAGCCACAAAAAGAAAAACGCTAAATCAATAGCAAAAACAGACAGACCTCAGCGTAACACTCAAAACGGAAGTGTGGCACTCAAATCGGAAGCGTAACACTCAAAACGGAGGATGTTCGGCTTCCGAAAAAAAGTCCACAAACTGGAACACTTACTTCTGAGTTTGCAGTGTTTGGGTTCCAAATTGTTTGAGTACCAAGGTGTTTGAGAACCAAAGTATCACTGTACACTACATCTACTTTAAGGGCGGCCAACAGTAAATTGGGAACACCCTATGGAATTTTTTATGTCCCCCCAACCCTGTCCTGTGTGTTACCATCCCCTTGTACCATATTTTAAACGACATATGAAATGTCTTCGTTTCAAAAGAGAGTTTGCCACCCAGGGCTGTTGCTTTTTGACATTGTGGGGGAGCCCCCCTTTTCTGTTTACTTTTAGAGGTGGAGAGGGAGGTGTTTGGCTGATACGCAGTCAGTCTTAAATATGTTTTATTGAGATGCTGCTGCTTTAAATTGTAAGGGTTATTTTTACTGTCTTCTTTGCATTTGCACTGACCTTTGTGAGGTGCTGGGGGAAGGGACTCTTTTTTCTCAAAGCCTACAGAGAAATAAACTCTAATTAAAACTATAACATGATAGGCACTCCCCTGCCCGAAACTCTCCTGAGCCCGTGAAACTAGTTGGGTAGTTCTTTGGCCCTAGGCCAGATCCTTACGCCACCATATTAGGATGATGTGATACGTGCCTTTATTGCTGATTAAAAATAAGTGTTCCGTAAGCGAAAACAAAGCTGAAAACTGTGGAGCGTCCTAGTGTCTAATTAGCTCCTCTGTGAACTATGATAGGTTTACACGAGTTAAGGAGGAAATATTCAGGACTAGTGAGATTTTCTTTTGTGTTTTGCGAAGATCACCGTTTGTGTTCTGTAAGGGTGTCACCCATATCAAAACGTGGTTATATGTACCCATCTGCCCTTGTGTCACCATTTTAACCCACCGGACCCCCCCCCTTTCCCCTGCCATCTCTAGAGAGGCTGGGAGAGTGTTTCGGATCGCGGGCCTGCAATGTGATTCATCCTGGGATAAGCTAAAGTCAGATGCAAGGGGATATCGTCCCGCCGCTGAGAGCTATGTTATCATGGTCTATGCCTATAATGCTATCCCTTACAACCATCTCAATTTGATCTGGACATCCGGATTTTGTAACCTCATTTTATAACTGTTCCTCTGTCCCTAATTCCATCCTGTAGAGTTCTGAGGACATGTAACAAGAAGCCACTCAGCTACTTTCCCCTCGCTGCTCTGGGCCAGTGTCACCTGCTGTTTTGGCATCACCACCCAGGCATGCGCTGCCGCACTCCCCGCTGGAATGTCAGCTCGGCGTTTGAGATTCACACCCGCACTCGGAGTGCAGGGAGGGTTGGCTTCTGGAGCCAGGGCTGGTGTTTGGGAGCACATAAAAGCCCCGGAGTCCCCTCGCTCTTTGGCAGGACTTCAAGGGCTCTCTCAACGAAGAGGATCTTGACAGCATACTTGTAAACTCCACAGGCCCCAGGGGGGCTGAAACGCCACGATATATATGCTAGGCGGTTGGGATCGTCCAAAGGCTTGGCCTGTTATGCAGACATAGGTCTCCTGGTAAGAACCAGCATTTCTGACACCTGTTAATTGGCATTTAAAAGCATAAAGACTGTCAGAAGTCAATAAGGGGGAACGGAGCACAGCGACATTTGTTCTTCCTCTATTCGACGAAACAAAGGGGGAGGGGGAAAAATATTGTTTTAAAACTCTTTGCATAAGTGAGGGACCTGTCATAACAAACTGGAGAAAATAGGGTTCCCAATATCTTTTCTGCCAAGGTCAGAAAAAAATATGTATAGGCTGCAATCATCCTACACCCATTTAACTGGAAGCTAGCCCCATGGAGAACAACCGGACTTCTTTGTGGATAGATATGTATAAGGTTTCTTTCTCATTGGGCATGTAATTGTTCACTTTGATAGTAAACAGATGGCGTGAAAGTACTTCCATATGGACAAAATTGTTAATCTCTTAAAGGTGGGTTTTGTATGTTTGTCTTTAAAAAGATATTAATTTTCTTCACAAGCATTCTGTGAACTAACCTAGGTGTTTGCCTCATTTGACAGAAGTGGACTGAGTCTGAGAGACAGTGGACTGATCACATACACACATGGGTGAACTGGACTTTGAATCCAGGTTTACATGTCTGAGGTTGTTCCAAGGCCAAAGGTTGTGCCCATTTAGAGGGGCTCTTTTGCACTCAAGCACAAAAACTGTCCTCCTGCTAATGATGCCATTACAACAAGGCCATAGCTGGTGAGCGACAGGGGTGCAAAAACCAATAAGCCAGTCATCAATAGGGTGATCAGATGGGGAAAGGACTGAGGTACAGCCCCTCTTCATCACCCTGGGTGCCAAGAGGGTGGCCAGGTGGGAAAAGGACAGGGCACATGTTCAACACCTGGCACCTCCAGTGAAAAGGATCAGCTGGTGAGAAAGGCCTGGAGACCTGATGCCAGCCAGAGTGATCAGTACTGTATAAAGTAGCAGTATCAGTATAAAGCAGTATCAGTATAAAGTAGCTTCATCTGATGGTCCCAGGATATATTCTGAACCTTGTGTGTTTTGTGCAAGACATGGCCACCACCTTCTTTTTAAAAAACATGATTCTCTCTGTTATCATCCTCCATGTCCCCCACTTTCTTTTATTTTTTATTTTTGCTGCAGCATTTTAGGTTTTCTTATTTACAATGAATTATTTAATTTATTGTGGTGGCGGGATAAAAACAGCCTGTCCACAAATCATTTTCAAGGGCTGTTCACCACCAATATATAAAATTCACATACCTTAATAACAAAAACAATGTTTCCTTTTGCTTTTAATACCCAGTGCTGGATGTAGGACTTGATGTGAGCCAGGGCGAGGTTCTCAAGGTTTGGAAGATATAAAGCAGCAATGATGATGATGATGATGATGATGATGACGACGACAATAGGAATCACTGTGTCCGTAGGCAAAGCACATTTTCACCACCTCTGAGAAACCATTCAGAAGGAAGAACTTTTCACATGGCATATAGTCAAACTATGGTATTCACTACCGCAATATGTGGTGATAAAGGGAATGCATGAATAAGATAGCGAGGTTGTACATGCAAACCCTGCTACTACGATTCCTCTTCTTCACCCTTTATCCTATGGTCCCAGGACAGGTTACAACAATTATAACCCGATGCTAATGTAGGCTTATGCCTTTTACTTTGCCAGAGAATTGCTTACCCGCGTCCCCAGGGCCGAGAAGAGAACAAAAAAAGTTCCAGGAAAGTTTCCTCTTTGGAGAAAAGAGTTTTATTGCAAATCTGTGCACAGTGACAGTCAGCAGAATATATAGTTTCTGAAATCTGACTGTACCTTTACCATGTTCAGCAAGCATTTTTATACCTAAAAGCATTCACCCTCCTCCCATACCTCCCCCCAAACCATCTCCAATCAGCTGGCAAGTTTTCAACTTATTTCCTTTTAGGGCATATCAATATTTGCTGGCTAAGGCTGCTAGCTAAGCACTTCCCCTGCTGGTTAAGCATTTTCTCTGCTCAGTAAGCACCCCCTCCCAACTCCTTGTACACGTGTCTTCTTTTGCTAGCAAAGCATTTCCTTCGTATCATTACTTAAAAGCAGAAGTGAAGCAGGAAACATCTTGCTTGTGGTTTTTCAGTTAACAGCAGTTTCTGGCTAGGCAGGAAGCGACCTTCTGACCTGTAGCTAGCATCAGCAGTTCCAAATAGCTGATTAGGCAGGAAGTGGCCTCATGACCTGTCTGTTTTAGACTTTTGCAAATAACTGCAATTTTTGGGTTTGAGCTGTGTAACCATCCTAGCAGAGTGCAGGAATTTACTATGTGTAAATAATATTAATGATTAACCGTTCCCCTCTCCCTTCACTCCCTCCTCTTCTTCTGAACAACCTAATACTTAGGTTCGTTCTGGGGTATGGGCCTATACTCCCTCATCACAGCGATGACCGTGGGTCCTAGCTTTCGTGACAGGAGTCTTTGCATCATTTGCTGCAAGCATTGCAATAAGCAGGGGATACAGAGGCAAAGAAGCAAAAGGATTAATAGCGGTCCTGCTAATAATACTATAACATTCCTGAGCCAACTGCCATCAGGGAGCCAGGAATACAACCAACCCCATGCATCACTCCCTGTGGCTTTCAGCGGGTTTTCAGCTATCATCGTTTCCATGTGGTTGATGGTGGCTGAAATACTGACATTATTATCTGGGATGAACATACAACAATGAGAATGAACCAGGGCACAAACCCCACCCTTTGAGGCCAACATCACATCCAAAGCATAGCGATTCTGTAGGACAACCTCCCTCATAGCAGTCACCTCTCGATTGAGCTCCTTTAATGCTTTTATGGTATCATTGAATAATCCTTCTGTCCAATTGGCCAGCAGATGAAGATCTCTATAATTCATGGCTGCCCCTAAAGAAGGTAGCAGGGCTCGTGATATCTGGGTCCCAATATAGTGGTTAATAGGTGTATTAACTGCCCTGCGGTTACGCAGCCTGAGAGATGTTGGTAGTTTTTCCACCTTATATAAAAGGGGGATCACCACTCCCAAGGTACAAACTCCAGTAAGGTCTCGGGGAATAGTTTTGAATGCTGCATCGCCACAAATCAACCATAGTTCCTTCGGAAGAAGGCGACTGGTGTTTCGGCGTTGCTCTGACCACTGGAAGGCTTGCGAAAACAGAAGGCTTATGTGCCATTGCTCCTCAGTGAAGTTTAGCAGGGGTATAACGGAAGAGTTGGATCTAGAGCTTTCGTGGAGGTGGTGCATGTCTGTCAGTAACTTGGAGCTAGTATCAGATTGATAACACCGAGAGGTATTACCATAAGGAAATAAGGCGGAACAGGTCCTATCGAATACAAAATTTAAGACATATTGGCAATTGGGGTAAATCCCTCTTAGATTTGACCCTTCAGAAAAATTTAAACAAATAAAGGCTGGCTCGGACAGGGCTATTTTTACAGGTGGCCATTGAGCTTCCTCGGGGTTCAATGTATTTTCTATGGTAAAGATGGTATCAATGGGAATTCCGTGTAGCATCAAACCTGGCCGTTGTGCATAAGGTGGTATATGCATACACAGCCAACAATCGGAGAGTTGTAACATAGTAGCGAACTTAAACATATCCTTGATGTAAACATTGTCTTCCCACATCTTATGGTAATCTTCTCCCCTGGATGTCTTGTTTAACAAACCTGTTCCCCCTTGGTCTTGCTTGCCAGTCCTTGCCTCTCCCCCCACAATAGCTAACATGAGATATACTATGAGGATCATCATGGGGATAGAGGGATCTGGCCGTCGTCTCCCGCAGAGCCTGTGACGTTCATGCCAGCAAAAGAAAACGCACATCCATAAGGCAAGACCGGCCGAGATAACCCCTATCCACCAACCCCAATCCTTCCATGGTTCCTCCCACCAATATTCAGGGGGTGTGCTCATTGTTGAGGAGCCCACTGATATTTGTTCTCGACTACCTGTTGAGCCTCAAGGATGAGAGCCCACCGGTGAGCTGATGCTTCCACTATGTGGGTCAATTTTTCTACTAACCCTGTCGGGTGGATTGAACTCACGTGCTGCCTCCCTAGTGACCAAAGGTGGCAATTCTTACTGGCACTTGTTTAGCAATTGCACACCTGGTTAAGGCTCCCACCCCTGCAATACTTGCATTGCATCAAGATAGGTTCCGTCCCATCTATCACCTGGATTAAGAATAGGACCTGGTCTATCAAATGAGGTTGGTACAGTGCTCTACCTCCCAGATAACAGTTGATTACCCTCCCACAGCAGCAAGAGCGGTCCAGAACTCGATAGAGTTCGATCGTCTCTGCAACTTCCCGTATGAGCACTATCCACGCGTGTTGGACAGTGGTGTGAGAGAGGAGCCACAACGGGGCAGTGGGGTGTCTCAATACGGCAATCTCATCAAACCCCAGTTTCCAATAGCCGAAGAGCACGCCATCTCTTACCACCGGCAAGACGAACCACTCGTAGCAGAGGCCAGCAGGCCAATAAGGGCGGTATGGCTCAGTGGGGTCAGGGTTGTGGGACATAGAGCAGATAACAGAAAAGAGAAAAGAGAAAGTCCTTATGGAAATATAAAATGTCCTGGTGGACTTCCTGGATTAGTCCGGCACGGGTTTTCACGTTGGGGACGCTGCCCGCGGGCGCCCTTCCCATCCAATTCTTCAGCCGTGCGTAGAGATATCAGCCTCCGGAGTGATATCAGCAGGGCGGTTGTCTACCGGGCGTCTGGAGATGGTCAGCCGAAGGGAGTTCTCTGGATCTGGTGTTACTGTCCAATCTGAAATGGCTTTCTTCACTCGAGTATGGTGGACCCACGGGGTGATGCCGGCAACCTTCACAGCAGTAGGGGTAGAGAGTAGCACGGTGTATGGTCCCCTCCAGCAGGGCTGTAGGGGGGCTCGCTGCCAGTCTTTCACCCACACTTCGTCACCTGGCTCGAACTGATGGAACGGTTCAGTTAACACACATGGGGTGCGAGCCTGGGTCCACCTGTTGAGATAAGAAAGAACTCGGGAGAGTGACTGTACATAATTATTCAATTGCACATCTTGGCTAACATACGGAGTTAACATTCTAACATATGGGACTGGTCTCCCAAACAGAACTTCAAAAGGTGACAAGTGGGTCCGTTTTGACGGAAGACTGCGGACCCTGAGTAATGCCAAGGGCAACATGGTCACCCAATTAGACTTGGTTTCCTGTGTCAGCTTGGACAGCTGATTCTTTAGAGTCCTGTTCATTCTTTCAACCTTTCCAGAACTCTGGGGTCTATAAGCAGTATGCAGCTTCCAGTTGATCTGGAGTGCTTTAGCCAGCCCCTGTAGGACTGCATGAACGAATGCTGGTCCATTGTCAGATCCTATGGATCTTGGCAACCCATAGCGAGGGATGATTTCCTTAAGCAGGCACCTGGTTACTTCAATCGCCTTTTCAGTCTTTGTTGGCCATGCCTCGACCCATCCGGTGTAGGTGCACACTGCCACCAGCAGGTAGCGACATAATCCACAACGGGGTAATTCAGTGAAGTCTACCACAAGATCTTCCATTGGTGCAGTTCCACTGTGCTGAACTCCCGGGGGAGCCAGTGGTCCGGTTCTGGGATTATTCTTTTGACATAGCAGGCATTTCCTGGAAACCTGGGCTGCCAGTTGATAAAGGTGGGCTATATAGAAGCACTTTGCCAGCTGCTTGGTGGTAGCATCTGGCCCCATGTGGGTGGACTCATGGTACCTCTGAGTTATCTGTCGAGACAGGGACTCTGGAATCCATATCCTGTCATCAGGTGTGAGGTACCATCCTTCGTTGGTCAATGTTAACTCCTGGGCGTCTGCAGTGTCCCTTTCCTGTTTTGTGTAAGCCGGCTTGTCGGCGGTGCTTAAAATCTCTTCTGGGATCAGTGCTCCAATGATTGGAGCTGGGGCCAGTTCCCGGGCTGCTTCCTTGGCCACTTTGTCTGCCAATCGATTTCCTCTGGCCACTTCCCCTGGTCCAGTTGTGTGTCCATAACAATGGATAACTGCTACCGCTTCAGGCTCCCATACAGCATCCAGAAGGTTCAACAAAGCTTGTGGGTGGGCCACCTGGTTTCCTCTGGAGGTAAGCAAACCTCTTTCTTTCCATAAGGCTCCATGGGCATGTAAAGTCAGGAATGCATACTTAGAATCTGTATAAATGTTTATTTTCTGATCCTTCGCCAGGCTCAGGGCTCTGGTAAGCGCAGTTAGTTCCGCCAGCTGGGCCGATGTTCCAGGCGGGAGTGACTTTGCTTCGACCACCTGGTCGTCCAGGGCTACCACTGCATAGCCTGCCTTTCGCTGCCCAGCCTCGACAAAGCTGCTTCCATCCACAAACCATGAGAGCCAGTGGGGGTTTGCCTCGTCTTTGAGATCAGGCCTGCTGGAATATACTTCGTCCATTACTTCAATGCAATCGTGCGTCTGCTCCTCACCTTCTCCTACCGGCAACAGGGTAGCTGGGTTGAGGGCGGTGGTGACCTGGAACTTCAAGCGCGGGTGCAACAATAGCATCTGGCACTTCCTCATCTTTGCTTGGGAGAGGAAATAGGTACCCTTCATGTCAAGCAGTGCTGGGACTGCATGCGGAGTCACACAAACAGTGTCTTGGCCAAAAGTGAATTTGTCGGCTTTGTTCAATAGGGTAGCTACTGCCACAACTGCTCTCATGCACGGCGGTAAACCTTGTTCTGTAGGCGTCAGGCGCTCAGATAGGTATGCCACGGGCTGTTGCCAGCTCCCCAATTTCTGGCATAGCACTCCCTTCGCTGTTCCCTGGTCCTCATCCACAAACAGGGAGAAAGGCTTCTCAGGATTTGGGATACCCAGCGCTGGTGCTTGCTGCAATGCCCTTTTCAGATCTTTGAAGGCCTGCCGTTGCTCCTCTCCCCACACAAAGGGGTCCTTTTCAGTTCCTCTGGTTGACTCGTGCAGAGGCTTGGCAATTGTGCTGAAGTCAGGGATCCATATTCTACAGAATCCTGCCGAGCCCAAGAAACCACGAAGTTCTCTGCGATTCTTTGGCTCTGGAATCTGGATAATGGCTTGCTTCCTTTCTTCTCTTAGGGTCCGTTGCTGATGGGATATATCAAATCCAAGGTATTTTACAGTGGGTTGGCATATTTGGGCCTTTCTCTTAGATACTCGGTATCCTGCTTCAGCCAAGTGATTTAACAAATCCTTGGTGGCTTTCATACACGTGTCCTCGTCTGAACAGGCCAAAAGAAGGTCATCTACGTACTGTAACAAGACCCTGTGTGGGCTGGTGGGGAAGCTAGACAGGTCCGAGGCCAATGCCACCCCAAAAAGGGTTGGAGAATTCTTGAAACCTTGTGGAAGCCTTGTCCACGTATATTGCACCTTGGTGCCTGTTCCTGGATCCATCCATTGAAATGCAAACAGGGGCTGACTTTCCTCTGCCAGACGGCAGCAGAAGAATGCATCCTTCAAGTCCAGCACCGTGAAATAGCAGGCAGTAGGAGGTATTAAACTCAACAGCGTGTAAGGATTGGGCACATTGGGGTGGAGGGTTTCCACGGCCTGGTTGACCAATCGAAGGTCCTGGACTGGGCGGTACGTGCCATCTTCCTTCTTCACCGGCAAGAGTGGGGTGTTCCACTGAGATTGACACTGTCTCAGGATGCCATGGCGAAGCAACCGTTCCAAATGTACCCATACTCCTTCTGCAGCACGCCGGGGGATAGGGTATTGGTTCACGGCCACAGGGTTAGCAAATGGCTTGGGCTTAACTATTACAGGTGGGATGTTCTTTGCCATTCCGGGTGGGTTGCTTTCTGCCCATACACCAGGGTTAACTTCTTGCAGGAGGTCCTCTGGAATAATCCCCTCCTCTTCTTTTAACATCATTAGGCGCCAGTGTTCCCTTAAGGGTACCTCTAAGGAAAGCTCTCCTGTTTGCCCTGTAGTCATTGTCACTTCTCCTGTCGGTTGAAAGGAAATCTGGGCTTGCAATTTTGATAGCAGGTCTCGGCCCAATAGTGGGATCGGACACTCCGGTATATACAAAAACTTGTGTTGGACCACTTGGCCGCCCAGGCGACAGATAACAGATTGCAGGAAGGGGGCTCTTTGTGATTTCCCTGTGGCTCCTATTATGTTAATTGTTTGCTGGGTGGGCTTGGACACTGGTACGGGCAAAACAGAGTGGGCGGCTCCTGTGTCAACCATAAAGGGGATAGTTTGGTTCCCTGTCTGTATTTTGACCATGGGCTCACGGGAACCTAAATCAGCTGGGCCCGGTCTGTCCTAATATCCTTCCTCCTCTCTCAGGCTCATCATGCCGGGCTGCCTTTGGGCTGAGGGGTACCGGGGAGGTCCCTGTCCACGTCCTCTACCCCTGCTGGCATTTGTCGATGGCCAAGGTCTCAGTTCCTGTCCAGGTCCCCTGAGGATTGGGCCTGAGACTCGTTCTCCTCGTCCTCTTCCTCCTAAGTGGGCCTGTGGGCATTCTCCTTTCCAGTGCCCTTCCTGCCGGCAGATGGCGCACTGATTCCTCCCCAGGCGGCCTTGCCCTCCTCCCCGGGCACTTCCTCTTTTCTGAGAGATGGGTGCGGTAGCCTGCAACGCCATCAACTTCTTTGCTTGATACTTCTCCTTTTTCTTTTGTTCCTCTTCTTCCCTCTGATTGTAGGTGGTTTGAGCCAGTTCTAACATCCACTCAAGGGTGTGGCCCATGAACCCCTCGTTTTTTTGAATCTTTCGACGGACATCGGCCGCCGCTTGCGCCACAAAAGCAGCCTTTACAATAAGGGCGTTGGCAGCCTCATCTGGGTCTACTGGAGTATACTGACGGTAGGCTTCCTTCAGGCGTTCCAGGTAAGCCCCTGGGGCCTCTTCATTCCCCTGCACTACCTCTCTGACCTTCACAAAGTTGGTGGGTTTCCTGGCTGCTCTCCTCATACCATTTAACACATTCTGGCGGTAGGTAGTGAGGGTTTTCTGGCCATCAGTAGTCTGATAATTCCAATTCGGTGTACTGTCAGGGTATTCTGTTATAATGTCTGCATCCGGTGTTCCCTGTGCTCTCATGTGTACTCGGGCTTCAACATGGACTCGCCTAGTTTCTTCTGTGGTTAGCAGCGCATCCATCAAATACTGCACATCATCAAAAGTGGGATTATAGGTTTTAAAAATCCCTTCAAACAATTTTATAATTTTTGCTGGATTCTCCTCAAAGGAAGGATTTTGATTTCTCCAATTACAAACATCTGCACTTGAAAAGGGTATATGCTGGACCGTGTAGGTCCGTGGTGTCTCCGCCCCACCAGGCCCTGGAGGTCCCGGTGGGTCATAAACCCTTCGGAGGGGCATTACTCCTGCTGCCTGACCCTTCCTTGCTTTCTCATACTGTCTATGAGCCATAACTCTCTTCGCCGCCTCTCCCCACTTACGTTGCCATTGCTTTCTTCTTTGAGGGGTACAACATTCTGCTGCCTCAACTAACAAGGGGCTCACATCCAACTTCTCCGCATAGGGGCTCACGTATGCCGTAATGCGTTCCTCTTGTCCCTTGGTCCACTTCTTATTCTCCTCAGTCCATCTCCTCAACTTCTCTATAAATTCCTCATCATCTCCTTCCTCCTTCTTTTCCTCTAAATCATCATTCATTAACAGGTCGCTGTCTTTTTGTTCTGGGCTTGATGGGGGGCTTGCTTGGGCTTGGGGGCCAGTTCCTCCCAGTGCTTGGGGACCTGGGCCTGGGAGATTTGCTAGAGGGGCAGTTGGTGGAGCATAGGGTGGTGGTGGTTTGATGACTCCCCCCTCCTCATCTTCTGGGTCTGGTATCACCGGGGGCTTTTCTGCCTTCCCTGCCGGTCGAACAGCACAAATTGTATTTTGTGGGGCGTCGCCTCGGCAGGCTTTCAACCATGGTGGATTCTTTTCTACATTGGTTTTCCAAGTAGAAATGTAGGGGATTTGGTCTGGGTGGACATTCAATATGTTCTGATATAATGGGCTGATTAGTTGCAAATCAAAGCTTCCTCCTGTTGGCCAATTAGTTTGTGCGGGCCAGTCAACTTCACATAATGTCCTCATTCTCTGTTTTCGCAATTTGATTCCCCAGTCATCATGCTTTGTGGCTGCTTTCCAGTTGTTTAAAAAACATTCCAGAGGACTACATTGGCTTGCCCCAGACCCCATTTTTTTTTTTTTCCAGATACTCCGCACCTAACCGGGCTGTAAATTCTTTCACACTCCACACGATTCAGATTGTGATCTACACGAGGTCGCCCTGGTAGAAAATGCACAATCCTGCAATCGCCCGGCCAAGGGGAACGCTAGGCCCCGACCCGCACTCAAAATCCACTCACAGGAGTATCTGAACACGCAACATACAACATACCAATCATTCCATTATAATTCCAACATGCAACACACAAAACACACCAATACAATTTCCCTTCTGTTTCCCTTCCACCCAACCTTACTGGTGGCCCCCCCTTGTTGCCACGGCTAGTTCCCTTCCTGGTAGCACTGTACTGCTATGACCAGGTGAGGCTGATCAGGCCCCTGGCCCCCTTTCCCTCGGGCCCCTAGCCCTTTCCTTCGGGCTTACCTTTTCCTTTCCGCTGCGGGTTCCCTTCCTTGGCCAGTCTTGTCTTTTCTCCCTCGACCGAAGTTCCTGCTCAGGAGCGGTGTGGCCGGTTTCCCCCACGAATTGGTAGGGTGCGCGCTGAAGCCTGCAGACTCCGGTCTGAGCTGTCCACCTGGTCGAGCCTGGCTCTCCCCGGCCCCCTGGGGTGGGGCAATTCCCGGCCAATGCACCAAGCTGTAGGCTTATGCCTTTTACTTTGCCAGAGAATTGCTTACCCGCGTCCCCAGGGCCGAGAAGAGAACAAAAAAAGTTCCAGGAAAGTTTCCTCTTTGGAGAAAAGAGTTTTATTGCAAATCTGTGCACAGTGACAGTCAGCAGAATATATAGTTTCTGAAATCTGACTGTACCTTTACCATGTTCAGCAAGCATTTTTATACCTAAAAGCATTCACCCTCCTCCCATACCTCCCCCCAAACCATCTCCAATCAGCTGGCAAGTTTTCAACTTATTTCCTTTTAGGGCATATCAATATTTGCTGGCTAAGGCTGCTAGCTAAGCACTTCCCCTGCTGGTTAAGCATTTTCTCTGCTCAGTAAGCACCCCCTCCCAACTCCTTGTACACGTGTCTTCTTTTGCTAGCAAAGCATTTCCTTCGTATCATTACTTAAAAGCAGAAGTGAAGCAGGAAACATCTTGCTTGTGGTTTTTCAGTTAACAGCAGTTTCTGGCTAGGCAGGAAGCGACCTTCTGACCTGTAGCTAGCATCAGCAGTTCCAAATAGCTGATTAGGCAGGAAGTGGCCTCATGACCTGTCTGTTTTAGACTTTTGCAAATAACTGCAATTTTTGGGTTTGAGCTGTGTAACCATCCTAGCAGAGTGCAGGAATTTACTATGTGTAAATAATATTAATGATTAACCGTTCCCCTCTCCCTTCACTAATATCAATGTTAACAGACTTACAACCACAGAAATAAGGTAGATTTAGCGCTTTTCTTCTGGCAGCACTCAATGGTACACAGTACCGGCACCTTCCCCCAATCCCCCCAAATCTTGCGGCAGTGGACAAGGCCCAGAGCTTTTGGTGTGTGTGGAAAGAGGGGAAAAGAAGAAAACTGGGAGGCAGGGGTGGATGTAGCCTGGCTGCTGTGAGGGGACAAGACAGGGCTGTCTGGTTTGTCAGGCAGCGGACATTTTTTTGTAGGGGGAGTGTCCTTCTATGTGCCTCTTGTAAATAGGGCAGCAGAAGGCAAATCACCACGAACCTGGTGAGTATAGGCATTTTTTTTTCTAGAAAAAAGTTACATCCTAAAAAAATCACATCATGGCTAAGGGTAGGGTGGGTGCGTGGGGGTATATAATGTGAGGTTTAATGTGAGGTCAAGGTGGCACAAACCAGAAGGGCAGCACACATGTCCCCATATCCCCTACATGTGTCTCCCCCCCTCACAGCCCCCATGGTGTGCCTGAGGGCCTGGAGAGAGCTATAGATGGTTTTAGGTAAAGGTAAAGGACCCCTGACCATTAGGTCCAGTCGTGGCCGACTCTGGGGTTGCGGCGCTCATCTCACTTTATTGGCCGAGGGAGCAGGCGTACAGCTTCCGGGTCATGTGGCCAGCATGACTAAGCCACTTCTGGCAAACCAGAGCAGCGCACGGAAATGCCGTTTACCTTCCCACCAGAGCAGTACCTATTTATCTACTTGCACTTTGACGTGCTTTTGAACTACTAGGTTTGCAGGAGCAGGGACTGAGCAACGGGAGCTCACCCCGTTGCAGGGATTCGAACCACCGACCTTCTGATTGGCAAGTCCTAGGCTCTGTGGTTTAACCCACAGCGCCACCCGCGTCCCCCATGGATGGTTTTAAAAGGGGATTAAATGGCTACCCATGGCCAGGGTCAAAGATTAGCATGGGTGGATCTGTTGAGAGGTCAGAAATGGTGCAGGGTAAAAGGATTCACCTCAGGCCACCAATACTGACTCTCTCACGCCTTTTATTTTAATGTGTGCATTTTAAAGCTCACACTATCCAATTCTATACAAGTGGTTGGTGTTAATGTTTGGCCCTGTATTTTGCAGGGCAATTTGTACTCGGGCTTTGCGCAGCTAGGCCTGACTTTGTTTTTTGCCCTGCCCATGGGTTTGCTCCACGCTGCACCAGTGGAAACCTATCTGCAGACGAAGTTTTGTTTCTGCAGAAAGGAGGGAGGTGGGGTTACCCATGTCCTCCTGGCCATAGATTGGGTGAGCTGCTGATGCTGTAAGTGAAGGACAAGCCGTGGGGCTGGCCTTCAAGTAAAGGCATGTTAGTCTCTGGGCCTCCTTGAGTTACAGCTGGCTGAGCAACAGAGGCTGAATAGGTCTGCAGGAAAGTCAGGTAAGCTTATGGGTCTAGCAGGCTGTTAACCTGACCATTTGGATGGAACAATGCAAGAATCCTTAAGGGATGGGTTATTAAAAAAACAAAACTCACAGCAATTCTACATAGGTGGGGGAGTAAAGATTGATTTCACAAACTGGAAGTTGAGGGAGGGCAGATGTGGAGTAGAGCAGAGCAGCTTACCGGGGGGGGGAGGGGGAGAGAAGATTGGGATGTTGGCTGGTAGGTCTTAGCCGAATAATAATAAAAAAGTTGCAGATGTGACTAGGAATGGTGGGACTAACAAAGCAGAAACCATTCAGCAAAGCAACCTGTTTTTGGTGGCATCGTGAGGTGGTGGTGGTGGGAAGGAAAAGATGGACAAGATTGGTATCTGAATGGCACAAGGTAACTTGCTAAAATGTTGACCCCAGCAAGGGGTGCGGAACAAAGAAATACATTTGGCTAGCATTGTATTAAAGGGAATCTTTCTCAAGCCTTAGTTTAGGACCATTGACTTTCACATTTCCCATTGCTGTTGCCCCTCCCTGTTTTCTATCACCTGGGTGTTAAGGCTCCCCATTCACTAGCGTGCTGTGAACTATGAAGCCATTTTAAACCGTGGCAGACCACAAGCACATCAACTGCACCTGAATACGATTCTCCAGGGTCTCAGAAAGAGGCCTTTCACATCTCCCTGAGATTCGGTGGCCATCAAATTTGATCAGCTTGCAGGTCAGGGGTTTTACTTCTCAGTTCTGGCCCCTCCTTAAGTTCTTGTGAAGTCCCACGTGCAGCGAGTGTGTGTTTACCTCTACCTAAAAGCTAGCAGGTGGCGACCAAGTTAAAATACACTTTGTGGTATAATGTAGCATGCAAAGTTAGTGCTTCCCTATCTCTTGGGGAGTTAGGGAGGAAAAGGGGAAAAAGACAAAATGGACATTTAAAGGAGTAGAAAACAAGCAGAAAAAAGGCAAACTGAGCATCCCTTTTTGGCTTATGCGGAATAGGCTAAATAATTCTCCAAACTGCATCAATAGTCCAGGTTGACAAAGAAATCATTGCAACTTCAGTTGTCAGAATCAACTGTTGGAATGAGCCGTGCATTTGGCCTCTCGTAAGAGATCCTGTTTCAGGCTGTGTGCAAACTTTGGAAAGCTTTCCCGCGCTGGTTTCCCATCGGCTCAAATTTTCTGGGTACGCAAAAGACTAAATATATTCTTTTGAAATGAAAGCTAGGAATTTGGAGCATGGATTTGGAACCGTCGTTCTGCAGCTAGGATAAAAACCCCAACATCTGAATGTATGTACCACCAGCACTCCTCCTCCTACTACTACCACTACTACAATTACACTTAACCCCACTTAGGAAAAATCAACCCAGATTCATTGAACTGATGCGCCTCTCACTACAGTGGAATTGCACTCTCGAAAAACCTGTTTGAGTGACAACGAGATGCAGAGCCTAAGTATAGTTGGGCCTCAAGCCATCTTCTCAGTCATCTAATCTCATAAAATGCATCCAAAGTATGTCTTACTATGAAAACCATCTTGTAACTTTGATCACTGAAAAACAGCTACGTGGAAGTCCCCGAGACTCCTGAAATAAATCTACCCTGTCCCAGATTTTTTTCTGGCTCAGTAGGAGCATGAAACCTTTGAACAGGGAGAGTGCTATTTCTTAAAGTTACACCTGCAAACACAGTCCTATCCCAGTTATGTCCGCTCAGCAATATTGAGACTGTATTTGTGCTTTCCTTTACTTCTGAAAACAAGATGCTTCACTCAAGATGCTACCAGTATGTTCTCGTGTTAAATTAAGGTAAAGGTAAAGGGACCCCTGACCATTAGGTCCAGTCGTGACCGACTCTGGGGTTGCGGCGCTCATCTTTATTGGCCGAAGGAGCCAGCGTACAGCTTCTGGGTCACGTGGCCAGCATGACTAAGCCGCTTCTGGCGAACCAGAGCAGCACACGGAAACGCCATTTACCTTCCCACTGGAGCAGTACCTATTTATGTACTTGCACTTTGACGTGCTTTCGAACTGCTAGGTTGGCAGGAGCAGGGACCGAGCAACGGGAGCTCACCCTGTCACGGGGATTTGAACCGCTGACCTTCTGATCGGCAAGCCCTAGGCTCTGTGGTTTAACCCACAGTGCCACCCACGTTAAAATCCTAAGCATATATAATTGGAAGACGTTTGCACTGTACTCTCAACTATTAAGTTATAAATTTGCATTTATACCCCACTTCTCCAAGGAACTCAAGTGGCAAGCATTTGTTTTTCTCTCCACCCCCCTCCAATAATACAAACTTTCCCCTCACAATAATCCTTTGAGGTGTATCAGACTGAGAGAGAAA
This sequence comes from Podarcis vaucheri, assembly GCF_965113315.1. Taxonomy (NCBI): domain Eukaryota; kingdom Metazoa; phylum Chordata; class Lepidosauria; order Squamata; family Lacertidae; genus Podarcis; species Podarcis vaucheri. The sequence continues at coordinate 18,849,132 of NC_138749.1, forward strand.
ACAACTGGCCCAGTGTCACTCTGTGAGCTCAACATAATCCAAGGAAAACATTGGAGGGCAAGTGCCCTCCCTTCCGCCCTTAACCAAGAACTGCAAGTAGACACGGTTTTTGTACTAATAATTGCAAACATTAGTAGAATCATTACTGTCTTGCTGGGTTTGAGCTATTAAACCTTGCGGACATGGAAATAACTGATTCTTCTTCTGTGTTGCACTGTTGAGTGACCTCCCTTATCAACCAACAGTAACCTCTGAGCTTTCTAAGGCTAAAGTCACTCAATGCACCTTCTGAGAAAACGTATATAAGATTCCACTGTTGGGCTTTGATCCTGGCACACTTACCTGAGCCGAGTAAGTCCTATTAAACACACTGGGATTTACAGCTAAATGTAGATACGAATAGGGTTGCACCCAAAGTTAAGAGATTTTATGTATTTTAATTTATGTAGTTTTATTTGAGCACATTAAAAATGGTTTTCGTTAGGTTCATTAATAAGATTTCTGAAGCATTACAAGATTTGCCTGTTTCTGTTCCTCTGAGGTAAAGTTCTCACCTTGATTTGAAATCACCTGTCAAATCTTGAACAGTGGGCTGAAAGACTACCTTCACTGCCTAAATAACTTCATGCAGAAGTAGAATACAAAACTTGTGTCTTTGACTCAGGAATCCTTCAACACTTGCGTGAGAGTCTCCATAAGTTCTGAAGGCACAAACATGCTATTTCCAAAGGGAATATACATTTCAGACCCGTTGTTGTTGTTTTATTAAAATTTGTATACTGCCCTCATCTGAAGATCCCAGGGTGGTTGACAACAAAAAAATACAGAGTGAGAATTCAAAATACCTTTGTCTTTCCCTGGGGGGGGCGCGGGATTTTTGTAGCTTGTAACTTTAAGTGCAATATAGATATATCTAATCAACTAATTAGACAACTTCCAGCTTCAATGTGATTTACGAGACAGCACACACATGGCTTGTCAGAATACAACGGGTCCCCCCCCCAAATTGTCTTGGTCTTAAATTTTGCTTGAACCTGTAAGTATAATAGACACATTTATTTCCAGCTGTTCAGTCGCTGGTTGAACCAATGCTTATCATCTCATTGGATCAGTGACCATGAAAAGAACACACTCCTCATTCAGGGTTTAAGAATAGACAAGCAGGTGCGGGAAAGAACCACACAAACAACCAGAGCTTCGACTGCTCTTTTTCTTTCCAGCAATTTCCACTACCAAAGAGACTAGCCACCTTTGAAGAACATCCCTTATCTCTTCAACACAGGGAACCCAAGCGGCAAGTAGAGTAAGCAAAAGCCCCGGAGCATTTCTGTCGGTTTGGAAGAGGAGTTTAACTCATTCTCTCACACTGCTTTCAGTGTGGATTCCTACAAAATACAGACAAGACAATTTTTGGAGAGGCAATTTTTGATGGAGTCATGACAAGGAGAGAAAGAGAGAGGGGGACTTAACTATTGACTCCTCAGTCCCCACATTTACAAGGGACGTGGGTGGCGCTGTGGGTTAAACCACAGAGCCTAGGGCTTGCCAATCAGAAGGTTGGCGGTTCGAATCCCTGCGATGGGGTGAGCTCCCGTTGCTTGGTCCCAGCTCCTGCCAACCTAGCAGTTCGAAAGCACGTCAAAGTGCAAGTAGATAAATAGGTACTGTGCTAGCGGGAAGGTAAACAGCGTTTCCGTGCACTGCTCTGGTTCTCCAGAAGCGGCTTAGTCATGCTGGCCACTTGACACGGAAAAACTGTATTCCGACAAACACCGGCTTCCTTGGTCTGTAAAGCGAGATGAGCGCCACAACCCCAGAGTCATCCGCGACTGGACTTAACTGTCAGGGGTCACCTTTACCTTTTTAAGTATGAATGAGGAGGTGCACAGGGTGAAAAATCATAGCCGCTTTCCTCCTCCCGTGAACCTGCTGCTGTCACACTACCCAGAATTAAGCCATGGTTTGACTTGGCATTAGATGCTAGCCCGGACTCATTGTCCCTCTTGCTCCTTACAAACCACGAGTCATAAGCCAAGAGCAAAGCTTGGCTATAGCTTATGGTTTGTTTGTTTGTTTGCTTGTTTGCTTGCTTGCTTGCTTGCTTGCTTGCTTGCTTGGAGCGAGACAAACCATGAGTCTAGGTTCACATGTAACGGCTTGGCTGTGACATGGCAGTGGCAGGACAAAAGAAAGGGCGAGGCAGTCCCAATGAAACCTCTGGCACACAATGGCTTAGCTAACTAATATATGGCAGCTGTTGAGTGCTTCTTTATCATATGTTTGATCCTTTCACCTGTTTCTGTGCCTTCTATGTGAATCCTACTGTGGGAGCAAAAGCTGTGGTGCTGTGGGAAAGAATGGGCTTCTGAATCCACAGAGGCTTAAAACCATTCCCATACGCTGCTCATGTTTACTGTGGATAATCAGTGCCCTCTAGTGAGCTGGAACAGCAAAGGCAGCATCACCTTTCAAGTGCCATTGCTTGTTTTATCAAAGTGGCTTAGTGTCACATGGGAAAGGTTTGCAGTTCAGTGGTAGAGTATCTGCTTTGAATACAGCAGGTCTCTTTGCCCTTTGGGGAATGATAACAAACTTAAGAAAATGTTCAAATGTTTCTTCCCTGAAAAACCTGAAGCCTTCCTGCTAGGAATTATGGTTAATGAAATCCCAAAAAAGTTCAGGAGAGTCTTTATGTATGTTACAGTCGCTGCCAGAATCCTAATCGCAAAAGACTGGAAGGGAGAGGATATTCCATCTAAATTAGACTGGCAAAATAAAGTAAGAGAGTACGCTGAACTGGTGAGATTATCAGCAAGGCTAAGAGATGTTACAGATGAAAAATTTACCAGAGAGTGGGAAATATACAGAGTCTATGTAAAAGAACATTGTCAAAAGATCAATCCGTTGGCAGATTTCTACTGAGCTTTGGTGTGTAAATAGGCTAATTTTATAAAATAAAATCTATAGTAAGTTAAATAACATGGAGAAAGTAAAGTTTAAGTGCGTATTTAAGGAATTTAATTTGGGAACACAAGGGGAAGACTGGAGGTCTTGTCAAATCTAATCACAAATGGATGTACAAAGCAAGTATTAGTTAAAGAATGAATAATTTTTTATTTTTTATTTCTCATTTTGCTTTTAACATCTATGATACATTTCTGTTATAAAGTTTTCAACCAATATTCTAAATGTGAAAAAAGAAAAAAGGAATACAGCAGGTCTCAGGTTCAAAACCCAGTATTCCTGTGTTCCTAATACCAATCCTGTCTCTGCCTGTGCCAGGGAAACTTGTGCCAGTTTGCAATTGCCTTTCACCCTCCACTGTTCCCCTCCCGATAATCCCAATAGCTTTATTATTATTATCAATACATATTATAATCATTACATTTTGCAGTAGTCACAGAAATAAATTCAGTTCAAGTTCTTAGATGTTGTTACAGATCGATTTTTATTCAAGGGAGGGGTGACATGGGGCCCTCCAGATGTTGTTGGACTCCAACTTTCATCAGCTTTGACCATTGGTCATGCTGGCTGGTCTGCCCCATTTGGAAAGCAGCTCTGCGCACTCACCTTTCCACTAACTAATTCTCTGCGTCATGCTTCCGCCAAGAAGAGAGTGTGCAAAGTGTGATCACACGCTTTGTTCACAATCACATTTCTATCTTTACTGGTGTTGATAATATACAGAATAAGCAGCATGTGCGTTGTCACAAATTGCTTTCCATTCATGCCCTCCTGTCTTTCAGTTAACTTCACTTTGAGATAACTGTATCTCACTGGCCATTGCTTTCTGCCAAACCATTCCGAAGAAAGCCAGAAGGGCTTTCTCTCAAACTGGGAGACAGCTTGAGTCTCAACACTCCTGGTGTCAGATCATGCCCTGAGCCTCTGCTGTGTCCTGAATCCTGCCCGATCTTGTGGTTTGGGCGCTCTCTGCCCTGCGTTTCTCTGTTTCTCATCCGGTCCAAACTTACATCCCTGGCTCTTGGTCCAGCTATTCGGCTTATGTCCCCATGAGCCCCTGGCACGTATATATGTGCTTCCGCAGGATGACGATGGAGGGCGAAATTAATCAGCCTGATTTAGCCTATCATTAAGTTTCTCTGCTGTTTTTCTCTGCTGGCCCCTGTTTGAATCATCTCACTTGATGTACTCTGTGTCATCCTGTGGAGATTTTCAGGTGCTTTCCCCTTAGGGAACCTTCCTCTGCTAAGGAACCCCCACAGCACATTGTACTGATTCTGGGACATAGTTTAAGGTGTGTGCTCACTTTACACGACACAGCATTAAACAAAAGAGTTGCACACATGCAAGGATTACCACTCTCGCAACAGGACTTTCCTCATCCTGTACGTGCCCTTTCCCATCCCCAAATATGCTCTGGAGCGTTGGCAGAAAACCCCAGAACAGATTTAGAGAGGGAGGGGAGAGAATGTTTTGTTTCGTAAAGATAATTCCTTTCCCTGACAGAACCAGCAGCGCAGAGTTAATGTTGAATGCAGGTTCTGGCAAGACATGCTTAGACAACACCATTTCTCTTCATGAACTGAGACAGCCTCCACAGAAAACACCCAACATGCTTCTCTATTCCTACTTACTGCAGGGTAGGAACTTTTAGATTCTAAGCCTCTCAGAAGCCAAAGCCCTGTGTTTTTCTACTTAGTAAAGTGCCATGCATGTTGATGGTCCAGTTCATCTGTAAGATCCTGTAGTCAGGCAGCTGCAGTCAGACAGCTTTTCAGAGATTCTCATCTGAAATTGCTGAAAAGCGTCCAAGGAACCCATGTTTCCTTGAACCACACTTGGGGAGCCCTTGTCATACAAGAAATCACATTTTAATTTTGTGTGATACTCCATTATCCTGTTATTGATTTTTCTGTAAGGAATGAACTTGCACGTTCTTGCTGACTCATTCGAAATTGGTGGATTAGATGACTTGAGGTCTTATGATTCTCCAGGGCTTCCTCCTGATTACCTGTTTATTGAACATTCATCCAGTTTTTGTTTTTGTTTTTTTGCCCAAACTTACCCAGAGGTCATCCAATGTCTGCACTTTACTGAGCATCCATTTTGATTTGTTGGTGGGGATTCTACAGCAGTGAGCACTCACCTTGATTTGTTTGCCCATTGGTTATGCATCTTCCCAGTACGTTTCCGAGCACAATTCAAAGGGGGAATTCAAAGGGGGAAGAAGAGGGATCTAAGTTTTTAATGTTATAAAGAAACAAATGTGAAGAATAATAATTGGAATGGAAACGGATAAGATTATTACGCTGTATTTGGACATTTGCAACCTATTTACTTATTTATTTATTTACCTTTTACTTATATACTTTTTCATTTATTTCTATTGTATATGAAACTTAATAAAAAGAAATTTAAAAAAAACAAAGTGTTGGTGCTGACCTTTAAAGCCCTAAACGGCCTTGGTCCAGTATACCTGAAGGAGCATCTCCACCCCCATCGTTCTACCCAAACACTGAGGTCCAGCGCCGAGGGCCTTCTGGCAGTTCCCTCACTGCGAGAAGCCAAGTTACAGGGAACCAGGCAGAGGGCCTTCTTGGTAGTGGCGCCTTCCCTGTGGAACGCCCTCCCACCAGATGTCAAAGAGAACAACAACTACCTGACTTTTAGAAGACATCTGAAGGCAGCCCTGTTTAGGGAAGCTTTTAATGTTTGATGCATTATAGTATTTTAATATTTTTTGGGAAGCCGCCCAGAGTGGCTGGGGAAGCCCAGCCAGATGGGTGGAGTATACATAAATTATTATTATTATTATTATTATTATTATTATTATTATTATTACCATCAATCATCCATTTATTCCACACTTTTTAGTGAACTGAATTTTCCTATCACTGACAACAAAAAGCCTGTGCCCCCCACAAAAGTTGCACCCAATCACTTTAATTTATTTTAATTGCACAAATCTAAATTTCCAGTATGCAACAGAATCCCTCCCATAAAATACTGACAGTCTGGAGGTGACCCAGGACTGAAAAGGGAACAGGATCCAATTAGTTTTGCATATGTGCTACTACTAGTCCTGAAGGACATGGTTTGTAACTTGAAATGAACATCCTTGAGACCTTTGTACCCACAGACTCATTTGTATTTAGCAATAGAAATGGTCAGATTGTAAATAAAACCTTAGAAGGTTGTGAAGAGAGGAAGAGGCTGTGTAGTTCAATTCCTCACTGCAAGATGGGACCTTTGACCACAGACTGAGCTGTGTGATCCAGAACACAGCTTTTGGAACTACCGTATTTTTTGCACCATAACACTCACTTTTTTCCTCCTAGAAAGTAAGGGGAAATGTCTATGCGTGTTATGGAGCGAATGCCTGCGGGTGGCGGGGGGATCTGCTGCAGTCGTGAGCAGAGGATCCATGGTTCCCCTTCCATCCCTCCTCCGTGGTTACAAAGCATGGATCCACATGGATCCTCAGGATTTTTGCATTGGGCTACTCCAAACTCACTGTCAGATCACATGTCTGTGGCCACAGCATGAACCACAAAAATCATATATCCACTATTTTGTTTAGAATATTTTTTTTCTTGTTTTCCTCCTCTAAAAACTACATGCGTGTTATGGTCTGGTGCGTGTTATAGAGCGAAAAATACGGTAAATGTGTATCATGCTTGAAGGCTGTGCTTCTCCAGATCTCTCATGCAAATGAGCCACTTCTCATCCCACAGCAGAAGGTGGGGGGAAAATCATTTTTAAAAGCCTAAGATTATTAGCTAATTTGTGTTGGGCAACAAGAGTCATGCCCAGTCCTAAATATGGCAGTAAGCCTGAACTTGAGCAGAACTCATCCAAGATATTTTATAAGTGTGCTTGTCCAAACCAACTAGCATTATGTAGCTGTGGCTGTTTCTGAAGCCCCAGAGGAAGTAAGCACACATATACTGCAAAAGATAAGTGACATATAATGCGAGGCTAAATCTCAGTTTAATATACCAAGATACGAATGAGCATTTTGCCTGTACATTAAGCTCCTTCATTCCTGGCACAAAACAAGTGAACCAGGAAGTCTCTAATTAACCATAGGTTCTCATTTTGTTGAAGCAAGAAACAATGGTCTAACGAACTTCAAAATGTGGTTTAATATCCTGGCTAGTCTGACGCTAGAATAATAGTTTCTTGGTTTGGATGAAACAGGAAACGGTGGTTAATTAGAGGCTTCCTGGTGTGATTGTTTGTGTTGCAAATGGGCTGCCTCTGCAGTCAAAAGTCCTGTTCATATCTCAGCATCTTAAGCTGAGATGCGATTGTCCGAACTGGGCCAATGACATCGCTTTAACTCAGGAAGTTCAAGATTATCCTCCCATGGCATTTAAGGAACCTAGGCAGGCATTCCTGATTCCAGTTGCCGCATACATGAGATACTTCCAGCAGCTGGCCCTCATACCTTTTATAGGATCGGATTCAGCCTTCCTTGCATGGTGCATAGAATGAAAGTCCGGTCTAGGATTTAACTGTACCTGGTAGGGATCCAGTCTGCAAACAATAACGTCTGTGTGAAGCTCGGCCAGCCTTGCTGGAGCTTGCTAAACACGGTCTAGGTTGCCATTTCTGCAAGCTGTTCACTCTGCACATTGCTCTGCAAATCCCTATCCCTGATCTCAGATTGCATCCCCTAAATAACATAGTGGGGGGTGGGGGCTGAGATCTAGTGGCATGTCCTGAATGCTGTTTTGCTAGAAGAAAGATGACTATCTTATCGGGTAAAGTTTCTTTTTCTCTCTGCATCCTACACTGGGCTGCTTTAAGTGCCTGGATAAATCACTCAGCCAAGCCATTAGTTCCTGGGTGGCAAGAAGACAGATATCATGTGCTTAGCTGTCAGTCTGGAGGTGAGAACATCGGACAACTGTGCGGGCAGGACATCCTCGGCTAAGGACCTTAGACTGTGGAACTCACTTCCTCTGGCAGAAGATCAAAGGCAGATCTTTATCCCTCAGGGCATGGCACCGGGTTTATCTTTTGGGCCAAGTCTTTGAATTATTTTAATGTGTTGTTTATTGGTGGCTTGCAATATGTTGCAAGCCCAAAAAAGGTTTCAGATACATCTAACACATTGGGATTATAGCTGAGCCTGGGGTGGAGTTAGGATTTCGCTGAGATAATTTCTGAAAAGATTCCAAGAATGTTAGAAATTGGCCGGGGCGGGCGGGGTGTTTGGTGCATTAGAATGAGCGGTTATTTCATACCGATTTTGGAGGGGAGGGGGCGGAAGGAAGGCGGAGAGTGGAGGAACGTGCTAAAGTAAATACGGTGGGACCTCAGGCACCGGCTGCGTCGACACAAGTAGTTTTCTTCTTCAAAGTATACAGTCTTCTGTGCTCCTTAACTCATTTTTTTCTGTTCTTACTGGGAAATCACCCAAGAAACACTAATAGCATGCTGAACATTGTGACTTGATGCTATGTAGTTCTGAGTCCTGCGCACAGGGCCACCCGCCTGCCCACATTGTTGTTTCACTACACTCCTCAAAGCGTATTATGGACTAGTACCCCACCATGACAGCATCTTAAAAAGCAGAGACATCACTTTGCCAACAAAGGTCTGTATAGTTAAAGCTATGGTTTTCCCAGTAGAGATGTATGGAAGTGAGAGCTGGACCATAAAGAAGGCTGACCGCCAAAGAATTGATGCTTTTGAATTATGGTGCTGGAGGAAACTCTTGAGAGTCCCATGGACTGCAAGAAGATCAAACCTCTCCATTCTTAAGGAAATCAGCCCTGAGTGCTCACTGGAAGGACACATCCTGAAGCTGAGGCTCCAATACTTTGGCCACCTCATGAGAAGAGAAGACTCCCTGGAAAAACCCTGATGTTGGGAAAGATGGAGGGCACAAGGAGAAGGGGATGACAGAGGACGAGATGGTTGGACAGTGTTCTTGAAGCTACCAGCATGAGTTTGACCAAACTGCAGGAGGCAGTGGAAGACAGTGCATGGCATGCTCTGGTCCACGGGGTCACGAAGAGTCGGACATGACGAAATGACTAAACAACAACACCTCACCATGGCTGAGTACTGTGCACGCTTTGCACCTCCAGATGTTGACTAGGGCTAATGGGATGTAGAGTCCAACCATGCATGGGGATCCGTAGTCTAGCCACCCCTGCCGTATGGTGTCTGCATTCATTGCAGGGGCAAAGAAAATTGAACTTTGTTGGCCACGTGGAACAATCACACAGTCTCCTCATTGCGTATCCACACTTCTGCCTTGTTGACATTAAGCCATGTTTGAAGATGCTTCCATGATCATGTGTTTCTTTGGTTAGAGAAGAGAGAAGAGGACTGCCAGCACATTAAAGCATCCTGACACACAGAAGGTGTTGCATATGCAGGCTCCTACTGCTTATTTAAATCCGTCTTGTTAGTTGCTAAAAAGACGGGGCTATTGGGTTATAAAGGCAACTGCTTGTGAATGGCTGCTGACTGTCATTGAAAAGCTGGGTCCTTTGCTGTTTTATGAATGGGCAACTGCGTTTGAGGCTGTGAACAGTAGCAAACCAGTGAGGGAAAAGATGAGACTGTAGCTAATCCATGAGACTTGTTTCTCCATTAATCTGCATTTTTTATTTATTTAAAAAATCCACATTTTAATGCTTTTTTCTAAACACTCACCCTCAAAAATACACATCCCTAAATGTATTTTCCACTGATATATTCACAGTCACAAGTTTTTAAGGCTTATAGTTAAATTTTCTTATTCTTTAAATTATTAAATGGAGTTCTTATTACCTTGGATACACATTTTAAGTCTATTTAATTAATATATTGATTGTTAAATTCCACTCTGATCATTTCTATCATTTTTGTAAAGAGCTATGCAGAAATTCTGGTTTTAGTATGCTGGCTGTTTGGCCGTAATAATAAACATTCATTCGCTTCTGAATTTATTTTGTCTTGAAATACACTTTTAAAAATATGGTTTGATAATTTCCTTTTGAGTCAAAAAGTGTCTTGCTGCATTTGGGAGTTGTAAAACCTGGGGGGTAAGTTCCAGTTTGCACATTAAGTCTTGGAGGTGTGGAATGGGTCAGTTCATGTTGCAATTTTTATCTTTTAAGCAGCTCTAGGAAAATATGAAATTTGGGGGAGCTCTTAAAGGAACTTCTTTGGCTCTCAAAGGCATGTCTTTGGCTCTCAAAGGCATTTTTGGTATATTGTAAACAAAAGTACAGACAATAAAAAATGTGCACCAATTAATTACGTAAATGACAATGAATAGCTAAGTATAATATAGTATTGTACACACACTGTATTTTTCCGTGTATAAGACTATATTCCCCCTCCCCAATTTTTAAAGTTTAAAATTGGGGGGCGTCTTATACACAAAATGTTTAAAATATTTATTAATTAATTTGGGGCTCAAAAAATAGGGGTTGTCTTATACATGGGGGCATCTTATACACAGAAGAATATAGTATATCTATATATATCTATAATATATGAATAATATAGTATATAGAATATATAGTATATCAGTCTATATATAGTCTATATATAGTATACTATATGCTATTGTCAGGGGATGATTAGCTGCTTGTGCTTAAAATAGTGCCCCTTCAGAGTTTGTGCGGCCCCACAAACCTCTGTGTGTGACAGAGCTCCTCAGACATGTCTGCTCTAGTCACTAGTAGAGTCTGACAGTGGCTGCCTGCGGAAGCGCTTCCAGCAAAGAAGTTCCTTAACGGAAACGCGTCTCCTGGACTCACGACGTGGCAGCTTCCGGCGAAGCAAGGGTCTCCCTGCAGTTGCTTCTGACACCTCCCCGCTATTTTCGCTGGAAGTGTCTCTCACCCCTTTCTCTCCCCTGCTGTTTCCTGCCTGGGCTGCTGCGTCTCTCTCAGCATTACTGAGATCCTCCTCCAGAGACCCCTCGCTCCCCCTCCTTGTCCCTGCTTTAACTGCTGACTCTCTCCCAGTCTTTGGGAGCCCTACCACCTCCCTTTCCTCTGATGTCAGTTCCCTGACATCCACCTCCCCTCCAGGGCCCCCTTCTCCCCCGCCCCTACTCTCTCCTCTGGGCGGTGAGGAGCTGAAACCCCGAAAAGAATCCTCTTCATCTTCAGACGTCTCGAACATTTCCCTCCATCGGTCTTCGTTCCGACTCGCTGAATCCTCCTCCACCTCGGAATCAGAGAACCCCTCCAACTCTTCTTCTTCGTCGGTGGTGGCGAAGTATTCCCTCCGGAACCTCGCCACTGGCTGGGGTTTACGAGGGAATCTCTGATGAAAAGCTTCAATCAAAACCTCGTCATCTACATCCTCTGCCCTGACCCAGGTGTTTTCCGACTCCGGCTCCCCTTCCCACATTACCAAATACTCTACTTGCTCTCCCTTCCACCTGGAATCGAGAATCTCCGCTACATGGTAGCTGTGTT